>NC_064928.1:122152907-122777907 GCF_023897955.1 Schistocerca gregaria | reverse complement strand
AAAAATCGCTGTAGGAGAAGTACACTTGTAATAGACCTTGAGATGTGCCACAATTCCAATTTTATTACATCATGGCCAGACAAAGATTTCGAAATCAGGTACCGAATTGCAAAGCGTACCCAGGACCAAGCACAGTGGCCGAGCGGTTCTAGGCACTACAGTCTGGAACCGCGCGACCCCTACGGTCGCAGGTTTGAATCCTGCCTCGGGCATGGATGTGTGTGATGTCCTTAGGTTAGTTAGGTTTAAGTAGTTCTAACTTCTAGAGGACCACTGCAGTTAAGTCCCATAGTGCTCAGAGCCATTTAAACTATGGTGATTTATGTATGAACCGCACTGCCGACTTCTAAAGTACGTTCTTCGTCGAGTGCCAAAGAGCCCTACGGCTAGTTCTTGAAACATTGCCCATACTGTGGGCTCCTGTGAGCACACAGGTCAGAGTCGTATAGAGCGACTCCTGCCTACTGGACATTTTTTGCCACACTACCACCTCTCGAACAATGGAAAGAGCTCAGTAATAGCTCAGTAATAGAATCCAGTACGTTGTCCTCGATGGTGAGTGTTCATCGGAGGTGAGGGTATCATCTGGAGTGCCCCAGCGGAAGTGTGGTACGTCCGCTGTTGTTTACTATCTACATAAATGATCTTTTGGATAGGGTGGATAGCAATGTGCGGCTGTTTGCTGATGATGCTGTGGTGTACGGGAAGGTGTCATCGTTCAGTGACTGTAGGAGGGTACGAGATGAGTTTGACAGGATTTGTGATTGGTGTAACGAATGGCAGCTAACTCTAAATATAGATAAATTTAAATTAATGCAGATGAATAGGAAAAAGCATCTCGTAATGTTTGAATACACCATTAGTAGTGTAGCGCTTGACACAGTCACGTCGATTAAATATTTGAGCGTAACATTGCAGAGCGATATGAAGTGGAAGCATGTAATGGCAGTTGTGGGGAAGGCGGATAGTCGTCTTCCGTTCATTGGCAGAATTTTGGGAAGATGTGGTTCATCCGTAAAGGAGACCGCTTATAAAACACTAATACGACCTATTCTTGAGTACTGCTCGAGCGTTTGGGATCCCTATCAGGGGGCTTTGAGGGAGGATATAGAAGCAATTCAGAGGCGGGCTGCTAGGTTTGTTATGGTAGGTTTGATCATCACGCGAGTGTTACGGAAATACTTCAGGAACTCGGGTGGGAATCTCTAGAGGAAAGGAGGCGCTGTTTTCGTGAATCGCTACTGAGAGAATTTAGAGAACCAGCATTTGAGGCTGACTGCAGTACAGTTTTACTGTCGCCAACTTATATTTCGCGAAAAGACCACAAAGATAAAATAAGAGAGATTAGGGCTCGTACAGAGGCATATAGGCAGTCATTTTTCCCGCGTTCTGTTTGGGAGTGAAACAGGGAGAGAAGATGCTAGTTGTGGTACGAGGTACCCTCCGCCACGCACCGTGTGCTGGATTGCGGAGTGCGTATGTAGATGTAGATGTAGCCTTCAGTAGAAGAGATATGTTTACACAATAGGAAAGATGAACTAGTGTTCATAGTTTTAAGTTTTTTATTTTAGAGCCCATATTACTAGGCATTTATTCCTTGTTTAGGTCCGTGCTAAATCCTCTAAGAGCTTGTCGTTGGAGTTGTGGTTCATCCTGTGTATACTGTATGGGACATCAATTCGTACCAGGCCGCTGTTTTTCCTGTTTCAAGAATTGTGCTCAAGTAAAAAGAAAAATGTATTTCTCGACGTGACGAATAGAGTGAGCAAGCGGAACGGCAATAGGCGGACAGAGAGAGAGAGAGAGAGAGAGTTTGGGAGTCTCAGAGAGGCAAATCGGAATCGTGCAGCCGATCCGTAGCCACCCCACACTGTCAGACACACGCACGTCAGCTGCGGCTACCCTCGCTGCCTGCCTGCCAAGAAGTAATCCGGCAGCGGCAGGGGTGGTCAGGGGTTGGGGCTTGATATTCAGAGCGGCCAGCGAGCAGCGACTATAAATTTAAAATTGCGACTGTGTCCCATCATAAGGGGCGGCCGACGGTGGCCGGGCCCGGCACAGGGTGCCCCGGCAGTCGCGCCGCCGCCAGCCGCCGCCTCAAGAAGCGACCTGCTTCCCACCTCACAGGCTCTCGTCCGAGTGGACGCTGCGGCGATACGAGCTGCGCGGCTAACACTGCGCCTGTTCAGCCGCAGCTGGAAACCCACCGTCACTCGCGCGCTAATTGCTATCACGTTTGCTCGTGCGGATGACAGGTGTCGCCCACGACATAAACGGCGTATCTGGACACTTTGAACAGTGCGTATAGATGATTCTAAAAGTGTCTTATTTAGTGTTAAAAAATATATCGGCTCAACCACTTGTTTATAGTGTAAAACACTAAGATTGACGCGTTTCGGAGGTCAAGCTCCCATCATCAGAATAATAAAAAGTAAAAGAACATGATAAAACTCACGAACAATAATAAAATCATCAATTTTATTGTGCCTGGTGAAGACGAAGTGGGAGATATGATACTGCGTGAAGAGTTTGACAGAGCACTGAAAGACCTGATTCGAAACAAGGCCCCCGGAGTAGACAACATCCCATTAGAACTAATGACAGCCTTGGGAGAGCCAGTCCTGACAAAACTCTACCATCTGGTGAGCAAGATGTATCAGACAGGCGAAATACCCTGAGACTTCAAGAAGAACATAACAATTCCAATCCCAAAGAAAGCAGGTGTTGACAGATGTGAAAATTACCGAACTATCAGTTTAATAAAGCACGGTTGCAAAACACTAACGCGAATTCTTTACAGACGAATGGAAAAACTGGTAGAAGCCGACCTCGGGGAAGATCAGTTTGGATTCCGCAGAAATGTTGGAACACGTGAGGCAATACTGACCCTACGACTTACCTTAGAAAATAGATTAAGGAAAGGCAAACCACCGTTTCTAGCAGTTGTAGACCCAGAGAAAGCTTTTGACAATGTTGACTGGAATAATCTCTTTCAAATTCTGAAGGTGGCAGGGATAAAATAGAGGGAGCGAAAGGCTATTTACAATTTGTACAGAAACCAGATGGCAGTTATAAGAGTCGAGGGGCATGAAAGGGAAGCAATGGTTGGGAAGGGAGTGAGACAGGGTTGTAGTCTCTCCCCGATATTATTCAATCTGCATATTGAGCAAGCAGTGAAGGAAACAAAAGAAAAATATGGAGTAGGTATTAAAATCCATGGAGAAGAAATAAAATCTTTGAGGATCGCCGATGACACTGTCATTCTGTCAGAGACAGCAAAGGACTTGGAAGGGCAGTTGAACGGAATGGACAATGTCTTGAAAGGAGGATGTAAGATGAACATCAACAAAAGTAAAACGAGGATAATGAAATGTAGTGGAATTAAATCGGGTGATGCTGCCGGAATTAGATTAGGAAATGAGACACTTAAGGGAGAAAAGGAGTTTTGGTATTTGGGGAGCAAAATAACTGATGATGGTCGAAGTAGAGAGGATATAAAATGTAGACTGGCAATGGCAAGGAAAGCGTTTCTGAAGAAGAGAAATTTGTTAACATCGAGTTTAGATTTAAGTGTCAAGAAGTCTTTTCTGAAAGTATTTGTATGGAGTGCAGCCATGTATGGAAGTGAAACGTGGACGATAAATAGTTTAGACAAGAAGAGAATAGAAGGTTTCGAAGTGTGGTGCTACAGAAGAATGCTGAAGATTATATGGGTAGATCACACAACTAATGAGGAGGTATTGAATAGAACTGGAGAGAAATTTATGGCCCAACTTGACTAGAAGTGGGAATCGGTTGGTAGGGCATATTCTGAGGCATCAAGGGATCAGCAATTTAGTATTGGAGTCCGGCATAGAGGGTAAAAATCGTAGAGGGAGACCAACGGATGATTACACTAAACAGATTGAGATGGATGCAGGTTGCAGTACGTACTGGGAGATGAAGATGCTTGCACAGGATAGAGTAGCATGGAGAGCTGCATCAAACCAGTCTCTGGACTGTAGACCACAACAACAACATCATACAATGTTCAAAAAATGGTAAAATTTATAAAAATCCAGGACAAACGTATATAAATATCGCTTCAATACTTCGTCGAGCTTATATAAAACATGTTGCCCTCACAACTAAACAACATTTGCACATATCAGTTATAACAGGAACGTCTTGCGTTTGATTATAAAGAAGAATGTTCTATTGAGTACATATTAACGACTGGCTGTAAACTATATTTGCATAAACAGTAATTGTTTTGGCTACATAAAAGCGCAGAAGCAACGCGAACGGCTAATCTTTTTTTCTTATGAAATGCAATTTATATTTTGTAAGAATATGAAATACACATTGGACTGACAATGAACGATGTGTGGTTCTAATTATGCGCAAAAGGAAGAAACAAACAAATTCATTTATGTTTCCCACTCACAATTTACTACGTAATTTATGTACTCTACGAAAATTACTGACCTGTAGTTCTGGTAGAACGCAACTGTACGTACAACGCATTTCGGTGCGACCTACCGTGTACTGCTCCAGGTTTTACAGTGTTTATCAGTAAGGTCAGGCGACGTAGTTAGTAAAAGATCGCATCAGTTTGGTCCACTCTTACGGAGACGTAACAAAAGTTGAATGGCGATCGTTGGAAGACAGATGACGCTGATATTGCGAAACCCTATTCCGTAACGCTTGACAGCCTGTTTTCAAGAAAAAAATCAGCTGCCTCTCCCGTATACATAGAAAATAAGCGGAGATTAGGCCGTGTTCTGGGCCACCCACAGAGAGATGGAGAATAAACAGAAAGCCTGTGGCACGGAATTCAGCGCTTACTGCAGTGCCATACCGTGCTATTGTTCGCCATGTTCTGGGGAGGCGCCGCTCTGAAAGCGAAGGCGCTCGTGTTTCGTAAAAAACACAACTGCCGAATTTCTTTTCGGAACCGTATCCACCGAGTGCTCCGCCTATAAATCCACTCACATCTCTGGATTAAAATGACTGAAGACTGGTGAACATACGAGTATCTTGCATATGTTTCTGTAACCTAGTCGTATTTTGCGAAAATTTATTTATTTGTCTGCTTACATAAAAAAGATTGCCACATCACAGTTCTCCTTGATATATATGCCTTTTTTATTTTGAGTCATCAGTCTTCTGACTGGTTTGATGCGGCCCGGCACGAATTCCTCTCCTATGCCAACCTATTCTTCTCAGAATTGCACTTGCTACCTCCGTTGCCGATTGTTTGCTGGACGAATTCCAATCTCTATCGTTTTCTACAGTTTTCACGCTCTTCAGTTACCTCTCGTACCATGGACGTCATTCCCTCATGTCTTAGCAGATGTCCTATCATCCCGTCCCTTCTCCTTGTCAGCGTTCTCCACATATTCCTTTCGTCTCCGATTCTATGCAGAACCTCCTCATTTCTTACCTTGTCAGTCCACCTAATTTTCAACATTCGTCTGTAGCACCACCTTAAATGCATCGATGCTCTTCTGTTCCGATTGACCCGCAATCCATGTTTCACTACAATGCAATGCTGTGCTTCAAACGCACATTCTCAGAAATTTTTTCCTCAAATTAAGGCCGATATTTGATATTAGTAGGAATGTCCTTTTTGCCATAGCTAGTCTCCTTTTGATTTCCTCCTTGCTCCGTCCATCATTGGTTATTTTGCTGCCTAGGTAGCAACTTCATCTGCTTCGTGGCCATCAATCCTGATAAGTTTCTCGCTGTCCTTGTTTGTACTACTTCTCATTATTTTTGTCTTTCTTCGATTTCCCCTCAGTCCATATTCTGTACTCATTAGGCTGTTCATTCCATTCAGCACATCATGTAATTCTTGTTCACTTTTACTCTGGATAGTCATATCAGCCAATCTTATCATTCATATCCCCTCACCTTGAATTTTAATCCCACTCCTGAACCTTGCTATCCCAAATGACATTTAGACTTGTGACCATGCAGGCCCTTGACTAAAGCTTGCAGCGTACTTTGGCACGTACCCGAAAAATCAGGACGAAATGATCGTAAGTTATAATTGAAAACCTAGTTGCTGGATGGAAGGTACGCAAGATTACGTCTGTTATAAAAATGGGTATAGATATTCATCTACGTATATTTCACGTCTAGTCCTAAATCAGCGACCGTGGTACACATATCACTTATTGTCAGGAAAGAATGTGCGTTTCGTTAATAACCACCTTCCTGAATGAGATTTTCAGGAGTGTGCACTGCTTTTGAAACTTCCTGGCAGATTAAAACTGTGTGCCGGAACGAGACTCGAACTCAGGACTTTTCCCTTTCGCGGGCAAGTGCTCGACCAACTGAGCCACCCAAGTACGACTCACGAGCCGTCCTCACAATTTTACTTCTGCCAGTACTTCGTCTCCTACCCTCCAAACTTCACAGAAGTTCTCCTACGAAACTTGCGCTACTGGAAGAAAGGATATTGCGGAGACATGGCTTAGCCACAGCTTGGGGATGTTGCGTCGCAAATCTTTTCACGTGAATCACGTGACCGTTAAGAGCTCCGTCAATACACTACGTTTTATACCTCGTGTACGCGATACTACGGCCATATGTATATGTGAATATCGTTAGGTCCCTCAGTTTATGACGGGACATCATACACATTCTCCGTGGCCCTTGAGTTACTTGACATATCATGGTCCAGCAGCAACAGAACTCGTGCTTCTTTACCTTATTTGTAAATCTGAGGAAGTTACGTTTGTACTGGGTTGCTTTCACAAGAAACTGTAAACATATTGGTGCTCTTCTTTAGGTATCTTGGTTGACTATTGGGTGAGGAGCACTGAATGTTAATGAAATATCTTGCGATTGTACACGTTTGGGGATGGGATGGGGGACAGAAGAAGAGGCAAAAGAGAGATACTTGTTTTATGAAATAAAATTTTTTTATCTTATAAAGTTTCTCCTTTCAGTTGCAAGAGGGGAATGTTTATCTTTTCTAATGTGCATGTTTAAAAAAGTTTAAGCTCAGCAGTATTTTCGATGTATGAAGCTATTTTGTTTCCTGTTTAGAATTCCTTTCGTTGAAAATTACTGTAATCTAATGACTGGTATCAGTTGGACATTTACACATGTAAATTAGTTCACATTTCCAGTGACGATGTCAAACGAAAATAAATAAAAAAGGAAACGAGTGCATTGTAAGTGGGTTGGGGTAAGTCTCGATCACAAAATGGATCAAGTAAATATAGTTACTTGAATGTAAAATTTCCGAAGCTTGCAATGGGGCAAAGCATCTTCTCATATTGATCTACGTTTGTTTCGACATGATTCAGTAATACAGAACTATGGGCTTCATTCGTAGCTTTACGACAGTAAGAAAATCTTTCATCTAAATAACACTGCAGAATCCAAAACAATACCAAACATTTTGTCAAAAAATAAGAGATTTATAGTGATACACACGCCCAGGCGTTTGTGCCTGCAACAGACCTGGCGTTCACCGTGACTGGCCGACGTGACGTCACCAACAAGCACCGAGGCCTTCCTTTGAGTCGGTGTTCGTCTAGCACGCAAACAAGCCAACACAAGCCGGTTGCAAACGCTAAGCTGGTCTGCTCGTTGTGGGACCAAACTGCTGAGGTCATCGGTCCCTAAGTCTATACACTACTTAATCTAACGTCAACTAACTTACCCTAACGACAATATACACCCATGTCCGAGGGAGGACTCGAGCCTCCGACGGGGTCAGCCGCGCGAACCGTGACAAGGCGCCTTGGACTGCGTGGTTACCCCGCGCGGCTGACCTCCCTCTAATAAAAACACGGCCATTACTGACACCGAGGCAGAATCTGCTTTCAATGGAAAACACATCAGACCTCCGTCCTGCCCTCCAATGAACCCTCACTTGACACTTGTCAAGTCGCAGGTGAGAGTGGTTAGGGGTCAGTGGAATGCACGCTACAGGGCTTCTGGATCGGAGTTGTCCTTGAAGCAACCGATTTGTAACAGTTTCTTTGTATCACTGTGACGGCAACTGCTGCTCACATTGCTGCGTACGACGGCGTACGACTCACCACTGCCATACAGCGAACACGACGATCTTCGCTCTCGGTAGTGTCACGTGGCCGTGCGGAGGCCGGTTTTCTTGCGACCGTACCTTCCTATTACCGCAGGCAGCAATCATGCGCAGTGCCCACATTCCTGGCAAGCCTTTCTGAAACACTGCAGAAGGATGATCCAGATTTTCGTAGCCCTATTACGCGGCCTCGTTCAAACTCACAGGGAGACGGCACGACCGTGCCGTCGGGGATTTGTCCGCAATTTAGTGTGGTGAAAGAGGACCCCTAACACCTCACGTGGTTAAAATATTAGGACGCACTGCTCGGAAAATCCCGAGAAAAATCGATCCAAAGTTTCTTAGGTGCCTTATGAGTATAGAATGTTAGTCGTGCCGCGGTCTGGCCTACATTACGCCGTCACGGTAGCTCAGCGTCTTAGGTCAGAGTTGGTTGGCCTCTGTAATAAAAAACTGAGTGAAAGGATCAACAACGAACTTGAACCGATGTCATGTGACGTCCGCAACGACCAAACAGACACACAAAAAAAAGAAAACCATAGTTAGCGCTCGGACCCTTACGCCAGAGGTCTCGGGTTCGATTCCTCCTCCGGCACTTTTTTTTTTCTTCTGTTGCTTGCAAAATTGTAGCGCATTGTTACAGGAGAATCCTGAACTTAATTCCCGGGAAGATTGTATAAAAATTCATTCTATAATTCACCATCAATTATCGTCACCAATATTCCGAGACACGATTTAATATGCCTGGTTTGCCTCAAAATTGTCAGAAACTCGAAACAGTTTCGTAAATGTTAACGGGGCATGTTTTTGTACAGATTAAGTGCAGACGCCCTGTGATTGTAAAAAAATCCGCTTTTATATGTGGCGCAAGATGTCGCAAAAAATTATTGCTTTGTTTGTTTTTACGATAATTACCACTGCGGTTCTTGTTTATAATTATTATATGTATAAAAATTGAATGTTTCCCAGTCGACTTTGTTATTCTGATTAAAAAGACAATTTTTCTCCTCATATACTTTACAACGAAAAATGGAAAATCCACCGCTATGAATTGTGTTGTTGGACAAAAAGAAAATAATTTTTATTCAATAATGTAACTAATGTGTGAAAGATAATGTAGGTTTGGAAACTTCCTGAATAATTGGTGGAATAACCAAAGAAAATGAAAGAGAAGGGGGGAAAAAGTGCCAGAGGGAAATCGAACACGACACCTCTGGCGTAAGGCTCCGAGCCCTGAACACCAAGGCCAGACGGCGACTCGGCAGTGTACTAACATTTTATACTCATACGGCACCTAAGAAACTTTGGATCGATCTTTCCCGGAATTTTCCGGGTATTGCGTCCTAATATTTTAACCACGTGAGGTGTTAGGGGTCCTCTTACACGACACAAAATTGCGGACAAATCCCCGACCTTACGGCAGTGCCGTCTCCTTGTCAGTGAGGTGTCATTGTCGCCTTTAAGGCATTCTTGAGTAACATCAACGCACCAAGTCCAATCTCAAAGATAACAAATGTTCACGACAGTTACAGCGCGCATTTAAATTCCGTATTTCTAGATTTTCGGAAAGCTTTTGACACCGTCCCTCAAAAGCGACTTCTAATCAAGCTGCGGAGCTATGGGGTATCGTCTCAGTTGTGCGACTGGATTCGTGATTTCCTGTCAGGAAGGTCGCAGTTCGTAGTAATAGACGGCAAATCATCGAGTAAAACTGAAGTGATATCAGGTGTTCCCCAGGGAAGCGTCCTGGGACCTCTACTGTTCCCGATCTATATAAATGACCTGGGTGACAATCTTAGCAGTTCTCTTAGACTGTTCGCAGATGATGCTGTAATTTACCGTCTAGTAAGGTCATCCGAAGACCAGTATCAGTTGCAAAGCGATTTAGAAAAGATTGCTGTATGGTGTGTCAGGTGGCAGTTGACGCTAAATAACGAAAAGTGTGAGATGATCCACATGAGTTCCAAAAGAAATCCGTTGGAATTCGATTACTCGATAAATAGTACAATTCTCAAGGCTGTCAATTCAACTAAGTACCTGGGTGTTAAAATTACGAACAATTTCTGTTGGAAGGACCACATAGATAATATTGTCGGGAAGGCGAGCCAAAGGTTGCGTTTCATTGGCAGGACACTTAGAAGATGCAACAAGGCCACTAAAGAGACAGCTTACACTACACTCGTTCGTCCTCTGTTAGAATATTGCTGCGCGGTGTGGGATCCTTACCAGGTGGGATTGACGGAGGACATCGAAAGGGTGCAGAAAAGGGCAGCTCGTTTTGTATTATCACGTTATAGGGGAGAGAGTGTGACAGATATGATACACGAGTTGGGATGGAAGTCATTACAGCATAGACGTTTTTCGTCGCGGCGAGACCTTTTTACGAAATTTCAGTCACCAACTTTCTCTTCCGAATGCGAAAATATTTTGTTGAGCCCAACCTACAAAGGTAGGAATGATCATCAAAATAAAATAAGAGAAATCAGAGCTCGAACAGAAAGGTTTAGGTGTTCGTTTTTCCCGCTCGCTGTTCGGGAGTGGAATAGTAGAGAGATAATATGATTGTGGTTCGATGAACCCTCTGCCAAGCACTTAAATGTGAATTGCAGAGTAGTCATGTAGATGTAGATGTAGATGTAGATCTGATCTGCACCCTCATAGTGGCCCTAGTAGCGGGACTCTTATGCGCCTGGCGCGAAATTTGAATAGACATCATCGTTCGGATGCAGAACACGCATATCACTTACTGTTGTGTACATAGTTCCGCATAGTCAGCGCGTACACAACTTTCCCACTAGAGTGCGCCCCGCTAAGCACAACAGCGCATGCGCAGCGTTCGTCTGGCTCCACACTATGAGATGGCGCTGCCTTAGAGACGGACCAAATTCTGCTTCCGCCGATCCGCGTATTAATATGTAACGCAGCGAATGAGACTTCTTGCTAACGTAGAACCTCTTCTCCTCGCGTATCACACTCGCACAGTGATACATGAACGCATGAGGTATTATAACGATTGTACAGACCTCCGATCAGTCAGTCTGCATTTTTCTGTAGCAGTCTGTACCAGTCTGCAGCAGTCTGTACCAGTCTGCATTAGTCTGTACCAGTCTATAGCCAAGTTTCAGTCTGCGCCTAATAAGATTACCATATTCTTTTACATATTCATGAAGATAAATGAATAGACACTTTGTCAAGTATCAGAGATGTGTGAGAATAAGATGATCGTACCAAGACCAAAGGTATTTCGGATGGTCAATTGTAGACAGCCTCCAGAATCAAGCTATGTAATGTCTATGGTTTTTATTATTTTAATAAATGTGTGTGTAAATTAATCAAGTTCTGTTTAAAGTTGGTCACTGTCAATCTGCTACTCTGAGCGTGCAGGTGGCATTTCTATCGTCTGAGCTAACGGCAGAAGATAAACACGCCACGATAAGACCACGAGACATGTTGCTGACAGTCGCCTACTTCGTTAGAGCGACAGCTCAAATAATCTGATGGTGTGTGTATTGAAGGTCTTACAGTACGCACACCACAGTATTAATATTTACTTCAGTGAACTTCGTGCTAACTTTTCTACCTAAGAGATGCTAAAGAAACAGATATTATAGAGATCAGATCTTTCACTGGTTTGTAATGTGTGTGTTGGTCTTTGAGACGATCAAGAAAGAATTTGTCATAGTTTTGGGATAACCCAAAGGGCAACAGACTTGAATCATACTACTTATGCACAAGTGGAAATCGATTCAGGTTGCACTTGAGATATCTAGATTTGATAGTATCCATGACTGGCGTTCTCAGAGGGAATGACGAGCCGGCTGCTATCCAGATTAATGTACAAAGATCAAAGGTACTTCAGATTGTCAATGGTAAACTGGCTCCAGAATTAAGTTACGTAATGTCTATGCTTTTTATTATTTTAATAAATGTGTGTGAAAATTAATCAAGTTCTGTTGGTCACCGTCAATCTGCTACTCTAATCGTGCAAGTGGCATTTTTATCGTCTGGCCTAACGGCGGAAGATAAACACGCTACGATAAGACCACGAGACACATTGCTGATACTCGCCCACTTCGTTAGAGCGCCACTAACGTGGCACTACTCCGTCTTGGTTTTGCGCTTTTTTGCTTCCATTATTGTAGATGGTAGAAAGAATAATGATAGGCGCCTAGAACCCGCTGCGAGTAAACAGACGTGCTTTGCAGCAGGAGTCGCAGCGGCCAGGGCGAGCGCCCGAGGACGGACTTGCTTGCCGCAGCGGCTCTGGACGGCTTCCTGAAGGGGAGGCGAATATTGGCTTTTACAGGGGGTGGGTGGGGCGGCTGGATGTCCTGGCGGTCGGCGCGGCTTTGAGGGGATATCTGCCCTGCCTCCGCTCCCGGCTGCTTCCCTTGTCTGACTGGAATAATCAAATGACGGACCACATACGCCGCCGCAGGAATATTATACGGGCCGAGCGAGCAGCTATCTGCAGAACGGCGGCTGAAAGGAAGAAAGAAAGAAAGAAGGCAAGGGGGAGTAAAAAAAGTTACGGGAAGCCGAGCGGGCAGAATGAGGCAGCGACCGGAGAAAAGTCATGCCGGGCATAAAATAAAATCACCGATTAGTGGGCGTGTCCTTCCCGCCTGCTGGCTCCCAAATCCCTGTCCCCGCCGTATCCTCCGTGACGGCGAAATGGACGAGGCACTTTTCGTGGCGAGCGGGAAGGTAATTTCGCGTTCAAACTGCGCGGAAAATAACTGGTGGAAAAGCGGGGAGGAAAAGGGAAAGAGCGGCGTCGGGGAGGGGGAAGGGTCGTCGTGTGTGGCCGGGCTCGCGCAGTTAATTTGCTACGCAGTGTGCGGGCTCGTGTGTGACAGAGGGAGCGGCGTCGCTGTGACGTAAAGCGCTGCCGGTGCGGATGTTGCGATAGCGTCCCCCCGTCTCTGCGGAGAGGATTTCGTTTCTTACTCCCCGACCGTTCCGGAGCCGGTAAACATCGACTGCGCAACAACCGTTATGTCAGACCCTGTCGTAGCACCGCTAGGTCACACCCCATCCTCCACGGAGCTTCGTCGTGTGTGCTCCATTGAGTTTCTGCTTACGCAACGAAATTTTATTGCTACATTTCTCGTCGAGTGATTGAATAATGGACACCGTAACGGCATTTTCAGGAAAGGTTGTAGAAAGATATTTTTTTTTTCCTTTATTGATTTTCAATTCCCCCCGAAGGGGGCGGGCTGGCAGCAGCTCAGCACGCTGCTCTACAGCGTACAGACTTTTTTAAAAACGGAAGAAACAAAAGAAACAAGAAAAACAGGCGATAAAACGGTGACTTAAAGTGTAAAATGGCGGAAAAAATGCGGAAAGTTAAAACAGAAAGCAAAGAGGTTGGCAATGTTAATAAAATATACAGGAATCAGCAAGTAACGTAGTAGACACAGAATTAAAAAACGTGGCGACAGTCTGGTTTCTGTTCGCAAGAGATAAAAAATCACACCCAGCGACAGTATGATGGCCGTTCACAAAACTTCCCAAAAGACACAACACAGAACACTCACTGTAAAACACTGCACGAAAATGGCGGCACAAAGATGACATTCCCAAGCCAAGCCAGATTGGAGGGGGTGGGGGGGAGAAATGGAGGAGGAGGAAAAACAAGGAGGGAGGAGAGGAAGAAACGAAACGGGGGAACCAAGGAGGGAGAGGACTCATAAGAGGGGGGGGGGGAGAGGGGCAGGGCAGACGCGAGAGGGAATGAGAAGAGGCAGAGGAGGGAAATGCAAAAGGACTCGGGGGAGAGAAGTTGGCAGATTGAGGGGAGATAGGGAACAAAGAAGATGGAAGGGGGGAGAGGGAGCCTGGGAATATGACAGAGGAAAGGAGGGGGAGTGAGGATCAGAGTTGATAGAAGGGATAAATGGAGGGAGAGGGGGCATCATCCAGGAGGGGGAGTTGATGGAAGCCACCTTGGAAAAGAAGATGAAGGGTGTAGAGATAGAGGGTAGGGGGGACACAACAGTGAAGACGTGGTAGGGGGCGGGGATGGGAGAGGAGAGGAGCAACCAGGGGGTGACGGGGTTTAAGGCGGCGGGAGGTGTAGAGGATGTGGATATATTTTAGGAATAGGAGCAGATGGGGGAAAGGAATGAGGTCATAGAGGATCCGAGTGGGGGACGGGAGGCGTATACGGAAGGCGAGGCGGAGTGCATGGCACTCAAGGATCTGGAGGGACTTATAGAATTGGGGGGGGGGGGGCGGGGGTGGAAAGAAAAGTTGTGACTAACTTTTAACATCTCGAGTAGGTAAACTTTGTGGAGGAGCATTAGGTCGCACTCATTACTGAACAAAATCTCTTGGAAGAACAGTGTAGATTTACAAAGGAAAGATCAACAGCTCATTCGTTCAATAAGTAATGCTCAACATTTTTTTCTTAAATAAGTCATTAACATACATAGACAAACGCCCTTGTTGATGGTTCACATTTGATGTTTCTTCTGTGCGCTGGTGAAATTTCGAACCGTTCCGGCAGATGGCAGAACCGTAGTACAGTGTCAAAATAGCGTCTATATACGACGTTACAAGCAGTCTGCTGTTACTGGATACTTGTGTGCAGAAAAATAAACCGTGGTGAACGTCCATAAACGTTTGTGTGCAGTGTATGGCGATGCTGCAGTTGATAGGAGTGCAATTGGGAGGTGGGTAAAGAAAGTTACAGCCTCAGGAAATGCAGAAACAGAGCTCTATGATCAGCCACGCTCGCGACATCCTGCCACAGCCACCGCTCCAGACTGAATCGTGCGGATGCCGTTATTCGCGCCGACAGGCGCATCACAACTCGACAGTTTAATCTTCGTTGATCCATCATGGATCGTGGGACGACGGCAGGCATGAATTTCTTGATACAATAATTTACCAACCGTATGATTTGTAGAAGTTTATTTTACTTTATGAACTTCTATGTGCTACCAGTTTCAGCATTACATTGATGTCATCTTCAGGCACCACTGGTCATAGTCGTAAAATCGCTATACACGGAAGGAGCCATATAACTGGATCCGTGAATCAAACGTCCTGCGCAGACTACTCAGTCTGTGTCGCCTGGCCACCAAGAGCTGTTGCAGGACGTTTGATTCACGGATCCAGTTATATGGCTCCTTCCGTGTACAGCGATTTTACGACTAAGACGAATGGGGCCTGAAGATGGCATCAATGTAATGCCGAAACTGGTAGCACATAGAAGTCCATAAAATAAAATAAACTTCTACAAATCATACGGCCGTTGCTAAATCATGGCATCAAGAAACTCGACAGTTTGTTCTTCAGTTGCCGACCAGCATTGGATCTGCGTCTTCAGTGATCCAGACACTCTGTGACAAAAATGGTACTGGAACACAGGATGACAGACTAAAAGCCGAAATACTAAATCTATTTTTCCAAAGCTGTTTCACAGAGGAAGACTGCACTGTAGTTGCTTCTCTAGATTGTCGCACAGATGACAAAATGGTAGGTATCGAAAAAGGCGACAGAGGAATAGAGAAACAAAATCGCTCAAAAGAGGAAAGTCCCCTGGACCTGATGGGATACCAGTTCGATTTTACACAGAGTACGCGCAGGAACTTGCCCCCTTCTTGCAGCTGTGTACCGTAGGTCTCTAGAAGAGCGTAGCGTTCCAAAGGATTGGAAAAGGGCACAGGTCATCCCGTTTTCAAGAAGGGACATCGAACGGATGTGCAGAACTATAGACCTATATCTCTAACGTCGATCAGTTGTAGAATTGTGGAACACCTATTATGTTCGAGTATAATGATTTTCTGGGGACTAGAAAACTACCCTGTAGGAATCAGCATGGGTTTCGAAAAATATCGTGTGAAACCTAGCTCGCGCTGTTCGTCCACGAGACTCAGAGGGCCATAGACATGGGTTCCCAGGTAGATGCCGTGTTTCTTGGCTTCCGCAAGGCGTTCGATACAGTTCCCCACAGTCGTTTAATGAACAAAGTAAGAGCATATAGACTATCAGACCAATCGTGTGATTGGATCGAAGAGTTCCTGGCTAACAGAACGCAGCATGTCATTCTCAATGGATAGAAGTCTTCCGAAGTAAGAGTGATTTCAGGTGTGCCGCAGGGGAGTTTCGTAGGACCGTTGCTATTCACAATATACATAAATGACCTTGTGGATGACGTCGGAAGTTCACTGAGGCTTTTTGCGGATCATGCTGTTGTATATCGGGAGGTTGTAACAATGGAAAATTGTACTGAAATGCAGGAGGATCTGCAGCGAATTGACGCATGGTGCATGGAATGGCAATTGAATCTCAATGTAGACAAGTGTAATGTGTTGCGAATACGTAGAAAGAAAGATCCCTTATCA
Organism: Schistocerca gregaria; assembly: GCF_023897955.1. NCBI lineage: Eukaryota > Metazoa > Arthropoda > Insecta > Orthoptera > Acrididae > Schistocerca > Schistocerca gregaria. The sequence goes on along the minus strand of NC_064928.1, from coordinate 122,761,509 downwards.
TTTAGCTACAATGTAGCAGGTCAGCAACTGGAAGCAGTTAATTCCATAAATTATATGGGAGTACGAATTAGGAGTGACTTAAAATGGAATGATCATATAAAGTTGATCGTCGGTAAAGCGGATGCTAGACTGAGATTCGTTGGAAGAATCCCAAGGAAATGCAATCCGTACCAGAAAGGGTTGATAGAAGAGATAGAGAAGATCCAATGGAGAGCAGCGCGCTTCGTTACAGGATCATTTAGTAATCGCGAAAGCGTTACGGAGATGATAGATAAACTGCAGTCGAAGACTCTGCAGAAGAGACGCTCAGTAGCTCGGTACGGGCTTTTGTTGAAGTTTCGAGAACATACCTTCACCGAGGAGTCAAGCAATATATTTGCTCCCTCCTACGTATATCTCGCGAAGAGACCATGAGGATAAAGTCAGAGAGATTAGAGCCCACACAGAGGCATACCGACAATCCTTGTTTCCAAGAACAATACGAGGCTGGAATAGAAGGGACAACCGATAGAGGCACTCAAGGTACCCTCCGCCACACACAGTCAGATGCCTTGAGGAGTATGGATGTAGATGTAGATAATCAAAGAGGTGCTAACGATAGGTTCCGCGAATGCTCACAGCGGACCACAAGATTCAAACAAAGGGCACTTCATCTGAATTGTTGGTGCGTTTTGAGACCGACGGAGAGGCATTTCTGTCACGGATCGTTACGGCGGACGAAAGCTGGTGCACCACTTTCCACGGGAAACAGAAAGGCAGTGCATGGAGAGGGAGCGTCCTCATTCACCACAAAGCAGGAAATTCAAGACCGACTCCTCGGCGAGAAAAGTCATGGTGACAGTCTACTAGAATTGTGATGGCGTGATTCTAGTGGATGTGATCCCAAGAGGGGCAACCATCGATTGGGAGGCATACGTGAGGACTCAAGAACCGTTTCCGACGTGTAGGAACGGACAAGACTCCAGCAGAAATCTTGCTCGAACACGGTAATCTACGCCCACACCCAAGTATGAGAACCAGGGAACACATTACTAAATTGGGTTGGACATTATTGCCCCATCCACCCTACAGTCCAGACAGTCTGGCACCCTCGGACTTCCATCTCTTTGGGCCGCTTAAAGTTTCTCTATGGGGAACACACTTTGAAGATGACGAGAGTGTCAGTCCAGTCGTGCAGTGAAAACATGGCTACACCTACAGGACAAGAGCTTTTACCAGCAGGGAATACATGCTCTTCGACAACGTTGTTGTACAGCCATAGAACGTGGTCGCCACTACATAGAAAAATAGAAGATGGACATGTTGATGTATATTCTCACCAAAATCTTACAGATAACAATAAATACACTCCTGGAAATTGAAATAAGAACACCGTGAATTCATTGTCCCAGGAAGGGGAAACTTTATTGACACATTCCTGGGGTCAGACACACTGATCACACTGACAGAACCACAGGCACATAGACACAGGCAACAGAGCATGCACAATGTCGGCACTAGTACAGTGTATATCCACCTTTCGCAGCAATGCAGCCTGCTATTCTCCCATGGAGACGATCGTAGAGATGCTGGATGTAGTCCTGTGGAACGGCTTGCCATGCCATTTCCACCTGGCGCCTCAGTTGGACCAGCGTTCGTGCTGGACGTGCAGACCGCGTGAGACGACGCTTCATCCAGTCCCAAACATGCTCAATGGGGGACAGATCCGGATATCTTGCTGGCCAGGGTAGAACACGTTGGGTGGCACGGGATACATGCGGACGTGCATAGTCCTGTTGGAACAGCAAGTTCCCTTGCCGGTCTAGAAATGGTAGAACGATGGGTTCGATGACGGTTTGGATGTACCGTGCACTATTCAGTGTCCCCTCGACGATCACCAGAGGTGTACAGCCAGTGTACGATATCGCTCCCCACACCATGATGCCGTGTGTTGACCCTGTGTGCCTCGGTCGTATGCAGTCCTGATTGTGGCGCTCACCTGCACGGCGCCAAACACGCATACGACCATCATTGGCACCAAGGCAGAAGCGACTCTCATCGCTGAAGACGACACGTCTCCATTCGTCCCTCCATTCACGCCTGTCGCGACACCACTGGAGGCGGGCTGCACGATGTTGGGGCGTGAGCGGAAGACGGCCTAACAATGTGCGGGACCGTAGCCCAGCTTCATGGAGACGGTTGCGAATGGTCCTCGCCGATACCCCAGGAGCAACAGTGTCCCTAATTTGCTGGAAGTGGCGGTCGGTCCCCTACAGCACTGCGTAGGATGGATCCTACGGTCTTGGCGTGCATCCGTGCGTCGCTGCGGTCCGGTCCCAGGTCGACGGGCACGTGCACCTTCCGCCGACCACTGGCGACAACGTCGATGTACTGTGGAGACCTCACGCCCCACATGTTGAGCAATTCGGCGGTACGTCCACACGGCCTCCCGTATACCCACTATACGCCCTCGCTCAAAGTCCGTCAACTGCACATACGGTTCACGTCCACGCTGTCGCGGCATGCTACCAGTGTTAAAGACTGCGATGGAGCTCCGTATGCCACGGCAAACTGGCTGACACCGACGGCGGCGGTGCACAAATGCTGCGCAGCTAGCGCCATTCGACGGCCAACACCGCGGTTCCTGGTGTGTCCGCTGTGCCGTGCGTGTGATAATTGCTTGTACAGCCCTCTCGCAGTGTCCGGAGCAAGTGTGGTGGGTCTGACACACCAGTGTCAATGTGTTTTTTTTTTCCTTTTCCAGCAGTGTATATTATCAAGGCTTTCACGACCGGATGACATATCTTCTGAACATCTTGCGGGATGTAAGGTCGTTGTCCATGAAACTCTTCAGCTCCTAACGTTTCGTTCAGAGCTGCCCTGGACATCTTCAGAGGGGTGTTTCACCTCCGGTGAGTCATTCGACAAGACTCACCGAAGGAGAAACATCCCTCTGAAGATGTCCAGCGCAGCTCTGGACGAAACGTTAGGAGCTGGAGAGTTTCATGGACCACGACCGTACATCCCGGAAGGTTTACCAGAAAATAAATATATTCTGAGGGAAAAAATGTGGGGCATTACGTATTGAACGACCCTCGCAATTTTTCCTCTTCTCCGGAAAAATACACTGTCCAGCTACCTTAAAGGGACCAGTTGTCAAATGCCTGAGTAACTGCGTTTTTCGGCGAGACGTGCAGAAAGAGAATCAGTGAGGTTCTGAACGGTACGGACAGGGATGTGAAGCCGGGCCGACTCCAGTGACGTGGCCAGCGGCTCCAGGTTTCCAGCATCAGAAAAACTGCGTTTCTACAACTGTTAACTCACAATTGGGTGTGTATGAACAAAGGAGAATTGCATCTTCTACTTGAAACAACTATAATGGAGTTTTACTGTTATTACTCCTACAATTCCAGGAAGTCCACAAGGCTACTGATAATTTATTACAACTGTATTGGGGTATAATAAAATTAAAATGATGCAAAAATGATTATCTGTTGCATAAGGCACCACATCGTGTATGACACGAGGCCTGTTAAGCAGAACTAAATGCTAGCAACAGGCTTCAACACCATTTATGTCGAGATTGATTTTAAATTTTGTTGTAGTACTGTTAATGAGTAAGATTTCATAATAGCATATGCCTGTAGAAGACGGAATTCTCATCAGTACGGAAACACCGAGTTGCGAGTTAACAGGTTTAGAAACGCATTTTGTCTGCTGAGTTGAGCGAGCGAGCGACCAAGCTCAGGCCTATCTTCGTAACGTAAGCGTCGCGGCCTGTCTGCTCATGGGCCTTTCTAAGACGAGTATCAGGAAAAGTGAAACAAGGATATTGGAATATGGTCGAACTGAATCAGTGATACACAGGGAAGTGGACTAGGAAATAAGACACTAAAAGTAGTAAATGAGTTTTTCTATTTAGGCAACGAAGTAGCTGATGAAGAGGGAGGATGTGAAATGGAGACTGCCAACAGCAAAAAAAGCATTTCTAGAAAAATTTAAATGTTACGAAGTACTTTCTTAAGCTGCTTGTCTTGAGCGTAATTTTCTACCGAAGTAAAACGCTAACGAATAATAGTACGACAAAGAGAAGCGCAGAAGCTTTTCAAATTTTGTTATGTCGAAGAATGGTGAAGATCCGATGGGATGATCGAATAATTGATGTTAATGTTCCGTCAAACAGGGTTTGATTTTGTAAAATGTGACGGGTTTGTGTAATACCAAGCTTCTTAAGGAAAATTATAACCCCAAAATAAAAGCAAATCATGTTTATGACATGTCTTAAGCAAAAAAAAATATTGTTTGTAAAGTTATCTCGTCCAAGGGGAAGCTGAAGTCTCGCGACATTTTCCGTAGCTTTACTGGTTGCATCACATTACAAGAATAAATGGAATATGGAGCGTCATTTCAACTGAAATAATATTTCTGCTTCTTCACTCTTTACTTTTATAGCACTTCTGTAGCAGCGTGAGGCACCTCCAATTCTAATTTCACTTCAATGAAGATTAGTTATTAACACAACTGACTGTAGATGTTCTTCAAACTTCAGACACCCTCTTCGTAACACCCTAGGTTCACCAAGTAGGCCCACATTGCTCTGATAATTGATTTAGGAGATATCTCCAACATCAGACCGTGCAAGTGTGTATGTTGAATTACCTGTCATCCTCACGAACGTAACTTGTCTCTCATAACACGTTATCATTTTGTCAATGTGTCCAATAGGGTTCTTAGTTTTCTTCTTTTCTGCTTTTGTTGATTGCTAGGAACATGGCTCTACAAAAAAAAAAAAAAAAAAAAAAAAAAAAAAAAAAAAAAAAAAAAAAAAAAACCACTTTCGCCTATAGTCCCCAATCTTGACTTCTTACTGAAGCACATTTTATATAAGCACGAATAACAACTAGGACGTGTTTATGACATAGCAATGAATATTTCTACACAACATTAAGTACAGAAAGATACTCACGTCCAATGAGCTGCATCATCCAGCAGGATGATGTACGAACACCACAATCATGATTTTCCTACGAGTGAAGTTCAGTGCCGGCCGGGTTGGCCGAGCGGTTCTAGGCGCTTCAGTCTGGAACCGCGCGACCGCTACGGTCGCAGGTTCGAATCCTGCCTTGGGCATGGATGTGTGTGATGTCCTTAGGTTAGTTAGGTTTAAGTAGTTCTAAGTTCTAGGGGACTGATGACCTCAGATGTTAAGTCCCATAGTGCTCAGAGCCATTTGACCCATTTGTAGTTCAGTATGTCTTATGTAAGGACCAATTTAACTAAGAACTTCCAGAACCGGCATTCGATAGAAAGTGCGAAGCGTGTAAAGTAAACCGGGTCGTGTAAAATAACCCCAAAAGACGGTACAGAATCAAACTGAGAAGAAGAGCAATGTATGGTACAACATACAAGAAGGATCGATTGACACGATACCTTCTGAGTCATCGTTAGCTTGCTAATCGAAGAAAGTGTGAGGGTAAAAATTGTTGAGTGAAACCAAGTCCTGACTAGACTTGAATTTCTATTTGGTGCGATGAAAGTTCCAATTGCTCTTTATAGAAGGGCGAAAGTTACTGCAGATGATTAGGAAAAAAAGAATCGTATAAAATTCTAATACAGTATTAGTGATGTGCTGTTTGTCACAGCTACTCCGATGAAATATCTAGGCGTAAAATTGCAAAGCGGTATCAAGTGAAACGAGCACATATGGCCGGTTGAAGGGAAAGCGAATGGTCTACTTTGGTTTAATGGGAGAATTCTAGGAAAGTGTTGCTCATCCAGAAAGCAGACCTAGTACATAACAGTATTGTACGGTTGTTTTGGATCCCCAGTGGGTCGGTTTAAAAGGATCTCAGAGACATGCTGCTAGATTTTTCATCTGGAAAAACACTGCGTGAACTCAAGTGGGAATCGCTAGGAGAAAGAGTACGTTGTTTTCGCGAAACGCTACTGAGAAAGTCTGCAGAAGCAGCATTTACCACAGACTGCAGGACGATCTTACATCTACCAACGTACATCCCAGGCGAGGATCCCGAATACAAGATAAAAGAAAATCGTGCTCGTACGGAATCATACAAACAGTTGTGTTCGTTTCTCTCCATTTTCGAGTGGCGCATGAAGCAGAACGACTGGGAATAGTAGAAGATACCCTCCGCACCCTGTGATGGTTTGCTCTGTACGTATGTACCGGGTCATTAAAAAGTCAGTTTAAGTTTGAAAACTTAATAAACCACGGAATAAGGTAGATAGAGAGGTAAAAATTGACAGACATGCTTGGAATGACATGGGGTTTTATTAGAACAAAAAAAAAACAAAGTTCACAAAATGTCCGACAGGTGGCGCTGGACAGCAAAACTGCTACCGTGACGGGTGAGACGTACGCCGATATGTTACAGAATCGCATCATCCCCAGCCTCGCTGATAAACACCTGCTGGAACGTACGATGTTTATGCAGGATGGCGCTCCACCCCATATTGCTAGACGCGTGAAAGATCTCTCGCGCGTCGTTAGGTGACGATCGTGTGCTCAGCCGCCACTTTCGTTATGCTTGGCCTCCCAGGTCCCCAGACCTCAGTCCGTGCGATTAATGGCTTTGGGGTTACCTGAAGTCGCAAGTGTATAGTGATCGACCGACATCTCTAGGGATGCTGAAAGACAACATCCGACGCCAATGCCTCGCCAAAACTCCGGACATGCTTTACAGTGTTGTTCACAACACTATTCCTCGACTACAGCTATTGTTGAGGAATGATGGTGGACATATTGAGCAATTCCTGTGAAGAACATTTCTTTGTCTTACTTTGTTAGGCTAATTATTACTATTCTGATCAGATGAAGCGCCATCTGTCGGACATTTTTTGAACTTTTGTATTTTTTTTTTTTTTTATTCTAATAAAACCCCATATCATTCCAAGCATGTTTGTCAATTTGTACCACTCTATCTACATTATTCTGTGATTTATTCAGTTTTCAAATTTATACTGATGTTTTGATCACCCGGTAGATGTAGATTACGGAGATTGCAGTATATTCTGGCGGTAGACAGCTGAGAGATCAGGCGGGTGTCCTAGCCTCAGTTTAGGGACAGACCTCACTGCAGTCTACTCACCCTACTACCACATACATGCTCCGCAACCCACCATGCGGTGGATGGCGGAGGTTACCTTGTACCTTCTACCACCGCTCCTATGCAGTTATGCGGTGACTTAGAGGCATATACCAGCTGCGTCAAAGCGATCTCGAAACTGAAGAACTAAGCAACAACGACATCTACATCATACTCCGCCAGCCACCTAACGGTGTGTGGCGGAGGGTACTTTTGATACCTCTAACTGATCCCCTAGTACACTGTTCCACTCGCGAATGACGCGTGGGAAGTATGATTGTCGGTAAGCCTCTGTATTTGCTCTAATTTCTCGAATTCCGTCATCGTGGATATTACACGATATGTATTTGGGAGGAAGTAATACGTTGTCCCATTCTTCCTGGAAAGTTCTTTCTCGAAATTTCAATAGTAAACCTCTTCGTCTTGCACAACTCCTCTCTTGTAACGACTGCCAATAGAGATGGTTGAGCATCTTGGTAGCGCTCTCACGCGAGCTAACGGTTCGCGCCGCTCTTCGTTGGATTCCCTGTGTGTCTTCTCTCGGTCCCACCTGATGAGGGTACCATGTTGAAGAGCAATACTCGAGAATCAGTCGATCAAGCGCCTTGTAAGCGTCGATGTAATACATTTTCTGATTCTTCCTACGAATCTGAGTCTGACATCTGCTTTTACTACTGTTTGTTTTATGTGGTCAACCCACTTAAGGTCGATCTCCATAGTTTCACCTAGATATTTTACAGTATATACTGTTTCCAGAAATTCCTCATCAATATTGCAGTTGTACGGTAGCGGTTTTGTTTTCCTATGTATGCGCAGTATGTTACACTTATTTATGTTCAGGGTCAACTGCCAGAGCCTGCACCATTGCTCAGTCTTCTGGAGGTCATTGTGCAAATCGATACTGTCTCCTGGCGCTACTACTTTGTTATAAATAACCGAAACAAATGGCTCTGAGCACTATGGGATCTAACTTCTGAGGTCATCAGTCCCCTGGAACTATTTAAAACTAACTAACCTAAGGACATCACACACATCCATGCCCAAGGCAGGATTCGAACCTGCGACCGTAGCGGTCTCGCGGTTCCAGACTGCAGCGCCTAGAACCCCATGGCCACTCCGGCCGCCGACAACCGAATCATCAGCAAACAGGCTTATAGAGCATGCGACGCTTTCTACTAGATCATTTACACACCTTGTAGACTGTAATGGACCTACCACTCTTCCTTGGGACAGTGTCGATCTTGTTCCGTTAAGAGGGACGTGTTGAGTTCTGTCTGCTAGGAAATTATGAATGCAGTCACAAATCTTGTCCAGTACTGGGTACGATTCTTTCTTTTTTTTTTGTGCCAAATCTCTTCATGAAGTGAAGGAGCACGGCATCAATCTGGCAGAAGTAAAGCTGTGAGGACGGGGCGTGAGTCGTGCTTGGGTAGCTCATATGGTAGAGCACTTGCCCACGAAAGGTAAAGGTCCCGAGTTGGAGTCTCGGTCCGGCACACAGTTTTAATCTGCCAGGAAGTTTCATATCAGCGCACACTCCGCTGCAGAGTGAAAATCTCATTCTGGAGAATGTCTACACCGCTGTTCATCTCATGGAGGAACAAAGCGAGCTAGGTTTCGCAGGATCTCTCTTTGCGGACTCAATGCTGATTTTTACAGACGAGATTTCCGTTCTCTAAAAACATCATACGTCTTATGTATTGAACATGTTCCGTTACTCTGTAACAGATTGGCGTTAGCTGTATGTGTGCATGTTTCCTGCGGCCCTTCTGGTAAACTTGCGCTTTTTTTCTGTCGCTGGGTATGCCCCATTGCTCCAGCGATCTACGGTAAACGGCTGCTAAAAGGGAAACAAGGTCTTTCGCATAATCCTTTTAGAATGTTATGGATATCTGGACTGGTCGTGAAGCGTTTCTACTGCTAAGCGATTGTTGTTGCTTTTCTAATCCGCGATCGGTTATCTCAGTATCTACCATTTTGACGTTCGTACCGTAATGTCTCTTGCAGTGGTCTCTCTCTGATAATTTCAGAAATTTTATAAATTATAAACTCAGTACATATCTCAAAATATCTCTTCTTATCTTACCGATTCCTAAACTGTAATATACGATGATTATCAATGCAAAGTAGTTTCAAGCTCTATTATTCCTTGGAGCGTGCATTTACTCCATGGAATAACTTCTCTGCTATCTATGTTTTCTCTTATGAAAAGAATGATATGGATCTTGCCGATTAGCCGTGAAGGAACGAAGATGTATATGTATGTATTGTTGAGCTAGTCGCCATCTTGATGAGATTCTGTATGAGAAGTAATTTAATACATGAACTAAACTAAAGTAACTGTGTGCGCGTATTATTTATCTGATTATTGTTGACAGTGTCTGCTTACTACGCTCTGTTGCACTGGATCAGTGGGGAACGTTTGATTTACACTGGACGAGCCTGCCGTTTTGTACGCTCAAGATATCCAGTTTATACCTTCAATAAATGGGCTAACGCGGTCTTACCAGCAGATCTCCGGTCTTCCCCATGTGATCACCGAAAGTTACTAATTATTACAAATGTTTTCAGGAGATCGACTGACAATTTTCGTCGCACCGAGACTTCGAAATTGCTTCACTGCCTTATGGAATTTAAGTTAAGCTCAATTTAATCAGGATACAACAGTATTGAACTGTGTGAATGTGATAATCATGCTTTGTGAACGAAAATTCCCTTAATATACGCATTTTTTTTACGAGGGCTATCCACAAAGTACATTACGTTTTGGAATTAAAAATAAAAAAAGTATTGGAAATTTTTAAAATTATATACAGATGAAAGCCACACTTAAATACTACTTTTCTACGTAGTTGCCGTTTAAATTAAGACACTTATCGTAGCGATGGACGAGCTTGAAAATTCCTTCATCGTAAAATTCGTCCGCCTGCGCCTTCAACCACGTGGTTACCTCATCTTGAAGCTGTGCGTCGTCATCAAAACTCTGCATAGCCAACCACTTCTTCATTGCTGGGAATAAGTGGAATTCGCTCGGTGCCAGGTCGGGACTATACGGTGGATGAGGAAACAACTCCCACTTAAAAGATTCGAGAACTTCACGAGTGGCATTTGCCGTGTGGGCCCGGGCGTTGTCGTGAATCAGCAACATCTTTGAGCCCAACTTTCCCCTGCGATTGTTTTGTATTGCTCTTCTGAGGCTGTGCAGAGTTTGGCAATACCTTAGGGAGTTTATTGTAGTGCCACTTTCCAGGAAATCCACAAAAATCACACCTTTTCTGTCCCAAAAGAAGAGGTAACCACGTGGTTGAAGGCGCAGGCGGCCGAATTTTACGACAAAGGATAAGTGCCTTAATTTAAATGGCAACTATGTAGAAAAGGAGTATTTAAATGTGGCTTTCATCTGTATTTCCAATACTGTATTTATTTTTAATTCCAAAGCGTAATGTACTTTGTGGATAGCCCTCGTACTATCCTGATCAGTGAAGCTAAATCAGGTCGGTGTGAGAGAGGTTTTTAAATTTCAGATCCCACAGAAATATTAAAGTACGATAGTTGAAAGGCGGGACTGTGTTAGGTCGTACCGCGGTGAAAATTTCCCACATGTGACGGACGAATTAGCCGGACGCTTTGCTCGCCTGCGAGTTGAGCGCAGCCAGCGCTTCTCCAGGCGGCAGCCTGTTGCTCCCGCACGATCGACACGGCGGAGCAGGTGTTTGGCGGGCGCGCCGACTTCCGCGTCACATTTTGGGGTGCTTTCCCCACAAAAAAAGCGCCCGATCCGGCCCGCCGCCCGTCCTCTAAACAAAGTAAACAAAAAATCACGGTTTCACCCCAAAACGCCGCCGCCGGCAGCCACCTTTCGCGTCGACCCCCGAACCACCCCTGGCGCAGGTTTCCAACTTTTAGTCACACGAAACAGGTGGCGAGAGGGGCAGCACGGTTTACACAATTCCCGCGGAATTTCGCCGCGACAGCTGCTGCTGCTGCTGGCGGGTGCCCCCGTGCCAGACAGCGCCTGAGTCGCGGATTATGGCCAATAACACTCACACCCGGGCCAGAGGGCCTGCTCTAAAAAGGAAAGGGTGTGCGTCAGGCGCACGTTTTGTCGTTCAGGACAACTCTCAGCCCGGACGGGAGATTTACGATCGCTGGTCCGTATTATTGCTCCCGTTACAGCAGTCAGAGATCCTGCAAGAAAACTAACCAGAATTCTGATTTATCATACACTGACGGAAAAAAAACGCAAGAAATTATTATTGTAGAGTAATGAAATTTGTGGAACACATTTATCTATCTAACATGTGTAAGAGATCTACATCTACATCAATACACCGCAAGCCACCTGACGGTGTGTGGCGGAGGGTACCTTGAGTACCTCTATCGGTTCTCCCTTATATTCTAGTCTCGTATTGTTCGTGGAAAGTCGGTATGCCTCTGTGTGGGCACTAATTTTTATCCTCATGGTCTCTTCGCGAGATATACGTAGGAGGGAGCAATATACTGCTTGACTCCTCGGTGAAGGTATGTTGTCGAAACATCAAAAAAAAGGCCCGTACCGAGCTACTGAGCGTCTCTCCTGCGGAGTCTTCCACTGGAGTTTATCCATCATCTCCGTAACGCTTTCGCGATTACTAAATGACCCTGTAACGTAGCTCTCCGTTGGATCTTCTCTATCTCTTCTATCAACCCTATCTGGTACGGATCCCACACTGCTGAGCAGTATTCGAGCAGTGGGCGAACAAGCGTAGTGTAACCTACTTCCTTTGTTTTCGGATTGCATTTCCTTAGGATTCTTCCACTGAATGTTAGTCTGGCATCTGATTTACCGACGATCAACTTTATATGATCATTCCATTTTAAATCAGTCCTAATTTGTACTCCCAGATAATTTATTGAATTAACTGCTTCCAGTTGCTGACCTGCTATTTTGTAGCTAAATGATAACGGATCTTTATCTTTCTTTCTATGTACTCGCAGCACATTACACTTGTCTACATTGAGGTTCAATTGCACCATGCGTCAATTCGTTGCAGATCCTCCTCCATTTCAGTACAATTTTCCATTGTTACAATCTCTCGATATACCACAGCATCTTCCGTAAAAAGCCTCAGTGAACTTCCGATCTCATCCACAAGGTCATTTATGTATATTGTGAATAGCAACGATCCTACAACACTCCCCTGCGGCACACCCTACTTCGGAAGACTTCTCTCCATTGAGAATGACATGCTGCGTTCTGTTAGCTAGGAACTCTTCGATGCAATCATAGAATCGGTCTGATAGTCCGTATGCTCTTACTTTGTTCATTAAACGACTGTGGGGAACTGTATCGAACGCCCTGCGGAAGTCAAGAAACACGGCATCTACCTGGGAACCCGTGTCTATGGCCCTCTGATCTCGTGGACGAATAGCGCGAGCTGGGTTTCAAACGATCGTCTTTTTCGAAACCCATGCTGATTCCTACAGAGTAGATTAATATTGCAAGATCACACGATATTGTAAGTGCCAGATATGCCATTTCAAATGTGAAATGCTGGTACATTAATTACAGGAGTAAGCGGCAGAATGTTGAATGCAGGCATGCACACGTGCGTGCATTGTGTTGTACAGGTGGAGAATGTCAGTTTGTCGGATGGAGATGCCTGTTGCACTTCGTCGATCAATACAGGGGAGGTCAGTGCTGGCTGTGGATGACTCTGGAGTTGAAACTTCCTGGCGGATTACAACTGTGTGCCGGACCGAGACTCGAACTCGGGACCTTTGCCTTTCGCGAGCAAGTGCTCTACCAGCTGAGCTACCCAAGCACGACTCACGCCCCGTCCTCATAGCTTTACTTCTGCCAGTACCTCGGCTCCTACCATCCAAACTTCACAGAAGCTCTCCTGGTAGAGCAGTTGCCTGCGAAAGGCAAAGGTCCCGAGTTCGAGTCTCGGTCCGGCACACAGTTTTAATCTGTCAGGAAGTTTCATATCAGCGCACACTTCGCTGCAGAGTGAAATTCCCATTCTGACTCTGGGGTTGTCGTCCCGTATGTTCTCGACTCGAGACAGATCTTGTGTACGAGCGGGCCAAGGCAACATGTCGACGCTCTGTACAGCATGTTGGGTTACAAGAGTGGTATCTGGGCGAAGGTCATCCTGGAACGTGGAACGCTGTTCGTGAATGACAACTCAAGAGGTCGAATCAACAGACTGCCATACAAAATTCCAGTCAGGACTTGTTGGATGAATACGAGAGTGCTCCTGCTGTCATACAAACTCGCATCCTTGACTGTAACTCCAGGCGTAGGTCCAGTGTGTCAACCACACAGACAGGTCGGTTGCCGGCCCTCAACTGACTTCCTTCTAACCAACACACGGCCATGACTGGTAAATGACTTCCACCCTGCCCTCAAACAAGCTCTCCCCTGACACTAGTGAAGTCGCGAATGGCAGTGGTTTCGCAGCAAGGCTTCTGGCTCGGAGCTGTCAACACATTTGTAACATATGAATGCAGAGTCTCGCGGCGATAACATTGAATGAAATGTTCTCGGGTTTCCAACCGCGTCAATTGGTTAAAACTACACGAGCTTTTGGCCAAGCACTCCTTGGCCATTATCAAGTGTTATGACTGCCAGTGGGCTATTGGTGCGCCCTTATATCAACCGTCTACGACTTAGTGAGGACGATATTATGGTCAGTTTTGATTCTCTGGATCCAAATTCCCAGTACTTTGTAAGTGACGTGGTCGAGCTATTTAGGCACACTCTTACGTCATCCTACTTCGTGTACGTTGTTGTTATTGTGGTCTTCAGTCCTGAGACTGGTTTGATGGAGCTCTCCATGCTACTCTATCCTGTGCAAGCTTCTTCATCTCCCACTACCTACTGCAGCCTACATCCTTCTGAATCTGCTTCGTGTATTCATCTCTTGGTCTCCCTCTATGATTTTTACCCTCCACGCTGCCTTCCAATACTAAACTGGTGATCCCTCGAAGGTCTCAGAACATTTCCTACCAACCGATCCCTTCTTCTAGTCAAGTTGTGCCACAAGCTCCTCTTCTCCCCAATTCTATTCAATACCTCCTCATTAGTCATGTGATCAACCGATACGATCTTCAGCATTCTTCTGTAGCACCACATTTCAAAAGCTTAGATTCTCTTCTTGTCTAAGCTATTTACCGTCCACGTTTCACTTCCATACATGGCTACACTCCATACAAATACTTTCAGAAACGACTTCCTGACATTTAAATCTATACTCGATGTTAACTAATTTCTCTTCTTCAGAAACGCTTGCCTTGCCATTGCCAGTCTACATTTTATATCCTCTCTACTTCGACCATCATCAGTTATTTTGCTCCCCAAATAGCAAAACTCCTTTACTACTTTAAGAGTCTCATTTCCTAATCTAATCCCCTCTGCATCACCCGACTTAATTCGACTACATTCCATTATCCTCGTTTTGCTTTTGTTCATGTTCATCTTACATCCTCCTTTCAAGACACTGTCCATTCCGTGCTACTGCTCATCCAAGTCCTTTTCTGTCTCTGACAGAATTACAATGTCATCGGCGAACCTCGAAGTTTTATTTTTTCTCCGTGGATTTTAATACCTACTCCGAACTTTTCTTTTGTTTCCTTTACTGCTTGCTCAATATACAGATTGAATAACATCATGGATAGGCTACAACCCTGTCTCACTCCCTTCCCAACCACCGCTGCCCTTTTATGCCCCTCGACTCTTATAACTGCCATCTGGTTTCTTACAAATTGTAAATAGCCTTTCGCTCTATGTATTTTACCCCTTCGTGTACAACGGCCAGTATTACGATCAGACAGACGGCGTAGCAATGGGTAGCCCGTTAGCTCCAGCTGTTGCAAACCTCACCATGAAGAATTTTGAGGAAGTTGTCATAGATACTGCGCCATTGAAGCCTAAGTGTTTCTTTCGATAAGTTGACGACACGTTCGTCATTTGGCCACACGGACGCGAGAAATTAGACGAGTTTTTGGAACACCTCAATGGCATCAACAGTAATATACAGTTCACCATGGAGGTGGAAAAAGATAGTGCATTGAACTTCCTCGACGTCCCTGTCCACCGTAAACGAAATGGGTGCCTTGGCCACAGCGTCTACAGAAAACCCACCCACACAGACATGTACCGTCACGCTAACAGCCATCATCATCCAGCACAGAAGGGCACAGTGTTACAAACATTGGTGCATCGTGCGAGAGTAATATCAGACGACGACAACCTGGCCCACGAACTGAGCCACCTACGCAATGTTTTCAGGAATGACGGCTACAGCACCCATCAAGTGAAAGAAGTTATTTCTGAGAAATAACAGAATAAGACCAGCGACGAAGAGCAGGAAAAGAAACTTGCTTTGCTGCCATTCTGTGGCTCTGTGTCGGGCAAGATAAGCCGCCTGTTGAAAAGACACAAGATCAAATCGATCTTCAGGCCTCCAACGAAAATCCGTCAATTACAGAGACCAGTTAAAGACGCAGTAGGTCTCAGAACACCTGGAGTCTACGAAATACCTTGTGAGTGTGGCCAGGAGTACATCGGACAAAGAGTGCGCACTGTGGAGCAACGCAGGAAAGAACATGGGAGGTATTATCGCCTACGCTATCCAGAGAAATCTGCTTTAGCTGAGCATGCGTTAGAAAACGGTCACCACATAAAATTTGACGATACCTCTGTCGTGGCTCGCACTAACGGCTTCTGGGACAGTTTAATACAGGAAGCTATTAAAATAAAAATTACCACAAACACCCTGAACAGAGACGGTGGCTTACAGGTCAGCGCTGCGTGGGATCCAGCGATCGCGCTGTTGAAGAGAGCACATCGAACGCCGAATCAAAACGTGAGCATATATGTCAACGTGACGGGCACCAGTGACGTCACAGCCGGCAGCTAGCGTATATAAGGGCGCACCAACAGCCCACTGGCAGTCATAACACTTGACTATGGCCAAGAAGTGCTTGGCCGAAAGCTCGTGTAGTTTTAACCAATTGACGCGGTTGGAAACCCGAGAACATTTTATTCACATTTGTAACAGTTTGTTTGCCACTGTGGCGCAAACTGATGCTTAAATTGCTGCTACAGATGCAGTACGATGCGGCAGAGCCACTGGCCGAACACGATGGTCTTCCCTCTTAGTACGAGTAGTGCCACGTAGCTGTCCGGAATGCGGTCTTCTTGCGACCGTTCATTCTGATGACTACTGCTGCCAGTGGCTTCGATTCTGTGAGGTCTGTCTGTCTGCAATATCGCGGACGGAACATCCAACTTCTTGTAGCCGTATTACTCAACCTCTTTCAAACGCAGTAAGAAGCTGATAATGCCGCCTTGTCGCCTTAAACGCATACTTGGCTAACATCAACCCACCACGTCCAGTATCAAAAGGTAATTAACGCTCACAACCCTTATTGCGTGTATTTAAGGCAAGCTTGATTTGCATTCTCATAGTGGCGATACTAACTCCACTCTTACGCGACTGGCGCGAAATCTGAATAGACATCATCCTTCGGAGATGTAGGAACAGTCGCGGTGCTCCTTCTTGGTTTTGCTCCCCCCCCCCCCCCCCCCCCCCCCCGATATTATTTCTCAAGTGATCATTCCTTTTTCTCAACACATACTACTCATACAGGGATGAACGAGTATCGTTAGGAAGGTTTTTTAACCACCTTCAGATATTGCATATCGATTATGCGCTAAAACTTACTGTTTGTGGCAAAGTTTAACATAAAAGAAACTTTTAATTGTCAATAGCAAATAGTTCATCATGGGTACCTAGCTTCATACCTTCATTATACGAAGCTAATTTCATCATGAATAAGAGACTCCCTCTTCATTTTATCTTATTACAAATACAGGGTGTTTCAAAAATGACCGGTATATTTGAAACGGCAATACAAACTAAACGAGCAGCGGTAGAAATACACCGTTTGTTGCAATATGCTTGGGACAACAGTACATTTTCAGGCAGACAAACTTTCGAAATTACAGTAGTTACAATTGGCAACAACAGATGGCGCTGCGGTCTGGGAAACTCTATAGTACGATGTTTTCCACATATCCACCATGCGTAGCAATAATATGGCGTAGTCTCTGAATGAAATTACCCGAAACCTTTGACAACGTGTCTAGCGGAATGGCTTCCCATGCAGATGAGATGTACTGCTTCAGCTGTTCAATTGTTTCGGGATTCTGGCGGTACACCTGGTCTTTCAAGTGTCCCCACAGAAAGAAGTCACAGGGGTTCATGTCTGGCGAATAGCGAGGCCAATCCACGCCGCCTCCTGTATGTTTCGGATAGCCCAAAGTAATCACACGATCATCGAAATATTCATTCAGGAAATTAAAGAAGTCGGCCGCGCGATGTAGTCGGGCACCATCTTGCATAAACCACGAGGTGTTCGCAGTGTCGTCTAAGGCAGTTTGTACCGCCACAAATTCACGAAGAATGTCCAGATAGCGTGATGCAGTAATCGTTTCGGATCTGAAAAATGGGCCAATGATTCCTTTGGAAGAAATGGCGGCCCAGACCAGTACTTTTTGAGGATGCAGGGACGATGGGACTGCAACATGGGACTTTTCGGTTTCCCATATGCGCCAGTTCTGTTTATTGACGAAGCCGTCCAGGTAAAAATAAGCTTCGTCAGTAAACCCACATGCATATCGCCGTCATCAATCCTGTGCACTATATCGTTAGCGAATGTCTCTCGTGCAGCAATGGTAGCGGCGCTGAGGGGTTGCCGCGTTTGAATTTTGTATGGATGGAGGTGTAAACTCTGGCGCATGAGACGATACGTGGACGTTGGCGTCATTTGGACCGCAGCTGCAACACGGCGAACGGAAACCCGAGGCCACCTGATGCACTAATTGCCCGTTCCCCTCTGTGGTTGCCGTACGCGGTCACCCTACCTTTCCAGCACGTTCATCCGTCACGTTCCCAGTCCGTTGAAATTTTTCAAACAGATCCTTTATTGTATCGCTTTTCGATCCTTTGGTTACATTAAACCTCCGTTGAAAACTTCGTCTTGTTGCAACAACACTGTGTTCTAGGCGGTGGAATTCCAACACCAGAAAAATCCTCTGTTCTAAGGAATAAACCATGTTGTCCACAGCACACTTGCACGTTGTGAACAGCAAACGCTTACAGCTGAAAGACGACGTACAGAATGGCGCACCCACAGACCGCGTTGTCTTCAATATCTTTTACATCACTTGCAGCGCCATCTGTTGTTGAAAATTTTAACTACTGTAATTTCGAAAGTTTGTCCGCCTGAAAATGTACTGTTGTCCCAAACATATCGCAACAAACGGTATTTCTATCGCTGCTCGTTTAGTTTTTATTGCCGTTTCAAATATACCGGTCATTTTTGAAACACCCTGTACATTTTATTTTTTTAAATACTTCTACATCTACATACATACTCCGCAATCCACCATACGGTGCGTGGCGGAAAGCACCTCGTACCACAAATAGCATCTTCTCTCCCTGTTCCACTCCCAAAAAGGACGAGGGAAAAATGACTGCCTATATGCCTCTGTACGAGCTCTAATATCTATGTGGTCTTTCCGCGAAATGTAAGT
The DNA here is from genome assembly GCF_023897955.1 of Schistocerca gregaria. NCBI lineage: Eukaryota > Metazoa > Arthropoda > Insecta > Orthoptera > Acrididae > Schistocerca > Schistocerca gregaria. The sequence goes on along the minus strand of NC_064928.1, from coordinate 122,742,840 downwards.
CGGCGGCAGTAAAATTGTACTGCAGGCAGCCTCAAATGCTGGTTCTCTAAATTTCCTCAGTAGCGATTCACGAAAAGAACGCGTCCTTTCCTCTAGAGACTCCTACGCGAGTTCCTGAAGCATTTCCGTAACACTCGCGTGATGATCAAACCTACCAGTAACAAATCTAGCAGACCGCCTCTGAATTGCTTCTACGTCCTCCCTCAATCCCACCTGATAGGGATCCCAAACGCTCGAGCAGTACTCAAGAATAGGTCGTATTAGTGTTTTATAAACGGTCTGCTTTACAGATGAACCACATCTTCCCAAAATTCTACCAACGAACCGAAGACGACTACCCGCCTTCCGCACAACTGCCATTACATACTTGTCCCACTTCATATCGCTGTGCAATGTTACGCCCAAATATTTAATCGACGTGACTGTGTCAAGCGCTACACTACTAATGAAGTATTCAAACATTAAGGTATTCTTTTCCCTATTCATCTGCATTAATTTGCATTTATCTATATTTAGAGTTAGCTGCTATTCTTTACACCAATCACAAATCCTGTCCAAGTCATCTTGTATCATCCTACAATCACTCAACGACGACACCTTCCCGTACACCACAGCATCATCAGCAAACAGCCGCACATTGCTATCCACCGTATCCAAAAGATCATTTACGTAGATGGAAAACAACAGCGGACCTACCACACTTCCCTGGGGCACTCCAGATGATACCCTCACCTCCGATGAACACTCACCATCGAGGACAACGTACTGGGTTCTATTACTTAAGAAGTCTTCGAGCCACTCACATATTTGGGAACCAATCCCATATGCTCGTACCTTAGTTAGGAGTCTGCAGTGGGGCACAGAGTCAAACGCTTTCCGGAAGTCAAGGAATATGGCATCCGTCTGATACCCTTCATCCATGGTTCGCAAGATATCATGTGAAAAAAAGGGCGAGTTGCGTTTCGGAGGAGCGATGCTTTCTAAAGCCATGCTGATGCATGGACCGTAACTTCTCTGTCTCAAGGAAATTCATTATATTCGAACTGAGAATATGTTCGAGAATCCTGCAAAAAACCGATGTTAAGGATATTGGTCTGTAATTTTTAGGATCCGTTCTTCTACCCTTCTTACATTCAGACGTCACCTGCGCTTTTTTCCAGTCGCTCGGGGCTTTACGTTGGGCAAGAGATTCGCAATAAATCCTAGCTAAGTAAGAAGCCAATGCAGTAGAGTACTCTCCGTAAAACCGAATTGGAATCCCATCAGGACCTGGCGATTTATTTGTTTTCAACCCATTCAGCTGCTTCACAACCCCAGGGGTATCTATCACTATGTCCTCCATACGGGAATCTGTACGATAATCAAACGGCGGTATGTTTGTACGAACTTCTTGCGTGAAATATTTCTCAAATGCTAATTTTAAAATTTCAGTTTTCACTTTGCTGTCTTCCGTTGCCAGGCCAGACTGATCAGTGAGTGACTGGATAGAAGCCTTCGACTTATTAACTGGATAATTTGTATGAAGCATTGTCGTAGATAATAACCGTGACCATTGCGGTAGTTCACTATCTCTGCCCCTATACCTTGAAGAAAGTGAAGAACAAACCACACACCAAGATTGCTTTCTTACCCTGAATATCGTTTGCACCGAATTTTTGTAATGCTCTGTAAAGATTGTTCTTCAAAATTATGGGCCTAGACATGTAAATAGAAGGATGTGACATGAATTCATGATTATTATTTCACGTTGTCCGGTTTATTTTCAAAGATATTTTCTCTTCATTCTCACAACTACCGTAATCTCAACGACTACACTTACTCCAAATACTATCATTGGTTACAACCACGAAAGTGCGAAAGTTTCTTACGGGTCCCTTGGTACAATCAAAGTTGCCTTACGGAAGCGTCTCATATTGTGTTGACCTAAACTATGCAGAGTGAATGTTAAGCGAGGGGGAAACTTCAGAAGCTGATTCCTGACAGGGGAAAGAACAAAGAAGTTCATGTCCTGACATGGACAATGCATTTTAGCAACTAGTATTGGCAATGTGTGTGCCGATTTAACACTCGAAGATGTCTTTCGATGGGGATATCTAAGGAATCGAAACCGTCGTCGGTCACACTAATTCAGCAACACCAAAGCGTAAAAGTCCGGACCCTACCCAAATTGGTAGAGATTTGATTTCAATTTACTCGCACACCGTTGGTTTACATACATCTCCTGCATGATAGGAAAATGTTCTATTAAAAAGTGTATCGCTGGTTACTGTAAATATATAGAGAATAAGTTAATGGCCGGTGTTCATGCCTCCGCAGAAACAGTAATGTTTCTTGTGTTTGCGTATCTAAATATTCTGCGGTCACCTGTTTGTAGGGGATAGCAGTGCGAGCTGTGTCCACCCCTCGCCTTTCTGACAGCTTGAACCCTGCCGGAGACGCTTTCAGTGGGGTGTCAGAATGTCTGTGAAAGAACAGCAGGCCATTCTACCTCAAGAGGAGAAGCCAAAGTATGTACTGGTGTTGGATCTGGGATTTGGAGCGAAGTCGACTTCCTCTTGTTCCAGAATTGTTCCATTGAGTTCAGGTCAGGCCTCTGGACGGGCCAGTCCATTTTAGGGATGTTACTGTCCAGTTACAGAACTATCACATTTCGTGACATCTAGCAATCAGTTCCGCATTACATAGGGGTGTCGTGATACTTTTTATCCGATAGTGCATGTATGTATTGAACTGGGGACCTAGAAACGATGGAGTGACATCATCCCAGCCGTAGCCCCCACTGGTTCTCAACCCCGCTACAGGCCACAGCAGTCCACCCACTCCACCGCCGCCCCACACCGAACCCAGGGTTATTGTGTGGTTCGGCTCCCAGTTGATCCCCCGGGAACGTCTAACACCAGACGAGTGTAACCCCAATGTTTGCGTGGTACAGTAATTATGGTGCACGCGTACGTGGAGACAGTGTTTGTGTAGCAATCGCCGACATAGTGTAACAGAGGCAGAATCAGGGGAACCAGCCCGCATTCACCGAGGCAGACGGAAAACTGCCTTAAACACCACCCACAGACTAGCCAGCACACCGGGACCTCAACACTAATCCGCCGGCACGCCTTCGCGTTCGGGACGCAGCAATTTAGACCGGGCGGCTAGCAGGGCGGGCATCCGATAATGTAACTTTTTATTTTAAAATATCTTACCTGAAACACCCTCTGTTGGGCCACAGCTAAAAAAGTATTTCCGAAACCGGGTTGGTTGGATGATTTGGTGGAAGTGGCCAGACTGCGAGGTCATCGGTCCCATCGGATTAGCGAAGGATGGGGAAGTAACTCCGCCGTGCCCTTTCGAAGGAACCATCCCGGCTTTCGCCTGAAGCTATTTAGCAGAATCGTGGAAAACCTCAATCACAACGGCCGGATGCGTGTTCTTGAATTGTCGTCCTCCCGAATGTTAATCCAGTGTACTAACCTGTGCGCCACCTCGCTCGGTCCCGAAAAAGGGAAATCTGTTAATATCCAGTGTAGGAAGACACAAAGATACTACAGACATTGGCTACGAGCGGGTACTGATTGAAAACAATGGGGAAATTTGGAAATTTGTGTCGGAGCGGGATTCGAACCTCGGTCTCCTGCTTACTAGGCAGCCGACACAATAGTCATTGCAGCTGCACGCGCTACCGCAACACGCCTCACGTCAGACCCAAATTCTCAAAAATGACTCCGAGCACTATGGGACTTAACATCTGAGGTCATCAGTCCCCTAGAACTTAGAACTACTTAAACTTAACTAACCTAAGGACATCACACACATCCATGCCCGAGGCAGGATTCCAACCTGCGACCGTAGCAGTCCCGCGGTTCCGGACTGCAGCGCATAGAACCGCACGGCCACCGCGGCCGGCCCAAATTCTCAGCTTGTCGACGCACTACTGTGTGGTGTCCCTTGTCCTTTATCCTCATTACTCGTGGCAATTCAGAATAATCCCGTAAGAGTTCGAGTCTGGTGTGCATCCGCACTAAAGAGACTATTGGCCGCCATCTCATATATATATATATATATATATATATATATATATATATATATATATATATATATATATATATATATATATATATATTGTCTGGTCCTTCGAACATGTCATTTGCAGAACATCCATGTAGATGTAGAGTTATGCAAGACGCTACCTCTTTTCGTGACAATCCCTCCCATTTGCTAGAACGTCTTCACTTCAATCGCATCCATACTTAGATATTATACATTAAATGTTACATATATATATTTTTAATAGGGGGTGGCGTGCCTCTGTGTGGGTGTCGAACACTGGATCAATCTGACCTCCAGTATTAACTGTCTCAAGGTTCTCGTGAAAAAATAGCAATCTGGGTTTTACATGATCGAGGCTTGTGGATACCATGTTGATTCATACATACAGGTTATTCGGTTTGCAAATGAAGCAATCATATGTGATCACGACTTGGTTCCCACATTCTACCAGAGATGACTGTGAGATAGGTCTATAGATCTACGCATCGGACTTGCCTCCCTCCGTATATACTGGAACGACCTGCCGTTTTCTACAGTCAAGTGGCGTGTTCATACTTATCAGCGACATCTGGAATTAAAATTCAAGGTGACAGGATATCAATTATAACATTCGCTGATGATATTGCTATCATCAGTGAAAATGAAGAAACATGACAGTATCTCCTCAGTGAAATGAACAGTCCAATGAGAACAAAATATAGATTATGCGTAACTCGAAGAATGACGAAAGTGATGAGAAGTAGCAGAAATGAGAAAAATGGCTCTGAGCACTATTGGACTTAACATCTGAGGTCATCAGTCCCCTAGAACTTAGAATTATTGAAACATAACTAACCTAAGGACATCACACACATCCATGCCCGAGGCAGGATTCGAATCTGTGACCGAAGCGGTCGCGCGGGTACAGAGTGTAGCGCCTAGAACCGCTCGGCCGCTTAGTTGGATGCTTTAATCTGCCAGTAAGTTTCATATCAGCGCACACTCCGCTGCAGAGTGACTAAGCCGTGTCTCCGCAATACCTTTTCTTCCAGGAGGTGCCAGTCATGCGGCAGAAATGAGAACAGCAAGAAACTTAACATAACTGATGATCACGAAGTAGACGGCGTTAAGGAATTCTTCTTCTTACGCAGCAAAATAACCAAAGAGGAACAGAGGAAGGAGGATATCAAATGCAGAATAGAACTGGAAAAAGGGCATTCTTTGCCAAGAGAAGTCTAGTAGTATCAAATATAGGCTTTAAATTGAAGAAGAAATTTTTGAGAATCTACGTTTGGAGCACAGCATTGTATGGTAGTCAAACATGGACTGCGGAGAAACCGGAACAGAAGATAATCGAACCATCTGAGAAACGGCGCTGCAGAATGATGCTGAAAATTAAGTGGCCTGATAACGTAAGGAATAAAGACGTTCTCCGAAGAAATGACGAGGAAAGTAAAATACGGCAAGAAGAAGGGACAGGGTGGTAGGAAATCTGTTAAAGGCGTCATGGAATAGCTTCCACGGTACTAGAGGGAGGTGTAGAGGATAAAAACTATAGAGGAAGACAGAGTTGGAAAACATCGAACAAACCATTGAGGACGTAGGTTGCTACTCCAAGATGAGGAGGTTGGCACAGGAGAGGAATTCGTGGCTGGCAGCATCTTCGTGGTGTAGCAATTTTAATGGCCAGTAGTGTAGTTCTCAGCCCTTTCAACTGCATTCTATGTCCCCAATGTGGGAGTTTGTGGAGCAGTTCTCCTGCGTTAATGTCTTCTTAAACGTGAAATTTAAAACTTCTCCTTTCCTTTTCCTGTTTTCAGAGCATTCAGACAAGGTTGGCGCCGGTGGCGATACCTAGAATGTGCTGACATGAGGAAAGTTTCCAACCAATGTCTCACACAAAAACTGCATTTGACAGGCGTTGCCTGGTAAAACGTTTCTGGGATGCCCCGCGAAAGGAGGAGAAATGCGTACCATCACGTTTCCGACTTTGATAAAGGTCGGACTGTAGACTATCCCGATTGCAGTTTATCGTATCGCGACATTGTTGCTCGCGTTGGTCGAGATCCAATGACTGTTAGCAGAATATGGAATCGGTGGGTTCAGGAGGGTAATACGGAACGCCGTGCTGGATCCCAACGGCCTCGTATCACTAGCAGTCGAGATGACAGGCATCTTATCCGCATGGCTGTAACGAATCGTGCAGCCACGTCTCGATCCCTGAGTCAACAGATGTAGACGTTCTCAAGACAACAAACATCTGCACGAACAGTTCGACGACGTTTGCAGCAGCATGGACTATCAGTTCGGAGAGCGTGGCTGCGGTTACCCTTGACACTGCAGGACAGACAGGAGCGCCTGCGATGGTGTACTCGACGACGAAGCTGGATGCAAGAGTGGCAAAACGTCATTTTTTCGGATGAATCAAGGTTGTTTTTACAGCATCATGATGGTTGCATCCGTATTTGACGACATGGCGGTGAACGCACATTGGAAGCGTGTATTCGTCATCGCCATACTGGTGTATCACCCGGCGTGATGGTATGCGGTGCCATTGGTTACACGTCTCGGTCACCTCTTGTTCGCATTGACTGCACTTTAAACAGTGGACGTTTCATTTCAGATGTGTTAAGACGCGTGGCTCTACCCTTCATTCGATCCCTGCGAAACCGTGCATTTCAGCACGATAAAGCACATCAGCATGTTGCAGATCCTGTACTGGCCTTTCTGGATACAGAAAATGTTCGACTGTTGCACTGGCCAGCACATTCTCCAGATCTCTCACCAATTGAAAACGTCTGGTTAATGGTGGCCGAGCAACTGGTCCGTCACAATATGCCAGTCACTACTCTTCATGAACTGTGGTATCGTGTTGAAGCTGCATGTTCAGCTGTACCTGTGCACGCCGTCCAAGCTATGTTTGACTCAATGCCCCGTCGTATCAAGGTCGTTAATACGGCCAGATGTGGTTGCACCGAAATTGCGTGAATATGTAATCACATCTCAGCTCTAGTATAATATATTTGTCCAATGAATACCCGTTTATCATCCGCATTTCTTCTTGGTGTAGCAATTTTAATGGCCAGTAGTGTAATTAGTAATGACGTATAAATTTTGGTTTTACGGATACTCCTCGTTGCCATTGACCCATTTCTTAGCTGCATTTATTGTGAAATCCTCGCCCAGAGCAATGTCCTAAGAGCCTGAAAAAAAAGCGCAGGTGACTCCTTTAGTCGAAGGGCAAAACAGCGGCCGGCACCGAAAGAAACGGAGAAGGTTCTCAGATATGTGAGTGGCTCTAAGTCTTCTTATGCAACAGAACCCAGTATGCTGTCCTGGACGGCAGTGTTCGTCAGAGGCAGGGGTATCCTCAGGAGTAAGACGTGAGAAGCAGGAAGGCATGTTGGAGAAGCGGTGCGGCCTGTTCTGTACCCAGAAGCTGGACCAGCGACGGCTGGAACCAGTTCTCCGGACGTTAGGGCACGCGCGGATATACTGGTCTGGACCACGTGCCGACCACGTGCCGACCACGTGTGCCAGTCCCCGGCGGACACGTGCCGTGCCGTGCTGGCCAGTTTCTACGGGGACTACAGGGAGGTCCACTCTATGACCTCGTCCGCAGCATGCGACACGGAGTCGCCCTCCCTTCTTCCAAGTGCTACAGCTCGTTTCAAGCCCTTCATGTCGGCAGCAGACGCTGCCGGCTGTTGAGATAATTGGGAAAACGCGCGGTAACGGGAACTGCCTGCAACCTCCGATGCGCTGACTGCAAGTTTTGCCAAAAATCAAGACGCGAGTGATGAGTATCTCCAAATAGATATGCCAAAGTCCAGTCCTTTATCTAGAGAACCGCCCTAGACTTGGTTGCAGGAAAACATTGCACCGCTGGGTAAAGAAAGGACTCGGTGTCATTGTCATGCGGCCGCAGTCGTAGAAAACACACGGCCATTTGTAGACCCAACAACCAGGCATCCACAACGGCTGCAGAGTTGAATCGGTGATGATCATCGTTGACGAAAAATGGCTCAGATGGCTCTGAGCACTATGGAACTTAACATCTGAAGTCATCAGTAACCTAGACTTAGAACTACTTAAGGGGGGGGGGGGGGGCAGGACGTCAAACGGGCCGATCTGGAGCAGGAGAGACAAAGACAGGACATTTTAATTTCCACTCTCTATAGTTTTACTAATAAATTCATAAAACTTTGCCAGAATGACAAGGAATAATTCAGTATTCACACTCTTAGCAGTGGAAGTTCAAAAACATAACAATTTTTTTTTCACAAGCGAAATTTCATCATTTTTTCATTTACTATTGGTTGCATTTGTTGGTATAGGTACACTTTTCTTCAGAAGTAAGAGACATTCTTCGATGAATTTTGCACAGCATACAAACCATACTTGCAAGTGTATGAAACTCTGGAATTTTCCAGATCTATTAAAAACTGTAGTAAAATGGAGATAATTAACTATAAAATTTGAGATTTTCTAAACATGGAGTTTAAAATGTTACAGCTCATTCATTTCTTTATAAATTAAATAAATTCTAGAGTTTCATACACCTGTAAGTATGGGTTGTATGCTGTGCAAAATTCATCGAAGAATCTCTCTTACTTAGGAAGAAAAGTGTACCTATGGTAACAAATGCAGCCAATAGTAAGTGAAAAAATGATGAAATTTCACAGGTATAAAAGATTTATTTTGTTAATGCTTTCGACTTTCCACTGCAATTAGTGTCAATCCTGAATCCTTCATGATCACGCTGACTAAGTTTTATGAATTTATTTGTAAAGGTATAGACGGTGGAAATCTGCCTCTTCTGCTCCAAGTCGGCTTGTTTGACGTCCTATCCCCCTTAAACCTAACATCACACACATCCATGCCCGACGCAGGATTCGAACCTGCGACCACAGCAGCAGCGCGGTTCCAGGCTGAAGCGCCTAGAACCGCTCGGCCACAACGGTCGGCCATCTTTGACCCTATGACAGAAGTCGCAGTGGGGAGACTCCGCCAATCCTATGGCATGGAGCCGCTGATTATTTGGATGATTCCCACAGGTCGCATAAGACCAAGTCGCTCTGATATGCGTCGGAAAGGAACTGTGATGTATGTGGCGCCAAATCACAGTCCACCGCAACGAAGGGAATTTGCGTTCTACGGCGTTACAGGCGACACAGCGTAGGAAAAGGACGTAGAAATTCTTCGCCCGCGGCAGGCGCGTTCGTGGGAGTTCGGCACGAAGATAACTGAATTCCACAATGAAGGCTGTGGTGTCTACAAACTCGAACCCGATACTACCGACCGGGCCCAGCATGATCGACTGAGCTATACAAGAACGAATCAGAAGCCATCCTCATAGCCCTGCTTCTGCCAACATCTGACCTACCTGCCAACCTTTACAGAAGCTTTCCTGCGAAATTTCTGCAAGAAAGGATATTGCGAAGACATGGCTTAGTCACAGCTTAGTTGGATGCTTTAATCTGCCAGGAAGTTTCATATCAGCGCACATTCCGCTGCAGAGTGACTAAGCCGTGTCTCCGCAATACCTTTTCTTCCAGGAGGTGCCAGTCATGCAAATTTCGTAGGAGAGCTTCTGTGAGGTCCGAAAGGAAGCAATATGCTTTACGACTCGCCATCAAACGTAGGCTCTCGCAATCTCCACAGTAAGCCTCTCCTTGATGCACAACGCCTCTCTTGTCGCGTCTGTCAGTGCCATCTGTCGAGCGTCTTCAAATCGCTCTCGTGCCGACTACACGATACGGTGACGAAACGTGCCGCTCTTCTTTGCATCTTCTGGATGTCTCTTATTAGTGCTGCTTGGTAAGGATCCGAGACTGATGAACAATATTCAGGAATTTGACCAATAATGGTTTTATAAGCCACTTATTTCGTAGATGAAGCTGTGACCGAGCGGTTCTAGGCGCTTCAGTCCGGAACCGCGCTGCTGCTACGGTCGCAGGTTCGAAGCCTGCCTCGGGAATGGATGTGTGTGACGTCCTTAGGTTAATTAGGTTTAAGTAGTTCTAAATCTAGGCGACTGATGACCTCAGATGTTAAGTCCCATGCTCAGAGCCATTTTCGTAGATGTATTACATTTCCTTAAAATTCTTCCAGGCATTTCACAGTGGAATTTGCTTTGCCTAACATTTTTTAACGTGATTTTTACGCTTTAGGTAGCTACAGGTGGTTACACCTAGTTATCTTTTTATTGTTACGGATTCTAGTGTTTTTTCTCCAATACACAGTACAAGAATACTTCATCGCTTTGTCTCTTATGCACAGTGTGTTACATTTATTTGTGTTCAGGGTCAACTACCACTACTTTACCAACCATCGATCCTCTGCAACTCTTTCTGCATTACAGTCCGTTGGACCTTTCTTATAACGAACAGCGTCGTCTGAATTAGCTTTATAGAGCTTTATATATATATATATATATATATATATATATATATATATATATATATATATATATATATATATATATATGAGGCAAAGAATGTGGTACAGCTGCCTAATATCCTGTAGGGCCCCCGCGAGCACGCAGAAGTGCCGCAGCACGACGTGGCATGGACTCGTCTAATGTCTGAAGTAGAGCTGGAGGGAATTGATACCATGAATACTGGAGGACTGTCCACAAATCTGTAAGAGTACGAGGCGGTAGAGATCTCTTGTGATTAGTACCTAGCAAGGTATCCCAGATATGCTCAATTGTGTTCATGTCCGGGGAGTTTGGTGACCAGCGTAAATGTTTAAACGCAGGAGAGTGTTCCTGGAGCTTGTCTGTAGCAATTGTGGACGTGTGGAGTGCCACACTGTCCTGCTGAAATTGCCCGAGTCCGTCGGAATGTACAATGGACATGGATGGATGCAGCTGATCGGACAGGACCCTTACGTACGTGTCACCTGTCAGAGTCGTATCTAGATGTATCAGAGCCTCCACCAGCTTGACTAGTCCCTTGCTGACATGCAGGGTACATGGATTCATGAGATTGTCTCCATACGTGTACACGTCCATCAGCTCGATCCAATTTGAAACGAGACTCGTCCGAGCAGGCAACATGTTCCCAGTCACCAACAGTCCAATTTTGGTGTTGACGGGTCCAGGCGAGGCGTAAAGCTTTGTGTTGCGCAGTCAGCAGTGGGCCTCTGCGCCGAAAGCCCATATCGATAATGTTTCCATGAATGGTTCACACGCTCACTGTAGTTGATGGCTCAGCACTGAAATCTGCAGCTATTTGCGGAAGGGTTGCACCTCTGTCACATTGAACCATTCTCTTCAGTCGTCATTCGTCAAATTTCTTTCAGGATATTTTTTCGGCTGCAGCGATGTCGGAGAGTTGATATTTGACGGAATTCCTTGTATACACGGTGCACTAGTGAAATATATATGCATATATATAAATTTCGCTTTTGCAGTAAGTAGCTGGAATCGACGGAAAGCGTCAGTTTGTATCCTGTTGGAAAGTAAATGATTTCTAAATCGGAAATTTTCGCGCCCATTCGAAAGAGGGGTCTCAAATTAATATAGTGCGATTATTAGTTTTATCGACACGTATTAACAGAGATAGTAAAACACGAAAAATAAGCAGTACTCCACCAGTGCCGGCACCGCCCTCACCTGTGCTGACACCTACCGCCAAGCTGAAGCGCTGCTCATTCGCTGCTGGAGTACCAGTTATAACTTCGTGTTTTACTATCTCTGTTAATACGCGTCGATAAAACGAATAAACGCACTAGACTAATTTGAGACCCCTCTTTCGAATGGGCGCGAAATTTTCCGATTTAGAAATCATTTACTTTGCATCATCATCATCAAGACTGATTATGCCTTTCAGCGTTCAGTCTGGAGCATAGCCCCCCTTATAAAATTCCTCCACGAACCCCTGTTCAGTGCTAACATTGGTGCCTCTTCTAATGTTAAACCTATTACTTCAAAATCATTCTTAACCGAATCCAGGTACCTTCTCCTTGGTCTGCCACGACTCCTCCTACCCTCTACTGCTGAACCTATGAGTCTCTTGGGTAACCTTGCTTCCCGCATGCGTGTAACATGACACCACCATCTAAGCCTTTTCGCCCTGACTGCTACATCTATAGAGTTCATTCCCTGTTTTTCTTTGATTTCCTCATAGTGGACACCTGCCATCGTTCCCATCTACTAGTACCTGCAATCATCCTAGCTACTTTCATATCCGTAACCCCAACCTTATTGATAAGGTAACCTGAATCCACCCAGCTTTCGCTCCCATACAACAAAGTTGGTCGTAAGATTGAACGGTGCACAGGTAACTTAGTCTTGGTACTGACTTCCTTCTTTCAGAAGAGAGTAGATCGTAGATGAGCGCTCACTGCATTAGCTTCGCTACACCTCGCTTCCAGTTCTTTCACTATGTTGCCATCCTGTGAGAATATACATCCTAAGTACTTCAAAACGTCCACCTGTTCTACCTTTGTTCCTGCTATTTGGCACTCAATCCGTTTATATCTCTTTCCCACTGACATTACTTTCGTTTTGGAGATGCTAATCTTCATACCAGAGTCTTTACATTTCTGATCTACCTCTGAAATAATACTTTGCAAACTTTCAATCGAATCTGCCATCACAACTAAGTCATCCGCATATGCGAGACTGTCTATTTTGTGTTCACATATCTTAATCTCACCTAGCCAGTCTATTGTTTTCAACATATGATCCATAAATATTAAGAACAACAGTGGAGACAGATTGCAGCCTTCTCTTACCCCTGAAACTACTCTGAACCACGAACTCAATTTACCGCCAACTAACTGCTGCCTGACTATCCATGTAAAGACCTTTGATTGCTTGCAAAATTTTGCCTCCTATTCCATAATATCTTAGAACAGACAATAACTTCCTCCGAGGAACCCTATCATATGCCTTTTCTAGATCTATAAAGCGTAGATACAATTCCCTGTTCCACTCCTAACACTTCTTCATTATTTGTCGTAAGCTAAAGTCTGGTCCTGACAACCTCTAAGGGGCCTAAACCCACACTGATTTTCATCCAAATGGTCCTCAACTAATACTCGGACTTTCCTTTCAACAATACCTGAGAAGATTTTACCCACAACGCTGATTATAGAGATACCTTTGTAGTTGTTACAATCTTTTCTGTTTCCATGTTTAAAGATTGGTGTGATTACTGCTTTTGTCCAGTCTGATGGAACCTGTCCCGACTCCCAGGCCATTTCAATTATCCTGTGTAGCCATTTAAGACCTGCCATTCCACTGTATTTGATGAGTTCTGACTTAATTTCATCCACCCCAGCTGCTTTATTGCACTGCAATCTATTGACCATTTTCTCCACTTCCTCAAATGTGATCCTATTTCCATCATTATTCCTATCCCATTCTACCTCGAAATCTGAAACATTACTGATCGTATTTTCACCTCCACTGAGCAACTCTTCAAGATATTCCCTCCATCTGCCCAAGGCATCTACAGGATTGACCAGTTTTCCTGACCTTTCCAAAATACTTGTCATTTCCTTCTTACCTCCCTTTCGAAGACTGCTAATTACACTCCAGAATGGTTTTCCAGCAGCTTGACCCAGTCTCCAACCCGTTTCCAAAGTCTTACATGATTTTTTCTTGGATGCTGCAATTATCTGTTTGGCTTTGTTTATTTCTTCAACATAACTTTCTCTGTCTACATGAGCTCTAGTATGTAGCCTCAGATGTGAAATGACATATGGCTACAGCAGAGATATTGACAGTAAGGTTAGTAAATTCAGTCGGGTATGTGGAACCTAAGAAACTCAAATTAAATGTTACAAAACTCTTGCAGTTCCCACACTTACTGCTCTATGTAAGTGAGACATGGGTGATTACCAAGAAGCAAGAAAACCGGATTCAGGCACAAGAAACGAAATCCCTTAGAGGTGTTAAAGGTTTCACACAAGAATACAGACTAAGAAATCAAGATGTTAGAGAACTGCAAATCTTTAGCCTGAAAGATAAAATTCGACATTACAGAAGAATATGGAATGATCTACAGAGAATGGAGAGTGAGAGACTTACCTTAAAGGAAAGAAATTGTAAGTGGCATTGGAGCAGAGACAGAGGAAGACCACGACAGAGATGCGTACCGTAACAGGCAATTCCTGCCTAATACCTGAAGAGAGAATATGTATTAAGCCTACCGATTGCAAAAGGGGAAAAGGGGAAATCCACTGGGATAAGCGGCTTTGACAAACAAAAAGCACAGTCGTCCGTCTTCAGGCCACAAGTGGCCCATCGGGACCATCCGACCGCCGTGTCATCCTCAGTTGAGGGTGCGGACATGAGGGGCGTGTGGTCAGCACATCACTCTCCCGATCTTTATAACGGTTTTCTTTGACCGGAGCCGCTACTATTCGGTCTACCAGCTCCTCAACTGGCGCCACGAGGCTGAGTACACCCCGAAAAATGGCAACAGCGCATGGCGGCCCGGAAGGTCACCCATCAAGTGCCGGCAACGCCTGACAGCGCTTAACTGCGGTGATAAGGCCGTTGCAACTTTGACAAAAGGCAAATTATTATCAAGTAGAGCCTGTGAACGTGTATTACGAACAGCTGGTCGGTTCGTGGCCACTATCCTGAGCATATACGGAAAGAGGTAGGACAGTGCAATTACCACAAGGCGCTAAATGGCTGGAGGTCGACCATTCTTCACAGAACGTGGGGTTCGGAGACTTGTCTGTAAAGTAGGATAGACGATGATCTGTGGCTTCTCTGCCGAAAGAGCACAACGCTGGTGCACATACAAGTGTTTTGGAGCACACAGTTCATCGTATATTGTTGAACATGGAGCTCCGCATCAGACCGCCCTTACGTGTTCAAATGCTGAGCCAACGACATCGTCAGTTACGATTGCAGTGGGCATGGGACCAAAAATGGTTCAAATGGCTCTGAGCACTATCCGACTTAACTTCTGAGGTCATCAGTCGCCTAGAACTTAGAACTACTTAAACCTAACTAACCTAGGGACATCTCACACATCGATGCCCGAGGCAGACTGTAGCGCCTAGAACCGCACGGCCACTCCGGCCGGCAGGGCATGGGACCACCGGGATTGGTCCGTCGCTGAATAGAAACGTGTCGGCTCTTCGGGTGAATCACAGTTTTGCTACAGTGGATCGACGGTCGTCTCCACAAACGCCGCCATCGAGGTGAACGGTGGCTCGAAACATACAGCGCGCCACGGACACAGGCTAGTGTGAGCAGTATTATGCTATGGGAGGCATTCTCCTACGCTTGCATGGGACCTGTGGTAGTAATCGAAGGCACGCTGACAGCTGCGAACCACCTGCATCCCTTCACGTTCGATGTCTTCCCCGACATCGATATCGTATTCCAGCAGTGTAGCTGTCCGTGTCTCGGAGCCAGGACCGTGCTACAGTGGTTGGACTAGCATTATAGTGAAATCACGTTGATGTGAGGGCTACCAGATTCACCTCATGTAAATCCTACGGAACCTATCTGGTTCGCCATCGGGCGCCATGACCGCGTAGGCAAATCAGCGGCCCGATATTTACACGAATTACATGATCTGTGCGTAGACATCTAACGCGGCATGACTCCACAAAGCTACAAACAAGCTGTCAGGTCCCTCATTCGCAGGATTAGCGATGTATTTCATTCCAAAGACGGACAAACAAGCAATTGTGAACATTAATAAAACCTACAAACTTCTGGGACGGATTCCTGACTGAAAACTGAGGAAAGAAGGTCCTATGAACATGCGTGCTGAAATGCATCTTTGTCACGGTAGATGGCGCTGACAAATGGCTGTTGCTCTGACCACGTGTTTTGTGTTGTATGGTGCAGGCTGTGTGATTGACGCATAGTGTGTAAGCATGTGAATGGTCCGGTACTGAATTCGGGAACAAGCCGAGGTGGTGTTTAAGTACGGGCAAGCAAATGGAAACGATCGAGAGGCAGCACGGCTATACCAAAATAAGTACTCTCACGGACACCAACCACACCACACACGATTTCAAGGCTGTTTTGGGCGTTTATGCGATCATGTGTCCTTCCACACAGTGGAACGTGCAAGGAGGCGGCAGACTAAGCTTACACCAGAACTGTAGGAGCGGGCTGTACAGGATATTGAGACGAACCCTAGTACAAAGCTCCAGGTAAGTGGCCCGGCAACATGGCGTGAGCCAAAGTACGATTATGTGTATCCTGCATGACAACCGCTACTATAGCTATGACCTGCAATACCACGGAGGCTATTTTGAACATCTGTTGTGACGTGGATGCAGTGCAGGTTTGTACTGTGTTTCGCGACGATTTGTTGTCGTTCCACGCACACCGTCCGGTTCCGGACACAAGCCCGTAGGACCTCTTTTCCTCCATTTACAGATAGGAATCCGTTCCTGCAGTTTTACTTCATCATCCCGTTAAGAGTAATGTATCGTGTTTATCTCTGTGACCTCCCCTTCTCTCTTTGCTCCGATTCTTTCACTGATCTTTCCTCTTCTCTCTTCCTTCTTCGTACCGCGGCTATGTCTCAGGGCTTTCAATGCAGAAATGTAGTGAGAAGGGGGCACATATGTGTGGTGGTTCACGGTATCGTAGTGCGGTATCGTAGTGCCTGTGGTTTGAGAAGACTGATGACCGAAGTACGAACATTTCTTAAAAGAAAAACAGATATGAGCTCTCTTTTCTTTTAAAACTATAAAAGCGTAGCTAGTACAATCTATCGTTTTACTAACCTGAATGAGCACGATATCACTGATGAAGTTTCAACCTCGAAAGAAGTTTATTAATACCAGTTAGCTGAAATAAACAAAACTCATCGAATTCAGAAGTCACTCACAGTTAGAGTAATTACTTTCTGATATGAGTGTGTAGTGGTCATTGATACTTAAGAGATCGTTTCGATAATTCTATCACTGTCCGTTTATGAGTTGCTAAGCAACTTATCAACAAGCTGATTATGCAACGATTAAAATTTGTCGTATCCCGACGATAAATCGCTTCTCGCTTGCTTTAAGCATCAAAACGAATACAATGCCGCTCATATAAGTTCTTGATAGTTATTATCAAGGTGATGTCCTTAAATTACGGTTAGTGTTAATCAATCATACACGCGACGATAACACCCGATATCGAGCCGCGTATCTTAAACTCCGCGCCGATATTTGAGAACTCGCGCGCGATTTGTTTGCACCAAAGTCGGGCCGTGGTTCCCTAGAATAGTTTTTAAATCAACTCCGGGTTGTAAATTAACAATTGTAAGCCCATTCATGAAGGGTACAGCAGATCTGTACTCGAGGAACGCGGAAAGTTTGTTCTTACAAAGAGAAAACATATCATGCATAATGCAACAAGGATATTTTCTATGTCAAAACATATTTATATTTATCCCATTAAAGCTCATTACCTATTAAATGTTGTACATAATTAAATTCTTTACTGTGAAAATTATCAACAAAATTTAGAAATGAATGATATGTTTTAAAAAAAAGTCTCAAGTTGATATGACGTTATGGGTCACTAGTGGTTTCGACTCCCCTACACTCACGTGACGCAAAGTAGATCCGACTATATAGGACATACTCGTGTAATGTTACATCTCCTAGAAAGCCCTGAATTCAGTCAAACATCTGTTCCAATAATCGGGAAGCTCGAATTTTTTGTTTTGCTACTAAACGATATAGTACAGTACTATATCAATGCCTTTCGGATATCAAGAAACACAACAACAGTCCGAGCGCCCTTGTTCTACATCTACATCCGTACTCCGCAAGCCACCTGACGGTGTGTGGCGCAGGGTACTCTGAATACCTCTATCGGTTCTCCCTTCTATTCCGGTCTTGTATTGTTCGTGGAAAGAAGGATTGTCGGTATGCCTCCGTGTGGGCTCTAATCTCTCTGATTTTATCCTCATGGTCTCTTCGCGAGATATCCGTAGGAGGGAGCAATATACTGGTTGACTCCTCGGTGAAGGTATGTTCTCGAAACTTCAACAAAAGCCCGTACCGAGCTACTGAGCGTCTCTCCTGCAGAGTCTTCAACTGGTGTTTATCTATCATCTCCGTAACACTTTCGCTATTACTAAATGATCCTGTAACGAAGCGCGCTGCTCTCCGTTGGATCTTCTCTATCTCTTCTATCAACCCTATATGGTACGGATCCCACACTGCTGAGTAGTATACAGGCTGTGGGCGAACAATCGTACTGTTACCTACTTCCTTTGTTTTCGGATTTCATTTCCTTAGGATTCTTCCAATGAATCTCAGTCTGGCATCCGCTTTACCGACGATCAACTTTATATGGTTATTCCATTTTAAATCACTCGTAATGCGTACTCCCACATAATTTATTGAATTAACTGCTTCCAGTTTCTGACCTGCTATTTTGTAGCTAAATGATAAGGGATCTATCATTTTATGTACTCGCAGCACATTAAACTTGTCTACATTGAGATTCAATTGCCATTCCCTGCACCATGCGTCAATTCGATGCAGATCCTCCTGCATTTCAGTACAATTTTCCATTGTTACAACCTCTCGATGTACCAGAGCATCATCTGCAAAAAGCCTCAGTGAACTTCCGATGTCATCCACAAGGTCATTTATGTATACTGTGAGTAGCAACGGTCCTACGACACTCCACTGCGGCACACCTGAAATCACTCTTACTTCGGAAGACTTCTCTCCATTGAGAATGACATGCCGCGTTCTGTTATCTAGGAACTCTTCAATCCAATCACATAATGGCTCTGATAGTCCGTATGCTCTTACTTTGTTCATTAAACGACTGTGGGGAACTGTATCGAACTGTCCCTTGTTTACGGCGCTCTCGACTTCATGGACGAACAGAGCGAGATGTGTTTCGCTAAATCTCCAGGTTGGTTTCTATATAGCATATTTTCGTCATACTGCCTGATCTTGGAACATGATCCATAAATGTACAAGGGATTGTAAGGTTATTTTTAACATGTCAGCAAGTAAGGTCTTGATTTGAAGTCCACTGAACGCCGAATAGCCGTGTGAGATCCCCCAAGGGAAAGCTCGACAGGCAACGGGCAGCCTGGCAGCCAGTGTGGGAATGTGGGGATCGTTTTTTGCGAGCTGCGGGCTTTCGCTTTCAAGATGACGCGGGGGGGGGGGGGGGGGGGCGCAGCAGACCTGCAAACAAACCGCCCAGCCTCCACTCACCCCTTTAGCCGCCTTTCTCGCTCCCTCTCTGTCTCTCTCTCTCTCCGTCTCTTTTGTGCCGTGTTAATATATCGCCGTACGGTGACGCAGCTACTCCGGAAGAAGAGAGAGAGGAAAAAAAAAAGAAACGCGAGTTTTGCTGCCGCTCCGTGGTGGCAAGCTGCCGTCGTGGATTTCTGCCCCCGAGGATGATCACCGATTATTGAGCAATGGATTGGGGAGAGTGGCGATTGTATTATGAGAAATACACGTGGAGAACTCCACGCACCGGCCGGCTTGGAAAAAAAAAATGTGTGCAGAGATTGATTAACATCGGGGCTGGTGGCCGCCTGCGAGCAGACGGAGCACGCCGAAACCCTTTGCCATCGTCAGGAGAAAGGAAGTGCACATGTTGCATGAGACGGCAGGAAGTGCAGAGGATTTAACTCTGACTTGCATTTTTTGTTTCCCCGTTCCGTCTCTCTTTTCATATGAAATGGTCTCGCGCGTGTGGGGGAATAGTATATGATGAAGCTGCTGCGATGTGTGGTCTGAAGAGCCGGGAGATTGATGGGTCTGTGGCTCTGCTTTTGTGTCGGTCTGGAAATGGTGCGCAATCTGCGAGAGGCGCGCAAAATAACGGGAGGTCGCTGAGACAGCGGTGCCAGCAAGGACCGGAGTAGAGCAGATGCTGGGCCCGCAACTTCAGCCGCAAAACGTCCTAGCTGCTGGCGAGACTTGCGGATTGTGAGGTCGTCATCATCATCATCATGATCATCATTTAAGACGGATTATGCCTTTCAGCGTTCAATCTGGAGCATAGCCCCCTTATAAAATTCCTCCACGATCCCCTATTCAGTGCTAACATTGGTGCCTCTTCCGATGTTAAACCTATTACTTCAAAATCATTCTTAAACGAATCCAGGTACCTTCTCCTTGGTCTGCCCCGACTCCTCCTACCCTCTACTGCTGAACTCATGAGTCTCTTGGGTAACCTTGTTTCTCCCATGCGTGTAACATGACCCCGCCATCTAAGCCTGTTCGCCCTGACTGCTACATCTATAGAGTTCATTACTTTCGTTTTGGAGATGCTAATCTTCGTACCACAGTCCTTACATTTCTGATCTAGCTCTGAAATATTACTTTGCAAACTTTCAATCGAGTCTACCATCACAACTAAGTCATCCGCATATCCAAGACTGCTTATTTTGTTTTCACATATTTTAATCTCACCCAGCCAGTCTATTGTTTTCAACATATGATCCATAAATAATGTGAACAATGAGGTCGTCGTCAATGAATGTTTTTGGTTCCTAACGCTCCGTCCACATTCGTGTTGGACATCGTACAATGTGCCCCATAGTGAGTAACATAGGCTCTCCGACCTATGACTTTGCCAAACAACTGGCATCACTGTTGAGGTCTCGTGTGGGAAAATGTACTCACCACATAAGAAACTCTGCTGACTTCATTAGTAAACTGAAATCACTGAAAATGAACCCGTCTGATATATTAGTTATTAATGCGGTGCCTTTATTTACAAAGGTTCCCCTTCCAGAATCTCTACAACTAATTGAAAGAAGTTTTGACAAAGAGATTTCAGCTTTATAACATGTTCTGACCTCCACATATTTCTTATTTAACAACGAATTTTTTGAACAGACGGACGGAGTCGCCATGGGTAGTCCTTTATCCCCCCTGGTGGCCAATTTATTTATGGAGCACTTCGAGGAGGAGGCGCTTGAATCTGCTGACTTGATACCCACGGTATTCTGGACGTATGTTGATGACACCTTTGTAGTTTGGCCCCATGGTGAAGACAACTTGCAAGACTACTTAAGACATCTGAACTCCCTCCACGAGGCGCAGACAGGATGGCACTTTGGGACATGAAGTGTGTAGGAAGCCGAAGCACACCGATCTGTATTTACGTGCAAATAGCTGCCACCATCCTGCCCAGACAATGAGCTCCGAACTTTGACCCACAGAGCGCATATTATTTCTGACGAAAACAGTCTGCAAGATGAACTTACAGAGTGTTTGAAGACAATGGGTACTCTCCACTACAATACAGAGGGCACTGAAAATGAAACCGAAAGAGACCACAACGAAAGCAGAAGAGGTTGAAGGAACCTTTAAATCGATGGCCTTCCTGCCTTATGTGGGTAGCCTCTCATCAAAAATAGGACGGATTCTCGGCAGACACAAAGTAAAAGTGATTTTTCGTCCTCCACCCAAGACAGCTGCACTCGTGGGCTCCGTCAAAGATGATTTGGTGCTCCGAAAATTTGGAGTTTACAAAATTCCATGTGAATGTGGCCTTTCTTACATCGGACAAACAACCTCGTACTGTCCAAGAAAGATGTACAGAACACCGGAGGTACACACGACTTTTACATCCTAACAAGTCGGCAGTGGCAGAGCACTGTATTGATAATGTTCACGGTATGTTGTATGACAACGTCGAAATTTTGGTAACTACATCATCATTTTGGGACTCGATAGTGAAGGAGGCAATTAAAATTCGCTTGACGACGAATTTAACTAACAGAGATAGTGGTTTCAGTCTTGATAAATCATTGAATCCGGCACTTGCTGTAATAAACTCACAAAGACTCGTCACAGTGCAGCTCACAATGATATATCGATATGCCAAGACAGATCGACTGCGGAGTCATAGATACAACTCGCGCATTATGCACGTCTCTGCCGCCGACCAACGTCTCTGGTGCATTTGCATCTGTGGCCGCATGAGCAGTCGCGCGGTACAGGAGTATAAAGGGTGAAGCGAGCACTGGAGCGGCAGTCTTGCGACTCACTCTGAAGATGGCTGGACGGTATACAGTCAAAATATTAGAAGAAGGAGGAGATTTCTTGCGGCTGCACACCCGAAACTTAATGGAACAACGTGCTCCTAGTTCCGCCCAGTCTTGCAGGCCGGAAAAACCACGCTAATACCGGGTGGTTATAATGAGAGTGCAGCGACTCCTTGATGTCCAATTTGTGCTGTAGTTATCGTATGGCAGCGAAACTTCTTAGATATGCAAATGCGTTAAGGTACCTTGCCTGTGAACTCCTGCAAAAATACTAACAATTCTCATAAAGTTTACATGGCTTTAACTAAATAAAGTGAACTCTTACTTGGACGACAGCTGTAGGGCAACAGGTGTGTTTCTTGTTGAAAATTTTGATATACAATTAATCACATTACTTCTTATTACAATTTCTTTATGAAGATCAGTAAAGTACATGTTCTGTTTGCCACTCAACATTTGGAATCTATATACCGATTACCTAACTAAGTTAGATGCTTGAAACTTTACATATTAAAGTGTCCATCTAAAAAGCAGACTACAATAACTTTGTTTCAGTGGCAAATTTTTTTAATTCCAGAAATATTTACCTTTGATTATCAAAGTTAAGGTTATGTTTCTATAACTAATCAGTACGTGTTTTTCTTCTTGTCGGTGGTACGCTAGTGTCTGTAGCCTACTTGCGCCGATTAGTATCCTGAAGCATCCCAAAAAGGTTCAAACCTCTACCTCAAATAGATTTAATGTGCATGAAATAAATATGTCAGAAAATTTAACTCTCAGGTAATTTAATTCAAAGGTGTATTTGATCTATGGGTCACCTTTGTTGTTCGTAGTAGGCTGCTGCTTTATATCTTTTTGGTTTACATGTTCCTCGTCTTCTGTCTTCGTTTCCTTGTTCCTCCTTGTTATTCTGGCCTATTGAATTGGCTCAAGGACCCACTACCACCAGTGACTGCCCCAAACTGAACCCAGAATATATTCCCAGCAACTCTAGATCTGCACACCAGTACAAAAATACTTTTTTAGAGGCATAATAACTTTCTAGAATGTCAAAATAGCAGAAAATCAAACTACAGAAATATTCAGAAGGGAAACAACGCTTGAGATATTCAAGGAAAACTCAAGACCATCACAAAGCGTATCTTCTAACGTGGCTGCTAACTCGAGAAAGTTGTGTAGTATATTTTTCCCGAATGGGAGTCTAATGACAACATTTGACGTGTAAAAGCAGTGGAAGCATTAGTGTGGTCAAACACAGAGACATCTTTAAGTTGGTTTTTTAAAAAAAACTCTCCGATGTCTAATTCAGTTCTTTCAACTACCATTTTATTCAAAGAACTGTAAGCATTGAGATGCGATACAAAAAATAGTTTTTTTGAAGCGAATTCACAAGGAAGTGACGCTAATGCGGGACCGGTTTACGCTGGAAAAACAGTTCAAATTGTGACCACTAGGTGCCAATCTGGCGCTGTACACTGTTTGTATGACAGTATGATATAAACGCTGTTATTTGATAAGATACAACGTGATGATGATGTTTGGTTTGTGGGGCGCTCAACTGCGCGGTTATCAGCGCCCATACAAAATCCCAACATTTGCTCAGTCCAAACTAGCCACTTTCATGACATGATGAAATGATGAGGACAACACAAACACCCAGTCACCTTGAGGCAGGTAAAAATCCCTGACACGTCCAGGAATCGAACCAGGGACCCTGTGCTCGGGAAGAGAGAACACGACCGCGGGACCACGAGCTGCATACAGGGTGAAAAGTATTTAAACCGACAAACTGTGGAAGGTTGTAGGGGACATCAAAACAAATATTTTTCCCTAACGTCATTTTTTCCTATGAGGAGTATTTAAACCGGTAGAGGAAGATTTCTCTGGCGACAAACTAATTAAACCAACAAAAAAGGTCCAGAAGGGACATATCTGGGGATCGAGCAGTCCATGGTACACGACCATCTTCTGGGAACCGTCGGTCCAGGAATCGAAGTAAACGACGACTGAAGTGTGCTGGCGGCCCGTCATGTTGGAACCACATTGTAGGGAGCAGGACGTCTTCCAGCAATTGCAATGGCGAGAAAATTCTAATAGTGTCTGCCATTTAATGGCTTAGGTAGCAGATACGGCCCAGTTAAACAGTCCCCAACAACACCGACCCATACATTAACGAAGAACCGCACTTGATGAGCGCTTGTAACTGTGGCATGTGGGTTATCCTCACTCCAAACATGCGAATTGTGCATGTTGAAGACTCCATCGCGACTGCACGTTGCTTCATCGGTAAACAACACAGAGAGGATGGAAATCTAGGATCCATTTCACTGTGTCCCAGGTACCACTGCGAAAAACTGTGCTCTGGGTGGATAATCAACTGGTTCCAGGCTGGGGACACGCTCTAAGTGAAATGGACGTAACAATTGCTCCCGAAGGACTGTTCTTACATTCGTCTGATTCGTCCCCATGTTACGTGCAATTGCACGTGTGCTGATCCCGCGCCACACGCTGCAAGGCAGCTTCCTCAAATTTCAACGTTCTTACCGTGCGACGGCGTCCCTGTCCAGGTAATCTGCTAAATGACCCGGTGTCACGCAGATGTTGGTACACAGCAGCAAAGGTCGTATGATGCGGGATACGGCGAGTGGGATATTGTTGTTGATAAACCCGCTGTGCAGCTCGTCCGTTGTGGTGCGTTACGTAGTACGTATTTTGTTACGTTTTTGAGCTTCCATTACTATCTACATCTACATCTACATTTATACTCCGCAAGCCACCCAACGGTGTGTGACGAAGGGCACTTTACGTGCCACTGTCATTAGTTCCCTTTTCTGTTCCAGTGGCGTATGGTTCGCGGGAAGAACGACTGTCTGAAAGCCTCCGTGCGCGCTCGAATCTCTCTAATTTTACATTCGTGATCTCCTCGGGATGTATAAGTAGGGGGAAGCAGTATATTCGATACCTCATCCGGAAACGCACCCTCTCGAAACCTGGCGAGCAAGCTACACCGCGATGCAGAGCGCCTCTCTTGCAGAGTCTGTCACTTGAGTTTGCTAAACATCTCCGTAACGCTATCACGCTTACCAAATAACCCTGTGACGAAACGCGCCGCTCTTCTTTGGATCTTCTCTATCTCCTCCGCCAACCCGATCTGGTACTGATCCCACACTGATGAGCAAAACTCAAGTATAGGTCGAACGAGTGTTTTATGAATCCTGAATCCTTCCTGATCATGCTTTCAAAGCTTTATGAATTTATTTTTAAATGTATAGACAATGGAAATTAAAATGTCCTGTGGTGCCTTTCCTGCTCCAAGCCGGCCCGTTTGACGTCCTACCCCCCATAATGTGATTGGACAGTTACAGTGGAATTACCACAGCCAAATGATAAACAAAAACAGGCTGTGATTAGAAAGTGAATGGAGTCGTTTGAAATTAATCATCATTAAGAAATATGTACGCAACTGTGACAGGAAACTAAAGAAATATGTAAATAAAAGACTGAGTGTTGAAGCAGTTATCTACTAGGGCGGGCGAGGACTTGCGGGGTGCAGGTAGTACGTCACTTACTGAGCACATACGATCCACGAATACTGGACGGGAATACTGCTGGGCTCAGTTTATATATAGCCGCGGAAGGTGGCCATAGCGTGGCAGCAAGATGGCCGCTACGCAGACAATTACCCCGTGGCTCTTTCGCCGCTCGCACCCCCTGGACGCACCCTTTTCCACCACCCCCGCTTAGCCGCGTCGCGTCCGGCGCTATGGCAACCACCCCTCCCTTCTCCTCCACCCCTCCCCAGGTTTTCATATTTATATTTGGCGTGCGCGGCGACTGATAACGCTCTCGCCCCTGTGGGGAGAAATCCGTCCGGGGTGGCGTGGAGGGGTGGGGGGGTTAATAAAACACAGGCCAGACCAAGACGCGACACACCCTATGGCCGGCGACTAGTGAAGCGCCCACGGCGACCCACGCTACGAAAATTCGCCTCTCCCGCCGTGGGTACGTCATTTTAGACATTTTGTTGCGATGCTTGCACAGTCAGAGAGTGTTGCGCCGGACGAAAGTACACTCGCCGGTAGAACGGCGGTTCTCTGGTTTGATACGGGAGTTCAAATTCAAATGTATCTGAGCACTACGGGACTTAACATCCGAGGTCATCAGTCGCCTAGAACTTAGAACTACACTCCTGGAAATTGAAATAAGAACACCGTGAATTCATTGTCCCAGGAAGGGGAAACTTTATTGACACATTCCTGGGGTCAGATACATCACATGATCACACTGACAGAACCACAGGCACATAGACACAGGCAACAGAGCATGCACAATGTCGGCACTAGTACAGTGTATATCCACCTTTCGCAGCAATGCAGGCTGCTATTCTCCCATGGAGACGATCGTAGAGATGCTGGATGTATTCCTGTGGAACGGCTTGCCATGCCATTTCCACCTGGCGCCTCAGTTGGACCAGCGTTCGTGCTGGGCGTGCAGACCGCGTGAGACGACGCTTCATCCAGTCCCAAACATGCTCAATGGGGGACAGATCCGGAGATCTTGCTGGCCAGGTTAGTTGACTTACACCTTCTAGAGCACGTTGGGTGGCACGGGATACATGCGGACGTGCATTGTCCAGTTGGAACAGCAAGTTCCCTTGCCGGTCTAGGAATGGTAGAATGATGGGGTCGATGACGGTTTGGATGTACCGTGCACTATTCAGTGTACCCTCGACGATCTCCAGAGGTGTACGGCCAGTGTAGGAGATCGCTCCCCACACCATGATGCCGGGTGTTGGCCCTGTGTGCCTCGGTCGTATGCAGTCCTGATTGTGGCGCTCACCTGCACGGCGCCAAACACGCATACGACCA
Source organism: Schistocerca gregaria (assembly GCF_023897955.1). Classification (NCBI taxonomy): domain Eukaryota; kingdom Metazoa; phylum Arthropoda; class Insecta; order Orthoptera; family Acrididae; genus Schistocerca; species Schistocerca gregaria. The sequence goes on along the minus strand of NC_064928.1, from coordinate 122,715,980 downwards.
TCATTGGCACCAAGGCAGAAGCGACTCTCATCGCTGAAGACGACACGTCTCCATTCGTCCCTCCATTCACGCCTGTCGCGACACCACTGGAGGCGGGCTGCACGATGTTGGGACGAGAGCGGAAGACGGCCTAACGGTGTGTGGGACCGTAGCCCAGCTTCATGGAGACAGTTGCGAATGGTCGTCGCCGATACCCCAGGAGCAACAATGTCCCTAATTTGCTGGGAAGTGGCGGTGCGGTCCCCTACGGCACTGCGTAGGATCCTACGGTCTTGGCGTGCATCCATGTGTCGCTGCGGTCCGGTCCCAGGTCGTGGGGCACGTGCACCTTCCGCCGACCACTGGCGACAACATCGATGTACTGTGGTGACCTCACGCCCCACGTGTTGAGCAATTCGGCCGTACGTCCACCCGGCCTCCCGCATGCCCACTATACGCCCTCGCTCAAAGTCCGTCAACTGCACGTACGGTTCACGTCCACGCTGTCGCGGCATGCTACCAGTGTTAAAGACTGCGATGGAGCTCCGTATGCCACGGCAAACTGGCTGACACTGACGGCGGCGGTGCACAAATGCTGCGCAGCTAGCGCCATTCGACAGCCAACACCGCGGTTCCCGGTGCGTCCGCTGTGCCGTGCGTGTGATCATTGCTTGTACAGCCCTCTCGCAGTGTCCGGAGCAAGTATGGTGGGTCTGACACACCGGTGTCAATGTGTTCTTTTTTCCATTTCTAGGAGTGTACTTAAACCGAACTAACTTAAGGACGTCACACACATCCATGTCCGAGGCAGGATTTGAACCTGCGACCGTAGCGGTCGCGCGATTCCAGACTGAAGCGCCTAGAACCGCTCGGCCACGCCGGCCAGCGATACAGGAGTAGATTGATTGCAGCTGTAACACACAAAACATTACACTCAGGTGGAAAAAAGTCATGCGATACCACCGAATATCGCTATAGTGCCTCGCTTTGCCCCTCGTAGTGCAGCAACTCGACAAATCGTTGGACGTTCCCTGCAGGAATATGTAGCCATGCTACCTCTACAGCCGTACATAATTGCGAAAGTGTTGTCCATGCAGGATCTCCTGCACGAAATGATCTCTCGATTGTTGTTGTTGTGGTCTTCAGTCCTGAGACTGGATTGTTGCAGCTCTCTATGCTACTCTATCCTGTCCAAGCTTCTTTATCTCCCAGTACCTACTACAACCTACATCCTTCTGAATCTGCTTAGTGTATTCATCTCTTGGTCTCCCTCTACGACGTTTACCCTCCACGCTGCACTCCAATACTAAATTGGTGATCCCTTGATGCCTCAACGCATGTCCTACCAGCCGATCATTTCTTCTAGTCAAGTTGCGCCACAAACATCTCTTCTCCCCAATCCTATTCAACACTTCCTCATTAGTTATGTGATCTACCCATCTAATCTTCAGCATTCTTTTGTAGCACCACATTTCGAAAGCTTCTATTCTCTTCTTGTCCAAACTATTTACTGTCCATGTTTCACTTCCACACATGGCTACACTCCATACAAATACTTTCAGAAATGTCTTCCTGACACTTAAATCTATACCGGATGTTAACAAATTTCTCTTCTTCAGAAGTGCTATCCTTGCCATTGCCAGTTCACATTTTATATTCTCTCTACTTCGACCATCATCAGTTATTTTGCTCCCCAAATAGCAAAACTCCTTTACTACTTTAAGTGTCTCATTTCCTAATCTAATTCCCTCAGCATCACCCGACTTTTTCGACTACATTCCATTATTCTCGTTTTGCACTTGTTGATGTACATCTTATATCCTCCTTTCAAAACACTGTCCATTCCGTTCAACTGCTCTAAGTCCTTTGCTGTCTCTGACAGAATTACAATGTTATCGGCGAACTACAAAGTTTTTATTTCTTCTCCATGGATTTTAATACCTACTCCGAATTTTCCTGTTGTTTCCTTCACTGCTTCTTCAATATACAGATTGAATAACATCGGGGAGAGACTACAACCCTGTCTCACTCCCTTCCCAACCACTGCTTCCCTTTCGTGCCCTTCGACTCTTGTAACTGCCATCTGGTTTCTATACAAATTGTAAATAGCCTTTCGCTCCCTGTATTTAAACCCTGCCACCTTCAGAATTTGAAATAAAGTATTCCAGTCAACATTGTCAAAAGCTTTCTCTAAGTCTACAAATGCTAGAAACGTAGGTTTGCCTTTCCTTAATCTTTCTTCTAAGATAAGTCGTAGGGTCAGTATTGCCTCACGTGTTCCAACATTTTTACGGAATCCAAACTGCTCTTCCACAAGGTCAGCTTCTACCAGTTTTTCCATTCGTCTGTAGAGAATACTCTTTATTATTTTGCATCCGTGACTTATTAAACTGATTGTTCGGTAATTTTCACATCGGTCAGCACCTGCTTTCTTTGGGATCGTAATTATTATATTCTTCTTGAAGTCTGAGGGTATTTCGCCTGTCTCATACATCTTGCTCACCAGATGGTAGAGTTTTGTTAGGCCTGGCTCTCCCAAGGCGGTCAGTAGTTCTAATGGAATGTTGTCTACTGCAGGATCCTTATTTCGACTCAGGTCTTTCAGTGCTCTGTCAAACTCTTCACGCAGTATCGTATCTCCCATATCATCTTCATCTACATCCGCTTCCATTCCCTTAATACTGTCCTCAAGTACATTGCCCTTGTATAGGCCCTCTATATACTCGCTCCACCTTTCTGCTTTCCCTTCTTTGCTTAGAACTGGGTTTCCATCTGAGCTCTTGATGTTCATACAAGTGGTTCTCTTTTCTCCAAAGGTCTCTTTAATTGTCCTGTAGGCAGTATCTATCTTACCCCTTGTGAGATAACCCTCTACATCCTTACATTTGTCTTCTAGCCATCCCTGCTTCGCCATTTTCCACTTCCTGTCGATCTTGTTTTTGAGACGTTTGTATTCCTTTTTGCTTGCTCCATTTACTGCATTTTTATATTTCCTCCTTTCATCAATTAAATTCAGTACTTCTTCTGTTACCCAAGGATTTCTACTAGCCCTCGTCTTTTTACCTACTTGATCCTCTGCTGCCTTCACTACTTCATCCCTCTAAACTACCCATTCTTCTTCTACTGTATTTCTTTCCTCCATTCCTGTCAATTGTTCCCTTATGCTCTCCCTGAAACTCTCTACAACCTTTGGTTCTTTCAGTGTATCTTGGTCCCATCTCCTTAAATTCCTACCTTTTTGCAGTTTCTTCAGTTTTAATCTACACTTCATAACGAATAGATTGTGATAAGAGTCCACATCTGCCCCTGGAATTGTCTTACAATTTGAAACCTGGTTCCTATATCTCTGTCTTACCATTATGTAATCTATCTGAAACCTGTCAGTATCTCCAGGCTTCTTCCATCTATACAACCTTCTTTCATGATTCTTGAACCAAGTGTTAACTATGATTAAGTTGTGCTCAGTGCAAATTCTATCAGGCGGCTTCCTCTTCCATTTCTTAGCCCAAATCCATATTCACCTACTACGTTTCCTTCCCTCCCTTTTCCTACTACCGAATTCCAGTCACCCATGACTATTAAATTTTCTTCTCCCTTCACTATCTGAATAATTTCTTTTATTTCATCATACATTTCTTCAATTACTTCGTCATCTGCAGAGCTAGTTGGCATATAAACTTGTACTACTGTAGTAGGCGTGGGCTTCGTGTCTATCTTGGCCACAATAACGTGTTCACTATGCTGTTTGTAGTAGCTTACCCGCACTACTATTTTTTTATTCATTATTAAACCGACTCCTGCATTACCCCTATTTGATTTTGTATTTATAACCCTGTATTCACCTGACCAAAATTCCTGTTCCTGCTGTCACCGAACTTCACTAATTCCTACTATATCTAACTTTAACCTATCCATTTCCCTTTTTAAATTTTCTAACCTACCTGCCCGATTAAGGGATCTGACATTCCACGCTCCGATCCGTAGAACGCCAGTTTTCTTTCTCCTGATAACGACATCCTCCTGAGTAGTCCCCGCCCGGAGATCCGAATGGGGGACTATTTTACCTCGGGAATATTTCACCCAAGAGGACGCCATCATCATTTAATCATACAGTAAAGATGCATGCTCTCGGGGAAAAATTACGGCCTTAGTTTCCCCTTGCTTTCAGCCGTTCGCAGTACCAGCACAGCAACAATTCCATCGTTGTCTGGGAACATGAAGTCTATGAATGGCTGCAAATGGTCTCCAAGTAGCCGAACAAAACTATTTCCAGCCAACGATTTGTTCAGTTGGACCAGAGGACCCACAATTTCATATAAACACGGCCCACGCCATTGCGGAGCCACTACCAGCTTGCTTCGTCGACAGGTTGCGTCCGTCCCTTCGTGGCGTCTGCGCCACACTCTTAGCCCTTCCATCAGCTCTTACCAACTGAAATCGCGACTGACTTGAAGAGGTCTCGGTTTTCCAATCGTATAGGATCCAACCGATAAAGTCACGAGCCCAGGAGAGCCGCTGCAGGTGATGTTTTGCTGTTAACAATGGCTCTCGTGTCGTCCGTCTGTTGCCGTAGTCCATTAACGCCAAATTTCGCCGCGCTGTAGTAACGGATAGGTTCGTCGTACGTCCCACATTGAACTCTTCTCTTACTTCACGCAGTGTTGCTTGTTAATACTGAAGATTCCCGCAGTGGAACGTCCCAAGCGTCTAGCTCCTACACTACTGGCCATTAAAATTCCTACAACACGAAGAAATACAGATGATAAACGGGTATTCATTGGGCAAATATATTATACTAGAAGTGATATGTGATTACATGTTCACGCAATTTGGGTGCATATATCCTGAGAAATCAGTACCCAGAACAGCCACCTCTGGCCGTAATAACGGCCTTGATACGCATAGGCATTGAGTCAAACACACCTTGGATGGCGTATACAGGTACAGCTATCCCATGCAGCTTCAACACAATACCACAGTTCATCAAGAGTAGTGACTGGCGTATTGTGACGAGCGTGTTGCTCGGTCACCATTGACCAGAGGTTTTCAATTGGTGACAGATCTGGACAGTGTTCTGGCCAGGGCAGCAGTCGAACATTTTCTGTATCCTGAAAGACCCGTACAGGACTTGCAACATGCGGTCGTGCATTATCCTGCTGAAATGTAGGGTTTCGCAGGTATCGCATGAAGGGTAGCGCCACGGATCGTAACACATCTGAAATGTAACGTCCACTGTTCAAAGTGCCGTCAATGCGAACAAGAGGTGACCGAGACGTGTAACCAATGACACCCCATACCATCACGCGGGGTGATACGCCAGTACGGCGATGACGAAGACACGCTTCCAATGTGCGTTCACTGCGATGTCGCCAAACACGGGTGCGTCCATCATGCTGTAAACAGAACCTGAATTCATTCGAAAAAATGACCTTTTGCCATTCCTGCACCCAGGTTCGTCGTTGAGTACACCACCGCAGGCGCACCTGTCTTTAATGCGGCGTCAAGGGTAATCGCAGCCACGGTCTCCGAATTGTTAGTCCATTCTGCTGCAAACGTCGTCGAACTGTTCGTGCAGATGGTTGTTGTCTTGCAAATGTCCCCATCTGTTGACTCAGGGATCGTAACGTGGCTGCACGGTCCGTTACAGCCATGCGGATAAGATGCCTGTCATCTCGACTGCTAGTGATACGAGGCCGTTGGGATCCAGCACGGCGTGCCGTATTACCCTCCTGAACCCACATATTCCATACTCTGGTAACAGTCATTGGATCTCGACCAACGCGAGCAGCGACGTCGCGATACGATAAACCGCAATCGCGATAGGCTACAATCCGCCTTTTATCAAAGTCGGAAACGTGATGGTACGCATTTCTCCTCGTTACACGAGGCATCACGACAACGTTTCACCACGTAACGTCGGTCAACTGCTATTTGTGTATGAGAAATCGGTTGGAAACTTTTCTCATGTGAGCACGTTGTAGGTGTCGCCACTGGCGCCAACCTTGTGTGAATGCCTTTAAAAGCTAATCATTTACATGCTGCAGAATCTTCTTTCTGTTGGTTAAATTTCGCGTCTGTAGCACGTCATCTTCGTGGTGTCACAATTTTAATGGCCAATAGTGTGTTATCATTCCGCGTTCAGAGTCTGTTAATTCCCGTCATGCGGCCATAAACACTTCGGCAACATTTTCTCTTGAATCACCTGAATACAAATGACGGGGTCCGCCAGTACACTTCCCTTTTATACCCTGTGTACGCGACACTGCTGCCATCTGTATAAGTGAGTATTGCTATCCCACAACTTTTGTCACCTGAGTATACAACTGGCCAACTGCATCAAAGATTGTATCATATGTGGAGTATAATTCCAAATACAATGGAAAATACGAATAATATGTTTGATTTTTGTACATATTAGCAATGAACTATGAGTTGAGTAATGATTTATGCTTAAGTCTTACAAAATATTAAGAAAAAAAATGGTTCAAATAGCTCTGAGCACTATGGGACTTAACAGCTATGGTCATCAGTCCTCTAGAACTTAGAACTACGTAAACCTAACTAACCTAAGGACATCACAAAACACCCAGTCATCACGAGGCAGAGAAAATCCCTGACCCCGCCGGGAATCGAACCCGGGAACCCGGGATATTAAGAAAGCGCACATGTTCACTAAATAAGTTTCAAATTAACGTAAAGAAAATGTATCACGATTTTCTACAGCCCACGGGAATTTATCCTTCTATATTCATTTGAAAGAAAAATGATAAGGAAGAAACTGGAATTTTTTAAAACGAGAGTGTTTTTTTTGCGTTTCCCGTAAAGTTTACTTTTTGGTCATGTGTGGTTTCTCAATATTTGCATTAAATAACAAACTGGTAAAAAGATGGCGAACATAAAATCAGAAATAAAACACTTATTTCTACGCATTACGAAAATACAAACGTAACATTAAAAATAACAAAAAGCTAATACTACTGATATTTGATTTATTATGAATACTAGATTTTTTATGTGACTAGTAATTAAATACGAACATGTTTTTCGACTAAAAAGTTGTGATTCATATCAGTATTCGTTAATTAACGCTTCAATCAGATAAGAAGTATTGAACTGAAATAAAAAGTAAAAAAATTTTGCCTCTTGTGTGGATCTGACCACCGACTTAGTAATTACGAGGCTAAAAGGCTATGCGCACATCTATGGGCGACCTGGGTAACGAAATATGTTTTGTACTAAACAGCGCTCGCATTCTTCATATTTTCAAACACGATTTTTTTCGTCTAATTTGTGGAATTGCATCGTAATCTTGACGTTATTAAAAGCGTAACACAAACCCGGCTTTGCCTATGCTGTATTGGAACACAGTCTAGGTAGCCGGGGTAGCGTAGCTCGTCAACTTGCTAGAGTTGACAGAAGGCAAACAGAAACACAGAAAAAAATTCGCATTGATCAAACTGCAAACCGCCTTCACTTGAAGATTTGTGTGCGTACAATGGATCCCAACGAAGAGAAGTTAGATGTGCTACTATGGAAAATATAAGTTAAGATAACAGTAACTGGAATAACGTAATCTTATAGCAGAGGGACATGTCGTATACTATGTAGCAATTTTAAACGATATATTGTGTACAGTAATGGCAGTCCTTGAGTACTAACTGGATCGTTACTTCTCTTTAATTGTGGTTGAAAGGAGGCGTAAAGCTTAAAGCACGGCAAACCTTTTTTAATGCCGGCTTGATCAATAATTAGAATATACTTATCATTCTGAGTCTGAAACAGGGTAAATCGGTATAAAAATGTTATTAATATTACAAAACGTGGTGACTGGCAGTAGGGTGCCCTGTGTAGTTGCCGGCCGCTGTGACCGAGCGGTTGTAGGCGTATGGATTTGTGTGCTGTCCTTAGGTTAGTAAGCTTTAAGTAGTTCTAAGTCTAGGGGACTGATGACCTCAGATGTTAAGTCCCATAGTGCTAAGAGCCATTTGAACCATTTTTGAACTACAACAACAACACAGCAAAGACATCAGCGGCCACCAGGGGCCACTACCGGCCCACATAAACATAAGGAAGAGGTCGCTGCAGATCCCGGAACTACACTACTGGAAATGGAAAAAAGAACACATTGACACCGGTGTGTCAGACCCACCATACTTGCTCCGGACACTGCGAGAGGGCTGTACAAGCAATGATCACACGCACGGCACAGCGGACACACCAGGAACCGCGGTGTTGGCCGTCGAATGGCGCTAGCTGCGCAGCATTTGTGCACCGCCGCCGTCAGTGTCAGCCAGTTTGCCGTGGCATACGGACCTCCATCGCAGTCTTTAACACTGGTAGCATGCCGCGACAGCGTGGACGTGAACCGTATGTGCTGTTGACGGACTTTGAGCGAGGGCGTATAGTGGGCACGCGGGAGGCCGGGTGGACGTACCGCCGAATTGCTCAACACGTGGGGCGTGAGGTCACCACAGTACATCGATGTTGTCGCCAGTGGTCGGCGGAAGGTGCACGTGCCCCTCGACCTGGGACCGGACCGCAGCGACGCACGGATGCACGCCAAGACCGTAGGATCCTACGCAGTGCCGTAGGACTGCACCGCCACTTCCCAGCAAATTAGGGACACTGTTGCTCCTGGGGTATCGGCGAGGACCATTCGCAACCGTCTCCATGAAGCTGGGCTACGGTCCCGCACACCGTTAGGCCGTCTTCCGCTCACGCCCCAACATCGTGCAGCCCGCCTCCAGTGGTGTCGGGACAGGCGTGTTTGGCGCCGTGCAGGTGAGCGCCGCAATCAGGACTGCATACGACCGAGGCACACAGGGCCAACACCCGGCATCATGGTGTGGGGAGCGATCTCCTACACTGGCCGTACACCTCTGGTGATCGTCGAGGGGACACTGAATAGTGCACGGTACATCCAAACCGTCATCGAACCCATCGTTCTACCATCCCTAGACCGGCAAGGGAACTTGCTGTTCCAACAGGACAATGCACGTCCGCATGTATCCCGTGCCACCCAACGTGCTCTAGAAGGTGTAAGTCAACTACCCTGGCCAGCAAGATCTCCGGATCTGTCCCCCATCGAGCATTTTTGGGACTGGATGAAGCGTCGTCTCACGCGGTCTGCACGTCCAGCACGAACGCTGGTCCAACTGAGGCGCCAGGTGGAAATGGCATGGCAAGCCGTTCCACAGGACTACATCCAGCATCTCTACGATCGTCTCCATGGGAGAATAGCAGCCTGCATTGCTGCGAAAGGTGGATATACACTGTACTAGTGCCGACATTGTGCATGCTCTGTTGCCTGTGTCTGTGTGCCTGTGGTTCTGTCAGTGTGATCATGTGATGTATCTGACCCCAGGAATGTGTCAATAAAGTTTCCCCTTCCTGGGCCAATGAATTCTCGGTGTTCTTATTTCAATTTCCAGGAGTGTATTTTCACACGTCAAACCATGTGATGGAAAATAGATCCGAGGTTCTCACCCGCCGAAGCGCTATAAAGGCCGGCGCTCGACCGCACATCTGCAGATCATCGACCGCCAGCAGACGTGGATAGCTGTCGCCTCGGCAGTCTGGCTTGGATCTTCTCGCTGATCTCTGTTTTAGGCTCGGTATATCAGAGAAGTCTGTGGAGGAGACTAGTAGGAAATTATTTCAGTTGTTTTCTATGTTATTCTTGTATGTAGTTGTGATTCGAAGACGGATCTCTGTTTTGTGTTGGTGTTATGCCTCGAGAATTTGTTTGGGTAATTGAACAGTCCAATAAATTGTTTTCGGACTTTGATCGTTAGTAACTTCCGCTTACGCAGACATATCAGGTATCCTGCTCTTAGCAGCAACGTAGATGTCGCCACATCCTGGAGTCTCGTAAAGCTGCAGACGAGTCCGCCTTCGCGAAGGAGCCAGCATTTCTGCAGCGCACATCTCAGAGGAGCCCAGTCATAGTTACGGCAGGGAAGCTCAGTTTGTGGACCCTAGAACGATCTCCTTTTGCACTGGTAATGGATGTGTGGACTTCCAGGTTTTAGTCACCAATTTCTAGTCACTGTTTCGACTGACAGCTACAGGATTAAATAGCTGCTAGTTATTGTGAACATCGAAAGAGGGTTAAGTCCTAACCTATTGCAGAGTAACACCGCTTTCCATTTAAACTTCATGCAAATTATCTCATATTTAATTGTCGCAGGTTTTGATTATTTTTTTCTTATGTTGATCACGTAATTCTCTTTATGAAGCACGGAATTTAATTATTGTTTCTTTCTGTCCCTTCACTTACTTTAAGTTGTAGGTTCTTAATCCGATGTCCAAGAAGATATCAGCAATAAGATCTAAATCTTAACATCATACTACTTCAGTCATATGGCGTTACTGAAAATTTGTGCAAATTCCCCACTTTAACAGTTTTCTCAGGGTCATAATTTTCGCATTATACATTTAACTTTGCGCACAAATGTTTAGATGTTAGTTCTTAAAGAGACAGTCTGCTCACAGTTTTGGAGGGTTACGGGAAATTATATGCCACAGGGTTTGTCATGCTACTAAGACAGAGGAATTCCACAGACATTGATATCCCGAAAACAAACCCGCCTCTTGTTATGACGTTCCAGAAAACGGGAAATTTTAACCCAAGAGAATTTAACCGTCGCGGAACTCCCACAGACGAAACCCACTAAACCTCAATGACCAGTATGCATTTTCCTTCTGCTTCTTTGCCCTCAACTCCAGCAAGAAAACGAATTACATTACCTCGTGGTTCAAAAATGTTGCAATTGGCTATGAGCACTATGGGACTTAACACCCGAGGTTATCAACCCCCTAGAACTTAAAATTACTTAAACCTAACTACCCTAAGGACAACACACACATCCATCCACGAGTCTAGATTCAAACCTGCGACCGTAGCGGTCGCACGATTCTAGACTGAAGCGCCTAGAATCTCATGGTCACAGCGGCCGACGTTACTTCGTATTCCAGTACAATACAGTGAAAGTTAGTTTTGTGCGACTCATTAATAACGTCATGTTTGCATGAATGGTGCACAGTCATACGTTTTTGAACAGGACTTCAGAAGAGACAGTCAATTACCGAATAAAACACACAGGATGCTATTAGGTTGGTTGGTAAGTTCGTAGCGTTTTTGTTCTGCATGTTGGTATACCGGTTACTATTGGGTTGCTTTTTGTTTGTAGTTCTTTGTTGCTATTAACATATTATCGCTTTGTTATTTGGAGATGGTGAATGGACCTACGTACGCTAGGAAATGTAGTATCATGTGGAGAAATCGGAACATTTCCGACTTATTCTTCTGTTTGAGTTCAATAGAGGGTTGACATCAGCGGAGTAGGCAGAAACATTTGCGCTGTGAATGAGGGTATTGTCATTGGACACAGCACGGCAAGAAAATAGTACTCGTTCTAACGATGTTTTCTTTTCGAAGTTAGTGACTCTGCACGTTCATTAAGACCTTCAAGGCTTGATGAACATCGTTTAAACACATTAACCCACAATGATCCACTTCATTACACTCGAGAACTGGCAAATGTGATGAACTGTGATCATTCCAGCATCGTGCGACATTCGCATGCAGTGAGGGAGGTTCAAAAGTCGGCTGTATGGTTACCGCATGCTCTAACTCAAAATCACAAACATCAGCGGATGGTCATATGTGCATCTTTGCTTGCTCGTCATCAACTGGCTCGTCAACAACACCGACCATTCCTATCGTTAATGGTGACGAGAAATAGCGTCTTTATGATAACGTAAGGAAAATAGAGGAATGGGTCAGACCAACCAAAGCACCAACTGCACTACAAAGACCTGCGCCCATCCACAAAAGAGAATGCTATGCATCCGGCGGAACAGCGAGAGTGTGGTGTGCCATTAATTGCTTCCCCGAAGTGTAACCATAGAAAGGTCTCTGTTGGATTCCTTTCATGTTAATTTCTTAAATCTGTTGTCATTTACGGCATAAATTCCTCTTCTAAATTTACTGTGGTGTTTCTATCTGGGAGGAGACTGAGCAGTGGAACGTGTTACTTTTACACATAAACAAGAACGATCTGTCACACTACTACACTTTAAAACACAATGTAGATGTAATTCGTGGCACACAGTCTCATATGGAACCTACGTCCGCTTTCTTTTATATACTGTATATGATAAGATGCTGTCATCTCCCTTCCCGTCTGTGTGAAAGGATGAATGAGCAAATGTATTTCTAGTTGCATGCTTGATGGTAGCAGACAAGCCTTTTTGCTAGAGAACAGTAGGACCAACGACGGAACAGGTAGCTACGCTTTCTAAAAGCAGAGAGGTTTCTATTCTTAGTATGGTCCTGTCCATCCCTTGTCATGTTGGTATAGGAAGCTGCCTCTCTGGTCACTACCGTTTGTATCTGTTAAGCACCCTCCGTAGGTGCCCACGGCAATCTGCCCGCGGCGAGCGTCTGAAGTGGTAAGATCTCCGGCTAAGCGCGTCTGTGCTAAGTCTGTAGGACAATGGATTTCTTAAGTTCAGCCTAACTGAAAATTTAATCACCTTTATTTCAGGTTTAGATCTAATATATCTTATGTTATCTTAAATTGCGAGGCTGTGTAATTCGAGTGTGAAGTTTAGAATATCTTCCAGTAGTTGCTTTGTCACTACTTTGTGAGTAAAGTGGAACCACGTGTTGAGGATCTGTAACTCTAACTAAGATCATCTATCTTAAATGCGAATGTGTGTGAGATTATAACGTCTCGTTTTGACAATATTTTCCAATATAGCAACTTCTCTTTCTGTTCAACCCACGTGGGGTGTACTTTGTGAGACCAGTACCACGTGCTTATACAATTGTTTGACCCATCAGGCTAATAGTAAGATGATAGTAACCAGTTCGAGGTTTTTGTTTTGTAAATTGCGTTTCGATGTAATTTATTTTAATTATCAAAATTATTGTGGGGTTACGCACTTTGTGTAAACCAAGCTGACCACGTGTAGCATGTGGTGTAATCATCAAACCAGCTCTCAGCCATTCTTTTCGGGAAGATTTCACAGAGAGTTAGTATGAATTTAGTATACCAGTGTGTGGTACATTCATGACGGACAGGATTGCGCTACGAACGTAACTTCTTTGGGTGAATATTGAATCGTCTGGTTGTGGTTAGTTTCCTCTTGCATATGTTTCAACGTTCTTCGCGTGTTATTTTATGAATGCAGTGTTGTATGCAGTCTCCCAATCTTGGCTCCCTATTTGATGTGTTCCGTAAGATTAAAAACACACATTTTCACAATCCTAAATAAGACACCAGTTTAGTTATGAATCAAGTTTAATATGCTGAAATTTTAACGGAACAATGATCAAAGTTAAAATAAATGTCTAAATATAAACCGATTTACCTCTTTTTATTTAAATCATATATATATATATATATATATATATATATATATATATATATATATATATATATATAATCTCACCCGTTGCCGTAAGATGACTATTAAAAGATTATAATTAATGTTAGTCTGGTTGGCAGTTTGGTAAATTAGACGGTATACCTAGTGAAACAGTTGCTCAATAATGCAAGGTTAACTTCCCCAGATAGCTCACAGCTTGTAACTTGCTTTCATTGTCTTGAATATCAGCACCGCTTTAAGAACAATTTAATGCACCAACATTACACCATCACTGCTGACATTTACTGTCAACAAGCGAGACGTCTTGTAGATGCAATTCGAGATCAATGACCAGAAGAGTGTGTGAAGTGATGCTACTCCACCTTAACGCCCGCCCGCATCCTGCTAGACTGACAAAAAACACTATAGAGGATTAGGATTTGGAAATCATTTCACACCCACCTTCTTCACCTGACTTTACGCCCTAAGGTTTTCACCTTTTCCGTTCTCTATCGAAGAACCTTCAAGGAACTTCATTTCCGGATGAAAAGACGCTTCGAACATGGCTCGACGAGTTCTTCGCTTCAAAACCAAATGATTTCTACCATCGCGTAACCAAAAAGTTACCCCAACGTTGGCAAACTGTTGTAAACAGTTATTCAAATGGCTCTGAGCACTATGGGACTTAACTGCATTGGTCATCAGCCCCCTAGAAGTCAGAACCACTTAAACCTAACTAACCTAAGGACATTACACACATCCATGCCCGAGGCAGGATTCGAACCTGCGACCGTAGCGGTCGCGCGGTTCCAGACTGTAGCGTCACTCCGGCCGGCTGTAAACAGTGAAAGAGAATATATTATTGAAGACTTAAGTCTCTTTTTCGTACAATTTTCGTGTCGAGACTTATGGAAAAACTCTACGAACTTATGCAGCAAACTAATATTTGAGAAAAGACATACTACTTCAGAAAAGACATGTCTATGCAAAGTTGTTCAAGTCCTATCTTTATAAAAGAAGTCGTGAGGGCCAGCTCCTAAATTTCCCTTTTAAGAGAAACCAACGCCTTTCTGCTAAAAGAAAATAAAACCAAGGCGATAAAGAGATTTTATTTAAAATGATTACTAACTTTTTGTGTAACATGACCCGTGAACACATAAAATAAGGACGAAGAAGTATAATCATAATGGAAAAGTTTCCTGAGAACGAATGCTAGGAGGCAAGGGAAGACGCCAGAGAGAAGAGGAGAGAACTGTACAGGGAGAGGGTGCTATATTTATCGCCGGGTGGGTCCCCCGGCTCAGCAGTATGCAGATGGGCCCCCGTAACGAGACCGGACGGACCGTGTCGGCCATATTGGACGCCGCGGCTGTCCGCACCCGGCGTCTGGACAGGAGACAGTCTCATTAGCGTGGGAGGGGGATGTGGGGGGGGGGGAGGGGGAGAGGATTCTTGCAGGAGGATCGCCGGCCGCAGCAGAAGAAGGGGAGCAGGGCGGCAGTGGTCGAAGGAACGGCCTGGGGGAGCGAGCGTTGCTATGGCGACGCGGCCGCCCCTGACGGACACGCAACCCAACCAACAGCCGCGTCCACCGGGCCGCGCCCGCAGGGGCAGCGAGCGATCCCTGTTTCTGCGACTCTGCCAAACAGCCGCCTCAGCTCGCAAGCAGCGTCACGAGCAGAGTTTGGCTGTGTAGCTAACGCGTGACACTGTACGACGTTTTATATACATTTCGTAGGTTTTCTGTTGGCAGATCCCTTGAGTCTTCATTCCTGATGGTCTACCACTTTTTTCCTCATTTTGTGGTATCTACTAAAATGTAGACTTTCACGGCCGGAAATTTCATGTCCATTATAATTATCCTGGCTGTTATGCCGTGGTCGGTTGATGAATTCTGTGTCAATTCGCAATGTTTCGTCCCCATCTGCAGGGGACATCTTCAAGGGGGTCTGTAGCTCGATGGAAGGTCCAACACACCCACTGGCTCGCTACTGGCTGCCGCTAAATTCCGTGTCCGCGCGCTCCCGCGCCGAGGCGTAACGTCACGTGTTTTGAAAACGTCAGTGCAATTGACCACTGTCCGCTGCCGTCGATTGCCGTTGCCATCACCCAGTAGTGGACGGGTGGTACACTTCTTCTTCAACATCGGCATCCATATACCGTTTAATTTCACGCCCTCCTCCTTTCGATTGAAATTATTAGGGTGTTTAGCGATTTCGATTGCCTCCCTGTAGAGCTTTTCGTAATATACGCTTGGGGCCGCTAGTACTTGCGTCTCCTCGAAAAGAATATGGTGGTTACCTGGCTGGAAAGCATGCCCCGCAACAGCTTATCGTTCCGTTTCTCCTTTTCTACAATTGCCCTTGTGCTCTTCCAACCGTTTTGAAACAGTTCTTTTAGTGGTACCCACATAAACATCTCCACAGCTGCATGGGATCCTACCAGCTTTTTCCAATGGCTTGCGAGCGCCCTTGGCAGGCTTAAGGTTTCCCTGTATCTTCCTGGTGAGTTTGTAAATTACGGTAATATTCCGCTTCGTCAAGATCCTCCCTATTCTTTCCGTTACATTTTTAACAAACGGCAGAAAAACCTTAGATTTTTCAGTATCCTGTAAGTCACTATGATTTCTGCGTGGCTTTCTCAACGCACGTTTTATTTCGGTGGACGAATATCCGTTCTTCATTAGTGCATTGTGGAGATGTTCCATCTCAGCGTCGAGCAACTCAGGTTCACAAATATTTCTAGCTCTGTCAGCTAACGTCTTGATAACACCCAGCTTCTGTTGTGGGTGGTGGTTCGAATTCCGGTGCAAATAACGGTCCGTGTGCGTGGGTTTGCGGTATACTGAGTGGCCCGAACTACCATGTTCGTTTCTAAAAACAAGCACATCGAGGAAATGTAATTTGCCGTCTACCTCCTCCTCCATTGTAAACTGAATTCTCGAGTTTATACTATTCAGATGTTCGTGGAACCGGCTTAGTTCCTCCATGCCATGTCTCCACAGCACAAACGTGTCATCCAGGGAGGCAATCGAAGTCTCTAAACACCCTAATAATTTCAATCGAAAGGAGGAGGGCGTGAAATTAAACGGTATATGGATGCCGATGTTGAAGAAGACGTATACCACCCGTCCACCACTGGGAGATGGCAACGGCAATCGACGGCAGCGGACAGCGGCCAATTGCACTGACGTTTTCAAAACACGTGACGTCACGCCTCGGCGCGGGAGCGCGCGGACACGAAATTTAGCGGCAGCCAGTAGCGAGCCAGTGGGTGTATTGGACCTTCCATCGAGCTACAGACCCCCTTGAAGATGTCCCCTGCAGACGGGGACGAAACATTGCGAATTGACACAGAATTCATCAACCGACCACGGCATAACAGCCCGCATAATTATAATGGACATATGTTGTATTTGCTGCTGTTGTACACATCGTACAGAGTTTGCAATCTCTCCCTCTGCGCTAGCTACCCTCTTCCACGAACCATTTTAAGACTTTTTTAAAAGCTCCTCATTCTGTCATATTGTACACTGGCTGACGCAAAAAGTTACGCACTCAGAATGGGAAGAGGTTTGACAGAGCACATGACGTTACTTTGATGATTACAAAATCTAGTCAGATAGACAAGGAAATTTTCACTACAGTGCTGTACTATATGGACAAAGATCAAAAGACACTAAGACAACCCGAAACTTCATAAATGAAGTTCCTTCGATCAGAGATAGGCTGCACAAAAGAAGACAAAATAAGAAATGAAGAAATAAAGAAATAGCTGAGGGCACAGCCGTTGTAAATGGAAATACCGTGTGGCTAGAGCCTCCCGTCGGGTCGACCGTTCGCCTGGTGCAAGTCTTTCGAGTTGACGCCACTTCGGCGACTTGCGCGTCGATGGGGAGAAATTATTATGATAAGGACAACACAACACCCAGTCCCTGAGCGGAGAAAATCTCCTACCCAGCCGGGAATCGAAACCAGGCGTTGACCACTCAGCTACCAGGGGCGGACGGCAGAGCCATTAACTGAAAAACATACTCAACAAACTCAGGACTGGAAAGAGCATGTTAAAAAGTTTCTAAAGCCAGACTGCTGTCTTCTATCCACATGGCAACTTGTGATGAGGTCCAACTTAAAATGAACACGTTTCACAACGAAAAGATTTATTAAGACCTGAATATAATGGGACAGTCTGTCGAAACCGGTTGTTTGAAATATAATAAAGAAATATATATGCGATCTTGGATCTAGAAAGTTTTTAGCAAGTAAATCAGATCGCTCCTTCCGTCTTTTAAAATGATGAGAAAATTCAATGAAAGAGCGTGTATTGCATATCTCACATCAGAGAATCCCTAGACAAGCAATGGAATATAATCCTATTGGGAGAAGGAGTATGGGAAGAAAGAGGAAGACACGCCAAGGCTGAAATAGACGATAAGGCGTAATCGTGGACTGGCAGCGGGACGCAGTTGACGTCTGAAACGGCCCCGCTGATGCTCTGTTGGTGGCAGGGGGAACTAGCTCGTCGCCACTGAAGTATCTCAGTATCACGCAGACTGTTGACAGGCAAACGCCCGATGTGTGAGCGAGTACTGTCCTGTTGAAAAGCCGCAACCGTGAATGAAGACCATACCGTACCTTCATGCTTCCCTCAGTCACTACCATCCCCGACCTGAAAATAAGTAGTAGGGCAACAAGGATATCGCCCCACTGGCCCGAGCACGGGGCTCACAACCCGAACCACACACCACTGTTAAGCACTAATGAAGGACTGGGTCCCTTACTTTGATTGCACATAATTCATTAAGGTCAATCCAACACATTTATTTCAAATAACATAAATGAAGAATGAGATTTTCACTCTGCAGCTGAGTGTGCACTGACATGAAACTTAATGGCAGATTAAAACTGTGTGCCGGACCAAGATTCGAACTCTGTTAAGTTTGGAAGGTAGGATACGAGTTACTGCCAGAAGTAAAGCTGTGAGGACGGGGCGTGAGTCGTGCTTGGGTAGCTCAGTTGGTAGAGCACTTGCCCGAGAAAGGCAAAGGTCCCGAGTTCGAGACTCGGTCCGGCACACAGTTTTAATCTGCCAGGAAGTTTCATATCAGCGCACACTCCGCTGCAGAGTGAAAATCTCATTCTGGAAACATCCCCCAGGCTGTGGCTAAGCCATGTCTCAGCAATATATCCTTCCTTTGATAAGTTCTAGTTCCGCAAGGTCCGCAGGAGAGCTTCTGTAAAGTTTGGAAGGTAGGAGACGAGGTACTGGCAGAAGTAAGGCTGTGAGGACGGGGCGTGAGTCGTGATTGGGCAGCTCAGTTGGTAGAGCACTTGACCACGAAAGGCAAGGTCCCGAGTTCGAGTCTGGGTCCGCATACAGATTTAATTTGCCAGGAAGTTTCAACATAAATGAAGTTACATGTGAAACTGTCTGACATTAAACAGGAATAATAAAAAAAATTCAACATCAGCTGATTTAGTGCGTGAAGC
This sequence comes from Schistocerca gregaria, assembly GCF_023897955.1. NCBI lineage: Eukaryota > Metazoa > Arthropoda > Insecta > Orthoptera > Acrididae > Schistocerca > Schistocerca gregaria. The sequence continues at coordinate 122,697,135 of NC_064928.1, read as the reverse complement.
GCGAGTTAAGCCAACAACCAGATAAACTAAACAATTGACCGTAATTCAAAAGAAAGAGGATAAACAAAATTGAATCAATACACCCCACTGACAAATATTCAAAAAACCTTACAATACTACTCAAAAGAATACACTGAAGTGGGGAGCACTCATTCACCCGACAGAACACTTCAAAATGAGTTCAATAACACAGCTGCGTGCCCCACAAAACAGCAAGACATTAAATACATTTCATTTGACGAATAACAAATACTCATTAACATTACGCCACTCCTGTTTGAACTGCAAAGGAAACAGGCGCTTATTCTGAAAGAACTATTTTTATATGTTTAAATTACAGCATTAAGAAATTCCAAAAGATGTCCAATCGAAACCCCGCCCCCCCCCCCCCCCCCCCCCCCCCCCCCCGCTTTTCAGTTGAGGCACAAATCTTTCCCCTTTCTAGGCGGAGGCTTAGCCAGAAACACAGAAAACACAGAATGCCACAAAAACACAGTTTTCCTGTGAAATCTTACAGGAGACCCGGAAGCAGTAACAGACAAGGGATCGGCACACACAAATAACACAGGCTAAGAGTCAGACTACTTGCACATCCTACGAGAACTTGTTCACACTATGCTCACCACGAACTGTAGACATTCCGGCCGAACATCCTCTTGCGGTGGTTGCCAGAAGGACGAAGCAACCAACAGGCCCACGCCGTGCTTCTCACACAGGCACCTCAGTTTGTACACACATCTCGGCCAACACCAACTCCGGACTCCCATCTCACTGCGTGGCTTGGCACAGTTTATACGAAATGCCTCCCAGGCAACCAGTAACTGCCGCTGGAGTTTCGCGATTAGCAAACGGCCCCAGCGTAACAGACATCACACATGCGCTTACGCCCAAGCCACAACTCCGCCAGTCTCACCGGCCGCCCCAAACCGACTGCCTCTCGCCGTCCTGCGCGCCCCAGCCGAAAAAGCAAAGATGTTAAGGCCCGGGGACTCGCCAAAGATAACTAGCCGATCGCTGATGATCGACCAGCGATCAGGCTCACTCACATTGCCGGTTGTCTTCATCAGGGGCGGGTGGGTCAATCAAACGAGAACAATAGATTTGCCACTGACAAGGGGAAAGCCTCAGACACGGCCAACCGATTTGGCTCAAATTTGGCAGGTCGCTTGTGTACAACCTAAAAAGAAGGAATCTAAGATATTTTGGGTCAACACCCCCTCGTTTTTGAAAAAATCACCCCTAAAAGTTTGACTAGCAATCGACTCAAAGTTGGCGGGATCGATAGATAATTGTAAATAGAGCATTTTACATCACCAGGTATGGTGGAAATTTTTACAACTGCCGCGTCTGTACCCATATGGTCAACGCTTTTCGCCGACGGCACCGATAGCGCAACGGCCAAAGTAACTGACTGCGAATTTTGAAGAAACGTAGTGGATGTTATTCTTTTGGTTTGTATTTTTCCATATCTCAATTGATATGGATAGGAGAGTTAATAAGGTAAGTAAATCAACAAGGAATGATAATAAGGTAGGCAAATAAATTTCTCAAACCTCTTGGGATAGTAAACAACTAAAATGTTACTGCAGGTCACTTTACAATGACTCTTCCAATCACTGTTAAGTGTCCTCAGTTTTCTTAGAACAACTAGATGGATGGTACTTGTCATATAAACATTCGAAACAAATATACTCACGGCACCAAGAGCATCTAATGAACGCAATCTTTCGACAGCTACACTGTTCCTTCCCTATGACATGACGAAGAGGCAACCGGGACAACATAACTCTCCCCGCGTGCTTTCTATCCCGTGCCTCGCTGTAAACAAGCGTCGCGCGGTTGGCTATCTGTGATCCCTCGTGAGGAAGTCGCAGCACTTTTACTCGGAGTTGTTTTCATATGACAAGGCCTTAAAGTTTAATACTTTACTAACTCATGGTGTTTGGGAAATTAGTTTGCCTACCTTATTATTATCATTCCTTATTGACATTCAAACGTCAGATTATTGTTTTTACTAAAAATGGCCCTGAGCACTATGCGACTTAACTTCTGAGGTCATCAATCGGCTAGAACTTAGAACTAATTAAACCTAACTAACCTAAAGGCATCACACACATCCATGCCCGAGGCAGGATTCGAGCCTGCGACCGTAGCGGTCGCTCGGCTCCAGACTGTAGCGCCTAGAACCGCACGGCCACTCCGGCCTGCTATTGTTTCTACTACTTATCCGCATTAATTTACATTTATCTACATTTAGAGCCAGCTGTCATTAATGACACCAACTACAAACTTTGTCATCTTGCATCACTCAACGACGACACCTTCCTATATACCACAGTATCAAAACAAAATGTCCAGACACTCTGTGACCAAAATGGTACTGAAACAGAGGATGACAGACTAAATGCCGAAATACTAAATGTCTTCTTCCAAAGCTGTTTCACAGAGGAAGACTGCACTGTGTTTCCTTCTCTAGATTGTCGCACAGTTGAAAAAATGGTAGATATCGAAATAGACGACAGAGGTATAGAGAAACAATTAAAATCGCTCAAAACAGGAAAGGCCGCTGGTCCTGATGGGATACCAGTTCGATTTTACACAGAGTACGCGAAGGAACTTGTCCCCCTTCTTGCAGCGGTGTACTGTAGGTCTCTAGAAGAGCACAGCGTTCTAAAGGATTGGAAAAGGGCACAGGTTATCCCCGTTTTCAAGAAGGGACGTCGAACAGATGTGCAGAACTATAGACCTATATCTCTAACGTCGATCAGTTGTAGAATTTTGGAACACGTATTACGTTCGAGTATAATGTCTTTTCTGGAGACAATAAATCTACTCTGTAGGAATCAGCATGGGTTTCGAAAAAGACGGTCGTGTGAAACCCAGCTCGCGCTATTCGTCCACGAGACTCAGAGGGCCTTAGACACGGGTTCACAGGTAGATGCCGTGTTTCTTGACTTCCGCAAGGCGTTTGACACAGTTCCCCACAGTCGTTTAATGAACAAAGTAAGAGCATACGGACTATCAGATCAATTGTGTGATTGGATTGAGGAGTTCCTAGATAACAGAACGCAGCATGTCATTCTCAATGGAGAGAAGTCTTCCGAAGTAAGAGTGATTTCAGGTGTGCCGCAGGGGAGTGTCATAGGACCGTTGCTATTCACAATATACATAAATGACCTGGTAGATGACATCGGAAGTTCACTGAGGCTTTTTGCAGATGATGCTGTGGTGTATCGAGAGGTTGCAACAATGGAAAATTGTACTGAAATGCAGGAGGATCTGCAGCGAATTGACGCATGGTGCACGGAATGGCAATTGAATCTCAATGTATGCAAGTGAAATGTGCTGTGAATACATAGAAAGATAGATCACTTATCATTTAGCTACAAAATAGCAGATCACCGACTGGAAACAGTTAATTCCATAAATTATCTGGGAGTACGCATTAGGAGTGATTTAAAATGGAATGATCATATAAAGTTGATCGTCGGTAAAGCAGATGCAGACTGAGATTCATTGGAAGAATCCTAAGGAAATGGAATCCGACAATAAAGGAAGTAGGTTACAGTACGCTTGTTCACCCACTGCTTGAATACTGCTCACCAGTGTGGGATCCGCACCAGATAGGGTTGATAGAAGAGATAGAGAAGATCCAACGGAGAGGAGCGCGCTTCGATACAGGATCATTTAGTAATCGCGAAAGCGTTACGGAGATGACAAACTCCATTGGAAGACTCTGCAGGAGAGGCGCTCAGTAGCTCGGTACGGGATTTTGTTAAAGTTTCGAGAACATACCTTCACCGAAGAGTCAAGCAGCATATTGCTCCCTCCTACTTATATCTCGCGAAGAGACCATGAGGATAAAATCAGAGAGATTAGAGCCCACGCAGAAGCATACCGACAATCCTTCTTTCCACGTACAATACGAGACTGGAATAGAATAGAGGTACTCAGGGTACCCTCCGCCACACACCGTCAGGTGGCTTGCGGAGTATGGATGTAGATGAAGATGTAGATGTATCGTCAGCAAACAGCAACAGATTGCTGCCCACCCTTCCCCCCAGGTCAATTTTATACATTGAGAATAAGACAGGTCCTATCCCACTTACGGTTACCCTCGGCTCCGATGAACACTCGCTGTCGAGGACAATGTTGCACTTCAGACTGCTACCGCAGGTACGGGCATATGGAATAGGTTGCCAAGTACGTGAGTGGCTCGAAGACTTCTTAATTGACAGAACAGAACTGTGTCTATTAAGAAGTCTTCGAGCCACTCACGTACCTGGCAACCTATTCCATATGCTCGTACCTGCGGTAGCAGCCTGAAGTGGGCGCTACGGTCGCAGGTTCGAATCCTGCCTCGGGCATGGATGTGTGCGATGTCCTTAGGTTAGTTATGTTTAAGTAGTCCTACGTTCTAGGGAACTGATGACCTCAGAAGTTAAGTCCCAGATTGCTCAGAGCCATTTTTGAAGTCTGAGGCGGGGCATTGTGACAAACGCTTTCCTAGGGTTACACTCCTGGAAATGGAAAAAAGAACACATTGACACCGGTGTGTCAGACCCACCATACTTGCTCCGGACACTGCGAGAGGGCTGTACAAGCAATGATCACAAGCACGGCACAGCGGACACACCAGGAACCGCGGTGTTGGCCGTCGAATGGCGCTAGCTGCGCAGCATTTGTGCACCGCCGCCGTCAGTGTCAGCCAGTTTGCCGTGGCATACGGAGCTCCATCGCACTCTTTAACACTGGTAGCATGCCGCGACAGCGTGGACGTGAACCGTATGTGCAGTTGACGGACTTTGAGCGAGGGCGTATAGTGGGCATGCGGGAGGCCGGCTGGACGTACCGACGAATTGCTCAACACGTGGGGCGTGAGGTCTCCACAGTACATAGATGTTGTCGCCAGTGGTCGGCGGAAGGTGCACGTGCCAGTCGACCTGGGACCGGACCGCAGCGACGCACGGATGCACGCTAAGACCGTAGGATCCTACGCAGTGCCGTAGGGGACCGCACCGCCACTTCCCAGCAAATTAGGGACACTGTTGCTCCTGGGGTATCGGCGAGGACCATTCGCAACCGTCTCCATGAAGCTGGGCTACGGTCCCGCACACCGTTAGGCCGTCTTCCGCTCACGCCCCAACATCGTGCAGCCCGCCTCCAGTGGTGTCGCGACAGGCGTGAATGGAGGGACGAATGGAGACGTGTCGTCTTCAGCGATGAGAGTCGCTTCTGCCTTGGTGCCAATGATGGTCGTATGCGTGTTTGGCGCCGTGCAGGTGAGCGCCACAATCAGGACTGCATACGCCCGAGGCACACAGGACCAACACCCGGCATCATGGTGTGGGGAGCGATCTCCTACACTGGCCGTACACCTCTGGTGATCGTCGAGGGTACACGGAATAGTGAATGGTACATCGAAACCGTCATCGAACCCATCGTTCTACCATTCCTAGACCGGCAAGGGAACTTGCTGTTCCAACAGGACAATGCACGTCCGCATGTAACCCGTGCCACCCAACGTGCTCTAGAAGGTGTAAGTCAACTACCCTGGCCAGCAAGATCTCCGGATCTGTCCCCCATTGAACATGTTTGGGACTGGATGAAACGTCGTCTCACGCGGTCTGCACATCCAGCACGAACGCTGGTCCAACTGAGGCGCCAGGTGGAAATGGCATGGCAAGCCGTTCCACAGGACTACATCCAGCATCTCTACGATCGTCTCCATGGGAGAAAAGCAGCCTGCATTGCTGCGAAATGTGGATATACACTGTACTAGTGCCGACATTGTGCATGCTCTGTTGCCTGTGTCTATGTGCCTGTGGTTCTGTCAGTGTGATCATGTGATGTATCTGACCCCAGGAATGTGTCAATAAAGTTTCCCCTTCCTGGGACAATGAATTCACGGTGTTCTTATTTCAATTTCCAGGAGTGTATATAGTCTGTCTGTTTCCTTCCATCCATGGATAGCAGGATATCATTTGAGAAAACGGCAAGCAGAGTTTCGCAAGAGCGATGCTTTGTAAATCCGTGCTGATTTGTGGAAGCAAGCCTTTCTGTCTCAAGGATACTATCAATATTCAAGCCTGAGTATCTCTTAGTCCTTGAAGACGACGACTGTTAAATTTGAGCAATGTATTGCACCGTTCTGAAGAACAAATACTTTATTCAGCTCCGCTGCATTCGCCTAGAGGATTAGACATAGGACATTCCCGTGTGAAAGTATGCAAAAGTGATGTCTTGGTGGGTGCTGACATGGTAGCTTTGAACATAAAAGCGATGCAAAGTTTCACACTAAGAAAAACAACACATTCGAGCTCAGAATGCCTTCAAGTATTCTGCAGAAATCTGTTCTGTAAACGCTTGCGCTTCGTGTATCTGAGGCGGGTCGTGAGAATCAGCCCTGTATTTACCTACCTTTACGTGCCAAAGCGGGTAAAATCAACATCATAGTTAACCTGCACACCCACCTTCTACATCAATCGGCCTAGCAGATTGTATCTGCAGCCGAATACTGGGTGTGATTCTTTAACTACCTCGGCTATCGGGCCAGTTGTTTCATCAGGATATGAGACTCTATAATGAAACAGGGATGGATGCATAGTCTGTACCAAAGTGTTTTGTAGTTCTACTATTGTGGCTTTGAATTGCGGAGTTTTTTCTAAATGCACTTTGTATTAACCGCAAATACTATCAGGATTCAAGCCTGAGTATCTCTTAGTCCTTGAAGAGGACGACTGTTAAATTTGAGCAATATATTGCACCGTTCTGTAGAACAAATACTTTATTCAGCTCTGCTGCATTCGCCTAGAGGATTGGACATAGGACATTCCCGTGTGAAAGTATGCAAAAGTGATGTCTTGGTAGGGGCTGACATGGTTGCTTTGAACATAAAAGCGATGCAAAGTTTGACAATAAGAAAAACAACAGGCTATGATAGCAGGTTTTTTTGTGATTTTTAGAAGAGTGTGCTGAAAAAATAATGCATCCGAATTCTTTATCTGAAAGCTCATAAAGCTTTTTAAGCAAAACAAATGTCATTAACATTCTACATCTTTATTCTTCACGTCTATTTATAAATTTCTTGACATAGTGACTCTGGTGACGAACGCATTTCTCCCAGTTTGTTGGTGCGGTGAATGTAGAATGTTTGACTTTGTTGACGGAGCCACAACCTAACTTATGCTTGGACTGCTTTATCACCATCAAAGTGAAGTCGTCGACGGCGTTCTTTCAGTTTTGGAAACATATGAAATTCAGATGGGGCAAGTCGGGACTGTATGGAGGGTAATCGATGACACTGGAACCGAGGAACAGTACTACGGCTGTTGAGACTTCGTGTGTGGTCATGCATGAAGTAAAGGGAGCTCCATGTGTGGACGGACTCTTTGAATTCGAAACTCGATTACAGCACGCTGTTTCTCACTGCACCGACATAGTCACGAAACACACCGCCATGTTACACGCTACAATGCGGACCCTTCTAGCGGGAGAGGACTGCAAATATGCAGACGTGAAGACTCAAAATGTAGAACGTTAATAACGTTTGTGTCATTCACAAAGCTTTATGAGTATCACATTGTTGTTGTTGTGGTCTTCAGTCCTGAGGCTGGTTTGATGTAGCTCCTCTCCATGCTACCCTATCATGTGAAAGCTTCTTCATCTCCCAGTGCTTCCTGCACCCTACATCCTTCTGAATCTGCTTAGTGTATTCATCTCTTGGTCTCCCTCTACGATTTTTACCCTCCACTCTGCCCTCCAATGCTAAATTTGTGATCCCTTGATGCATCAGAACATGTCTTACCAACCGGTCCCTTCTTCTATTCAAGTTGTGCCATGAACTCCTCCCTTATTCTATTCTATACCTCCTCATTATTTATGTGATCTACCCACCTAATCTTCAGCATTATTCTGTAGCACCACATTTCGAAAGTTTATATTCTCTTCTTGCCCAAACTATTTATCGTCCATGTTTCACTTCCATACATGGCTTAAATCTATATTCAATGTCAACAAATTTCTCTTCTTCAGAAATGCTTTCCTTGCCATTGCCAGTTTACATTTTATATTCTCTCTAGTTCGCCCATCATTAGTTATTTTGGTCCCCAAATAGCAAAACTCCTTTACTACTTTAAGTGTCTCATTTCCTAATCTAATTCCCTCAGCATCACCCGACTTAATTCGACTACATTCCATTATCCTCGTTTTGCTTTTGTTGATGTTCGTCTTATATTTTCCTTTCAAGACATTGTCCATTCCGTTCAACTGCTCTTCCAAGTCCGTTGCTGTCTCTGACAGAATTACAACGTCATCGGCGAACCTCAAAGTTTTTATTTCTTCTCCTTGGATTTTAATACCTACTCCGAATTTTTCTTTTGTTTCCTTTACTGCTTGCTCAATATACAAATTGAATAATGTCGGGGTGAGGCTACAACCCTGTCTCACACCCTTCCCAACCACTGCTTTCCTTTCATGTCCGTCGACTCTTATAACTGCCATCTGGTTTCTGTACAAATTGTAAATAGCCTTTCGCTCCCTGTATTTTACCCCTGCCATCTTTAGAATTTTAAAGAGAGTATTCCAGTCACCATTGTCAAAAGCTTTCTGTAAGTCTACAAATGCTATAAATTTAGGTTTTATCTTTCCTTAAACCTGTCAACGCCTGCTTTCTTTAGAATTGGAATTATTATATTCTTCTGGACGTTTGAAGGTATTTCGCCTGTCTCATACCTCTTGCTCACCAGATGGTGAAGAACTGTCTCTCCCAAGGCCGTCAGTAGTTCTAATGGAATGTTGTCTACTCCCGGGGCCTTGTTTCGACTCAGGTCTTTCAGTGCTCTCCCTGAAACTCTGTACAACCTCTAATTTAGTCTGTTTATCCAGGTCCCATCTCCTTAAATTCCCACCTTTTTGCAGTTTCTTCAATTTAAATCTACAGTTCATAACCAATAGATTGTGGTCAGAGTCCACATCTGCCCCTGGGAATGTCTTACAATTTAAAACCTGGCTCCTAAATCTCTCTCTTACGATTACATAATCTATCTGATACCTTCTAGTATCTCCAGGATTTTTCCATGTATACAACCTTATGATTCTTGAACCAAGTGTTAGCTATGATTAAGTTATGCTCTGTGCAAATTTCTACCAGATGCCTTCCTCTTGCATTTCTTATCCCTAAACCATATTCACCTACTATGTTTCCTTCTCTCCCTTTTCCTACTCTAGAATTTCAGTCACCCGTCGAAATTCAGAGTCATTACTTTTCAACACGCACCAGTACAAATAGTGACATAATTTACATAAGCAGTAAGCTAAACTACGAACTGCTATTAGTGTGGAACGAAATTATGAAATTGATTTGGTTTCAAGTGTTACCGTGCATCACTAGTGGCATATTTTTATCCGAAAAAAGAAAACTGCTTATGGTGAGAATAAGAGAGAAACTGAGCAGTAATTTGTGGAATATTGTCTTAACTTGATCATTGTAAAGAGTAATTGTGGACAACTTCTCTAACGAAAGTAAAGTATCAAGTCTTTTCTCTCATTGACAGGAGTGACCGATCGTCAACGTCTCCTCTTGGTGCACGGATCTCAGCAAACATCAGAAATAAACTGCAGATCCCAGGGGAAGGTGTTACAGACACACAACACGGGTAAGTGGCCCTAGCTTCTCAACATAATTAAGCTAAGAGGATCGGCGCTGAAGTACACAAATAGAGGAATTATTTATAGGAAAAAGCAATTTGTCGAAAGAAAAAGAAAGAAAACTTCAACCGAGGCACTGTTTGACTGTTTTAGTGTCCTCCACACAGTCACCCTTTACTGCGACACAGGTTTGCCTTCGATGAATGACTTAGGGGAGATCTGAGAAGCCTGCAATTTTTGTGTTTAGGTAACATTCCACCCCAAAAATCACCTCTTCGATATCATGAAACAGCCTGACACGCCACCACTGATGCTATTTCAGCAGAGTAAAAGTATAAGGCAAAAGTTGATGACCCAAGAAAGCAGCATGGCTGGTTGTGTTCTATACTGAAAGTGATGCTGCGTTGTTTTCGAGCAGAATCGCCCACTAGGGCAGCCACCCGCGATATTTCGTCTTGAAAGCCACCCGCAGCGTTGCAAGGAGATACCAGCAGTATACTTCTGTGACGATTTGCCCCTTATGAGTATAATATGTTAGCACTACGTCATGACAATCCCAAAAAAGGCTGAGCATAAAGTAGCCCGTTGATGATTGAGTCTTAGCCTGTTTCTGCGGTGGTGAAGGTACATGTTTCCACTCCTAGCCCTGCTCCTCTCTCTCGGAGTCATAGACACAGCACTCATGCACGCTGAAGAAGTCACTTCCGTAGTGGTGAAACATTTCCGAAACTGCCTCGATTCGCTGGGCTTCTTTGAATGAGAGCTGTCGCGGAACCCTACCGCTGGTGACTTGGTCGTTTTAAAAACGTCGTGCAAAAAGTTGAAAACGCATTCATGATTAATTCTTCACTTCCTATACTGTAAGGTGGCAACGGCCTTGCACCTTACATGAGTCCATTTAACGTGACACTTTAGGTTATGTAGGGATAAAATACAGGGAGCAAACGGCTCTTTACAATTTATACAGGAACCAGGTGGCAGTTATAGGAGTCGAGGGGTACGAAAGGGAAGCAGTGGTTAAGAAGGGAGTGAGACAGGGTTGTAACCTCTCCCCGATGTCATTCAATCTGTATATTGAGCGAGCAGTAAAGGAAACAAAAGAAAGGTTCGGAGTAGGCATTAAAATCAATGGAGAAGATATAAAAACTTTGAGGTTCGCCGATGACATTGTAATTCTGTCAGAGACAGCAAAGGACTTGGAAGAGCAGTTGAATGGAATGGACAGTGTCTTGAAAGGAGGTTATTAGATGAATATCAACAAAAGCAAAACGAGGATAATGGAATGTAGTCGAATTAAGTCGGGTGATGCTAAGGGAATTAGATTAGGAACTGAGGCACTTAAAGTAGTGAAGGAGTTTTGCTATTTGGGGACCAAAATAACTGATGATGTTCGAGGTAGAGAAATGTAGACTGACAATGGCAAGGAAAGTGTTTCTGAAGAAGAGAAATTTTTTAACATCGAGTATAGATTTAAGTGTCAGGAAGTTGCTTCTGAAAGTATTTGTATGGAGTGTAGCCATGTATGGAAACGAAACGTGGACGATAAATAGTTTAGACAAGAAGAGAATAGAAGCTTTCGAAATGTGGTGCCACAGAAGAATGCTGAATATTAGATGGGTAGATCACGTAACTAATGAGGAGCTACTGAATAGAATTGGGGGGAAGAGGACTTCGTGGCACAACTTGACTAGAAGAAGCGATCGGTTGGTAGGACTTGTTCTGAGGCATCAGGGGATCACAAATTTAGCATAGGAGGGCAGCGTAAAGGGTAAAAATGGTAGAGGGAGACCAAGAGATGTATACACTAAGCAGATTCAGAAGGATGTACGTTTTCAGCAAGTACTGGGAGAAGCTTGCACAGGATAGAGTAGCATGGAGAGCTGCATCAAACCAGTCTCAGAACTAAAGACCACAACAACAACAACAGGAGTAATACTCTAAATTACGGAGTAGGAAATCTATGGGAAAACGCATCGGACCGCGAGAATCCCGCAATTTTGTAATTATAAGATTTTGTGCGAAGGCAGTACACAAGACAGAGCTCGGCTACGTCCCCGCCTAGCCGCCGAAGGCCACAGCCTGATGGTATGAATGGTGAACTGGGGGATTTCTGTAATCTGTTTAGAGAGGCCACAGCGGCCGCCAACCTCTGAAGGATGCCGGCTGCAGGTGTTCAAGTGTTTACCAAAACAGAACAGTGGATAGCTGGATGGGCTTTCCTGAGTGTGCTCTCGCCTATGTCCCACTAATTTTACGCCTTCTAGTAACTCAAGTGGGGCAGGCCAGGAGTTCGTAATAACAAACTTTCAATGCAAGAATCTGTGTTCACTACGACGGGGAATCTTGCTGGGAAAATCTCGAGTGGTCTCTTGGGAGTAAACTTCCAGTAAACGTGTTATTGCCCGCAGCTGTGGTTCTTCCGAGCTGGCGAGGGCGGAGTTTACGTGTGAAATTTTGTAGAAATAAAAGAATTGTGGAAAAGATTTCTATTCCCAGGCCGTACATTGGTCGGCACTGGCAAACTGGGTATTTTAAGAGCTTCTAGTGATGTGATTCGCTCGGTAAAAGTTGAGGGGAGAAAACAAAGGTGAAGAGCGATCTTGCTGGACTCTCGGTAAGGGTCTTCCGTTCTGGGCTCTCTTACTGGGAGGCCGTTAGCCAAGTCGTCTCCTGTCTTGGTCTTTCGTTCTGAGAGGACGTTAGCCGCGCCAGCTCATTGCTGACGGAAACATTGTCGCAATTAGAGAACTTATCGGACAGTAGTCTGGTGTTAGAATACTGTAGGATTGTACTTTCCGAGACGCCACACGCTGACCGCACGGCTGCACCGTCGTCGTCGGAGACCACCGCTACAACAGGAATGTTACGGTGAGATCCCTCCGGCATCGGCCTGTGTCAGGAGTAATATTAAATAGTTGGATCAATTGCAATTGCTGTTTCCACAGAGGTTTCACGGTACTTAGGAGTGTAGTGGTTCTTTGTGTATATGTATTAAGACATCGCGTTTTGGGCCGATTTTAACACAGTTACTGCCAATGCCAATTAGGAGGATAATTTGTAAATTGTTCATTGTGTTTTATTCAGCACTGATATGAAGGTTATAGTAAAATTATTGTGGTGCAGTAGAGCCTTTACTTTCAGTAGTTGATCCTGAATTCACCCTCTCGCTTTTTATTTTCTTTTTGTGTATGCGTTTGATGTCATTGAACATTCTAAGTGTTCGTGATCGTTCATGTTTGGTAGTAAAAATGGGTGTGATTTATCATCAACTTACCACCGCAGATTAATTAGGGGTGACAGGGACACATTTAAATCTAGCATTATCCATTTTTGCGTACAGTTCCACTCCCAATTTCTCTGGAAGTCAGGGGCGAACACATGCAAAAACCGGATAAGCAACGTGTGGGGTGTTACACATCTTCCCGAGAACCCTCTCTGCCCCAGATGCGCTGCTACCGACATGCACCGTTTCGTTTGAGATACGGCTGACTGTTGAATTCTTTCATCTTGCATGTTGGCGTTGTTGCTGCAATGGAGCAAGGTCCACATTTAACTCTAGCGCTATCCGTTTTTGCGTACAGTTCCACTCCCAATTTCTCTGTAAGTTGTTCGTCAGTGGCGAACACACGCAAAAATGGGACAAGCAACGGGTAGGGTGTTACAATACTAAATGCTAACACAAAAAAGGCGCACCTCGAAGGAATTATCCTAATGTGAAGGAAATCGGCAGATGTGATGTTCATTTACAGAGAAACAATTTCAGAAAAAATCGATAATTTATTCAAGAGATAGAGCTTCATAAGCTGAGGAAGTCAGTATCGCTTTTGTCCTCCTCTGGCCCTTGCGCATTTATTTATTCGACTTGGCACTGACCAAGTTATTGGATGTCTTCCTGAGGGATATCGTGCCCGTTTCTCACCAACTGGCGTGTCAGATCGTCAAACTCCTGAGGTAATAGGAGGGCCGCGCCCCTAATGCTCCGAACGTTCTCAGTCGGGGAGAGATCCGACGACCTCGCTGGGCCAATGTATGGTTTGGCAAGGGCAAGGACAAGTGCTGCGCAGACAGTCCAAGTGGTCCTGCTGTGGAAACAGGCGGCACCCCAGGCCGTCACTCCTGGCTACCGGGCAGTATGGCGCGTGACAGTCAGGTTGGTATCCCACCACTGTTCGAGGCGTCTGCAGACTCTTCTTTGCTGTTCATCGAGACTCAGTTCGAAGCGGGTCTCATCACTGAAGACTATTTCACTACAGTCACTGAGATTCCAGGCCGAAGACGGGAAACTAGACGACCTGGACAGTAGTGGGATACCAAATACACTCCTGGAAACTGAAATAAGAACACCGTCCCAGGAAAGGGAAACTTCATTGACACATTCCTGGGGTCAGATACATCACATGATCACACTGACAGAACCACAGGCACATAGACACAGGCAACAGAGCATGCACAATGTCGACACTAGTACAGTGTATATCCACCTTTCGCAGCAATGCAAGCTGCTATTCTCCCATGGAGACGATAGTAGAGATGCTGGATGTAGTCCTGTGGAACGGCTTACCATGCCATTTCCACCCGGCGCCTCAGTTGGACCAGCGTTCGTGCTGGACGTGCAGACCGCGTGAGACGACGCTTCATCCAGTCCCAAACATGCTCAATGGGGGACAGATCCGGAGATCTTGCTGGCCAGGCTAGTTGACTTACACCTTCTAGAGCACGTTGGGTGGCACGGGATACATGCGCACGTGCATTGTCCTGTTGGAACAGCAAGTTCCCTTGCCGGTCTACGAATGGTAGAACGATGGGTTCGATGACGGTTTGGATGTACCGTGCACTATTCAGTGTCCCATCGACGATCTCCAGAGGTGTACGGCCAGTGTAGGAGATCGCTCCCCACACCATGATGCCGGGTGTTGGCCCTGTGTGCCTCGGTCGTATGCAGTCCTGATTGTGGCGCTCACCTGCACGGCGCCAAACACGCATACGACCATCATTGGCACCAAGGCAGAAGCGACTCTCATCGCTGAAGACGACACGTCTCCATTCGTCCCTCCATTCACGCCGGTCGCGACACCACTGGAGGCGGACTGCACGATGTTGGGGCGTGAGCGGAAGACGGCCTAACGGTGTGCGGGACCGTAGCCCAGCTTCATGGAAACGGTTGCGAATGGTCCTCGCCGATACCCCAGGAGCAACAGTGTCCCTAATTTGCTGGGAAGTGTCGGTGCGGTCCCCTACGGCACTGCGTAGGATCCTACGGTCTTGGCGTGCATCCGTGGGTCGCTGCGGTCCGGTCCGGTCCCAGGTCGACGGGCACGTGCACCTTCCGCCGACCACTGGCGACAACATCGATGTACTGTGGAGACCTCACGCCCCACGTGTTGAGCAATTCGGCGGTACGTCCACCCGGCCTCCCGCATGCCCACTACACGCCCTCGCTCAAAGTCCGTCAACTGCACATACGGTTCACGTACACGCTGTCGCGGCATGCTACCAGTGTTAAAGACTGCGATGGGAGCTCCGTATGCCACGGCAAACTGGCTGACACTGACGGCAGCGGTGCACAAATGCTGCGCAGCTAGCGCCATTCGACGGCCAACACCGCGGTTCCTGGTGTGTCCGCTGTGCCGTGCGTGTGATCATTGCTTGTACAGCCCTCTCGCAGTGTCCGGAGCAAGTATGGTGGGTCTGACACACCGGTGTCAATGTGTTCTTTTTTCCATTTCCAGAAGTGTATACTGTCACCCGCCATACCTCAGGACGACGAGGAACGTAGTGTGGGGTGCCATTTGACTCATAGGAGGTCCCCTTGGGTTGATACAGCACAGCGGTATGTCATCGATGTTTTACGCCTTGGTTTGTTATCCTTCCTGGGAAGCCATCTTGGCCTTACATTTCAGCAAGATAATGCCCGTCCGCAGAGGGTGACAATTTCTACTGCTTCTCTTCGCGCTTACCAAACCCTACCTTGTCCAGCAAGGTCGCTGAATCTCACCACAATTGAGAACGTCTGCAACGTTACCGGCAGTACACTTCAACCATCTTGGGAGTTTGACAATCTAATGCGCCAATTGAAGAGAATATGGCAAGACATACCTCACGATAACATCGAGCAACTCAGCCAAGCAATGCCAAATCGAATAACAGCTTGCGTACGAGCCAGACGTGGTCCAACGCATTATGGTTGGTTGGTTTGTGGGGGTTAAAGGGACCAGACTGCTACGGTCATCGGTCCCTCCAACGCATTATTGTTTGGCTCATTTTGTGGAGCTCTTTCTTTTGAATAAATCATCCAATTTTTTGTTCCAAACTGTAAACATTTGTTTGTCTGTACAGGCACGTGAGCAAGATGTATCAGACAAGCGAAATACCCTCTGACTACAAGCAGAATATCATAATTCCAATCCCAAAGAAAGCAAGTGTTATAGGCGTGAAATTTACCTTACTATGAGGTTAATAAGCCACAGCTGCAAAATACTGACAGACGAATAGAAAAACTCGTAGAAGCCGACCTTGGGGAAGACCAGTTTGGACTAGGTACAAATGTTGGAACACGTGAGGTAATACTGACCCTACGACTTAGATAAGAAAATAGATTAAGCAAAGGCAAACCTAAGTTTCTAGCATTTGAAGACTTAGAGAAAGCTTTTGACAATGTTGACTGGAATATTGTCTTTCAAATTCTGAAGGTGGCAGAGGTCAAATACAGGGAGCGAATGGCTACTTACAGTTTTTACAGAAACCAGATGGTAGTTATAAGAGTCGAGGGACATGAAAGAGAAACAGTGGTTGGGAAGGGAGTGAGACAGGGTTGTACCGTATCCCCGATGTTATTCAGTCTGTATATTGAACCTGCAGTGAAGGAAACAAAAGAAAAATTGGGAGCAGCAATTAAAATCCACGGAGAAGAAATAAAGTCTTTGAGGTTTTCCGATGACATTGTAATTCTGTCAGAGACAGCAAAGGACTTGGAAGAGCAGTTGAACGGAATGGATAGCGTCTTGAAAGGAGGATATAAGATGAACATCAACAAGAGTAAAACGAGGATAATGGAATGTAGGCAAATTAATTCGGGTGATGCTGAGGGAATTAGGTTAGGAAATGAGACACTTAAAGTAGTAAAGGAGTTTTGCTGTTTGGGGAGCAAAATAACTGATGATGGTCGAAGTACAGAAGATATAAAATGTAGACTGGAAATGGCAAGGAAAGCGTTTCTGAAGAAGAGAAATTTGTTAACATCGAGTATAGATTTAAGTGCCAGGCAGTCTTTTCTGGAAGTATTTGTATGGAGTGTAGGCATATATGGATGTGAAACGTGGACGATAAATAGTTTAGATAAGAAGAGAATAGAAGCTTTCGAAATGTGGTGCTACAGAAGAATGCTGAAGATTACATGGGTAGATCACGTAACTAATGAGAAGCTACTGAATAGAATTGGGGGAAGAGGACTTCGTGGCACAACTTGGCTAGAAGAAGGGATCGGTTGGTAGGACACGTTCTGGGGCATCAATGGATCACCAATCTAGTATTGGAGGGTTTCGTGGAGTGTAGAAATCGTAGAGGGAGACGAAGAGATGAGTACGCTAAGCAGATTCAGAAGGATGTAGGTAGCAGTAGTTGTTAGGAGATGAAGAAGCTGTCACAGGATAGAGTAGGTTGGAGAGCTGCATCAAACCAGTCTCTGGCCTGAAGATCACAGCAACAACAACAATATGTACGTCACGTCTACCGATTTGCGTCCCGTTCGGATAGTTCCTTCGCGGTGCGTCGTTTTGTTTTGTTTTGGAGTGTGCATCCTTAGACTGTCCAGCCACATTAATGCGACCACCTGTCAAAAGCCTAAATAACCACAACTTGTGCGCGGACCTGAGTGAGAATTGCAGGAGAAGAGTCAGAGCGGTTCTGGAAGGCACCGACGGGGATGTGCAGCCATGTCGTCGCCAGCCGCGCTTCCTTTCCCATTGGAGGATGTATGGCGCTTACAGCCCGGTCCACGTGGTCCCACAGGTTCCCAACTGGGTTTAAATCCGAGGAGTTTTCTAGCTAGGGGACTACGGCGAACTACAGTACTTATGTGGTACTGCTAGGATCGATGTCCAGCGCATAATGCATTGCGTGCAATCTTTTTCTGAAACGAAGGCATACAGCCAAATCGATTGGTCGTAAAGGAACAGTGGATTCACTTGCCCGGTCTGCTGACTTAATTCCTCTAGATATTCGTCTTCGAGGATGTGTGAAAGACGTCTGCCGCGGTATTACAACTGTGCTTGGAATTCACAGGAGAACAGAAGCGGCTATGAATTCTTTCATCCCACTTTTCTTGGTTACCACGTTGAGCATCTTTGTTCTGCCCCTCTTTGTGGCCACACTGGTTTACGGTAATACAAAATGGATGTTGTTATATACTCATAAATTAAGGATAGTGCTGATGCACGGAGAAACAACTCTCTGGTTGGCGGTTAGCGTGTTTAAATCACCTCGGGGTATGGCCATGCGGTGCATTTGACCTGCGGTCGTCGCACGGTGGCGCTGGGAGCAGTCCACATATACATGTGTGTTGGTGCATGACAGAGTACTGTGCATCGAGTAAGTGTGCAGACGTTCCCTGACGGGCTAATCGTGACTGTGTGTTGAAAATGGCTCAAAAAACACATATCGAGGGGTAGATTACTAGGGCGACTGGAGGCTTGTCAAACGCAGCAGGTCGTAGCACGGGCCTTCCGTGTGCCACAAAGTGTGTTCTCAAGATTATGGCAATGATTCCGGCAGACAGGAAACGTGTCCAGGCGCTACAGTACGAGACGTTCACAGTGTACAACAGCAAAAGAAGACCGATAACTCACCATCAGTTCCCGCAGACGGTCACGGAGTACTGTAGGTAGCCTCGCTTGGGACCTTACCACAGCCACTGGAACAGATGTCTCCAGACATACAGTCTACAGATGACTGAACAGACATGATTTATTCGCCCGGAAATCTGCAAGGTGAATTCCACACACCTGTGGTCACAGGAGAGCCCGTGAAGCCTGATGTCAAGAACACAGTACATGGTCATTGGAACAGTAGTCTCAGGTTATGTTCACGGACGAGTCCAGGTATAGTCTGAATTCTCACCGAGTTTTCATCTGGCTGAACCAGGAACCAGATACCAACCCCTTTATGTCCTTCAGAGGGACCTGTATGGAGGTCGTGGTTTGATGGTGTGGGGTGGAATTATGATTGGTGCACGTACACCCCTACATGTCTGTGACAGAGGAACTGTAACAGGTCAGGTGTATCGGGACGTCATTTTGCACCAGTATGTACGCGTTTTCAGAGGTGCAGTGGGTCCCACCTTCCTCCTGGTGATTGATAACGCACGGTCCCACCGAGTTTGCCATCGTGGAGGAGTACTTCGAAACAGAAGATATCAGGCGAATGGAGTGGCCTGCCTGTTCTCCAGACCTAAACCTCATCGATGTTCTCGGTCGACGTATCGCTGCACGTCTTCAAACCCCTACGACACTTGAGGAGTTCCGACAGGCACTAGTGCAAGAATGGGAGGCTATACCCCAGCAGCTGCTCGACCACCTGATCCAGAGTATGCCAACCTTTTGTGCGGCCTGTGTACGTGTGCATGTTGATCATACCCCTTATTGATGTCAGGGAACATGGGCAGGAAACAGTGGCGTTTTGTAGCACGGTTTTCTCAACTATCACCAATACCGTGGACTTATAGATCTGTGTCGTGTGTGTTCCCTATGTGCATATGCCATCAGCGGCAGTTTTGAGTAGTGCCACGTTGTGTGGCACCACATTCTGCAATTATCCTTAATTTATGAGCATGGGTGTAGTATTATGTCCGTAAATTCTAATCAGCTGAGAGACTAAGGAACGAAGGCCTTTTTCATGGTCTGCGAAAACAGCCGATGCCACATTTACCTTCACTAGACTAGAGTCTGGTAAGGGCATTTGGTCTACTATTGCTAAACTGCAATTTGGATTGTGGTTTGTGGATATGTGATGCAAAATTGAAAATAAAACTATGGGACTTAACTTCTGAGGTCATCAGTCCCCTAGAACTTAGAACTACTTAAACCTAACTAACCTAAGGACACCACACGCATCCATGCCCGAGGCAGGATTCGAACCTGCGACCGTAGCGTCGCGCGGCTCCAGACTGTAGCGCCTAGAACCGATCGGACACTCAAGCCGGCCCCGATAATTCGATCGTGCAGTAGCCCGCACGAAACATTCCCCTTTGGACTGCCCCTGGTGCACTCCATGACCGCCCCAGGGGGTTGTGAACCCCAAATACGCACATTATGGCGATTCATTACTCCACTGACAAAAAAGGTCGCTTCGTCGGAAAAGGCAGTTCGTCTGAGATAACCATTATCGTCCTCAATACGTGATAGCATTTCGACCGCAAAGTCATATCGACGTGTACTGTCATTGGGCAACAAGGCCTGAACGATTTGCAGTTTGTCTGCAAGAAACAATAAACGTTTGTGTAAAATGTCATGGAGAGAGCTTTTTGGCATCTGTAATTAACGTGAGGCCCTGCGCACCGATTTCTTCGGACTTCGCAGAAAAGACTGCCTTACAGCTTCGACCCTGTCTGCTGACGTTCTTGGTCGACCAGACCTCGGAAAGTCAGCAACCGATCCTGTGTTCTTGAACTTCTCATACCAGACTTTGTCTGGAAGTGTCTCTGCACTGTGGTTGGTGATCGTGTTTCATGGTACCACAAGACACACTGTGCCTTCTCATGATTGGTTAACGTGGCTTCCTGGGCACTGCACCTCATCCACTACTTACGTACTGCGAACCTAAAACAGATAGTTGTAAACAATTCGACACAAGTTTCATATTTGTATCTTACTTCTAGCCTGAGTTATCAATTCATGTAATCAGAGAAAGTGTTTTCGGACACCCTGTATTTTACACTGGAATGACGAAAGTAGTGGAATACCTCCTAATATCGCCAGGTTGGAATCCAACCGCTGTCCCGCGCTTCTCCAGCCACGTCTTCGACGTGGTTCCTATTGAGTGGAGTCGAATTCTATCCAGTGATGAGCCCCGCTTAGAACTGAGCCCCGATGTCCACTGAAGACACCCAGACCAACCTGACTTTCGCCCGCCATTCGGCCCGGTAACCATCAGTGACGGTCTGGGGTGCCGTTTCTTTTCATAGCAGCACTCCTTCGATTGTCATCTGCAGCAACCTTATACCGCAGCGGTACGTCGACCATGTTCTACGATCCATTTTGTTTCTCTTCATGTCAACCAACCACGCGCTTACATTTCAGCAAGATTCAAATGGTTCAAATGGCTCTGAGCACTATGGGACTTAACAGCTGAGGTCATCAGTCCCCTAGAACTTAGAAGTACTTAAACCTAACTAACCTAAGGACATCACACACATCCATGCCCGAGGCAGGATTCGAACCTGCGACCGTAGCGGTTTCGCGGTTCCGGACTGACGCGCCCAGAACCGCACGGCCACACCGGCCGGCCTTTTCAGTAAGGCAATGTCCGTCCACACACAGGGACAGTTGCTGTCCATGCATGAGTACGGCTTTAGAAAGCATCGCTCCTGCGAAACGCAACTCATCCTTTTTTGACATAATATCTTGCGAACCGTGGATGAAGGGTATCAGACGGATGCCATATTCCTTGACTTCCGGAAAGCGTTTGACTCTGTGCCCCACTGCAGACTCTTAACTAAGGTACGAGCATATGGGATTGGTTCCCAAATATGTGAGTGGCTCGAAGACTTCTTAAGTAATAGAACCCAGTACGTTGTCCTCGATGGTGAGTGTTCATCGGAGGTGGGGGTATCATCAGGAGTGCCCCAGGGAAGTGTGGTAGGTCCGCTGTTGTCTTCTATCTACATAAAGGATCTTTTGGATAGGGTGGGTAGAAATGTGCGGCTGTTTGCTGATGATGCTGTGGTGTACGGGAAGGTGTCGTCGTTGAGTGACTGTAGGAGGATACAAGATGACAGGATTTGTGTTAGGTGTAAGGAATGGCAGCTAACTCTAAATATAGATAAATGTAAATTAATGCAGATGAATAGGAAATTGATAAATTTACTTATCTAGGCAGTAATATTACCAGGGATGGAAGGAACAAGGCAGAAGTGAGAAGCAGAATTGCTCAAGCAAAGGCTGCTTTTAACAAGAAGAAAAACATCTTAACATCTAAAACCATCAGCCTTCAAATCAGGAAAAGATTTTTGAAATCGTATTGTGGCGTGTGGCATGCTATGGGTGTGAAACATGGACTCTCGGGATAGAGGAAGACCAGAAGCTATATTCTTTTGAAATGTGGTGCTATAGACGCATGCTCAAAATAAAATGTATCGACAAGGTCACAAATGAAGTGGTTCTGGAAAGAGCCGGTGAGAAGAGAAACTTGTGGAGTTTCATTGTTAAAAGAAGAGTGCAATTCATAGGCCATCTATTAAGACATAAAGGACTCCTGAACACAGTCGTAGAGGGATATGTCGAGGGAGAGAGACCAAGAGGAAGAACACGACTGAGGCACATGGATCAAATCGTGAAAGATGTGGGATGTAACACCTATAAGGAAATGACGAGAAAAGCTGAAAGACGCACAGAATGGAGACAAGCTGCCATTGCAGCTGTTGCAAACCAGCCCTTGCATTGACCACTACAGAAGAAGAAGAACAATAGGAAAAAGAATCCCGTAATGTTTGAATACTCCATTAGTAGTGTAGCGCTTGAGACAGTCACGTCGATTAAATATTTGGGCGTAACATTGCAGAGCGATATTAAGTGGGACAAGCATGTAATGGCAGTTGTGGGGAAGGCGGATAGACGACTTCGGTTCATTGGTAGAATTTTTTGAAGATGTGGTTCATCTGTAAAGGAGACCGCTTATAAAACACTAATACGACCTATTATTGAGGACTACTCGAGTGTTTGGGATCCCTATCAGGTCGGATTGAGGGAGGACGTAGAAGCAATTCAGAGGCGGTCTGCTAGATTTGTTACTGGTAGGTTTGATCATCACGCGAGTGTTACGGAAATGCTTCAGGAACTCGCGTAGGAGTCTCTAGAGGAAAGGACGCGTTCTTTTCGTGAATCGCTACTGAGGAAATTTAGAGAACCAGCATTTAAGGCTGACTGCAGTACAATTTTACTGCCGCCAACTTACATTTCGCGGAAAGACCACAAAGATAAGAGAGATTAGGGCTCGTACAGAGGCATATAGGCAGTCATTTTTCCCTCGTTATGTCTGGCAGCGAAACAGGGTGAGAAGATGCTAGTTGTGGTACGAGGTACCCTCCGCCACGCACCGTATTGCGGAGTATGTAAGTAGATGTAGATGAAAACAGTTTCTACTGCTTGTCCTCGTGACTGGAGGACCCTACTTCCGCCAGCAATGTCACCGGATCGCTTCCAAATTGAGAAAGTTTGGAGGATTATGGGCAGGGCCCTGCAACCAGCTCGGGATGTTGAGGATCTAACTCCCCAATTGGACAGAATTTGGCTCGATACCCGCAGGGCAGGCAGCATCTCTGGCAATCGATGCCAAGTCGAATAACTGTTGGCATAAGGGTCAGGCGTGGACCATCGCGTTACTGACTTGCTCGATTTGTGAAGCTCGTTCTCTGATTAAACCATCCAATTTTCTGAGATTCTGATCTTTTGTTTGTTTGTACATCACATCTACCGATTTCCGTACCATTCAGATAATTGTTCCGTGGTGTGTCCTACAGTGTATACACTAACAAGGGAACCTCCCCCATCGCACCCCCCTCAGATTTAGTTGTAAGTTGGCACAGTGGATAGGCCTCGAAAACCTGACCACAGATCAATCGAGAAAACAGGAAGAAGTTGTGTGGAACTATGAAAAAAATAAGCAAAATATACAGACTGAGTAGTCCATGTTCAACATAAGCAACACCAAGGACAGTATGAGCTCCGGAGCGCCGTGGTCCCGTGGTTAGCGTGAGCAGCTCCGGAATGAGAGGTCCTTGGTTCAAGTCTTCCAGTGAGTGAAAAGTTTCCTTTCTTTATTTTCGCAAAGTTATGATCTGTCCGTTAGTTCATTGACGTCTCTGTTCACTGTAATGTCTGTGTTTTGCGACCGCACCGCAAAACCGTGCGATTAGTATACGAAAGGACGTGCCTCTCCAATGAGGAACCAAAAGGTCATAGGTCATCCGATTCCTCCACAGGAAAACGTTTGATATATTCTATACGACACTGGTGACGGCATGTGCACCACATGACAGAATATGTTGTCGACCCACCTAACTTGCACACTTGGCGAATGAGTAAAAAGAATCTTCTACCTTGCCCGATTTAAGTTTTCTTGTGGATGCGATAATCACTCTCAAGTGATGAAAACATACGAGTTTGTCACATAAACTGAAAGTAGAAAGTTAAACTTTTCATTCGAGGAAAGGCTTGAACCAAGGACCTCTCTTTCTGCAGCTGCTGACGCTAACCACGGGACCACGGCGTTCCTGAGCTCACATTACCCTTGATGTTGCCTATCTTGCACATCGACTACTCAGTTGGTATATTTTGCTTATTTTTTTTCATAGTTCCACACAACGTCTTCCTGTTTTCTCGATTGATCTGTGTTCAGATTTTCATGGCCTATCCACTGTGGCAACTTACAACTAAATCTGAGGAGGGTGCGATGGAGAGGTTCCGTTGTAAGTGTAGATGTTGCGTTGTGAATTTCTCCTTTTATTGTTATTTATCGTATGGCTTTACCACTGCAAGTGCGGTATTGACATCGTAAATTTACATAACATAGCATATAAATACAAATATACATATACACACATACATAATAATATAAGCAGAACAAACACCAGTCATTATTAAATCTGAACAAAGTTGAAATATAATCACAACTTCAATTCGTCAAAAAGGTATGTCCTAATGTGACAGCCATTTAATGGCAGCAGGGCTGGCCTCCAGTCACCACAGAATCTTAGCAGTGGGCAATCTTGCACTAGATGTAATGTTTGTTCATCAGTTTCACAGTCACACATTGCGTTATCATTGGCGTCCCATTCGTACAGCATGGATTTAGTTCTCGCGTGTCCAGTTCTCACACGGTTAAGCTGGCACCAGACTTTACGAGGAACTGCATTCCTGGGAGTTGTTAGCTGGGGTCGTCTATATTGTGTCGGTTAATGTCACTATTGTTCCACTTGGTTTTCCAGAATTTGTGGCAGTCATAGGTAATTCCTTGGGCAAGTGTTCTGTCTTCCCATATTGGAGCTCTTGATTTAAGGCGATATCGACAGCGGTCATCTGGTACTTGGTGTATCGGTAGTACTCTTGCCTTATCTCCTTCATTTATTTTTTGCCAGTCCTGAATTGTTGCCTGCTGTCTACGGATTTCAGGCGGAGTGATGTTTGAGAGGACATGAAGCCATTCTAGAGGTGTCGACTTTAGTGTAAGTGGGAGACGTGTGTAAACAAACTCCACGGCAGAAAGTTTACACAAACGGCGACCAAACTGGACGGAGAGTCCCTCGCGGTCAACAGCAGAAGCCGGCCGATGTGGCCGAGCGGTTCTAGGCGCTACAGTCTGGAACCGCGCTACCGCTACGATCGCAGGTTCGAATCCTGCCTCGGGCATGGATGTGTGTGATCTCCTTAGGTGAGTTAGGTTTAAGTAGTTCTAAGTTCTAGGGGACTGATGAACTCAGCAGTTAAGTCCCATAGTGCTCAGAGCCATTTGAACCATTTTTGAACAGTAGCATCCTCAGCGAAGAAACCGTCTGACCGCTAAGACAATTAATATCGAACCATCAGTCCATATTATGCAGTTAAGCATAGAAGGCATCAGTCGCAGTAAATGTGAGCACCTAGGTAGAATGGCTAAGGAATTCCTCCTGTAATTTCGATTTATTTCGCATTTCGGCAAAAAGTTTTCATCTCGCAGTGACCAGCGGCCTACAGACTGTAATTAAAGACCTGGATGCGGCCGTCGGTGGAAGACTGTGGGTTCCCTTTAGGGGAATGCTACACAGCTCACCGAACCCGAGAAGTAAAACAGCGGGGGGATCAATAGCGCTGCCGGCGAAACGGAAGACGGCGAAAAACATAAAGTGCGCTAACAGTTACGACCGCTGACCCAAAGGGGAACCCCTCGCAAAAGGAGGGAAAACGAGAAAATGGAGAGAAAGCAGGGGAACGAAGAATGGACGGGTCAGAGAGCATCGTAGTGCTGCGGGAGCAGGGAGGAGAACTGGGATGCTGCTGACCAATGGCGCGCTAGCGTCCAGCTATCCTGGAGGGAGAGGGGAAGGCGAGTGGACACCGCCTGACCAGTGGAGTGGCCACTCGACACGTGCCGCGGGCGACGTCTGGAGGGGTGGTGGTGGGTAGAGGGGGGAGGCGCCGTGGAGGGGATGATGGTAGAGCAGGGTGGGGGCGGAGGGGAGGGGGCAGCAACCGGACAGTCGGTGACCGCCGGCCGAGCATATTGACTGCCGCGGGCCTGGCGGGAAACAAAAAGCGAACGGCGCATGCGCAGTGGGGAGCCGCCGGCTCTCCGCCTGACCGCGCGGCGCGGCGCGCTCGGTCGATAGGTGTACGTGCGACGCGCCAGTCGACGCGCAGTATCGAGGTGAAACACCCCGCGTCAAGGGGACCGCCGCTTAAAGGGAAAGCCCGTCTGCGGGACACGTCCCGGACCGCCCCGAGGACCACTGCACGGCAACCAGCCGCTTTTTGCCTGGTTTCACTCATCAGAATTAAAAGTGGACCGAATCCATCACATTAAGTCATACAATGAAGGCTTTCACGACCGGATGGTACTGTTGTTGATAATTCTTCCGTGTTATATGGCTGTGGTCCATGTAATTTTTCTATTCCTTGGCTCCTGAAAACATTCGTGTCAGTTTTGATATTGTATCTCTGTTTACTATGCTTCCGGTCAATGAAGTTATGGTTTACATAACGGAAGTTTCCCCTGAAGACTTGACCGCTCTGTTTAGCCAGCTCACATCTAGCCAGTTTCAGTGCGATGAGGAGTTTTATGAGCAACTGGATGGTGTTGCCATGGGTATCCCGCTGAGCTCTGCGATTGTCAATTTTACATGGAGAAATTAGCGTTGAAGAAAGCAAATAAGAAACCATGTTGTTGGTATCGTTATGTAGACGACACAGTCTGGTTTAAACACGGTAAAAAAGAATTTTTTGATTATCTTAATAGCATAAACCCTAAAATTCAGTTTACCATGGAAGTGGAAAAAGACGAGGCTATTTCGTTTCTCGATGTGTTAGTCATGAGATATACCGATGGCAGTCTAAAACATAAAGTGTTTCGGAAGGGCACACATACTGATAAGTACTTACATAAGAACTGCAATCATCACCCACAACAAAAAAGAGGTGTAATCAAAAGTTTAGTGGACAGTGCAAAACGGATTTGTACGCCGAAACATCTGGATACGGAACTGAATCATCTGAAAAATCCCTTCGGAAAGAATGGGTACTCAAATAAAGAAATTAATAGAGTTTTAAGACCTAATTACAGCAGGCCAAAGGACGAGGATGATGCATAGCAATGGGAGAACACGGTGTCTTTACCTTTCATTAGTAAGGTTATAGATCGAATCGGCAAAATTTTGCAGAAACATAAAATAAAACCGGTATTCAAACCTACCAGAAAAATAGGACAAGTACTTCGTTCTGTTAAAGATAGAAGGCCACCATTATCATCTTGCGGTGTGTATAAAATTCCATGTAGTTGTAGCAAGGTTTACATTGGTACTACGAAAAGAAGTGTGAATACGAGGGTAAAGGAGCATAAAAGTCTTTGACGACTGAGAAAAATGATAAATCGGCCGTTGCGGAGCATGCACTTCAGTCCGGTGACCATGTAGTTAAGCTTTCTGAAACTACAGTTTTAAGTGCTACCACGAACTATGATCCACGACTGTATAGGGAGGCTATTGAAATTTATAAACTTGGAAGATAATGTTAATAGAAAAGAAGAGGCCTTTAAATTAAGCCAGATATGGACAGTGGCGCTACAGAATCGATAAGTGATTTTTGTTTATGACGGACTATTATCGATAGTTACATTTTATGTTTGACTAGTTTTCTCTGTGCTACTATGTGCAAGCTAGACCACGCCCACTTTCCTCTGTATTTAGGCCGCTCTCCCACGCCCGAGTGATTTCCCTAAATCGTTTCAGGCAAATGCCGGGATGGTTCCTTCGAAAGGGCACGGCCGATTTCCTTTCCAATCCTTCCCTAACGCGAGCTTGCGCTCCGTCTCTAACGACCTCGTTGTCGACGGGACGTTAAACACTAACCACCACCACCACCACCCACGCCCGACTCGTCAGCCGGTAGGACTTAGCAGGACCAGCCATACCTCTGAAGATGTCCAACGTAGTATTGGACGAAACGTTAGGAATAGAAGAATTCCATGGACCACGGACATGTAACCCGGAATAATTATCAACATCAAATTAAGTGTTGAGAGAAAGATCTGAAAAGGTATAGCACTTCAATTAATGAACCATGGGTTTGAAAACGTTTTCTAACTTTAGGTATGGCTGGTTAGTGATTAAACAGACAATATGCTGCCTTATCTATATTATTGTACGACTAACTCGGTCACTTAATGCCAATAGCACGCTGCCTACCTAGCGACTTCTGCGGATAACAACAGCTTGATTTTCACTATATAATGTGGTTAGTGTTGATTATCTAGTGACTTCCACCGGTAATAAAAGCTCAGTTTTCTATATTTGACATAATTGTTCCACACTGTTAAAAAGTTAAAATGCTGTCGTAATCTACTACTACATCTACATCCACATACGAACCCTGCAAAGCTACTGAACGGTGTATGGTGGAAAATACTTTCTGCGACATTTCCTCCCGTATTCCATTCTCAAATACAGCAAGGGGAAAACGACTGTCTCAAGCCTCCATACAAGCTCTGCTTTCGCGCTTCTTATATTCATGGTGCTTACGGAAATGTAAGATGGCGACAGTAGAAACGTTCTGCTGTCACCCTCCAATGCCGGTCCTCTAAATCTGCGCGTTATTGCCTTGCGGGAAGATCACCGTCCTCCTTATAGGGATTCACATTTAAATTGACGAAGCATCTCCGTAAAAAGTACTTGCTGATCGAACCTACCCGTAACAAATTTAACAGCCCGCCGCTGAATTGGAAATGTTCAAAGGTGTGTGAATTCCTAAGGGACCAAACTGCAGACGTCATCGGTCCCTAGACTTGCACACTACTTTAACTAACTTATGCTAACAAGGGAAGCTCCCCATCGCACCTCCCCCCTCCCCCCCCCCCCTCAGATTTAGTTATAAGTTGGCACAGTGGATAGGCCTTGAAAAACTGAACACAGATCTATCGAGAAAACAGGAAGATGTTGTGTGGAACTATGAAAAAAATAAGCTAAATATATAAACTGAGTAGTACATACGAAAGATAAGCAACATCAAGGACAATGTGTGCCCAGGAGCGCCGTGGTCCCGTGGTTAGCGTGAGCAGCTGCGGAACGAGAGGTAGTTGGTTCGAGTCTCACTTCGAGTGAAAAGTTTACTTTCTTTATTTTTGCAAAGTTATGATCTCTCCGTTCGTTCATTAACGTCCCTGTTGCCTGTAATAATTTTAGTGTCTGTGTTTTGCGACCGCACTGCAAAACCGTGCGATTAGTAGACGAAAGGACGTGCCTCTCCAATGGAAATCGAAAACATTTGATCGCAAGGTCATAGGTCAACCGAATCCTCGACAGGAAAACACGTCTGATATATTCTATACGACACTGGTGACGGCATGTGTGTCACATGACAGGAATTTGTTGTCGACCCACTAACTTGTACACTTGGCGAATGGGTAAAAAGATTCTTCTACCTTTCGATGTTTGTTTAAGTTTAGCGTCCCCATACTACGGCGCAGTTACCTCGCATCGGACGGTCGGACGGACAGATAATAATTGTCTGAAAATAAAAAAAACTTTTCACGCAAGGGAAGACTCGAACCTAGAACTTCTCACTCCGCAGCCGTTCACGCTAACCACCGGACCACGGCGCTCCTGGGCGCACATTGTCCTTGATTTTGCTTATCTTTCGTATGTACTACTCAGTTTAAATATTTTGCTTATTTTTTTTAATAGTTCCACTCAACTTCTTCCTGTTTTCTCAATTGATTTGAGTTTTTCAAGGCCTATCCACTGTGCCAACTTATAACTAAATCTGAGGGGGTGCGATGGGGAGGTTCCCTTGTAAGGACAACACACACACCCATGCCCGAGGGAGGACTCGAACCTCTGGCGGGAGGGGCCACGCAATCCGTGACATAGCGCCTCTATCTCTATCTATGGTTCAAGTGGCTCTGAGTACTATGGGACTTAACTGCTGAGGTCATCTGTCCCCTAGAACTTAGAACTACTTAAACCTAACTAACCTAAGGCAGGATTCGAACCTGCGACCGTAGCAGTCGTGCGGTTCTAGACTGAAGTGCCTAGAGCCGCTCCGCCTCACCGGCCGGCTTATTGCCGCTCGTCGTGTCCGTTACGTCATTACTTATAGAGAACAAAAGCGGTCGTATGACACTTCCCCGGGGCACTGCTGACCGTCTGTTTGTCTCTGATGAACACTCGCCGTCATGGACCACACACTGGGTTCCTTTACTTAAAACTCCTCGAGCCATTCACGTATCTCGGAACGAAAACCGTATGGTCACACGTTGGTCAACAATCTGCAGAGGGACACAATGTCAGACACTTTCCGGAAACTGGCTGGAACATTTGGAACTATCGGTCTTTTGCGGGAAGAAAACCTGAAGATATCCTGTATTCAGTGCTGTATGAACCATTTCTGTAATAAATTTGCGGTTTTGACAATAAAGTGTTACTTAACTGGAGTTAATTTTTAAACACCCTGTAGTCTCGGGTAATTTGAGCGTTTTGGATCACGATGCTTCAAGACGCATACAGAAACTTTAGTACTTGCCTTATTGTGTTGAACTTTCAACCTAAGTTTACACTGACGTGACGGAAGTCACGGCGTACCTCCGAATATCGCGTCGGACCTTCTTTTGCCTGGACTAGTGCAGTAACTCGGCGTGGCACGGACTCAACAAGTCGTTGGAAGTCTCCTTAAGAAATAATGAGACATCCTGCCCGTATAGGCGTTTGTGATAGTGTTGCCGCTGCAGGATTTTGTGCACGTACTAACCTCTCCATTATGTTCCAATTATGTTCGATGGGACTGGTGAAACTTCCTGACAGATTAAAGCCGGCCGGAGTGGCCGAGCGGTTCTAGGCGCTACAGTCTGGAACCGCCCGACCGCTACGGTCGCAGGTTCGAATCCTGCCTCGCGCATGGATGTGTGTGATGTCCTTAGGTTAGTTAGGTTTAAGTAGTTCTAAGTTCTAGGGGACTGATTACCTCAGAAGTCAAGCTCCATAGTGCTCAGAACCATCTGGACCAATAACCATCGTTCGGTTGGACCAGTGTAACTAGTCCATTCTATGTAAACAGACTCCACAACGTTATGGAGCCACCACACCCTTGCACAGAGCCTTGTTTCACTTGGATCCATGGCTTTGTGGGGCGCGGTTCATACTCCAACCTACCATCAGCTCCCATCTGACCAAGCAACAGTTCTTTAGTCGTCTAGGGTTCAACCGTTACGGTCACGACCCCGGAAGAGGCTCTACAGGAGATGTCGTGCTGTTAATAAAGGAATTCGTGCCGGTCATCTCGTGCTGTAGCGCATTGTAACTTACCTGTTTCTATGGGTTATTACGTTATTATTGGGAATGTAAATACTTATTGCTTCTGAAGTTAACGTGAGAAGATTAGGGTCGCCTCCGACTCTAACCATACAACTAATCGAAGGTTTGGTCGAGTCGGAAAATAAATTAATTTGATCACAGACAAAAAACTCACAAATATGCATACGTTGTGATGTCGCTCATAGGGGATGCGATGTAATTAAAAGTATTGCCCGTGTACTGTTCACGAGAATCAAACATTTAAAATAAAATAGTAAATGCATGAACACTGTGCATAAGATCAGCTCCCAGCAACACACATAAAAATGAGGCTTAATCTAAAGCATTTGTTTTAAAATGAAAGGGGAAACTAATCTCTTGACCTGTGCGTAAGGAAACGCGTTGGATGTGCCAACGGGAAAGCTACGAGGTGAGTGGCTTAGGTGCAAAAACGAAACTTCGGAACACGAGAGAAAATTGTGGATAAAATCATTTATTCCTAAGATAAGGATGTGAGGCGTGTACACAATTCCTGATAACATTAATTCCTGAAACATTAAAGAAAAGCATCGAACAATTCACCGTTATAACCTACACCTAAAATCATTGGTGTGAATCATTCATACAACTGCTGCTGCCTGATCACTGATCGCAATAACTCGTGAAACGGTTCACGTTTCGCAGTACATCCGCGTGCCCACGTGGTTTGTGGAGACGCAATTTCCAGGTATCGTGGCCAAGTTGCAACAATATCACATCACACAATCCTGAACAGCTAACATTCTTTAACACAAACATGAGACCGGACAGTTAGTGATGACGGTAGCCCAACAAAACGTTAATGTTCAACCACGTGGTCGGCTCCCCACGGACGAAAGATATATAAAGCAAGGAAAATTTACGAGAAGGCAAAGCTATTAATATTTAGAAAAATGAAAGCTTATACAGGCACAGCTGAAGGCAAACAGACATTCATACAGAAGCTAGTGCTCACTTCTTATCGACACCTCTGTGTGGCGCTCCTCCGGTGGATCCAAGTCTGCTATAGCAATTTACTAAAAGAAAAATCTGTCAAAGTTTTGCATTCCTCGCTGCGACAAGGCAGAGCAGTCTTTCAGAGTTGAAAAGCGAGACCAAAAGCTAACAGCTTTCCCCTCGCCAAGTAACAACGCGCCACGCGGTCAGTCTAACTCACCCTTCTTCGACTGGAGCACAGCTGTAGACGCTTCCTGTACCGGCGGAAGACTGCCTCACTTTTTCTTCTCCAGCCTCTTCCACGCTCCTCGTGGCCCGGAAAACCCAAAGATGCCATTTCCGCCACCAACCTAACGCAAGTGGATTTCTCACAAGTAGCGCAAACCTCTTTGCCTACTTGGCCACTACGAGAGTTAGCTATTCTGTACAACTGCTGCTGAATCTGTACGACTATCGCAGACTTTCTGCAGCAGACTACGCCCCCGTCTAGCAACGTGACACACAACAACATTCATTCAATCACACCACTATGATAATTATGAGAAAAGATAAACAAAGAAAAGAAAGAGAAATGCTAGTAAAATTGGGCTACCGGACTAATGAAAGGTAGCTACAGGACCCCTTCACCATTAACGCCCATTTTCACCGCACCGTCCTAACGGATACTTTCGTTGTACGTCCCACATTGATTTCTGCGGTTATCTCACGCAGTGGTGCTTGTGCTTTAGCACTAACAAATCTATGCAAGCGTTGCTGCTCTCTGTTTTTAAGTGAAGGCCGTCGGCTATTGTTTTGCCCGTGGTGAGAGGTAATGCCTGAAATTTGGTATCTGCACACTCCGAATCTCGGAATACTGAATTCACTGAGAATTTCCGAAATGGAATGTCTCATGCGTGTACCTCCAATTACCAATACGCGTTCAAAGTCTATTAATTCCCATCGCGAGGCCACAATCACGCCGGAAACCTGAGTACAAATGACAGCTCCGTCAATGCACTGCCCTTTTATATCTTGTGTACGAGATGCTATATCCGTGTCCGCCCCCGGTAGCTGAGTGGATCCCAGATACGCGTCCACCGAGAACTAAGGATTTTTACAGCCTGCTCATGCGCTGTGTTCCCCGGAATGTGATGGAGACCAAACATCCCTGCATCCATTGGCCCATGGTGTGGACTGCCGTCCACCAGCCCTTCCTCCCTACGAACGTCCGGGCACTGTGGTTTCACATAATCAACAGGAAACGTGCCGCGAAGCAGCGACTCCACAACATTGGGTTGTCAGAATCCCCTCTCTGTCTCCTTTGCCAGCAACTGGACACTGATGAACACCGTCTGACATGCGCCTCATCGCAAGATGTGTGGCGCTTCGTGCAGTAGATCATTGCCTGCTATCTCCGGGTGCCACCAGAAACAATCGAATCTCGAATGTGTCTATATCCGGAGGACAGACATTTTACCGCCGCCAAATATCATGCTAATACGTGTGTCAAAGGGTGGGCGGTCGCTTATCTCTTTCATGAGGGACCTAAATCTCGCCTCGACTTCTGGACCTATTTACGAACAGCTCACGCAGCTCTCGAAAACGCGGCACGTTACCGAACGTTATTTGCTAACTATCTTCGACCGGTCTTTGTTAGACCTCCACTGAGTTGGGGGGTGCCTGGCTCAGAAGGCACCTACCCATCCTCCCCCGGCGGTGTCGGAGTTTCAACGGTCTACGACCGATTGTACTTCTGACCTCCGCGGATGGGAGAGCGCGTCGCAGAGTGCGCGGATTTTATTCTTTTTGGTTTACCTTTTCCTTTTCTTTAACCAGAATTTATATTTCTTTTCCTCTGCCGCCGATGTGTTTCGCATAATTTCATGATAATAGTGCATATTACAAAAAACACATGCAAATAAATATATAACAACAACGCATCCCACTACTGTTGCCGGCCGCGGTGGCCGAGCGGTTCTAGGCGCGCAGTCCGGAACCGCGCGACAGCTACGGTCGCAGGTTCGAATCCTGCCTCGGGCATGGATGTGTGTGCTGTCCTTAGGTTAGTTAGGTTTAAGTAGTTCTAAGTTCTAGGCGACTGATGACCACAGATGTTAAGTCCCATAGTGCTCAGAGCCATTTGAACCATTTGAACCAGTACTGTTGATTCCTGTGTCTCCCCTAAGCACCGCAGGATCGGAGGTGGTGAGGGGGACACTGTGGCCAGGCCTCGGGGTTCGACCCCTGCCCACTTTGCCCCCCGAGCCCCCACCGGTCCACAACCCCCCCCCCCCCTCCCCAAAAAAAAGCGTGTTCGGTCAGCAGGCTAGCTGCCCTCCGTAATAAAAAAAAAACAAAAAAAATTAAAAGAACCTGGTCAGTGCTACAGAATGTCAGTGCTAAGGGCCCGGGTTCGATTCCCAGCTGGACAGGATATTTTCTCCGCTCAGGGACTGAGTTTTGTGTTGTCCTAATCATTAACATTTCATCCGCATCGACGCGCAAGTCGCCGAAGTGTTTTGTGAATAATAAAGGTTTCTGTTTCTCCTACCTTCCTTAATATAAAAAGAAATAAATGAAAACCCGTTTCTACCGACAAAAAAAAAAAAAAAGATGGACAGAGCGTTTGCCATGGAAAAAAAGTCGGTAGAGCACTTGCCCGCGAAAGGTAAAGGTCCCGAGAAAAAATAAAAAAATTAAAAAAAGTGGCGTCACATCGAAAGATTTGCACCCGGCGAACGGTCTACCGGACGGGAGGCCCTAGTCACACGACATTTGCATTTTTACCATATCCGCATGCTGTGCGTGCATGCCACTATTCCATGACCTTTGTCACCTCAGTGTATACCTGTCAATGAGTAGTTCATGACAACATTTTAAATTCACTCAATAATTGTATGAAATACAAGAAATCAAACTGTCATTCCTGGAAACTGCATCTGGGACCGAGGAACGGGTGACGTTCTTAGCGGTTTTAGTGATACAGTTTTGGCATAAGATGTATTGGTAACTATTCGTTTCATATCTGGACAAAAACTACTGTGTTTCTTATTATACTTATAAACATAAAGACATTTCATAATCTCTGTATTCCTAGAAGCCGTGCTTATAGCACCTGTAATATTATTATACCTGTCACACTCGCGTACTGAAGTGTTGATTATGGCTATAGTGTTAAACAATATCATCACCTTCCTCTGTTAAATCTCAGAGCCGTGTTCAACTACACTGGACATATTTTTCCAGCTACACGCGATGTTTTGCTGACGTATAGAGACTGAGGTGTTCCATATCGTGCACTCTCTGGTCTTCACGGTTGGTAAGGTAAATATCTTTGCTCGCTTGCCATGGTGTCTTCCAGACTTCCTTGTCCTCTCGTCGCAGATTACTCTCTCGAAAGGAAGTACACAGTGTGTGGAAAACTGCTTCGAACCAAATATAAAGCGAGAGCCTTTTTCAAATCACAGACAACGTATATTTATCCAACCGACAGGCTACCTGTGTGTGACCACTTCGCTGTTAGGTATGGAATTTCCCTGCGAATATAGGTTTATTCCTCTTTACTGAATTCACCATTGTAATCCAAGCCCCTCGCATGTAATTATTGTATTACTCCTTTTTACTAACTTTATCAGTTATACCGCAGATGTCACTGCTGGGTAAGAATGAGTGCGCAGCATTTTATTAGCGTGCAGAACATTTTGAAATTTCCGTTTGGTCCGGTGCACGAGTAAAAAAAAAAAAAAAGAGAGAGAGAGAGAGAGAGAGAGAGAGAGAGAGAGAGAGAGAGAGAGAGAGAGAGATGCTATTCACATTTTTGTTTATGTCTTATCTCTCTTCGTCAAACTATTGAAACTCAAATACAAGATTCACTATTTATTTTTAAACCAAAATGATATGAGCTCACAGGACAAAACATCAGTCATCCCAGTGAGCAAGCACAGATGAATCGTTTAGCACCTACAGGCGGACAGCCTCTAAGTGAGAAGCATAAGGTATATATTAATACCTTTAGCTGCTGACGGGAGTTGATATATATCAACGGGGACAGGTGGAAAAGTGTGTCCCGACCGGGACTCGAACCCGGGATCTCCTGCTTACATGGCAAACGCCCTATCCATCTGAGCCACCGAGGGCACAGAGGGTAGTGCGCCTGCAGGGTCTATTTCGCGCACACCTTCCGCGAGACCCACATTCTCACCTTACATGTCGACACACTACTTTCGTACTGTTCCTACCCAACACACTCATAACTCGTGGAAGACATCCCTACTAAGTCCCGTAAGAGTTCGGGTAATATGTGTGCATCCACACAGAAGAAGAAGGTCATGGCCGCTATTTCCAGAACTATATAGTTAAATGGGTATGGTGTCTGTTCTTTCCGACATATCCATATAAGCATAAGGAAATGGCGGTAAGTGAGACCCTGTACGTAAACATGGGTAAGTGTAAGGACTTGGCTGAGTGGTGAGGGGACAATCGTGTTTGGTCGTGCCCTTGGTCACATGGTGCGTGAAGTTGCTAGGTCCGTCCGTGTCTGCAAAGGTGTGGTGTAACACACATGCCTCGATAAACGACATCAGAATTGCGGTCAGAAAAAGATCTTAACTGATATAGACCCGAGACGCGTTTCACAACTTCTGAATGAACATCACTTTCCAACCAGACAGCAAGCTGCAGACAGTGACTGAAGGTCAATCCGCACCTATTAGCGAGACAACACTGCTATGGGGACTGCATGCGACGAACATTCGGGGCGCGGTCATCTCGCAGGAGGCCATTGCTGACACAGGCACATGAAGTTGCGCGTCTTCACTGGGTAGACATCACCGAACGCGACTAGCAGAACATAATGCTGTCTGACGAATCACGTTTTCGCATATATTCAAATACTCAAATGACGCACGTCGTCGATAGCACCGAAGGTCAATAGAAGCATTTCATCCTAAATGTGTGCAAGGTCAGGGTGAACCCGTAGGTGAACCTATGATGTTTCTAGAATGAAATTTTCACTCTACAGCGGAGGGTGCGCTGAT
Organism: Schistocerca gregaria; assembly: GCF_023897955.1. NCBI lineage: Eukaryota > Metazoa > Arthropoda > Insecta > Orthoptera > Acrididae > Schistocerca > Schistocerca gregaria. Next base: position 122,659,755 of record NC_064928.1, on the reverse strand, counting down.
ATGAAACCTCCTGGCAGATTAAAACTCTGTGCCGGACCGAGACTCGAACTCGGGACCTTTGCATTTCGCGGGAAAGTGCTCTACCAACTGAACTACCCAACCACGACTCACGACCGGTACTCACAGCTTTACTTCTGCCAGCACCTCGAATCCTACCTTCCAAACTTTACAGAAGCTCTCCTGTGAACCATGCAGAACTAGCACTCCTGAAAGAAAGGATATTGCGGAGACATGGCTTAGCCACAGCCTGGGGGATGTTTCTAGAATGAAATTTTCACACTACAGCGAAGTGTGCGCTGATATGAAACCTCCTGGCAGATTAAAACTGTGTGCCGGACAGAGAATCGAAATCGAGACCTTTGACTTTCGCTGGCAAGTGCTCTACCAACTGCGCTACCCAAGCACGACTCACGCCCCGTCCTCACAGCTTCACTTCTGGGTAGCACAGTTGGTAGAGCACTTGGCAGCGAGTTCGAGTCTCGGTCCGACACACAGTTTTAATCTGCCAGGAGGTTACAACCTATGATGTATTCGGCGTGTTTTTTCTTACCACGAATTGGGCCCGCTCTCTGATGTGGACTACTAACATGAGCGAGTCGACGTCTGAATCATGACTTTGCTAGTGCAGCCCCTAAATCTTCAAACGACGATAACAGAATTCATCGGGCTGACAAGTGTCTGGTTTTCTACACACTCCGCCGGCAAGTGTGCCCGAGCGGTTCTAGGCGCTTCAGTCTGGAACGGCGCGATCGCTACGTTATCGGGTTCGAATCCGGCCTCTGGCATGGATGTGTGTGATGTCTTCAGGTTAGTTAGGTTTAAATAGTTCTAAGTTCTAGGGGACTGATGACCTCATATGTTAGGTCCCATAGTGCTCTGAGCCATTTGAACCAATTTTTGAAGCACACTCTCCCCATCCTATTATATCTCGATTGGCATGTGAAACCATAAGACTTGAACCTAACATAAAATGTGTGGGACAGCGGGTCAAACGCCGATGGCAGCAACCCCGCAATCTGTTGGATTTGCGTGATCAAATCCTCAGAGACTGAATTAAGCTGGATGCGGCCTTCCTGCACAACCCTGTAGACTCACTTCCTAACAGAATCCACGCCGTTATCAAGTCCAGGGCAGAATTACTGGGTGCTTGTAAAAGTGAAAATATATACTAACTATGCCCTATTAGAGCTGCTGCTTGCAGTCTTGGTCTTGGGAGCCAGAATGTCGTCACGTGTGTGTGAGCTGCGACTGCGTGAGCGTGTGTGTGTGGGGTGGGGGGGGGGGGGGAGGCCTTTTTGCCTGAAAGCTTAGTTGTTGGACGTCTTTTTGTTGCGCCTGTCTGCGACTTAACGTCTCCGCTACTATTTACCTGGTCACTCAGTGTTTCCTAGTTGAGTTACATCTTTGAAATCGGTTTTAGCCTTCAGCACTGTTTCTTTTCCTTACAAATGCAATGGATGGCCAGTATATCAATACATTCTACCCGAAAACATTACATGCACCAACTTTCAAAGTAACGTTCGTTCGTCTATCTTTTAAATATTGACAATACTCTCTGAATGGCTACGCTTTAACAAAGAACGTTGGGTCCATCTACAATGGACGAGTATAAGTCTTCAAATAATCTTCATATAAAAACACAAAATTTCAATAGAGGACATAAATAGATTTCAGTTCTTAAATACACTGCTGGCCATTAAAATTGCTACACCAAGAAGAAATGCATATCATAAACGTGTATTCATTGCACAAATATATTCTGCTAGAACTGACATGTGATTACATTTTCATGCAATTTGGGTGCATAGATCCAAAGAAATCAGTACCGAGAACAACCACCTCTGGCCGTAATAACGGCCTTGATACGCCTGAGCATTGAGTCAAACAGAGCTTGGATGGTGTGTACACGTACAGCTGCCCATGCAGCTTCAACACGATACCACAGTTTATCAAGAGTAGTGACTGGCGTATTGTGACGAGCCAGTTGCTCGGCCACCATTGACCAGACGTTTTCAGTTGGTGAAAGATCTGGAGAATGTGCTGGCCATGGCAGCAGTCGAACTTTTTCTGTATCCAGAACGGCCCGTACAGGACCTGCAACTTGCGGTCTTGCATTATCCTGCTGAAATGTAGGGTTTTGCAGGGAGGGAACGAAGGGTAGAGCCACTGGTCGCAACACATCTGAAATGTAACGTCCAGTGTTCAAAGTGCCGTCAATGCGAACAAGAGGTGACCGAGACGTGTAACCAATGGCACCCCATACCATCACGCCGGGTGATAACAGTATGGCGATGACGAATACACGCTTCCAAGTTGCGTTCACCGCCATTTCGCCAAACACGGATGCAACCATCATGATGCTGTAAACAGAATCTGGATTTATCCGAAAAAATGACGTTTTGCCATTCGTGCACCCAGGTTCGTCGTTGAGTACACCATCGCAGGCGCTCCTGTCTGTGATGCAGCGTCAAGGGTAACCGCAGCCACAGTCTCTGAGCTGCTGCAAACGTCGTCGAACTCTTTGAGCAGATGGTTGTTGTCTTGCAAACGTCCCCATCTGTTGACTCACGGATCCAGACGTGGCTGCACGGTCCTTTATAGCCATGCGGATAAGGTGCCTGTCATCTCGACTGCTAGTGATACGAGGCCGTTGGGATCCAGCACGGAGTTCCGTATTACCCTCCTGTGCCCACCGATTCCATATGCTGCTAACAGTCATTGGATCTCGATCAACGAGAGCAGCAATGTTGCGATACAATAAACCGCAATCGCGATAGGCTACAATCCGACCTTTATCAACGTCGGAAACGTATTGGTACGCATCTCTCCACCAGGCATCGCAACAACGTTTCACCAGGCAACGCCGGTCAACTGCTGTTCGTGTATGAGAAATCGGTTGGAAATTTTCCTAATGTCAGCACTTTGTAGGTGTCGCAACCGGCGCCAACCTTGTGTGAATGCTCTGAAAAGCTAATCATTTGCATATCACAGCATCTTCTTCCTGTCGGTTAAATTTCGCGTCTGTAGCACGTCATCTTCGTGGTGTAGCAATTTTAATGGCCTGTAGTGTATGTTGGCTGCACTTGAAGATGCGGCTTGCGGCTGTAAGTCGTGAAACAGTGTCGTCAATCAAAACAATGCTTTACCAGTCGTCAGTGGTGTTTTCATCACTATGAACTTCGGCAGATGTGACTGATCTGCATATAAAATTGTCTGCAATTGTAATTGATCGTGTTAGCTCTCTGTCAGTTAGTACTGTAAACGCCCATGGTATTTGTAACATATGGCGAGTATCCCGGTGATTGCCTAATACTGTCTCGTCAACGGAGTACTCACAGCTGCAAATGATGAATATGACTCGGTCATTGAGGACCAATACCTAAGGATTTCCATACAAGTATGTATCCTGTTATGATTTTAGTTCAGTTCGTTCTAGAACATCAAACCAATGATTCCTGTGGGGATGCTACTAGAAACAATTGGAACGTAGATACTGTACGTTATTTATTGTCAAAAAAGATATAGAGTGCAAAAACTTGTATAAATATGACGTACACAATATAAGATTCTATGTTATGTGTAGTTCTGATATTGGCAAGACATAGTATGACTTTAGACCACGCCCTACCCCCTCCCCCCCCCCCCGCCCACCCCCACCCCCTTATTAGACAGACAGAAAGTTGGCAGATACTGGTTAGCGGTGAGACACAGAAGACCATGAGCCTGACTTTCATAAAACGCTCAGGGGAAAAACAAATGGATCTCAACACATTTGCTGTGAGTGTCTTCCTGACTGCTGAACCGGAGCGTGCGTGTCACCTACTGCAGTCGCTCTACACCAATAAGCCGCTCATTGGGGCACTGGCTTCCGTGCAGTTCACACACGCGCCGTCCCTGCAATTCATTACTGACACAGTCGCTGCAGTACGCCTTCCTACAGCTGAAATTACCTCACTGCAAGATAGAACACGAATCAGGATTTCTGTTTACTTACTTCCCAGGAACATAAATTCGACTCGGGTTGTAAGGTGTCAGGCAAATCCAACACCTTCCATGAAAACCCTGACATGATAAGCAAATCCGGCAGTATGTCACATAGCTCCGAATAAATCCTGACATAAAATTAACCAAAGTAATACGATCAACGAGTGAGCAAATGCAATACCACAGACTAACACAAGAATGCCTAAATGCATGTCATACCTTCCCACCGTGAGACAGACGCAGTTCTGAGGGGAGAAACTAGAACAGAAGCCGAGAGCAGAATCGTGTTAAGCTAGAAGGCCCCACGATAAGGGACGGACTGGACACCCACGTCGGCAGCTAACCACTAGGACAGCCCCAGCTGCAAGTTTTAGCGTGGGACTTTTTTGCGTCTCTGTTACATCAGGACCACCGCCCAGCCCATGTTAAAAGCTAGAGCCCTCCAGAAAAACAGTATAGATCTTACTATAACACAAAAAGGGCCACTACCACCCGCAAGTTTTAGCGTGAGACTTTTTCACGTCTCTGTGACGTAGCAAACATTAAAAACATGGCCCCACCCCACGAAAAGTATAACGTTTCTCATTGGATAGGTAGAATTTTTGTAGGCGGAGCTTAAGATCAACATTGAGACCATGATTGGTCAGTTGAAAACACAGCCAGATAGCTTTTACAAAACCAACTTCGGTAAATTGTAGTAAGGGGAAGTTAGGCGAGAGTTGCTGCCGAGACGGCGAGGTGTGTGGAGCTGTGGCGCCCGCCGCCCCCTGACGCTGCCTAACCAACGACAAGGTAATGAACGCACGCGATGCCACATGAGAGCGCATAAGCCTTCACTCATAACTGCAGAAGTCTCATCTGTTACATCTCCTTTTTACGTAATACTAGTATCGATCGTCAATTAAATCTCATAATGTTTACATTTGCTACTTGAAGTAGAAATCTGAAACGCGATGATTTTTCTGTTATATAATTATTGAGAAGCCACATCAGGTACTGTAATTTACGACAAGCTAGGTAAGTAATTAAAGATAATTGAGGGTTACTGTAGACCATTTTAATAGTTTTCTCTTTTATGAAAGTTAAATCTAGATTATAGGTGATATGGCATAGGTCATCTTTCGATCCATTGTAGAACTTGGAAACCCAGTCAGGGAATATTCGTTCACATTTTTGTTGAATGCAGTTGGTTTTTATCGTCCTGTATTAAGATATATCCTTTTATCAATAGTGCAATTTATAAACAATGTTTTGTGAGTAGAATAAAATTTCCAATGGTAAACTTAACTGCTTTTTCGACGTTATTTTACCAGATAACTTAAAATAGGAAAGCCTTGAACCCCTTCCACTAAATTTAGTTAGTATTAAGATTCTATTACAGGGAGTGCAGTGGAGCTGACGCTGAGATCATTAAGTATTTGGTTATATCATCGCCAGTCTCACTGAAATCTTCTGAACTCTACATGTCATGTGTGGTCTGGCGTCTCCTTACCAGCAACAGGTCCCAGGTTCAAACTAGTCAATTCCCTAAAAAACACGCTCAGAGCGTCGTTGCGCGGAAGTGTTAGGGAGACACGACTTAGCACAAACAGACACCACGAAGAATGTTAAAGGTATTCTCCTGCAAAGGAGCACTTAAGTGTGTGTGTGTGTGTGTGTGTGTGTGTGTGTGTGTGTGTCAGACTCCACAAAGGGCCAAAGAATCGGCACTCGAGAAAACAGAGTAAGAACTTTGTCGTGGAGAAAGGACTTCACGCATTCACTGTGTTGAGAGCAACTCTTGTGAAAATCTAAATGTCAGATTCTGCCCGGTGGCTCTTGCCAAAAAGTCTCTTGCTCTATCCGTGGAGGGAAATGTCTTCGATCGCCCCCGGCAGGGAAATGTTCTCATTCGATTCCCAGAGGGGTCCTTGCTCACGTCATACTCAGGCTCCCTCCTGGATATACGGCGTCTATGTCTGCGCGCAGGAAACAAATATCAGTGGTCGTTACAAAAATATTACTTTCCACTACATGGATCACGAATCTACCAGCCAGTCACTTGAAGAACATTCGCTTTCAGAAGATTTTCTGGAAGGTACCATTTCCCTTCCTACATCCTCAGCACTCTGCCAATCAGAAACACATCTCTGCTTTTTGGCGAGAAGTGTGCGCCGGAGATTCCTCGGAGGTCACCTCACGACCATCGTTTGTGATCGCTCATATTCCCTCACACTAAAAGCATGTCGTTTCACCTTCGTCCACCCTGAAACCTTCCCGTCTCCTATCTCTTTTGTTGTTACGCAATAACCGGGTCCTCCACATCTCTTTTGTTATGCCACCTTCCCTTCTACAATAACCTGTGAAACCTTTACTTAGGATTTCTATCTCTTGCTTAATAATAACAACAAATGAAATCTTCCCTTTGAAATTTATTCTCTTTCTCAATCTTCGCATACAAATTTAATTGCTGCTTATTAAAAGTGATTTTCTGATTATTTCGACGAAACATAGAATGTGTCGTCGTCGTGGCTCTCAGTCGTTATCTGCAATAACCCAAAACTGTTCCGAACCTTTTTTTACTGTTACTGGATCGCCATCTGACTGCTACATCGAACTGCGACATGAATATACTTACTCTGTTTTAGTATACTCTATTAGCTGCTGGTGGGCTTTCGTAATAAGTGGCTGTATTTATCACGTTATTCTTTAATAGCAAAGATGACGTTATTCTTTAATTAATTTGACTGAAGTTACGTAATTCATAGTTAAACTTTTTTTCTTGACATCAATAAAATTTTGCTAAGTTTTACGTTGATGGTTTTTGGGATGGATTATAATTAGTAATGCAACATTGCTGGCAAAAATTAATTATATATTGAAAACGTTTCTTCAAATATTTACTACTGGTAATGAAATGATTTTACGAACGTTCAAATGGGACTTACTTTTTACAATAATCTTACAACTAGCAATGCGCAAACATACCTTCAGTAGTCTCGAGTTTCGCAAAGAAAATAATTCAATAATTTTAGTTCCTCTTATGATAATAGTTAGCTGACGTCTCTGTACATCCGTTTGTAGTTTCTTGTAAATCATAGCTGGTGGCTGGCAGGCACACCGCTCCTCTCAACCTCTCGCTTCAGACCTGTTACCGACTCGCTTCACTTCTCGCTTACTACTGACTTCTCTCCTGCCAACAATGGTTCCTGGTGCAGACAATCCCTGCTACCATTACAAAATGTATCAATTCGCGGTCTTTCCCGCTCTTTTCTTAAAATGGATTCACACGCGGTCTCTCCCGCCCTTTTTAAAATTATATTAATTTGCGGTCTCTCTTGCCAACAATACTTTGGTGCAGGCATTCCCTGCTACCACAATTATTTCCAACATGACAAATATTAATGATTCCTGAAACTTCCTGGCAGATTAAAACTGCGTGCCGGACCGTGACTCGAACTCGGGACCTTTGCCTTTCGCGGGCAAGTGCTCTACCCACTGAGTTACCCAAGCCCCGTTCTTACAGCTTTACTTCTGCCAGTACTTCGTCTCTTACCTTCCAAACTTTACAGAAGCTCTCCTGCGAACCTTGCAGAACTAGCACTCCTGAAAGAAAGGATACTGCGGAGACATGGCTTAGCCACAGCCATGGGGATGTTTTCAGAAAACTGTGAGGACTGGCGTGAGTCGTGCTTGGGTAGCTCAGTGGGTAGAGCACTTGCCCACGAAAGGCAAAGGTCCCGAGTTCGAGTCTCGATCGGGCACACAATTTTAATCTGCCAGGAAGTTTCATATCAGCGCACACTCCGCTGCAGAGTGAAAATCTCATTCTGGATTAATTATTCCTACTTAATCCTATTAATAAAACATAAACATCTTTCATAAATTTTGGTTTGACAATGGACAATAGAAATATACATGTCTTACAACCCGTGATGCTCTTTCTACAGGTAGACTACTCTGAATTTTTTAAAGTCCCACCAGAGAGCAATCTCCTGCCCATTCTGTCTGTGGTGCGGGGTTGTGCCAGCTCCAGCACCTTAAACTGCCGCCGCCACACTCAGCTCTGTTACACAACACTAAATGTCCAGTATCTTCCCTGCCCCTCTTCAGCTGATAGCGGCTTTTGAGAACGTGCGGCCCACTTTGGCTTTTCTATCACTGCTCAGCGGTAATTAACTCACGGACATGCAGTAGTACCGGTGCTAGTCAGTATCAGTCAAGAAAATGATTGCAACGCGGTGTTTACGCGCAAACCGGTGACAAGCGAAATAATAAGTACAGAGTACTTGGAAGATTCAAGTAATTTATTACTGATCAACAGTTTACCCCAAAGGGCACAGTATTTACCCAAACTTTTGTACAAGTGTCTCTTATTCACAAATCAGAAAAATACATTACAGAATACCTTTCTAATTGAATTAGGTGCAAACAAGAACTTCTTAATACTTCTCTATTAACTGTAAGCGCTTCAATAATAAAAGGTAAAATCAGTTTCATTTAACAACGGCACTTGAAAATAAAGGTGAAATAAGTTTCTTTTAAATAGGTCACCTCGGCAAGCGCGATAGGACAGTTCAAATAATTTCCAGTTTCCGCTACCCATTAAGTATTTCTCTTCAACATGTAGATACGTTCAATCCCCGCTACACGTAAGGTATAATTCAGAACACTAGTCTCCTTCCTTTATGGTTTTGAAGGTAAATATATACAGGGTGTTACAAAAAGGTACGGCCAAACTTTCAGGAAACATTCCTCACACACAACTTACTTTCCATGTTAGAGCTCATTTTATTACTTCTCTTCAAATCACATTAATCATGGAATGGAAACACACAGCAACAGAACGTACCAGCGTCACTTCAAACACTTTGTTACAGGAAATGTTCAAAGTGTCCTCCGTTAGCGAGGGTACATGCATCCACCCTCCGTCGCATGGAATCCCTGATGAGCTGATGCAGCCCTGGAGAATGGCGTATTATATCACAGCCGTCCACAATACGAGCACGAAGAGTCTCTACATTTGGTACTGGGGTTGCGTAGACAAGAGCTTTCAAATGCCCCCCCATAAATGAAAGTCAAGAGGGATGAGGTCAGGAGAGCGTGGAGGCCATGGAATTGGTACGTCTCTACCAATCCATCGGTCACTAAATCTGTTGTTGAGAAGCGTACGAACACTTCGACTGAAATGTGCAGGAGCTCCATCGTGTATGAACCACATGTTGTGTCGAACTTGTAAAGGCACATGTTCTAGCAGCACAGGTAGAGTATCCCGTATGAAATCATAATAACATGCTCCATTGAGCGTAGGTGGAAGAACATGGGGCACAATCGAGATATCACCAACAATGACTGCCCAAACGTTCACAGAAAATCTGTGTTGATGACGTGATTGCACAATTGCGTGCGGATTCTCGTCAGCCCACACATGTTGATTGTGAAAATTTACAGTTTTCTCACGTTGAAATGAAGCCTCATCCGAAAAAAGAGAACATTTGCACTGAAATGAGGATTGACACATTGCTGGATGAACCATTCGCAGAAGTGTACACGTGGAGGCCAATCAGCTGCTGATAGTGCCTGCACACGCTGTACATGGTACGGAAACAACTGGTTCTCCCGTAGCACTCTCGATACAGTGACGTGGTCAACGTTACCTTGTACAGCAGCAACTTCTCTGACGCTGACATTAGGGTTATCGTCAACTGCACGAAGAATTGCCTCGTTCATTGCTGGTGTCCTCGTCGTTGTAGGTCTTCCACTGTCGCGAGTCATAGGTTGTAATGTTCCGTGCTCCCTAAGACGCCGATCAATTGCTTCGAACGTCTTGCTGTCGGGACACCTTCGTTCGGGAAATCAGTCTCGATACAAACGTACCGCGCCACGGCTATTGCCCCGTGCTAATCCATACATCAAATGGGCATCTGCCAACTCCGCATTTGTAAACATTGCACTGACTGCAAAACCACGTTCGTGATGAACACTAAGCTGTTGATGTTACGTACTGATGTGCTTGATTCTAGTGCTGTAGAGCAATAAGTCACTTGTGAACACAAGCACCGAAGTCAACATTATCTTCCTTCAATTGGGCCAACTGATGGTGAATCGAGGAAGTACAGTACATACTGACGAAACTAAAATAAGCTCTAACATGAAAATTAAGCGTTTCCTGTCACATGTCCACTTAACATCTTTTCTTTATTTGTGTGTGAGGAATGTTTCCTGAAAGTTTGACCGTACCTTTTTGTAACACCCTGTATAAGCAGGGCGTCCCATTCAGAGGAAACTTAACTTAATGCAAGTTCCCCACTCACTGCAACCCGAAGAACTCAGTGGCCGCCGTATCGGTTACCATTTTCTCCGCGGCCAAAAGAACCTCCGTTCCCTCTGTTACTGGTCGGCCAAGGCGTCGTACTCCGGACATCGATTTAGACATGGACTAGGTGCCCGCTGCAGTGCTGCAATAGAAAAGCACAAACACACAGCCACAGTCAAAAGAAACAATGTTAACAGCTCCAGAATATAGTAAGATAAAATTCTGCAGAGACAGAGCACGTCAAGACAAAGGCAAATTAAAAATGGATAAAAGCATTTACTGTAGACAAATTTCAACGTATTATGCCTTATTGATGTTAAAGAAAAAAATAGACTATAACAGTAGTACAATGATAATTATAACAATAAAAAATAATTATAACAATCAATAATAATAATAATAATAATGACTATGTGTATATGAAAGTAAACATACTTTTGTTTTGTGTATGTCAGTCCCATTGTTAGTTGGGAATTTTCTCGTTATGTTCTTGCAGCTTGTGAGTTATTCTCATCGAGCAGAAACATAAGACGATAGAATTGGGTGAAAGAGATATATAAGAGGTAGATAGGTTAGAGGAAGAGAAATAGAAATAGAATGGTAAAATTCGAAGCTGTGATGGAGAGGAGAAAGAAAGAGATGGGAGAGGCACAACAATGGTGGCTATACCGTCCCTAATATGTAAGTTTTGAGTTCCCTCTTGAATGTTGAGTAGTTCTGGATAAGACGCAGATCACAGGGGAGCGCGTTCCATAGTCGTATGCCTGAGATGGAGAATGACACGGAGAAAGATTTTGTGTTATGTAAAGGTACAGCCAAGATGCTAGACGTATCCCATCTAGTATTGACTTTATAGGAAAAAATTTATTCATTTTGCGTATTTTGATTTTTTATACCTAATATGACCGACTTTACAGTTAAATCCTGCCATATTAATCATCTTTCCCTGCCTTTACTGTATAATATTTATTTTCCATAATAGAGCATTTTCTCAGTTTTGCTCCATAAAATACAGAACTTCCATAAAGAACGATAAAATATTTTCTTCGTCAGTGATGTCGGAGCTTTCACCAAGCAGAGACATAATACCATTACCTTGGAGTGCTGTATTTTGGCAAACCACTACGAAGCTGTCATGCTCTAATGTCAACCTTCACCTGCAACGTCATTTTACACTCTTTTTTGATTTGTGCTGAAGAAGTTTTCAGGAATCGACAAACCTGAATTTTTTGGGACGGCATGATTATTACCGACAGACTTATTGGAATAAACAGATGAGAATCTCTTCCGAGGCAGTCATTATTATTATTATTATTATCATGAGGAAACCCCGAGGCCTGCAACGACATGGCATGAATGGTAATTATTTGTTTAAAATGTCAGACGTTTTATCCGACCCGCATGGATAGCCGCACCCATTAACATACTACTTCGAGGAATCGGTGAGACGATAGTGAACCTTATATTAGAAGACTGAGCAGTGTTTTGATAGCAAACAGGCAATACATTACATTAGGATTATAATTCGTTTGGTAATAAAGTTTTCATATTGCCAAATAGTGAAATATTTAATTCTGCATTTGGGTATTTCTTATGTACTCTTGAGAGTATATATTATACTTTTTTTAAGACAAGCTTTTCTTACTCACTTTTTTAGAAAAGATACTAACTGTATGAAGACTTCCAAAAAGGAAATTATGTACACCCCGCCACCCTTTGACGGAATCCTGCCTACATCCTTGCTCCATCGTAGCAACAACGCCAACATGCGACGTGAAAGAATTCAACAGTCAGCCGTATCTCAAATGAAACGGTGCATGTCGGTAGCAGCGCATCTGGGGCAGAGAGCGTTCTCGGGAAGATGTGTAACACCCCACACGTTGCTTATCCGGTTTTTGCGTGTGTTCGTCCCTGACTTACAGAAAAATTGGGAGTGGAACTGTACGCAAAAATGGATAATGCTACATTTAAATGTGACCCTGTCACCCCTAATTAATCTGCGGTGGTAAGTTGACGATAAATCACACCCATTTTTACTACCAAACATGAACGATCACGAACACTTAGTGTTCAATGACATCAAACGCATACACAAAAATAAAATATAAAGCGAGAGGGTGAATTCAGGAACAACTTCTGAAAGTAAGGGCTCTACTGAATCAAAATAATTTTATTATAACCTTCATATCAATGCTGAATAAAAGACAATGAACAATTTACAAATTATTCTTCTAACTGGCATTGACAGTAACTGTGTTAAAATCGGCCCAAAACGCGATCTGTTATAACATATATACGAAGAACCACTACACTCCTAAGTACCGTGAAACCTCTGTGGAAACAGCAATTGCAATTGATCCAACTGTTTAACGTTACTCCTAACACAGGCCAATGCGGGAGCGATCTCACCGTAATATTCCTGTTATAGCGGCGGTTTCCGACGGCGACGGCGCGGCCGTGCGATCGGCTTGTGGCGTCTCGGAAAGTACAATCCTAGAGTATTCGAACACTAGACTGCTGTCCGTAAACTGCTCTATTTGCAACGATCTTCCCGGCAGCAATGAGCTGGCGCGGCTAACGTCCTCTCAGAACGAAAGACCAAGACGGGAAACGACTTGGCTAACGGCCTCTCAGTAAGAGAGCCCAGAACGGAAGACCTTACCGAGAGTCCAGCAAGACCGTTCTTCACCTTTGTTTTCTCACCTCAACATTTACCGAGCGAATCACATAACTTGAAGCTCTCAAAATACCCAGTTTGCCAGTGCCGACCAATGTACGGCCTGGGAATTGAAATCTTTTCCACAATTCTTTTATTTCTACAAAATTTCACACGTAAACTCCGCCCTCGCCAGCTGGGAAGAACCACAGCTGCGGGCAATAACACGTTTACTGGAAGTTTACTCCCAAGAGACCACTCGAGATTTTCCGAGCAAGATTCCCCGTCGTAGCGAACACAGATTCTTGCATTGAAAGTTTGTTATTCGGAACTCCTGGCCTGCCCCACTTCAGTTACTCGAAGGCGTAAAATTAGTGGGACATAGGCGAGAGCACGCACAGAAAAGCCCGTCCAGCTATCCACTGCTCTGTTTTGGTAAACGAACACCTGCAGCCGGCATCCTTCAGAGGTTGGCGGCCGCTGTGGCCTCTCTAAACGGATGACAGAAATCCCCCAGTTCACCATTCATACCGTCAGGCTGTGGCCCTCGGCGGCTTGGCGGTGACGTAGCCGAGCTCTATCGCGTAGTGCCTTTCCGCAAAATGTTATAATTACAAAATCGTGGAATTCTCGCGGTCCGATGCGTTGCCACATAGATTTCCTACACCGTAATTTAGAGTACCATTCCAATAAAACCTAAAGTGTCACGTTAAATGGACTCATGTAAAGTGCAAGGCCGTTGCCATTTTACAGAGGTATAATGTAGAAACGCTGTCGGGTGGGGAATATTTCAGTCGTTCACATACCACAGCGCCCTTCCCGCAGTACGAAGGAAAGGCGAATGTATGTTTCTCCACATTCTCCTCCAGCCAACCAAAAAAATGGTTCAAATGGCTCTGAGCACTATGGGACTGAACATCTATGGTCATCAGTCACCTAGAACTTAGAACGACTTAAACCTAACTAGCCTAAGGACATCACACAACACCCAGCCATCACGAGGCAGAGAAAATCCCTGACCCCGCCGGGAATCGAACGCGGGAACTCTAGCCAACCACTGGATGTCGGCGTTCAATCGCATAAGCAGGCAGTGTCCGTGGAAAGCAGCGGTTCTAGGAACCCGCGTGATCTTTAGAACATCCATCAGCTAACTCATACCGACCAGATCGGTGCGAGTGTGACACAGTTGCGGCGCGACATGTCCAACAGGAGTCTGCTGCCGGAGGGGATGTGCCACACCTCATCCTCAACCAGTGTACCAGTGAAAGTGTCCTTGTCCGAAGCAAGTACGTGATGCATCATTCGCAGGAAGTGAGCGCGCGCCGTATTTTGCATGTTTATCTTTCCAATGGCGCCTGCATGTGTACGCAACGTCAGTGTCTCATAACAGGCCTTGAACAGCCTAACATCGCTGACGAAATAACCAAAGCCCGCCTGGAACTTGGCAGCCAATGTAGCGGGCAGTGGGAGAACTGGTGTGTAATGATTAAGTGCACAAAATGTACCCGAAGTATCAAATCAAGTGTTTGAAAGTTTTAGAGACGATCTTGCTTGCGGATCATATTAAGTAGTCTGCAATACGTAGCTGTTGCTTTACGCTGTACGTTCCCATGGAAGACCACTCTCAAACATTTCATCGCCGGGACCTTGGTGAAGGGAACTGGCGTACTGATGTCTGGCCACACACTGTATTGTGACTTCCTCAGATTAATACGGCAGCCGGAGACCTCGCCGTGGCGCTGCAGCCACGCGATCGCCGTACATGCAGGGTGAAAGGTATTTAAACCGACAAACTCCGGGATGTTGTAGGGGACATCAAAACAAATATTTTTCCCTAATGTCATTTTTTCCCATGAGGAGTATTTAAACCGGTAGAGGAAGATTTCTCTGGCGACATATTAATTAAACCAACAAAAAAGTCCAGAGTGGACATATCTGGGGATCGAGCAGGCCATGGTACAGGACCACCTCCGCCAATCCACGTTTCTGGGAACCGTCGTTCAGGAATCGACGCACACGACGACTGAAATGTGCCGGCGCCCCGTCATGTTGGAACCACATGTTGTCTTGTAGGGAGCGGCACGTCTTCCAGCAATTCTCGCAATGCTCCGGCGAGAAAATTGCAATAGTGCGTGCCATTTAATTGCCTAGGTAGCAGATACGGCGCAAGTAAACAGTTCCCAACAACACCGACCCACACATTAACGAAGAAGCGCACTTGATGAGCGCTAGCAACAGTGGCATGTGCGTTATCCGCACTCCAAAAATAAGAACTGTGCAGGTTGAAGACTCCATCGCGCCCGAACGTTGCTTCATCGGTAAACAACACAGAGGATGGAAATGTAGGATGCATTTCACACTGTTCCAGGTACCACTGCAAAAACTGTGCTCTGGGCGGATAATCAACTGGTTCCAGGTTGTGGACACGCTGTAAGTGAAATGGACGTAACAACTGCCCTCGAAGGACTGTTCTTACATTCGTCTGATTCGTCCCCATGTTACGTGCAATTGCAAGAGTGCTGATTGAAGGATCCCGCTCGACATGCTGCAAGACAGCTTCCTCAAATTGCAGCGTTCTTACCGTGCGACGGCGTCGTGCAGGTAATCTCCTAAATGACCCGGTCTCACGCCACGTTGGTACACAGCACCAAAAAACCCGCTGTGCAGCCCGTCCGTTGTGGTGCGCTACGTAGTACGCACCAATCATCTCAGTGTACTCACTCCAGGTGTATCGCTCCATTAGTAGAGATAATGCACTACTACACTGGTGGACAGCAGTTGCCTACAACTGAAGAGCGTAATACGCCCTCTAACAACTGAAGATCGTAATACGGCCTGTAAAAACTGAAGGGCGTAATACGGCCTCCACTGGTTTAAATAATCCCCATAGGAAAAAGTGACATTAGGGAAAAACATTTTTTTGATGTCCCCTACAACGTCCCAGAGTTTGTCGGTTTAAATACTTTTCACCCAATATATTTATACAAGAGAGAGAGTTAGGAGCGTAACTGCAGATATCGTAATTATTGGTACCTTAACATGTACCCACTTCATTTTTTTAGTTGTTTTTTCCCGCAAAAACTTCACATAATTTAGTACCTGATCATTTCTGCATGGTTGAACTGCAGCACTTAGTGCATTACGCTTGTCAGTATACACTAACAGGTTTGCGTGCACGCATCCACACTTCAACACCGGATCTGCTGCTAAGGGAAAAAAGCATTAATGGCTTGTTCTTGCCACGTGTACTTGGAGGTATTAACCAACCTAAAAACATGCTGTACTGATACCCCTTATACACTACTGGCCATTAAAATTGCTACACCACGAAGATGACGTGCTACAGACGCGAAATTTAACCGACAGGAAGAAGATGCTGTGATATGCAAACGATTAGCTTTTCGGAGCATTCACACAAGGTTGGCGCCGGTGGCGACACCTACAACGTGCTGAGATGCGGAAAGTTTCCAACCGATTTTTCATACACAAACAGCAGTTGACCGGCGTTGCCTGGTGAAACGTTGGCCCGCATCTCGTGGTCGTGCGGTAGCGTTCTCGCTTCCCGCGACCGGGTTCCCGGGTTCGATTCCCCGCAGGGTTAGGGATTTTCTCTGCCTCGTGGTGGCTGGGTGTTGTGTGTTGTCCTTAGGTTAGTTAGGTTTAAGTAGTTCTAAGTTCTAGGGGACTGATGACCATCGACGTTAATTCCAATAGTGTTCAGAGCCATTTGAACCATTTTTTTGGTGAAACGTTGCTGTGTTGCCTCATGTAAGGAGGAGAAATGCGTACCATCACGTTTCCGACTTTGATAAAGGTCGGATTGTAGCCTATCGCGACTGCGGTTTATCGTATCGCGACACTGCTGCTCGCTTTGGTTAGTAGAATACGGAATCGGTGGGTTCAGGAGGGTAATACGGTACGCCGTACTGTAATCCAACGGCCTCGTATCACTAGCAGTCGAGACGACAGGGGACGTTTGGAAGACAGCATCCATCTGCACGAACAGTTCGACGACGTTTGCAGCAGCATGGACTATCAGCTCGGAGACCATGGCTGCGGTTACCCTTGACGCTGCATCACAGACAGGAGAGCCTGCAATGGTGTACTCAACAACGAACCTGGGTGCACGAATGGCAAAACGTCATTTTTTCGGATGAATCCAGGTTCTGTTGGCAGCATCATGATGGTCGCATCCGTGTTTGGCGACGTCGCGTTGAACGCACATTGGAAGCGTGTATTCGTCATCGCCATGCTAGGGTATCCCCCGGCGTGATGGTACGGGGTGAGATTGGTTTCACGTCTGGGTCACCTCTTGTTCGCATTGACGACACTTCGAACAGTGGACGCTACATTTGATATGTGTTACGACCCGTGGCTCTACCCTTCATTCGATCCCTGTGAAACCCTACATTTCAGCAGGATAATGCACGACCGCATGTTGCAGGTTCTGTGCGGGCCTTTCTGGATACAGCACATTCTCCAGATATCTCACCAATCGAAAACGTCTGGTCAATTATGCCCGAGCAAGTGGGCCGTCACAATACGCCAGTCACTACTCTTGATGAACTGTGGTATCGTGTTGAAGCTGCATGGGCAGCTGTACCTGTACACGCCATCCAAGCTCTGTTTGACTCAATGCCCAGGCGTATCAAGGCCGTTATTATGGCCAGTGGTGGTTGTTCTGGGTACTGTCTTCTCAGGATCTATGCACCCAAATTGCGTGAAAATGTAATCACACGTCTGTTACAGTATAATATATTTGTCCAATGAATACCCGTTTATCACCTGCGTTTCTTCTTGGTGTAGCTATTATAATGGCCAATAATGTATATGTAAGAACGGCGGGGTGAGGTTGCAGCCTTCGGTTGCTCCTGGATTAGTCAGAATTTCTTCCGTTAATTTACACCCAAGATGGACAATTGTTCTAGATTTAGTTCGGGAAAGACACGTGGTGGAGTTTCAGTGTACGAGTGACCATCTTGACGCTAAATTTACTTTTCGAGGACTACTGGATACCACGTCTTTTATACTAGACAATTAATATATTCAGCATCTCGCGGGTGGGCTACGCAGGCGCGTCCCCGGGTGTGTACGCTCCGGCAGCTGGCCCGCCCTGGGGCCCGGAAAGGCGCATCACCTGTTCCTTGTGCTCCTCGCCTCTTCCTCTTCCCCTTCCTCTCCCGCATCCGTCAAAGTGGCGCCCGGCGTCCGGCGGAATGGGCGAGGGGGAGGAGGGGGCGTGTCCCCGACGGCGTACGTCTTCGATCGCCGCGCGTGCCGGCAGCTCGCCATTGGCCGTCTACCCCGGGTGACGCTGGACACCAGCTGACCAGAACCGCCCACTCGAGCATTGCGTGCAGTGCACTACACCTAGAAAGTCATCTCGGATTATCAGTCGAGTCTTGATGTCTTGCTGTAGCAACGTTTCGACGAATTTGATACTAGTAATCTCCAGCACACGTTCGGCACTCGGCAGAGCAATCTGTGGTCTAGTGGCTATGAAGAAACCATCCGCACATGAAAGCGACAGTTTCCCTGAAGATGACAAGTACAAATATCGTCGAAATGCTGCAATAACACGACTCGGCTGAAAACACTACTGCTTCAGCGGCATTAAGCGGTCTGGCTCTCAAGGTGCGGCTCGAGGAAATGATTCCCTTCGCACACAACTGGTATCAAGCAGAGAGCTGCATTAGACTTTTGGATTCCTATCGTTCCGGTTCGTCTCCCGGTTGGGATCAATAAATTCACAATTCGAAACTGCTGCTGTCATTGAAGTACACACTGCCGGACAAAAAAAATTGAAGCACCCAGAAGGAGATGAGGCAACGAAATTAAACTTCACTGGTGAGAGGGATTGTAACGGTTCAGTGATCACAAAATCGAGTCACGTTTAAAAAGAACTTGACAGCATGAGCCAACTTACACTACTGGCCATTAAAATTGCTACACCACGAAGATGACGTGCTACAGACTCGAAATTTAACCGACAGGAAGAAAATACTGTGATATGCAAATTAACAGCTTTTCAGAGCATTCACACAAGGTTGGCGCCGGTGGCGACACCTATAACAAGCTGACATGAGGAAAGTTTCCAATCATTTTCGCATACAGTAACAGCAGTTGGCCGGCGTTTGCGTGGTGAAACGTTGTTGTGATGAGGAGAAATGCGTACCATCACGTTTCCGACTTTGATAAAGGTCGGATTGTAGCCTATCGCGATTGCGGTTTATCGTATTGCGACATTGCTGCTTGCGTTGGTCGAGATCCAATGACTGTCAGCGGAATATGGAATCAGTGGGTTTAGCAGGATAAAACGGAGCGCCGTGCTGGATCCCAACGGCCTCGTATCACTAGCAGTAGAGATGACAGGCATCTTATCCGCATAATGTAACGTCTCGATCCCTGAGTCAACAGATGGGGACGTTTCCAAGCCAACATACGTCGGAGACCATGGCTGCGCTTACCCTTGACGCTGCATCACAGACAGGAGCGCCTGCGATGGTGTACTCAACGACTAACCTGGGTGCACGAATGGCAAAAAGTCATTTTTTTCGAAAGAATCCAGGTTCTGTTTACAGCATCATGTTGGTCGCATCCGTGTTTGGCGACATCGTGGTGAACGCATATTGGAAGCGTGTATTCGTCATCGCCACTTTGGCGTATCACCTGGCGTGATGGTATGGGGTGCCATTGGTTACACGTCTCGGTCACCTCTTGTTCGCATTGAGGGCCCTTTGAACGGTGGACGTTACAATTCATATGTGTTACAACCCGTGGCTCTACCCTTCATTCGATCCCTGCAAAACCATACATTTCAGCAGGACAATGCACGACCACATGTTGCAGGTCCTGTAAGGGCCTTTCTGCATACAGAAAATGTTCCACTGCTGCCCTGGTCAGCACATTCTCCAGATCTCTCACCTATTGAAAACGTCTGGTCAATGGTGGCCGAGCAACTGGCTCGTCACAATACGCCAGTAACTACTCTTGATGAATTGTGGTATCGTGTTGAAGCTGCACGGGCAGTTGTACCTACCTGTACACGCCATCCAAGCTCTGTTTGAGTCGATGCCCAGGCATATCAAGGCCGTTATTACGGCCAGAGGTGGTTGTTCTGGGTACTGATTTCCCAGCATCTATGTACCCAAATTGCGTGAAAATGTAATCACATGTCAGTTCCAGTACATTTGTCCGATGAATACCCGTTTATCATCTGCCTTTCTTCTTGGTGTAGCAATTTTAATGTCCACTAGTATATGACGCTGAACGTCCTCTATCCTGGACGTTTGCACTGAAAGGTGTCAAAAGTCGTTCTGTCTTCTCCTGTATCAATGTGGCCCACAAGTGTTATATTGGTCCTTGATATCCTGGATAACGGCTCTGGAACAGAGTTAACGTCCGGGCTGATCCTAGACATGTTCCACTGCGGATACGTTTGGGGGATCTTATTGGGCTCGGGAACACCTTAAAATCCCGCAGACAGTTGATACAGTCACTTGCAGTTTGTGGACGAGCATTGTTCTGTTGGAAAATGGCACCACGATATTGTTGCATGAGAGGTAACGCATAGCACGCTAGATATCAGACACGTTCCGCTGTGGCATTAGAGACCCATCAGCCACTATCAGGCGTGTTTTAAAGTCGTACTCGACAGTTCGCTACACCACAACGTCAGGAACAAAACCGTAGTATTGCTCTGAAACATTAGAAAAATGGATATATCTGTCCAGATCAGCTCGATACTCGCCGACAGAGGTCATCCGCGGTAGCGCACATCGCCTCGATTGATCGCTGAACACAGAGCGACGCCGCTCATCAGCAGTTCATGCTTCTTGGTCACTGCACCTCTCCAGACGCAGCCGTCTTTCTTGTCGTGTTACGGCAGTCTCGCAAGCGGCGGTAATATCCTAGTCCGGCCGCTTCCAGCCTACCACTAACGGTGTGAGACGACGCTAGACGTTGGCAGGGAGTCCATTACTTGTCCTCGGTCGCCACATGTGAAGAGGTTGCGATGTGCCTGGTGCACACTAAGGCGACACTTCCTTGAGGCTTGACGAGTATGACCGCTCTCACGTCCCAGCGCAGTCCAACGCCGGCCAGCTGTCACATCCTAACGCCACACAAATCAGAATAGTGCACGTGTCGACGAGGTGGCCAAATGGAGATCCACACTGCAGCCCCTTTCAGTGTCAGATTCTGATAACGCTGTCTCGTTGGCGTACGCCGCATTTCCGCGTCCTGTACAGCGTTCACTTCTACATCTACATCTACATCCATACTGTGCAAGACACATGACGGTGTGTGGCGGAGGTTACCTTGATTACCTCTGTCGGTTCTCCCTTCTGTTCCAGTCTGGTATTGTTCGTGGAAAGAAGGGTTGGCGGTATGCCTCTGTGTGGGCTCTAATCTCTCTGATTTTATCCTCATGGTCTCTTCGCGAGATATACGTAGCAGGGAGCAATATACTGCTTGAGTCGTCGGTGAAGGTATGTTCTCGAAACTTCAACAAAAGCCTATACCGAGCTACTAAGCGTCTCTCCTGCAGAGTCTTCCACTGGAGTTTATCTATCATCTCCGTAACGCTTTCGCGATTACTAAATGATCATGTAACGAAGCGCGCTGCTCTCTGTTGGATCTTCTCTATCTCTCCTCTATCAACAGTATCTGGTACGGATCCCACACTGCTGACTAGTATTCAAGCAGTGGGAGAACAAGCGTACTGTAACCTATTTCCTTTGTTTTCGGACTGCGTTTCCTTAGGATTCTTCCAATGAATCTCAGTCTGGGATCTGCTTTACCGACGATCAACTTTATATGATCATTCCATTTTAAATCACTCTTAATGCGTACTCCCAGATAATTTATGGAATTAGCTGCTTCCAGTTGCCGTCCTGTCATTTTGTAGCTAAATGATAAGGAATCTATCTTTCTATGTGTTCGCAGCACATTACACTTGTCTACACTGAGATTCAATTGCCATTCCCTGCACCATGCGTCAATTCGCTGCAGATTCTCGTGCATTTCAGTACAGTTTTCCATTGTTACAACCTCTCGAGATACGACAGCATCATCCGCAAAATGCCTCAGTGAACTTCCGATGTCATCCACAAGGTCATTTATGTATATTGTGAATAGCAACGGTCCTACGACACTCCCCTGCGGCGCACCTGAAATCACTCTTACTTCGGAAGACTTCTCTCCATTGTGAATGACATGCTGCGTTCTTTTATCTAGGAACTCCTCAGTCCAGTCACACAACTGGTCTGATAGTCCATGTGCTCTTACTTTGTTCATTAAACGACTGCGGAAGTCATGAAACACGGCATCTACCTGGGAACCCGTGTCTATGGGCCTCTGAGTCTCGTGGACGAATAGCGCGAGCTGGGTTTCACACAATCGTCTTTTTCGAAACCCATGCTTATTCCTACAGAGTAGATTTCTAGTCTCCAGAAAAGTCATTATACCTGACGCTGTTCGCGCCCTTATGCACGCTACCACGCAGGGCAAGAATACTGAACACGAACAACACCACGGTGCCTGTGCATCCGGCCAATGAGAATTGCAGCTCTAATGACTGAGCTCCTGCGGTTGGTGTACACATGTAGGAGGTTGCATTAACAACCGGCCTTGTCTTCTGGGTGCTCCACTTTTTTTTCAAGCAGTGTTAGTTACAGGGCGAGGTGCGAAACTTTTTCACCTTGAGTTTAGACGTTGAAAACTGTTACGTACAGATATCACCTAATCATAGTCCGCGGCTCGTGGTCTTGCGGTAAGGTTCTCGCTTCCCACCCACGGGGTCCCGGGTTCGATTCCCAGCGGGATCAGGAATTTTCTCTGCTTCGAGATAACTGGGTGTTGTATGTCTTTCATCATCATTTCATCCTCATTTACTCGCAAGTCGCCGCAGTGGCGTTAAAGAACTTGTGGAGCGACGGCCGAACCGCCCCGCGAGGGGTCTCAAGGTCACCAATGCCATACGCTCATTATTCATTACCTAATCATATAGCGACCAGGTGTTAATGAAAAGGACCGACATCTTTCCTTCTACATCTACATGACTACTCTGCAATTCACATTTAAGTGCTTGGCAGAGGGTTCATCGAACCACAATCATACTATCTCTCTACTATTCCACTCCCGAACAGCGAGCGGGAAAAACGAACACCTAAACCTTTCTGTTCGAGCTCTGATTTCTCTTATTTTATTTTGATGATCATTCCTACCTATGTAGGTTGGGCTCAACAAAATATTTTCGCATTCGGAAGAGAAAGTTGGTGACTGAAATTTCGTAAAAAGGTCTCGCCGCGACGAAAAACGTCTATGCTGTAATGACTTCCATCCCAACTCGTGTATCATATCTGCCACACTCTCTCCCCTATAACGCGATAATACAAAACGAGCTGCCCTTTTTTGCACCCTTTCGATATCCTCCGTCAATCCCACCTGGTAAGGATCCCACACCGCGCAGTAATATTCTAACAGAGGACGAACGAGTGTAGTGTAAGCTGTCTCTTTAGTGGACTTGTTGCATCTGCTAAATGTCCTGCCAATGAAACGCAACCTTTGGCTCGCCTTCCCGACAATATTATCTATGTGGTCCTTCCAACTGAAGTTGTTCGTAATTTTAACACCCAGGTACTTAGTTGAATTGACAGCCTTGAGAATTCTACTATTTATCGAGTAATCGAATTCCAACGGAGTTCTTTTGGAACTCATGTGGATCATCTCACACTTTTCGTTATTTAGCGTCAACTGCCACCTGACACACCATACAGCAATCTTTTCTAAATCGCTTTGCAGCTGATACTGGTCTTCGGATGACCTTACTAGACGGTAAATTACAGCATCATCTGCGAACAGTCTAAGAGAACTGCTCAGATTGTCACCCAGGTCATTTATATAGATCAGGAACAGTAGATGTCCCAGGACGCTTCCCTGGGGAACACCTGATCATTAGTACCGAGCTACAGGTATTAATTTGTTTTTTATTTCTTTTTGCTGGACTAAGGAGCGTGTTTGACATTATTCTGCACTTTTTCTTCAGTATTTTCCAGCATCTCTTCAGTTGTTCACTTTGTTTCGTTTTAGTTTAGTTTTTCTGTCCATCCTGCATTACGTCGGGTTGGTTTCTCAGTAAATTAGTGTTTATCAATCAGAATTCTAAATTTCACCAAGATTGGCAATTTCTTTTGTATCTATATTAAATTTGCTAGCTGTTTGTTGAGGTTTTTCGTCGGTAAAACTAACTCTACAATGTTTTTATGAGGAGTCTGTTTTGTCCGTTCTACATAGGTAAACGTGAAACTAAAACAAAACAAAACTCCGTCAGAACTGGCCTTTGAAAGCCCAACGGTTCCGACCGACCGGTGTGTTATCCTCAGCTGATAGGCGTCATTGGATCCCGATATGGACGGGTATGTCGTCAGAACAACGCTCTCCCAGCCGTCGACGTCACCGTAAATCTGTAATCGCTATTTCCTCTTGGTATCTACCAACCTTTTTGAACTTGGCAGATCTGTGATCACTTTCTCAACCAAAGTCCATTTTCACATATTGCTCTTAAGATTGTACCGATAATTTTCCTTTCTTTTTTTCCACTGTTATTTGTTTGTGATCTGTTACCAGTTATCATGGCTGCAGATAGTTTCTGTTTAATAGCCGTGCTATAACGCCGCAATTTTCTGTTTCATGATATACACTTTTATTGCATTCCTTCCAAACGAGAGGCTGATATAGTCACATTGCACCATTCCCTTTCCTTTTTCCATAGTTAAAATAAACAGTAAGTTATGATAATCCATCCCTTGTCTGACTCTGTTTTGATTTCGAACGGTGCAGAAAGTTGTCTAAAAGCATTAAATTTTGGTGTTTGTTGGCCAGAGTTAATCTGGTAAAAGGAATCAAATTAAAAGTATATGGGGCATAGTCAAATGGGAGACAGGAAAGCCTGTCAATGTACAAGAGTGCATAACAAAGTAACTAAGTGACAACGTTGTTAATTATTTCACAAATTGCAAATACTTTTAACAATCATTTTCTAAACGTAGCATAAAAAATAAATAAATGGTTCAAGAATCGAGAGAATATGCTACAAATATAATTCCACAAAACTATAAACAACTAGAAGTAGTATTCACAGCCTTCACTGAAAGTAACACAGTTCCAAAAAGCAAAAGGTCATTAGGCTTTGATGGAATTACAAACAGAATTTTGAAAAGATCTTACAACTTTCTCAGTAATGTCCTTATTTAAAAGTATGCAATACCTCATTGCCACAGGGAAGTTCTCCAGACAGGTTAAAATATGTTACTGTTAAATCACTTCATAAGAAAGATGATAAGAGAGACTTAAACAATTACCATCCAGTATCCTTAGTGACGTATTTTTTCCAAAATCGTGGAAACTATTTACTTAGCATATCACAGTTTGGATTCCAGAAGGGTTGCTCTACTGAAAATACTATTTATACATTCACTCGCCGAATAGTATAAGCTATAATTAATTGTTATTTTTCAGTCTTTAGAAGGCGCTCGAGTATGTAAAAAGAAACAAGTTCTATGGAACTGATGGTGTTATGCACAACTCGTTTCAACCGCACGTAGTAAAGAGAGTGCAAAATGTAGTGCTGAAAAATTCAGATAGTGCCAGAAAGGTAGAAAACTTAGTGACTAGGGAAAAAGTCATGAAGGAAGTCCCGCATAGTTCAGTTTTGGTCAACTTCTATTCCTTATATAACTGAATCATCTTTGACATAGCATTGGCACTTTACCAGTGTTACAATAAATCCGATTAGAGAGAAAGCAGGAGAAGCGTTGGTTAATGATACCCTCCAAGGAACTGTTAAGTGTTTCTCTGAAAATGAATTCAACCTAAATTTAAAAAAAAACGCTGTAGTTCTGTACAACCAATATTCATACCAACAACTGACGTAACACATGAGCAGGAGTCAGTAAATAGTGTGGATTGCTCCAGATGTGTGGGTGCACATATTGATGAACGATTAACGTGGAAGAAACTTCTTAAACAATTATAATTAGTTAATTTTGCTCTTCATGTAATTGCTAATCTTGGAAACAAATATATCAGCCTTTTGAAATATTTTACATATTTCCACTCAGCAATGTTTTATAGAATATTTTTTTGTGGTAAGGAAGTACTGATTGCACAAAAGCGAGCAGTAAGAACGAAAAGTGGTGTTCACTCACGGGCGTCATGTAGATACCTCTTCAAGCAGTTAAGCAGTTTAACTGCCCCTTCACAGTACGTATATTCACCAATGAAATTCATCATAAATAATGCATCACAATTTGAGAAGAACAGCGATGTTCACAACTACAAAAGTAGAGGGGAAAAATGACCTTTATTACCTATCGTTAAAGCTATCAGTAGCTCAGAAATGAGTTAAGTATACAGCAAAAAAATTTGATCATTGACCCAGTTACATAAAATGCCTAGCAGGTAGCGAGGCAACATTTTAATATAATTCGAAATCATTTCTCCCGGACAACTGCTTCTGCCGCATTGGGGAATATGTACTTGAAAACTGGTGGCCAGACAAAACACAACCAACTTGTTTTTAAGCGTAGTTTCATGGTTGTTGTTGTTGTTGTTGTCTTCAGTCCTGAGACTGGTTTGATGCAGCTCTCCATGCTACTCTATCCTGTGCAAGCTGCTTCATCTCCCAGTACCCACTGCAACCTACATCCTTCTGAATCTGCTTAGTGTACTCATCTCTCGGTCTCCCTCTACGATTTTTACCCTCCACACTGCCCTCCAATGCTAAATTTGTGATCCCTTGATGCCTCAAAACATGTCCTACCAACCGATCCCTTCTTCTAGTCAAGTTGTGCCACAAACTTCTCTTCTCCCCAATCCTATTCAATACCTCCTCATTAGTTACGTGATCTATCCACCTTATCTTCAGTATTCTTCTGTAGCACCACATTTCGAAAGCTTCTATTCTCTTCCTGTCCAAACTAGTTATCGTCCATGTTTCACTTCCATACATGGCTACACTCCAAACAAATATTTTCAGAAACGACTTCCTGATACATAAATCTATATTCGATGTTAACAAATTTCTCTTCTTCAGAAACGCTTTCCTTGCCATTGCCAGTCTACATTTTATATCCTCTCTACTTCGACCATCATCAGTTATTTTACTTCCTAAATAGCAAAACTCCTTTACTACTTTAAGTGTCTCATTTCCTAATCTAATTCCCTCAGCATCACCCGATTTAATTTGACTGCATTCCATTATCCTCGTTTTGCTTTTGTTGATGTTCATCTTATATCCTCCTTTCAAGACACTGTCCATTCCGTTCAACTGCTCTTCCAAGTCCTTTGCCGTGTCTGACAGAATTACAATGTCATCGGCGAACCTCAAAGTTTTTACTTCGTCTCCATGAATTTTAATACCTACTCCAAATTTTTCTTTTGTTTCTTTTACTGCTTGCTCAATATACAGATTGAATAACATCGGGGAGAGGCTACAACCCTGTCTCACTCCTTTCCCAACCACTGCTTCCCTTTCATGCCCCTCGACTCTTATGACTGCCATCTGGTTTCTGTACAAATTGTAAATAGCCTTTCGCTCCCTGTATTTTACCCCTGCCACCTTTAGAATTTGAAAAAGAGTATTCCAGTCGACATTGTCAAAAGCTTTCTCTAAGTCTACAAATGCTAGAAACGTAGGTTTGCCTTTTCTTAATCTTTCTTCTAAGATAAGTCGTAAGGTCAGTATTGCCTCACGTGTTCCAACATTTCGACGGAATCCAAACTGATCCTCCCCGAGGTCCGCATCTACCAGTTTTTCCATTCGTCTGTAAAGAATTCGCGTTAGTATTTTGCAGGTGTGACTTATTAAACTGATAGTTCGGTAATTTTCACATCTGTCAGCACCTGCTTTCTTTGGGATTGGAATTATTATATTCTTCTTGAAGTCTGAGGGTATTTCGCCTGTCTCATACATCTTGCTCACCAGCTGGTAGAGTTTTGTCATGACTGGCTCTCCCAAGGCCGTCAGTAGTTCTAATGGAATGTTGTCTACTCCGGGGGCCTTGTTTCGACTCAGGTCTTTCAGTGCTCTGTCAAACTCTTCACGCAGTATCGTATCTCCCATTTCATCTTCATCTACATCCTCTTCCATTTCCATAATATTGTCCTCAAGTACATCGCCCTTGTATAAACCTTCTATATACTCCTTCCACCTTTCTGCCTTCCCTTCTTTGCTTAGAACTGGGTTGCCATCTGAGCTCTTGATATTCATACACGTGGTTCTCTTCTCTCCAAAGGTCTCTTTAATTTTCCTGTAGGCAGTATCTATCTTACCCCTACTGAGATAAGCTTCTACATCCTTACATTTGTCCTCTAGCCATCCCTGTTTAGCCATTTTGCACTTCCTGTCGATCTCATTTTTGAGACGTTTGTATTTCTTTTTGACTGCTTCATTTACTGCACTTTTATATTTTCTCCTTTCATCAATTAAATTCAATATTTCTTCTGTGACCCAAGGATTTCTAGCAGCCCTCGTCTTTTTACCTACTTTATCCTCTGCTGCCTTCACTACTTCATCCCTCAGAGCTACCCATTCTTCTTCTACTGTATTTCTTTCCCCTATTCCTGTCAATTGTTCCCTTATGCTCTCCCTGAAACTCTGTACAACCTCTGGTTCTCTCAGTTTATCCAGGTCCCATCTCCTTAATTTCCCACATTTTTTCATGGATCCCACTATAAAAATAATGTGTTCATTAATGTTAACATTAATGGTGTATGTCCATGTATACAAATCCTGTACAATGATTCGTTCCAAATCATTTCGATAAAGAGTCACTCAAATTATCTGTGGAGCACGTAAGTAACTAACTGACTTCATTTTAATGAATTTTTTTTTAACTCAGTGACCAAAAGTGAGGGGAAGGTTTGTTCCATCTAAAGACGTGCCGTGAATGACGCGCGACTGTTCTCCGGGTAGAAGATGTGCCGTCCGGCACTAGTGTAGGCGCGGTAGCTGAGTAGTCTGCTAAGGTGGCTGCACTTGTTAACATCATGCTCGACAAGCACGCAGGAGCAAGCGCTTGGATCAGATTAGATTAGATTAGTTTTTCGTTCCATAGATCCAAGCTGAGGAGATCCTCGTGGATGTGGAACATGTCAATTTTTTTAAAGCTGAATAACGATACTAATAGTATGAGTATATACTATACATCATTGTTTAAGCTGAAATAACAATACTAATAATATGAGTATATACAATACATCATTTGTTTCTATTAAAAAATTCGTCAGTGGAGTAGAAGGATTAGGTCACTAGTAAGTCTTTCAGGCTCCTTTTAAACTCATCTTTATTTGTAAATAAACTTTTTATGTTTGCTGGCAGATTATTGAAGATGAATGTTCCTGAGTAGTGGACCCTTTTTGAACTAAAGTAAGTGCTTTAAGTCCTTATGCAGATCATTTTTGTTCCTAGTATTGTATGTATGAACTGAGCTGTTTGTTGGAAAAATAGATATACACTCCTGGAAATGGAAAAAAGAACACATTGACACCGGTGTGTCAGACCCACCATACTTGCTCCGGACACTGCGAGAGGGATGTACAAGCAATGATCACACGCACGGCACAGCGGACACACCAAGAACCGCGGTGTTGGCCGTCGAATGGCACTAGCTGCGCAGCATTTGTGCACCGCCGCCGTCAGTGTCAGCCAGTTTGCCGTGGCATACGGAGCTCCATCGCACTCTTTAACACTGGTAGCATGCCGCGACAGCGTGGACGTGAACCGTATGTGCAGTTGACGGACTTTGAGCGAGGGCGTATAGTGGGCATGCGGGAGGCCGGGTGGACGTACCGCCGAATTGCTCAACACGTGGGGCGTGAGGTCTCCACAGTCCATCGACGTTGTCGCCAGTGGTCGGCGGAAGGTGCACGTGCCCGTCGACCTGGGACCGGACCGCAGCGACGCACGGATGCACGCCAAGACCGTAGGATCCTACGCAGTGCCGTAGGGGACCGCACCGCCACTTCCCAGCAAATTAGGGACACTGTTGCTCCTGGGGTATCGGCGAGGACCATTCGCAACCGTCTCCATGAAGCTGGGCTACGGTCCCGCACACCGTTAGGCCGTCTTCCGCTCACGCCCCAACATCGTGCAGCCCGCCTCCAGTGGTGTCGCGACAGGCGTGAATGGAGGGACGAATGGAGACGTGTCGTCTTCAGCGATGAGAGTCGCTTCTGCCTTGGTGCCAATGATGGTCGTATGCGTGTTTATCGCCGTGCAGGTGATCGCCACAATCAGGACTGCATATGACCGAGGCACACAGGGCCAACACCCGGCATCATGGTGTGGGGAGCGATCTCCTACACTGGCCGTACACCTCTGGTGATCGTCGAGGGGACACTGAATAGTGCACGGTACATCCAAACCGTCATCGAACCCATCGTTCTACCATTCCTAGACCGGCAAGGGAACTTGCTGTTCCAACAGGACAATGCACGTCCGCATGTATTCCGTGCCACCCAACGTGCTCTAGAAGGTGTAAGTCAACTACCCTGGCCAGCAAGATCTCCGGATCTGTCCCCCATTGAGCATGTTTGGGACTGGATGAAGCGTCGTCTCATGCGGTCTGCACGTCCAGCACGAACGCTGGTCCAACTGAGGCGCCAGGTAGAAATGGCATGGCAAGCCGTTCCACAGGACTACATCCAGCATCTCTACGATCGTCTCCATGGGAGAATAGCAGCCTGCATTGCTGCGAAAGGTGGATATACACTGTACTAGTGCCGACATTGTGCATGCTCTGTTGCCTGTGTCTATGTGCCTGTGGTTCTGTCAGTTGTGATGTATCTGACCCCAGGAATGTGTCAATAATGTTTCCCCTTCCTGGGACAATGAATTCACGGTGTTCTTATTTCAATTTCCAGGAGTGTATTATTTAGGACAAATTTCATTAAGGAGTAGATATACTGAGAGGCAGTAGTTAGTGTACCTAGTTCTTTGAAGTGGTTTCTACAGGATGTCCTTAAATTTACTCCACAAAAAATGCATATTACACGCTTTTGGACTCTGAAAACTTTTGTTTGACTTGAAGAGTTACCCCAAAATATTATACCATATGACATTATGAAATGAAAGTAGGCAAAGTATGCAAGCTAACACTCGAATTGCAAATACAGATTTGTTAAGGCGTTTCTGCACTTCTGTGTTGTGCTCCTCCCAACTGAATTTCTTATCAAGTTGTAATCCCAGGAATTTAAGACTGAAACCTCTTCTATTTGCTCTTCTTCATGCTTTATGCATATGCTGGGTGGAAACCTCTTACAGGTTCTGAATTACATATAGTGAGTCTTTTCGAAGTTTAATGTCAGTGAGTTGGCTTTAAACCATTTATTAATATCCATGAGAATATAATTAACAGATCTTTCTAGAACTACACTCGACATACTATTTATTGCAATAGTTGTGTCATCTGCAAAACAAAACGAACTCTGCTTCTGGCAGTGTAACTGATGAGAGATCATTAATGTAACAAGAAAAAGCAATGGCCCTAAGATGTATCCTTGTGGGACGCCACATGGAATTTCTTCACATTCTAATGATGACTGATGACTTAATTCACTAATACCTTGCACTGACACCCTTTGTTTCCTGTTAGTGAGGTATGACTTGAACCATTTTGCAGCACTGAGTGCTTGAGTGTGTGTAGGATAAATTTGAGCAAGCATCAGGACTGTTCCTGCAGATTCATACTCGATCGAATTTCGATTACGTATGCTTGTACGAAAGTGTGTTTGCTTGAGCGTGTGTACCAAAGATAGGAAGGTCTGTGCAAGTACACACCACTTGCTTGTCGTTTACACCCGTAGCACGTTTCTGTAGCCACCAAGTCTGATCTGAGATATATCTATCGCGAATCACTGAAGGAGCGTGCTCTCACACACGAAAGGCATCCATGCTTATGGAATGTCAAAATTAAACAATTTCGTGACGAAGGAAAGAGGCGCGCTGCATGGGAACAGTTTCTTGTGAAGTATAAAGCAGTAGATCCTGCATCTAGCACAGCAACAGTAATCAATATATAAATTTATTACGAAAGAAAATAGAAAACAGTACAAATCTGGGATGCTTTGTCCTCTCACATCTCTCACCATATAAAATAAATAAATAAATAAATAATATAAATAAAATAAAAATTGTTAGTGAAAATATACGATAGTGATTGGTTGTAATTAATATTTGCTTATCTGGAACGTAGACGTTTAATTATTTGGCATCAGACGCTTGACAATGGCTTTTTCGTAAATGCAATGTTATTCGTAGTTGACCGTGAAACAAGACTCAAATAATCGGACTTCGTATTTAAATTGTTTCCAAAGACTGCTGCGGTAGGTGCGGACTCAAAATCTAAATCTCAATATTAGAATAATTTGCCAACCATGTCAATACGTCGTACAGAGGTGACTGTCTACTAAACATAAAAAGTTTACACAGTTAGTTAAATCAGATATATTCAGCGAATAAGCCTACAGTTACATAATTCAACTTACTTTCATAAATATAAATTCTAAACAGAATCGAGTGCCTAGTAAGATTGCAACTCGCAGTCTTCTTATATAAAATCAAATATGGCGGTGTGCCAGTTAATAAAATATACGTGCTTCCCGCACCAGTTCTCCTGCTCGACCCCCTTCATCTTGAAGAAACATAAGAGTGTCCTAATTGTATTTTGTTTTATCAGATACATAGCGCTGCAGTTCTGTGCCATAGGCTTTATTTATTTGTCAGAGATTAATTATTTAACTAAGATTTCGCGTTTCCGAGGAAACTCACGTACTGCATGCAAATGTGCCTTTATAACCACCAAGAGCTCAGTGGAAACAATTATCAGAATCGTGTTAACTTCTGTACATGAGTATTAAAACAGAATACTCCAGATATATCATATATATTGTTTAGTACGGAAGCCACACTTACCAGTCATGACCAGAAAAACCGCCGAAACAACTAGTATTGGTCTGTTGACATCGCCATCGGCTTCGACAGGAGGAACGTCAGCGTCAATGGAGTGTAAACGTGTGGTGTGGGATAGTGAACCATCAGCTCATAGTGCTGTTTTTATCGGTCTCTGAATGGCCCACCTTCCAGGATACTAGAAGACGTTCCTTTGCAGACAAGGAAGAACCTGTGGTATCGACATGATAGCTGTCCAGTCCATAGCGCACGAAGTACTCAAGCATGTCTCCAAGAATGGTTTACATATCGTTGGATTGGACGCAGAGGACCTGTACCTTGTCCGCCCCCATTCCCCGGTTCTGACGCCTGTACACATTTTTCTGTGGGAAAAGCTGAAAGAAACTGTCAACAAGGACATACCATCTGCACCCGATGACAGGAAACAACGTACTGCTACAGCCTGCTCGGACATATCAAGCGAATATGCTGACACGCGTGCAGCAGTCGTTCCACACCAGACTGGAAGCGTGTACTGCCGCTGCCGGTAGTCATTTCAAACACAACCTGTGATGTTCAGTTGTCTCGTTACTGGTCAGGATCCACATAACCCGTGTATGAAGTTGTGTAGCTTTTTAGTGAGTGCTACTATAGGTATTGCACAACTGTCGGTATCGGAACTCTTTAAAATGTATCTCGTAAACGATACCCACTAGTACCTGCAACAAACACCACTGGCGTTCTAGTTTACCCTAATTTTCGTCTGTTGATGGCAATAGGAATTGTTCCATTTAAAAAGTGTACGGTTGCATAAAAAATATACTTTCTAAGTGTTATTACAATCATTTTAATTGAATCAACTGTGGATTCTTGTTGAAACATTGCAAATTAACTAAACAACGCTGTTTTAGCCTTATTTCACAATTTATTACTAATGTTATTCACAACCTAGGTTGATTACCAAAGATGATAATACATAGATAAATATGATGGCAAGCCAAAGATAATCTCGGCTCCTTAGGTATCGATCCATATCTTAATGTACACTTACATCAATGACCTTTTTTTTAAAAATAAACTACGTACATTAATTCACATTCTCCAATTATACTACCATAACCTGACAAAAGTTATAAATCAGCTAAGGTATTTTTAACCACGATTGACTGGGGCCCAAAGTTTTGCTTCTATCCTGGGGTTGCGATGTCATCTGAAAGAGGTGAATAATTGAATTAGGTTTGCTCGTTTAAAAATACGTGTGGCGATATATACATCTGTTTTTTAATTTCAAAAATTTCTAATTGGTCGAGTTTGGCCCCCTTTTCCTCTGTGTGTAGGACTTGTACATCTATTGTGTATTTGTGATTATTGTTCAGGCCATTTCCTGCAAAGACTGAGTCAGCCTTCCTCAGTTTCCAGCTTCCGTGGTGTTCCTCAAGCCTAGTACATATTGTCCTCCCCGTCCGTCCGATGTAGCAAGATTGACACTCCCGGCATGTGATTTTATAAATCCCACTTTTTGTGATAGCTGGTTGTTTGTCTTTTGCATTGAACGAGAAACCACCAATTGTCTTAGGGACATAGACAAATACAGAGATAGCCTTTGCCTTCAAAATGTTACTTATGCTACTTAATGTTTTCGTTCTAAAAGGTAATCTGCACCATTTCTTTCCCTGTTTCTCTGTATTTTCTTTGGGGACAGTAAGGACCTGGCTTGCTTCTTCATCTTTTTAGCTAAAATTTTATCAGTGGTGTTGGGACCAAATTCATTATTTATGGCTATTGTTTCTATTGTGTTTAGTTCCTGGTCAAAGTCTTCTTGGGACATAGGGATAGATAGGAGAGGGTGGATCATGTGATGGAATGCTGCACGTTTGTAGTTTGTAGGATGTTGGGAGGAAGCCGGGATGAAAGCTGTCAGTGAAGGAATCTTTTCGGTAAATTTTAAATGTACGGTTACTGTCCTTTATCTTTAAGCGAATTTCCAGGAAGTTTATGCTGCCCCCCCCCCCCCCCAGCTCCTTTATATTAGTGTGCCACTGGTTCATATTTTCCACAAATTTATGGAGTTGTCTGTTGGAATCTTTCCACATAGAAAGAATATCATCTAAATATCTGTACCAACACGCAACATATTTTTCCAGTGGTTCTCTCTTCAGAAAATCAGTTTCCCACTTGTCCATGAACATTTCTGATAATAAGGGGAATAAGGAAAGCCCATTTCCAGACTACCTGTTTGCTGATACTAGCTCCCTTCAAAGCAGAAACCCGAGCTGTTCTAGGCGCTACAGTCTGGAACCGCGCGACCGCTACGGTCGCAGGTTAGAATCCTGCCTCGGGCATGGATGTGTGTGATGTCCTTAGCTTAGTTAGCTTTAAGTAGTTCTAAGTCTAGGGGACTGATGACCTCAGAAGTTAAGTCCCATAGTGCTCAGATCCATCTGAAAGCAGAAATAATTTTGATTTAAACAACATTCCACTGTACTAACAGTGCTCAGCT
The DNA here is from genome assembly GCF_023897955.1 of Schistocerca gregaria. Taxonomy (NCBI): domain Eukaryota; kingdom Metazoa; phylum Arthropoda; class Insecta; order Orthoptera; family Acrididae; genus Schistocerca; species Schistocerca gregaria. The sequence continues at coordinate 122,624,369 of NC_064928.1, read as the reverse complement.
GCTCTTCTAGATTTATGTTGTGTGCAGATAATGATTGTGAAACAATATCTATAGTCTTGCTCTGGAATACATGTGAACAAGCTATGCACACCAAGAGAGACTAATTTTGCATTTGTTGGAATCTTAACATCTGTCATCTTGTTAACTAAATACACTCCTGGAAATGGAAAAAAGAACACATTGACACCGGTGTGTCAGACCCACCATACTTGCTCCGGACACTGCGAGAGGGCTGTACAAGCAATGATCACACGCACGGCACAGCGGACACACCAGGAACCGCGGTGTTGGCCGTCGAATGGCGCTAGCTGCGCAGCATTTGTGCACCGCCGCCGTCAGTGTCAGCCAGTTTGCCGTGGCATACGGAGCTCCATCGCACTCTTTAACACTTGTAGCATGCCGCGACAGCGTGGACGTGAACCGTATTTACAGTTGACGGACTTTGAGCGAGGGCGTATAGTGGGCATGCGGGAGGCCGGGTGGACGTACCGCCGAATTGCTCGACACGTGGGGCGTGAGGTCTCCACAGTACATCGATGTTGTCGCCAGTGGTCGGCGGAAGGTGCACGTGCCCGTCGACCTGGGACAGGACCGCAGCGACGCACGGATGCACGCCAAGACCGTAGGATCCTACGCAGTGCCGTAGGGGACCGCACCGCCACTTCCCAGCAAATTAGGGACACTGTTGCTCCTGGGGTATCGGCGAGGACCATTCGCAACCGCCTCCATGAAGCTGGGCTACGGTCCCGCACACCGTTAGGCCGTCTTCCGCTCACGCCCCAACATCGTGCAGCCAGCCTCCAGTGGTGTCGCGACAGGCGTGAATGGAGGGACGAATGGAGACGTGTCGTCTTCAGCGATGAGAGTCGCTTCTGCCTTGGTGCCAATGATGGTCGTATGCGTGTTTGGCGCCGTGCAGGTGATCGCCACAATCAGGACTACATAGGACCAAGGCACACAGGGCCAACACCCGGCATCATGGTGTGGGGAGCGATCTCCTACACTGGCCGTACACCTCTGGTGATCGTCGAGGGGACACTGAATAGTGCACGGTACATCCAAACCGTCATCGAACCCATCGTTCTACCATTCCTAGACCGGCAATGGAACTTGCTGTTCCAACAGGACAATGCACGTCCGCATGTATCCCGTGCTACCCAACGTGCTCTAGAAGGTGTAAGTCAACTACCCTGGCCAGCAAGATCTCCGGATCTGTCCCCCATTGAGCATGTTTGGGACTGGATGAAGCGTCGTCTCACGCGGTCTGCACGTCCAGCACGAACGCTGGTCCAACTGAGGCGCCAGGTGGAAATGGCATGGTAAGCCGTTCCACAGGACTATATCCAGCATCTCTACGATCGTCTCCATGGGATAATAGCAGCCTGCATTGCTGCGAAAGGTGGATATACACTGTACTAGTGCCGACATTGTGCATGCTCTGTTGCCTGTGTCTATGTGCCTGTGGTTCTGTCAGTGTGATCACGTGATGTATCTGACCCCTGGGACAATGAATTCACTGTGTTCTTATTTCAATTTCCAGGAGTGTATAAACTGTTCTTAATGCTATATTTTCCTTTGAAGTTCAGCTTCTTCTTCAAGATGGTGTTGATTCTACTGGCAGTCTTGTGTACTGGAGCATGTATCGCAGATACTACTGGACGGATTGGAAGTTCTGGTTAGTGGAGCTTCGGTAAACCATAAAGCTGTGGTGCCCTAGGGTTCATTTGCAGCATGCTCTTACAGGCATATTCAGGAAAGATACTGGAGCACTTGTTTACTACCTGCTTAGCCTGTTCATTGTAACTAGTTGTCGGGTCTCTCTGTAATTGTTTTAGCTACACTGACTGGAAAAAATCCTCTACTTTGTTTTATAATCTGTTTTATTTAACAGCGCTACTGTCTCTCCCTCCTGCACTAGTTACAATCACATTACTGTTTTCAATCCTAGTTTTAAGATCCTTCATGACGTCATGATTGGGAATCAATAATATACTTGAAAATGGGCTTATAACCCGAAAGTTAGGTTGTGCAGCAGCATTAATAATAATTGCGAAACAAGGCTAAAAACAGTGTTTGTTTAGTTAATTATTACAATCTATTGATTAGCTAATATGAGTCCCTGACTACCAAACCATTCTGTGAAGACCGCGCATCAATTGCAATTCCATTTCCACAATATTTGTCGTGGACATTTTAGGTGATTCACCCTATATACAGGGTGGAGAAAAATTTTGTCACGAAGTTTTAACCTTGGATAGCTGATGCCAGTAGGAACCAAAATTACTTATGTTATGTAGGTCGACAACGCACAGTTTTTAAACTACGGAAACTTGGCACCACGATCTCCGATTGGCCGCGAGATTGCCCTGTTGCCACATACTCTGTACAACGCACGACCGCGAATGCTTTGCTGCCGCAGTTCGCGATGTATCGAAGGCGGCCCGCTCGCAAGGTGGTAGCGCGAAAGCCTTCTACTCTGGGGGCCTGGAGGCGAATCTGCTGGGGTCCCAACTCATCCATTGTAGTTTCATGATAAGAAGTACAGGGAACAACCCCGTCAACAGCTGTTAGTTCCCGTACAGAAAGTCTTTTACAAATTGTATCGGTCCTGAAAGGGGCCCTTTTTGTAGCTGGGACATTGTTTACTTAAAGCAGGTGCTCGGACTGGCGACCCTCTGACGCGACACAGGCTTGGTGACGTCGAGCGGTATTTTGCCGAACTCCTCCAAAGATTTCTGGCGTTACCCTGATGTGATTGGCGGCATGTTGCATGCGATCCATTAATTCCTCTTCGTTTCTAGGTGGTTCGCGTCCGGATGGGTGAACAAGAACCTTGAAGAATCCCCAGAGTAAGAAGTCCAGTGGCGTGAGGTCTGGTTATCGAAGGGGCCATGTCCTACGAGCACATCTGCCAATCATCTGGTCGTCGAAGAGTTCATCCACGCACAGCACGACTGTTATATGCGGGCGCCCCACCATTCTGCACGTCCAGGGGAACGTCTTCCAGCAGGCTGGATAGAGTTTCTTTGCAAAAAGTGAAGGTAATTTGCCCCAGTAAGTCGAGGAGGTAAACGGACCGACCCAATCAGATGGTCACCCACAATGTCTGCCGAAATGTTGAGCGAAAATCGTTCCTGGTGTCCGTGGACGTACGTGACGTGAGGATTACCCCTTCCCCAGTAATGGACGTTTCGAGTGTTGTTAAAGTCTTTTGTATTGAACAAGTGTTGTGTACATAGTTCTGCGTAGTTAGTGCGTACACAACTTTCCCACTAGAGCGCGCCCTGCTAAGCACAACAGCACAGGCGCAGAGCTCGTCCATCTCCGCACTACGGGATGGCGCTGTCTTAGAGACGGACCAAATTCTGCTTCCGCTCATCCACGTATTAATATGTAACGCAGCCAATGATATTGATGCTAATGTATAACCTTTTCTCCTCGCCGATCACACTCGTGCAGTGATACCTGAACGCGCGAGGTATTATAATGAATGTGTGCATTAGTCTGCATTTGTCTGTACCAGCGTATAGTCAAGTTTGAGTCTGCGCCTAATAAGATTACCATATTCCTGTACATAGCCATGAAGATCAATGAATAGACACTTTGTCAAGTATCAGAGATATGTGAGAATAAGATTAACGTACCAAGATTAAAGCAACTTCCGATTGTCAATTGTAAACAGCATCCAGAATCAAGTTACATAAGGTCTATGCTTTTTATTATTTTAATAAATGTGTGTGAAAATTAATAAAGTTCTGTTTAAAGTTGGTCACCATCAATCTGCTACTCTAAGCGTGCAAGTGGCATTTCTGTCATCTGACCTAACGGCAGAAGATAAACACGCCACGATAAGACCACGAGACATATTGCTGGCACTCGCGTACTTCGTTAGAGCGACAAGTCAAATAACCTGATGGTGTGTGTACCGAAAGTCTTACAGTACGCACACCACAACAAGAAACCACCAATTGTCTTACGGACCTAGACAAACGCAAAGAAACCCTTTGCCTTGAAGATTTTACTCCCGATGAAAGGTGCACTCGTCGGTAAACAACACACTGGCGGAAATGTCGGGATCTCGTGCAACGTATCGCCGGCCGCGGTGGTCTCGCGGTTCTAGGCGCGCAGTCGGGAACCGTGCGACTGCTACGGTCGCAGGTTCGAATCCTGCCTCGGGCATGGATGTGTCTGATGTCCTTAGGTTAGTTAGGTTTAAGTAGTTCTAAGTTCTAGGGGACTAATGACCACAGCAGTTGAGTCCCATAGTGCTCAGAGCCATTTGAACCATTTTTTTTTGCAACGTATCACAGAATCCACCTGCAAAACCGCAGCCTAACCCGCTACAGGATTTAGGTCTTGGACTGGGTGGAAACTAAATGGATGCTGGCCGTCATCCCTCAAAACCTCCCAGACTAACCGATGAGTGACACCCATGTCGTGTCCAACAACTCGAGTACTTGTCGTACTCGTAGGTACTTCCACGAAGCGCTCGAGACAGTCCCTTCAAATGCAGCACCCGTCGTGTTCGAAGTCTTCCAGCATCAACATCCTATCCCGCTAACGAGCCTGTTTCGCCAAGTCGCGGCGAATTGCTGTAAACGCTTGCGGGTGTGAGTGGCGTCTTGCTCAGCACCGCTCCTCATACAACCGTCGAGCTTCATGCGCATTACCGTCGGATAGTTCATCAACAAAAAACATATATCGTTGAAACTTCGTGGCAGATTAAAACTGTGTGCCCGACCGAGACTCGAACTCGGGACCTTTGCCTTTCGCGGGCAAGTGCTCTACCAACTGAGCTACCCGAGCACGGCTCACGCCCCGTCCTCACAGCTTTACTTCTGCCAGTACTTCGTCTCCTACCTTCCAAACTTTACAGAAGCTCTCCTGCGAAACTTGCAGAACTAGCACTCCTGAAAGAAAGGATACTGCGGAGACATGGCTTAGCCACAGCCTTGGGGATGTTTCCAGAAAACTGTGAGGACGGGGCGTGAGCCGTGCTTGGGTAGCTCAGTTGGTAGAGCACTTGCCCGCGAAAGGCAAAGGTCCCGAGTTCGAGTCTCGATCGAGCACACAGTTTTAATCTGCCAGGAAGTTTCATATCAGCGCACACTCCGCTGCAGAGTGAAAATCTCATTCTGGAAACATATCTCGTTGTTCTTCAAACGAATACTGTGGCGCACGTGCTTAATGTAAGACTAAATCGCAGGTGACGTGTGTGTGCTCCGAAGCGAAGCTTAAGGTGTGAAAGCCTCTGACGTGAGGCGGAGACAAACGGCAAACCTATTTGACACGTGTGCGTATCACCTTGGGGCAGTGGCGGGGCGAGGACATTTGTATGTGTGAACCGACAACCATAGCGCTGCCCATCAACTGACAAAGGGCCACATGGCAATAACACTGCCAATTGGAGCGCGTGGCCCTACGTTTCCGTAGTATAAAAATGTTGCGTTGTCGACCTACACAACGTAAGTCATTTTGGTTCCTACAGGCATCAGCTATCCAGGATTAAAATTTCGTGACACAGTTTTTCTCCACACAGGGTGAACAATAATAAAACCGATGAACTGTAGTGCCGTTTCTAGGCGCTACAGTCTGGAACCGCGTGAAAGCTACGGTCGCAGGTTCGAATCCTGCCTCGGGCATGGATGTGTGTGATGTCCTTAGGTTAGCTGGTTTAAGTAGTTCTAAGTTCTAGGGGACTGAAAGCCTCATAAGTTAAGTCCCATAGTGCTCAGAGCCATTTGAACCATTTGAACAAATTGCTGTGACGGATTCGTGAATGGAAATGCAGGAAAAAAGGTCATACGAACATGTGTCCGGAAACGCATCGTTGCCACGGTAGATCGCGCTGACGAATGATCGTTCCTCTGGCAACATTCTGTGTGTTCCTGGTCTGTTGCAGGGTGCGTGATTGACGTAGCTTACTGCAAGCAACAGAATGGCCCAGTATTCGTGTTGGGAACAACCCGAGGTGATATTTGTATACCGCCAACCGTTGAGAGCCACGACGGGTATCTACAAGAAGCTCCCGCCAATATGAGGTAAGCCAAAGAACGATTAAGTGCATCGTGAATCCACACTCCTGGAAATGGAAAAAAGAACACATTGACACCGGTGTGTCAGACCCACCATACTTGCTCCGGACACTGCGAGAAGGCTGTATAAGCAATGATCACACGCACGGCACAGCGGACACACCAGGAACCGCGGTGTTGGCCGTCGAATGGCACTAGCTGCGCAGCATTTGTGCACCGCCGCCGTCAGTGTCAGCCAGTTTGCCGTGGCATACGGAGCTCCATCGCACTCTTTAACACTTGTAGCATGCCGCGACAGCGTGGACGTGAACCGTATTTACAGTTAACGGACTTTGAGCGAGGGCGTATAGTGGGCATGCGGGAGGCCGGGTGGACGTACCGCCGAATTGCTCAACACGTGGGGCGTGAGGTCTCCACAGTACATCGATGTTGTCGCCAGTGGTCGGCGGAAGGTGCACGTGCCCGTCGACCTGGGACCGGACCGCAGCGACGCACGGATGCACGCCAAGACCGTAGGATCCTACGCAGTGCCGTAGGGGACCGCACCGCCACTTCCCAGCAAATTAGGGACACTGTTGCTCCTGCGGTATCGGCGAGGACCATTCGCAACCGTCTCCATGAAGCTGGGCTACGGTCCCGCACACCGTTAGGCCGTCTTCCGCTCACGCCCCAACATCGTGCAGCCCGCCTCCAGTGGTGTCGCTACAGGCGTGAATGAAGGGACGAATGGAGACGTGTCGTTTTCAGCGATGAGAGTCGCTTCTGCCTTGGTGCCAATTATGGTCGTATGCGTGTTTGGCGCCGTGCAGGTGAGCGCCACAATCAGAACTGCAAACGACCGAGGCACACAGGGCCAACACCCGGCATCATGGTGTGGGGAGCGATCTCCTACACTGGCCGTACACCTCTGGTGATCGTCGAGGGGACACTGAATACTGCACGGTACATCCAAACCGTCATCGAACCCATCGTTCTACCATTCCTAGACCGGCAATGGAACTTGCTGTTCCAACAGGACAATGCACGTCCGCATGTATCCCGTGCCAACCTGCTCTAGAAGGTGTAAGTCAACTACCCTGGCCAGCAAGATCTCCGGATCTGTCCCCCATTGAGCATGTTTGGGACTGGATGAAGTGTCGTCTCACGCGGTCCGCACGTCCAGCACGAACGCTGGTCCAACTGAGGCGCCAGGTGGAAATGGCATGGCAAGCCGTTCCACAGGACTACATCCAGCATCTCTACGATCGTCTCCATGGGAGAATAGCAGCCTGCATTGCTGCGAAAGGTGGTTATACACTGTACTAGTGCCGACATTGTGCATGCTCTGTTGCCTGTGTCTATGTGCCTGTGGTTCTGTCAGTGTGATCATGTGATGTATCTGACCCCAGGAATGTGTCAATAAAATTTCCCCTTCCTGGGACAAAGAATTCACGGTGTTCTTATTTCAATTTCCAGGAGTGTACATATCTAGAAACAGTCCTCGGAGAATGGTTGAGGCTTTTGTGGTTGGCAGGAGAGCCAACACCGTGTTACTAGAGGAAGCCGAAAGGCACGCGATTTAGCTCACGCAGGCTGGCGTGAGGTCTGGAACAGGACAAGGAAATTAGAATTCAGATACAACGTACGTAGCTGGTGGAATACTTAACTTCAATCCGTTAATGATGAACGTCGCTCGTGACGGTATATAGTTCACAATATCAATAGTAACTGATAATGGCGCCTTGCTAGGTCGTAGCAAATGACGTATGGCTATGTTAAACTATCTTATTGGCAAATGTGAACGTAAGTAGGCAGTGAACCATCGCTAGCAAAGTCGGCTGAACAACTGGGTGAGTGCTAGGAAGTCTCTCTCTAAGCCTGCCGTGTGGCCGCGCTCGGTCTGCAATCATTGATAGTGGCAACAGGCGGGTCCGACGTATACTAACGGACAGCGGCCGATTTAAAGGCTACCACCTAGCAAGTGTGGTGTCTGGCGGTGACACTACATTCCTCCCCCGTAAATCGGTGTACGGTTGTGGTATAAGGCTTCCGCCCGCCGTGGGGAGGACCCCGAATGCGACGAAGCGGGGAGCCTAACAACAGGCGAGGCTGTGCCACCCGCACTCTGCCATTCGGACCGCAGGGAGCTAGGAAACGCCTGAAAACCTGCTCCAGGGTGCACGCCAACATGCGGTGTATGCGCCCGTAGAGAGACAGGAGGGGCCGAAGGGTCTACCTCCATCGGGCCGGGGCACCCGACGGGCGAAGACGACATATGGTCCTGAGCGGGCAAGAGTTCCATGTCGGAGGAGAACTGGTCACGGGAAGCGATCGACGGTGCGTGACCCAGGGAGGCGCCCGGCGGATGCAGCGACGCGTCCACTGCGGGCGTCGTCGGTGGGAGAACAGGCGGCGTTGGCGGCGGCGGCGGTGGCGGCGGCGCGTCGCTGTGGGGCAAAATGGAAGGCAGCGTCGGTAACACCTGGGGCTGAGGCGAGCCAGTAGATGGGTCCCCGGGGCGCTGACCGGACGGCACCGTCGCTGAAAGCAGACGGCGAGCGGCAGATCCCGTGTGACGACAGAGGCGCAGCTGATTGAGATGCCAACGCACCTCACCAGAGGCCCCCAAAACCAGGTACATAGCGCTGCCGAGGCAGCGAAGAATATGCCCTTCGAGCCAACGCCGTGAACCTCGGTAGTGGCGATAGTAGACAACGTCGCCTGGAGCAAAAGCAGGTGTCTGCCGCTGCACAGGAACCTGATGTGGCGGATGTAGCAAAGACAGCAAGGTTCGATGATGACGACCGTGGAGCAACTCAGCCGACGAGCGACCATCTCGGGGCTGAGAGCGATACGAGGACAAAAAGAGCAATAACGCGTCCTCTCGAGAATGTGACTCTTTCAACTTCAACATCTGTGACTTGAAAGTCGTGACCAATCGTTCAGCGGAACCGTTTGACTGTGGCGAAAATGGCGCGGACGTCAGATGTTGAATACCATTGGCCTTGCAGAATGACTGAAATTCTACGGACATGAATTGTGGGCCATTGTCGGAAACGATGGTCTGTGGAAGACCTTCAATGCAAAAGATAGCGGGTAACGCTTGGATGGTAGCAGACGACGTCGTGGAAGACATCCGGACAACAAAAGGAAAATTACTGAATAAATCTACCACAACCAACCATCGAGGATTCCAGAATGGACCAGCAAAATCGATGTGTAAGCGTTGCCAAGGGGAAGTGGCTTTTGGCCATACAAAGAATTTCCGCGGTGGTGCTGATTGTTGTTCGGCACACTCCATGCAAGAAGAGCACATATTCGTAATCGCGGCATCGATTCCGAACCAAGTCAGTGCTGACGAGCAAGTTGTTTCGTTCTCACTATACACCAATGTCCTTGGTGGAGGAGCTGTAAGACAGAGGACTGTAATGAACGTGGTACCACGACCCTGTGACTGATCATTATCAGAACGCGACAGCAAAACACCACGTCGTACAAAAAGTCTCTCCTTGTGAGCAAAAAATCGGCGAACCAACGGGTACCCGATCCGTGACTTTGACAAGGGCCATTGCGTAGCAACAAAACGCAGAACGCGAGCATGGACAGTGTCGGCAGATGTGGCTGTAGCTACACGACGAAAATCAATCGGAAACGATTCGACCACGTCATCGGTTTCCGCATCAATGAACATGCAAGCAAGTTCGGAGGAATCGAATGCCCTATCCTCAGCAACAGGCAAGCGGGACAACGCATCGGCGTTTCCGTGCTTAGCAGTGGACCGATACAAGATATCGTAGCGATACTGCGAGAGGAAAATAGACCAGCGAATGAATTTCTGCGCTGTACGTGGAGGTACAGGCTTGGTCGGATGAAAAAGCCATGTCAAAGGTTTGTGGTCTGTGATGATGGTAAAGTGACGACCATACAAGAAATCATGAAACTTTGTAACACCAAATACGAGCGCCAATGCTTCTTTCTCGATCTGTGAATAATTTCTTTGAGCAGACGAGAGCAATTTAGACGCAAAGGCAATAGGGCTATCGTGCGATCCATCTTTGTGCTCAAGCACAGCATCGATCCCGAAATCCGATGCATCCACCATCAAAAAGAGTGGCTTCTGGGGATCGAATGGTGTAAGGCAAGTATTGGAAAGCAACGCCGATTTCAACTGGCGAAAGGCGCGTTGGCATTCCGTCGTCCAGACGAACGGAACACCCTTACGGCGTAAGCGATGAAGCGGAGCTGAAATGGAAGAGGCATGCGGAATATTTTTATGATAATAGTTGATTTTTCCCAGCACACTCTGTAGCTGCTTCAAATTCCACGGCGACGGCAAGTCTTGTATGGCACGGAGGTGCGTGGGACTGGGATGTATGCCTTGGGCATTGAGTACATGTCCCAAGTATGGCAAGTCACGAGCAAAAAACACACATTTGTCCTTCCGCAAGCGAAGACCATTTTGTCGCAAGACCTGAAATAATGTTCTGAGATTGTCTAAATGTTCTTCTTCCGTCTTTCCGGAGATCACAATATCGTCCAGATAGTTTGCTGCAGTAGGGACGGACGCACAAACAGATTGCAGATATTGCTGAAACAATGCCGGAGCGGATGCACACCCGAATGGCAGTCATTTGAATTGATACAACCCAAGATGCGTGTTAACCACCAAAACGCGCTGGGATTCTTTGTCCACCGGCATTTGCAAGTACGCATCTACGAGGTCCAACTTCGAAAAATATTTACCCGGGCACAGTTTGTCAAAAAGAACTTCCGGGCAGGGTAAAGGAAAAGTTGCAATCACTAGTTGTGGATTCACTGTTGCCTTGAAGTCCACACAAAGTCTCAACTTTCCGGAAGGTTTTGGCAAAATTACTAAGTGTGATGTCCAGAGAGAAGACTGCACACATTCAATTACATCTCGTGATTCCAAATCGTGTAACGCTTTTGCGACCTCATCACGCAATGCGTGGGGAACATTGCGCGCTCTGAAAAATTTCTGTTGCTCGTTTACTTTCAGTTCCAAATGTGCTTTATAGTTCTTAGCGCAACCGAGGCCCGGTGCAAAAATGTCTGCAAATTCTTCACATAGTCGAGAAACGCTGTCTGAAGGCACAGTCTGGTTCACTGATAGGACCTGATTTACTATAGACAAGTTAAACAACTTAAATAAATCGAAACCAAACAAGTTCACTGCAGAAGAAGAACGAAGGACGTAAAATGACACAAGTTTTGTTTGTCCTTTGTATGTTGCAAGAAGGCTGCATTGTCCTAACACAGGGATCTCTTGACCTGAATAGCTAGTTAAGTTAACATTTGCGGCACGCAACGGAGGTGTGCCCAGCAGTTTGTGTCTTGATTGATCAGTGAAACTGCAGCTCCTGTATCGAGTTGGAATAGTATCACTTTGCCGTTAATGTCCAAGTCTACAAAAAGTTTATTGTCCTACTGACGACAAGAGCGACTGTCTCGTGCAACGTGAACTGACACTGTTACATAATCACTTGCGACTTGACGGGAGTTCCGGCGATGTCGACGCATACTATTTTTGGGACAAACACAGTCACTGTTAGAGAGAGTGGCACTGGGCGGAGTGGAATGAACTACATGAATTTCCATGGGCGAAGTTTCGCGAGCCTGAGTACCCTTGGTTCGATTCCGATTCCGGCGCGAAGCAAAGGGCCCGGAACGGTTTTGAGCTTCCGATCTTTGCTTTTTCTGGCAAACACTCTGAACATGTCCTTTTTTATTACAATAAAAGCAAATAGCTTGGCGTGACGGGCAGTTCTCACGCATGATTTGATCACTGCATTAGCTTGCCGGCGCGGCACACGTGGCTGAGAACCTGGCGGCAGCGGCGCGGCCGGACGCGAGGGCTGTTTACTGCTCCGTGCAGCTCGCCCGGCGGGCCGGTGAACCTGACACATGGCCGGCGAAGTTTCAAATGATTCCTGAGCAAAGTCAAGTGTGTCCTGCCGATCCAATATGTCCATCACTTGTTGAAGGGAGGGATTGACTAGTTTCAAAATCTGTTCCCTTACACGAACATAAGAAACGTTCTGTGCAATTGCATCACGTACCATAGTATCTGAATATGGGAGTCCACATTGACACACAAAAGCACAATCCCTAGTAAGGACTTGCAAGGTTGCAACCAACTACCGATTAGTCTGACCTGCCGTACGTTTTGTACGAAAGAAGGTATACCGTTTGGCAACTACATTGACTGATTCTTTGAAATATGCATCTAATGCAGACAAAATTTCTTCGTAGGACAGAGTTGCTACGTCGCGTCGGGGAAATATTTTGACTATCACACGGTACGTGTTCACCCCGACTGAAGATAACAAAAAAGGCTGCCGCTCGTTACCTCGAATTCTGTAGGCGGCGAGATGGAATCCAAATTGGCGTGACCACTCCGTTCATTTTTGCAGTGCAGCATCAAAAGGTCGAAAAGTTGGTGCAACAGCGTGTTGTCGCTGCGTTAGCGGTGAAGCAGCTGCTGCCGCATCGTTTTGCATTGCACATTGACCCTGGACGAGCTGTCCAAGGGCATCCAGTAAGGCCTGCGTCTGCTGATTCTGTAAGCGATAAAATTCGGACAGTACATCTGGAGATTGTGGCGAAGCCATTACACATGTAAATCAGGGCAATATCGATAAGAACGCGGTGTGACTCGTCGCCAATTTCGTGGTTGGCAGGAGAGCCAACACCGTGTTACTATAGGAGGCCGAAAGGCACGCGATTTAGCTCACGCAGGCTGGCGTGAGGTCTGGAACAGGACAAGGAAATTAGAATTTAGAAACAACGGACGTAGCTGGTGGAAAACTTAACTTTAATCCATTAATGATGAACGTCGCTCTTGATGGTACATAGTTCACAATATCAATAGTAACTGATGATGGCGCCTTGCTAGTTCGTAGCAAATGACGTAGCTGGCATTGTTAAACTATCTTATCGGCAAATGAGAACGTAAGTAGGCAGTGAACCATCGCTAGCAAAGTCGACTGTACAACTGGGTGAGTGCTAGGAAGTCTTTCTAGGCCTGCCGTGTGGCGGCGCTCGGTCTGCAATCACTGATAGTGGCGACACGCGGGTCCGACGTATACTACCGGACCGCAGCCGATTTAAAGGCTACCACCTAGCAAGTGTGGTATCTGGCGGTGACACCACAGAGGCATCTCATCAGCATCGGCTGAACATCAACGTGTTGGTAGAGATTCCTGACGAATACATAATTGGATCGGTTATTTATTCCACAACGCCTCGATGGAGCCATGTACATGGACTTCCTGTGGAATGCTCCACCTGGGCTGCTTGAGAATGTGTCTTTGCCAATACGACAGGTTATGTGATATCTGTGTGACGGAGCGATACCCCACTTCCACATTACAGTTGGCCAATGCGTCAACAGCATCTTCCCCCAACGATGGACATGTAGCGGAGGCCCTGCAGCATGGCCTGCTACATCACCGGACTTAATGCCCCTGGATTTTTACCTCTGGAAGCATCTGGAAAGCATCGTGTATGCTGAAATGGTTCCTGATGTCCAGACCCTTAAAGAGCGTGCTACAGTGCCTGTAATGTTATTAGCAGACAGGCCGGAACGTGTGAAAGAGTGCGGAAATCCCCTACGGAACGTGCGAACGAGTGTATTGCATCCCATGGAGGCCACTTTGAACATCTATTGTGACTTGAATGCGTTGCAGCTTTATACTGTGTTCCGGGACACATCCATTTCTGGACACACGTCCGTAGGACCTTTATATATACTAATCTGCCCAAGTATTATGTCCACATACCTAATAGCCCCTGCGTCCACATTTGGAAGCGGCGACGCATCATGACATGGAAGCAATGAAGCCTTGGTAGGTCGCTTGAGGGAGTTGGCAACACATATGCACAAACTAGTCACCTAATTCCCGAAAATTCCAGGCAGAGGGGCGCTTAGGTGTGACTCCATGTTCAGTCACATTCCAGATGTGTTCAATCGGGTTAAGATGTGACGAGATGGGGGACCATCAAATCAATTGGATTTCGCCAATGTGTTCCCCGAACCAATCCATCACATTCGGGGCCTTGTGAATTATCTCGTTGAAAATTGTCATTCCCATCGGAAAACAAGGTCGTCATGAAGGAGTGTGCTTGGTCTCCAAGTTGTGTAAGATACTCTGGCACGAGCGCCATTGAACAGATGGATGCCCATGTGACTGATCCTCAGACCATGGTGGAGCCATTATTCCCGTCCCGCAGTACAGGTGTTGTAAAGGAGCTGTTCCCCAGAAGACGACATATTCGCTCCCTCCCATCGGCGTGATGAAGAAGGTATCGGGATTCATCACACAATGCAATGCTCTGCCACTGCGCCAACGTCCAGTACCGATGTTCACGTGTCCATTTCAGTCGTAGTTGCCGATGTCGTCTTGCTAATATTGGCACATGCTTGGATCGTCAGCTGCGGAGGCCCGTTGTTAGGAGTGCACTGTGCACTGTGAGTTCAGACATACTTGGACTCTGCCGAGCGTTAAAGTCTGATGTTAGTTCCTCCACAGTTCACCACCTGTCCTATTTTACCCGTCTGCGGAGCCTACGAATCCGATATACGTAACGAGCGGTGGCCGCCCAACCCCACGACGTCTGGACGTGATTTGAGCTTGCTTTCGCCACGTGTTGAAGAGACTCACCACAGCATTCCTCGAACACCCGACGAATCGTGCAGTTTCCGAAATGGTCGAGCCGAGCCTCCGGTCCATCACAATCTATTGTTGGTCGGACTCAGGTAGATCGCTCCCCTTCCCCGTTTTACGCACGGACAGTATGATCACTGCTACTTCATGGACCGTGCTGGGCTGTTTGGGGGAAGAGACCAAACAGCGAGGTCATCGATCTCATCGGATTAGGGAAGAATGGGGAAGGAAGTCGGCCGTGTCCTTTCAAAGGAACCACCCAGCATTTGCCTGGAGCGATTTAGGGAAATCACGGGAAACCTAAATCAGGATGGCCGGACGCAGGATTGAACCGTCGTCCTCCCGAATGCGAGTCCAGTGTGCTAACCACTGCGCCACCTCGCTCGGTCCATGGACCGTGCGTATATCTGACAGTCAGTCATTCCTTCCCATGTGACGTTCCTATCACCTAGATGGGTTTATATCGATAGTTAGTCGGTGGTCATAAAATTATGGCTGATCAGTGTTGTTCAGTTTTTTTATCTATTTACATCAGTTAATACACAAGTACAGGTATGTAGATACGTAGCAATTCTGGCCTCGTGACATCGTGCATTGTGCCGGTCGGAGTGGGCGAGCGGTTCAAGGCGCTACAGTCTGGAACCGCGCGAGCGCTACGGTCGCAGGTTCGAATCCTGCCTCGGGCTTGGATGTGTGTGATGTCCTTAGGTTAGTTAGGTTTAAGTAGTTCTAAGTTCTAGGGGACTGAGGACCTCAGAAGTTACGTCCCATAGTGCTCAGAGTCATTTGAACCATATGAACATCGTGCATTGTCATCTATAAAAATTCCGTCATTGATTCGGAACACGATGAATGGCTGCAAATGGTGCCCAAGCAGCCGGATATAACCAGGACCGAATCAGTTCCATGAAAACACAGCCCACATCCTTATGGCACCACCATGGGCTTGCACAATGCATTGTTTACAATTTGGATCCATGGCTTCGTGGGGCCTGCGCCATACTCGCTCACGGTTTTCCATTCGTCCAGGGACCGATTGATACGGTCACGAGAACAGGACAGGCGCTGCAGGCGATGACATGGTGTTAGGAAAGGAACTCGCATCTACATCTACATCCATACTCCGCAAGCCAACTGACGCTGTGTGGCGGAGCGTACCTCGAGTACCTCTATCGGTTCTCCCGTCTATTCCAGTCTCGTATTGTTCGTGGAAAGAAGGACTGTCGGTATGCCTCTGCGTGGGCTCTAATCTCTCTGATTTTATCCTCATGGTCTCTTTGCGAGATATACGCAGGAGGGATCAATATACTGCTTGACTCCCCGGTGAAGGTATGTTCTCGAAACTTTAACAAAAGCCCGTACCGAGCTACTGAGCGTCTCTCCTGCAGAGTCTTCCACTGGAATTTATCTATCGGCTCCGTAACGCTTTCGTGATTACTAAATGATCCTGTAACGAAGAGCGCTGCTCTCCGTTGGATCTTTTCTATCTCTTCTATTAACCCTATCTGGAACGGATCCCACACTGGTGAGCAGTATTCAAGCAGTGGGCGAACAAGCGTACTGTAACCTACTTCCTTTGTTTTCGGATTGCATTTCCGTAGGATTCTTCCATTGAAAGTCTGGCATCTGCTTTACCAACGATCAACTTTATATGATCATTCCTTATTAAATCACTTCTAATGCCTACTCCCAGATAATTCATGGAATTAACTGCTTCCAGTTGCTGACCTGCTATTTTGTAGCTAAATGATAAGAGATCTTTCTTACTATGTATTCGCAGCACATTACACTTGTCTACATTGAGATTCAATTGCCATTCCCTGCACCATGCGTCAATTCGCTGCAGATCCTCCTGCATTTTCCATTGTTACAACCTCTCGATACACCACAACATCATCTGCAAAAAGCCTCAGTGAACTTCCGATGTCATCCACAAGGTCATTTGTGTATATTGTGAATAGCAACGGTCCTACGACACTCCCCTGCGGCACACCTGAAATCACTCTTACTTCGGAAGACTTCTTTCCATTGAGAATGACGTGCTGTGTTCTGTTATCTAGGTTCTCTTCAATCCAATCACACAATAGGTCTGATAGTCCATATGCTGTTACTTTGTACATTAAACGACTGTGGAGAACTGTATCGAACGCCTAGCGGAAGTCAAGAAACACAGCATCTACCTGTGAACCCGTGTCTATGGCTCTCACAGTCTCGTGGACGAATAGCGCGACCTGGGTTTCACACGATCGTCGTTTTCGAAACCCATGCTGATTCCTACAGAGTAGATTTCTAGTCTCCAGAAAAGTCATTATACTTGAACATAATACGTATTCCAAAATTCTACAACTGATCGACGTTAGAGATATAGGTCTATAGTTCTGCACATCTGTTCGACGTCCCTTCTTGAAAACGGAGATGACCTGTGCCCTTTTCCAATCCTTTGGAACGGTACAGTCTTCTAGAGACCTACGGTACATCGCTGCAAGAAGGGGGGCAAGTTCCTTCTCGTACTCTGTGCAAAATCGAACTGGTATCACATCAGTTCCAGCGGCCTTTCCTCCTCGATCGTCTGCTGCCATATCCCATTAACGCCAGATTTCGCAGCACCGTCCTATCGGATACGTTCGTCGTACGTCCCTCATTGAAATTTTGGGCGAAAAAAGAGGTCAGCGATACACAGTGCTTATTTCATTATACCTGGCATGGACAAATAGAAAGAAAGAAAGCTTGTGTGGCAGGGTAGACCGCAGAGGCGGCAAACATGAGCCGCGCGCCGTGTGGGCTTTTACGGGTATATAACGAGCGGTGGCTGCGTAGTGTGGTGAGAGGGGAAGGGCGAAGGGGACTTATGCGCGGACACGCTCCGCTATTAGCGGCTAACTGCGTGGGAGGACAATTCATTAGGCGCGCCGCCGCCCAGCCAGCCGGCTGCGGTCCGCGATGGAGACGTCTGGCTGCCTCGGCAGACGGCGGCGCCGCTTCTGCCACCGGCTCGCACGCCCGTTTCCTGACCCTGTAACGGTTCTGTGCCGTGGAGCTGTATGATTCATCACGTGTGGATCAGAGTATTCTCCTAGGTAGATGGGTGTTTCATGAGATTGGTAGTATAGCCAAACAATGGATAATTTCATATCTAGGCCACAGTATACAGGAAATGGTACTTACAATGGAACCTCCCCATCGCACTCCCTCAGATTTAGTTATAAGTTGGCACAGTGGATAGACCTTGAAAAACTGAACACACATCAATCGAGTAAACAGGAAGAAGTTGTGTGGAACTATGAAAAGAATTAGCAAAATATACAAACTGAGTAGTCCATAAGCAAGACAGGCAACAGCAAGGAGAATGTGAACACAGGAGCGCCGTGGTCCCGTGGTTAGCGTGAGCAGCTGCCGAACGCGAAGTTCTCGGTTCAAGTCTTCCTTCTAGTGAAAAATTTTCTTTTTTATTTTCGCAAAGTTATGATCTGTCCGTTCGTTCATTGACGTCTCTGTCCACTGTAATAATTTTAGTGCCTGTGTTTTGCGACCGCATCGCAAAACCGTGCGATTAGTAGACGAAAGGACGTGCCTCTCCAATGGGAACCGAAAACATTTGATCGCAAGGTCAACCGATTCCTCGAAAACACGTCTGATGTATTCTATACGACACTGGTGACGGCATGTGCGTCACATGACAGGAATATGTTGTCGACCCACCTAACTTGTACATTTGGCGAATGGGTAAAAAGATTCTTCTCCCTTGCCCGATTTAGGTTTCCTTGTGGATGCGATAATCACTCCCAAAAAAGTGATGAAAACATAAGAGTTTGTCACATAAACTGCAACAAATAAATGCAACAGTTTCCACAGTCGCAGAGTTTTCCTGTGCTCTGTCAAAACATATGTTTTAACGTTTTCAAATTTTTCCGTGTGTAGGCCGTCAAATCCTACATATGTCCAAGCAAATCTGAACATATCCTGGAATTTTGGAGAGCGAAGTTGATTATGTGTGGGTGTCTGAACTTTGATAAATGACACGGACGGACATATAATAATTGTCTGAAAAAAAATTAAACTTTTCACTCGAGGGAAGACTTGAAGCAAGGACCTCTCGTTCCGCAGGTGCTCCCAATTACCACGGGACTACGGCACTTCGGAGCTCGTAGTATCTTTGATGTTACCTATCATGCGCTTGGACTACTCAGTTCGTATATTTTGCTTATTTTTTTCATAGTTCCACACAACTTCTTCCTGTTTTCTCGATTGATCTGTGTTCAGTTTTTCAATGCCTATTCACTGTGCCAACTTATAACTGAATCTGAGGGGGCTGCGATGGGGAGGTTCCCTTGCAAGCCACAGTATACAGGAAATAGTACTTAGTAAGTCAAGTAATATAGTTCGGAGACATTTTGAGTGGTGAAAGGGCCCTGTAGCTACCTTTCATTAGTCCGGTAGCCCAATTTTACTAGCATTTCTCTTTCTTTTCTTTGTTTATCTTTTCTCATAACTCTCACAGTGGTGTGATTGAATGAATGTAGTTGTGTGTCACGTTGCTAGACGGTGGCATAGTCTGCTGCAGAAAGTCTGCGATAGTCATACAGATTCAGCAGCAGATGTACAGAATAGCCAACTCTCCTAGTGGTCAAGTAGGTAAAGAGGTTTTACGCTACTTGTGAGAAATACACCTGCGTTAGGTCGGTGGCGGAAATGGCATCTTTTGGGTTTTCCGGGCCACGAGGAGGTGGAAGAGGCTGAAAAAGTAAAAGGGAGGCAGTCTGCCGCCGGTACGGGAAGCGTCCACAGCTGTGCTCCAGTCGAAGAAGGGTGAGTTACACTGACCGCGTGGCGCGTTGTTACTTGGCGAGAGGAGAGCTGTTAGCTTTTGGTCTCGTTTTCAACTTTGAAAGATTGCTTTGCCTTGTCGCGGCAAGGAATGCAAAACTTTGGCAGATTTTTCTTTTAGAAAATTTCTACAACAGACTTGGGTCCGCCGAAGGAGCGCCTGTATGAATGCCTGTTTGCCTTCAGCTGTGCCTGTATAAGCTTTTATTTTCCGAAATATTAATAGCTTTGCCTTCTCGTAAAATTTGCCTGCTTTATGTAGCTTTCGTCCGTGAGGAGCAAACCATGTGCCTAAGTTTCTTGGGCTACCGTCATCACTAACTATTCTATCTCATGTTTGTTTTAAAGAATGTTAACTGTTCATGATTGTGTGATGTGATATTGTTGCAACTTGGCCACGATACCTAGAAATTGCGTCTCCACAAACCACGTGGGCACGTGGGTGTACTGCGAAACGTGAACCGTTTCACGAGTTATTGCTATCAGTTATCAGGCAACAGCAGTTGTATTAATGATTCACGCCAATGATTTTACGTGTAGATTATAACGGTGAATGTATGGATGCTTTTCTTTAATGTTTTAGGAATTAATCTTATCAGGAATTGTGTACATGCCTCACATCCATATCTTAGGAATAAATGATTTTATCTACAATTTTCTCTTGTATTCCGAGGTTACGTTTTTGCACCTAAGCAACTCATCTCGTTAGCACATCCAACCCTTTTCCTTACGCATTGGTCCAGTGATTAGTTTCTCCTTTTATTTTAAAACAAATGCTTTAGATTAAGTCTTATTATCAGGTGTTTTGCTGGGAGCTGATCTTATGCACAGTGTTCATGTATTTTCTATTTTATTTTAAATGTTTGATTCTCGTCAACAGCGGACGCACGGGCAATACTATTAATTACAACGCATCCTCTATAATCGATATCACAACGTATGCATTTTTATGAGTTTTAGGTCTGTGATGAAATTAATTTATTTTCCGACTCGGTTAAACCTTTTATTAGTTGTATGGTTAGAGTCGGTGACGACCCTAATCTTATCGTAATAGCCCGTAGAAACAGGTTAGTTACAGTGGGGAGCCATCAAGTATGGGATTCCCCAAGGTTCAGTCTTACGCCTTGTTCCTCATAGATACAAACAATCTTCCATCTACATTGAGGTGAAAAAGAGCCATAAGATAGTTTATGCACATATAGAGAAGGCGGCAGTATCGTGTACACAAGGTACAAAAGGGCAGTGTATAGTAGGGCTAATCCATGTGAAAAGGTGATTATGTAATACCAAATTTCAGGCATTACCTCTCATTAAAGACAAAGCAGTGGCCGACGGCCTTCACTTAACGGCCGAGAGCAGCGGCGTTTTCGTCGAGTTGTCAGTGTTAACAGACAAGCAACACTGCATCAAATAACAGCGTAAATCACTGTCGGACGTACCACGAACTTCTCGGTTAGGACAGTGAGGTTAAATTTGGTGCTAACGGGCTGTGGTAGCGGACGATCGACACGAGTTCCTTTGCTAACAGCACGACATCGCCTGCAGCGCCTCTCCCATACACGCGACCATATGGTTTGGATCCTAGACGACTGAAAACTGGGGCCTTCTCAGATGGGTCCCCATTTCAGTTGGTAAGAGCTGTTGATAGGCTTCGAATATGGCCCAGACCCTACGAAAGTGTTCGCAGCTCATGGTCTGGTGCCTAGCTTTGCTTCCTCTGGATCACGGGGTCCCAGGCTCGATTTCCGTCCAGGTTGGGGACTTTAGCTGCTTGGGGCCTGGTTGTTTGTGTTGCCCTTATCATTTCATCATCATCATTCGTGACGATGGCTAAATTGGACTGCGAAATAATTAAACTGTATAAAAATTGGGACTTTGCACGAGCGCTGATTTCTGTGCAGTTGAGCACCTTGCAAACCAAACATCATCACCCCATGAAGCCATGAATCCCAGCTGTGTACAAGGCACTGTGCAAGCTCGTGCTGTGGCTGTGTTTCATGGAGTTTATTTGGCCTTGCTTATATTCAGCTGCTTGGACACCATTTGCAGCCATTCATGACTCCGTTTTCCGAAACAGCAATGAAATTTTTATACGTAACAATGCACCATGTCACCAGGCCAGAATTGTTCGTGACTGGTTGGATGAATAATCTGTACAAATGATTTGGGCACCCAAATCGCCCGACGTGAATACCATTGAATGTTTTTGGGACACAATCGAGAGGTCAGCTCGTGTACAAAATCCTGCAGCGGCAACACTCTTGCAATTATGGACGGCTACAGATGAAGGATGTATCAATATCTCTTCAGGGAACTTCCAAGGACTTGCTGAGTCAATGGTTCGTCGAGCTGAAGTACTACACCGGGCAAATGGAGGTCCGACACGCTATTACGAGGTATCCCATGAATTTTGTCACCTCCGTATATTGTGACTGCGGTAAAATCGCATATTGGTTTCCCCCCAAGCCTCACTTTTAGGCCCACTATTGTTCATCATATATGTAAACGGTCTTGTCTCTAACAAACTAGAAGTAGAATAAGATCTTTTTCAGATGACACTAGTATTATAATCAGTCCAAGGTTCCATACAGACACACAAGTAACGGTAAACAATGCTATTAAAAGTGCTATTGATTGGTTTTCTGCAGACAGTCTCATCATCAATTTCAGAAAGGCATAGCACATTCAGTTCTGCACATCTAAGGGCTCTACACGAACTGTAAGTGTAACACGTGGTGAGGAAATAACAAACAGGGTGGATAGTTCAAAAATTTTAGGTGTCCACGTTGATGAGATTTAAAACTGGAAAAACCACATTTTAGAACTTTTAAAATAATTTAGTCCAGCCATATTTGCACTTACAGTCATTGCTAATCTTGAGGAGAGAAAATCAGTATAATTTGACAGTTTTGCACATTTTCATTCAGTAGTGCAGATAACAACCAGCAATTGATAATGTGGAGACAGAAAGATGGAGAAGCAGATGGACAGGCAGAGAGGGGGAACGAGAGCATGCACATAGATATGAAGAAGGAGAAGATGGACACAATGACGGGAAAGGGGAAATGCACAGATAGAGGGGAGAGGAGTACATCGACAGAGAAGGCAGATAGACAGAGAGAGGGGGAGGAGAAGATGGACAAAGAGAGGGGTGAGGAGGAGATGGACAGATAGGGGGAAGAGGGACAGGGGGGAGGAGGAGATAGACAGAGAGGAGAAGGTGGACAGAGAGAGGGGGGAGAGGAGGAGACCAGCAGAGAGAGAGGAAGGAGATAGATGGAGAGAGGGGATGAGGTGGTGTACAGAGAAGTAGTTGAGGAGGGGATGGACAGAGAGGGGTGAGGAGGAGATGGACAGGGGGAGGAGTATAAATAGAGGGGAGGAGGAGATAGTGGAGTGGATATGAGAGAGGGGAGAGGAACAGATCAACAGAGAGAGAGAGAGAGTAGACGGATGGAGAGAGGAGGAGATGTACAGAAAAGTGGTTGAGGAGAGGATGGACAGGCAGAGGGGTGAGAAGGAGGTGAACAGAGAGGGATAACAGGAGATGGACAGGGGGAGGAGGAGATGTAGAGGGGGAGGAAGAGATGGATACAGCAGAGAAGAGAAGGTGGACAGAGAGAGGGGAGGCGAGGAGATCAACAGAGAGAGTGGGAGGAGATAGATGTATAGAGGAGAGGAGCTAATGTACAGAGAAGTGGTTGAGGAAGGGTTGGACAGAGAGAGAGGATGAGGAGGAGATGGACAGAGAGGGGGAAGTGGAGATGGACAGGAAGAGGAGGAGATTAGAGGGGGAGGAGGAGATAGACAGAGACAGTCAGAGAGGAGAAGGTGATCAGAGAGATGGGAGGAGATCGACAGAGGTGGAGGAGATAGATCAGAGTTTCCCAAACTTTTTTTTCTTGTAGACAACTTTCAAAGTTTTACTGTTTTCGGTAAACCCCCTGGTGCTACATTTATACTATATTCCCAAAAGTCCTAAAAATGTCACAGTCGAGTCCCAAACCTAAAATCTGAGTCGTAAAAATAAAAATAGCACATGTTCTTGTGTCCTATTTATTAAAATAATACTTATGATTATACGCCTGATATGATTAAAAATAAACATTGATAATGTACTAATCAACAATCGAGAAAACATCAACAATGAACTCTAAAATGCAAATAAACAGTCATAAAAAGTAGTCATAATTTTAATAAGACGGATGCACTTGATGAATTGACAGCAAATTATCAATATTTGGCTTCCGTTTTCTAAGGATTTACCTCAAATCTTCCCGTTCTGTGATGCTGAATCTGTTCTTTTTTTTTTGTTAATTTGTTGGTAACGACACTAAAACGTTTTTCGACAAGGTATGATGAGGGAACACTGTCAAAAATTTTCTCGCAATTTCCTACAGCCCAGGATATTTTTAGGGTAATTATGCCTGCAGCCAAAATGTTTGATACCCTTTTTTAAATTTCATCTTCAGCTCCTCATTGTTGCTATGCTCAAGTAGCTCCTCTTGTAATACCACATTCGCCACTTTCATGTAATCTAATGGATTTATGATCAATGGTGGTATTTCCATCGTCAGAATATCTTCAAATCTATTTTTTTAAGTCATCATGCAGGGTAATTAAATGTTGAACATATGTCTAAATCTCCCCATCAAGACATTCTGTTTGTGACAAGTTTGGAAACTGGGAGAATTCGTGCCGACTAATATTTTGCTTCATAAATTTCAGTTTACCAAGAAAATCCGAAATTACACCCTCTGTTTTTATTAAATTTATGCTGTCCTCTTCTAACTGCAAGTTAACGTCATTAAATCTGTGGGCAATAACTGCCTTAAATTTTATCGGATTTTCTTTTAAATCTGGAGCTTTAGTTTCCAGAAATTCTATAACTGATGCTAAAACTAAGTAAAATATTGATAAAGATGCACCTTTCGACGACCATCTTACTTCAGTATGTAAGAACAATCGTTGAAAATAATCATTTTCATCACACAACAGTGCAAATAAACTGGTATTCAACATATTTCTTCATATTTTGTTAACTGCGTTAATCACAAATTGAAGCGATTGGTGCAATTTATCACTCAAGTTTTTTCCCTACAAGGTGTGTCTTCTCATTCATTCTTTTAAGATGGGTTGTTAACCCACCATATCGACCGGACATGGCAGGAACTCCATCTGCTGCCACCAAAATAATGTTTGTAAATAGAATCAAAAGAAAAAAAGTATTTTTTGTTGTTGTGGTGGCTGAAGAGCCAACACCGTGTCACTAGAGGAGGCCAAAATGCACGCGTTTTAGCTCACGCAGGTTGGCGTGAGGAGGGATGGACTATACTGACGTGATGTCTGGAACATGACAAAGAATTAGAATTCAGAAATCGGACGTAATTAGTTTTATACTTAACTTTAATCCATTTATTATGAACATCGCTCTTCACGGTACATGATTCACAATTTTATTTGTTCAGAAAACATTCTAGTTACTGAATATGGCGCCTTGCTAGGTCGAATAAAAGACGTATCTGAAGACTATGCTAAACTGTCGTCTCTGCAAATCAGAGAGTATGTTGTCAGTGAACCATCGATAGCAAAGTCGGCTGTACAACTGGCGCGAGTGCTAGGGAGTCTCTCTGGACTAGACCTGCCGTGTGGCGGCGCTCGGTCTGCAGTCACTGATAGTGGCGACGCGCGGGTCCGACGTATACTACCGGACCGCGGCCGAATTAGAGGCTACCATCTAGCAAGTGTGGTGTCTGGCGGTGACACCACAGTTTTAGTAACAATGGGGAGATTTTAACGGGATATGGCTATTTCAACAGACTGGAATAGAATTAACTTTTGCAATGAAGAAACCAAAATGCTAGCGGCAAAACTGTTTATAATTATTTAAAGTAATAAACTGCTAAGACCCATTGTTCAATCGTCGAAGCTTTAGTAGCTCTGAAATTAAATAGCCGGTTTTTAATTAATAATCAAAGAAAATATATACCTAATTTGCGAGACCAATACCTCGTTTCATAAGCATAGATTCTCATTATTAGTGGACTGTATTATTATTTAGTTGTACTGCTCTCAATAAGAGCAACACCTTATTCATTAGTACTGATTCTAATTGTTAATACAAACAGTAAGACAGAGAAGCTTAAAAAGCTGTTACTATAAATTTAGTATATCGCTAACTCATGGACAGATACTTATTTTTTTCTGCGCTGCCAAACACTGACATCGATTCACTCACACTTTTATTCACAGAATTCCGGAAATAAATGAGTAACCTTTTTGTCCTTGGCATTCGTATTTATGTTAGAGAACCTTGCAAGCACAGCACAAGTCGTATTTCGTCCCATTGCACGTCTAAGGAAGCAGCCCAGTTGAGTGGGTGCGCGGTCGCGCACTTTGGAAGTCTCTACACGCGTTGCATTGAATATCGAATATGCTTGTTTTTACAAGTAGCAGTCACTGACTTTCTTAAAATACGCTAGGTACTCAAAAAAAATTTTAGTGGACCCCCCCCTTACAACTTGTGAATCTTCCCCTCCCCCCCCCCCCGTTTGGTCTCCTGTGGACCCCTGCGGGTCCGCCTCGACCACTTTGGGAACCACGGAGATAGATGGAGAGAGGGGAGGAGAACATGTACAGAGAAGTGGTTGAGGAGGAGATGGACAGAAAGAGAGGGAGGACACAGATGGAGAGCAGGGAAGAGGACATATAAAGAGAAGTGGTTGGGGAGGAGATGGACAGAAAGAGAGGGAGGACACAGAAGGAGAGCAGGGAAGAGGACATATAAAGAGAAGTGGTTGAGGAGGAGATGGACAGAAAGAGAGGGAGGACACAGAAGGAGAGCAGGGAAGAGGATATGTAAAGAGAAGTGGTTGAGGAGGAGATGGACAGAAGGAGATGGAGGAGACAAATGGAGAGCAGGGAAGAGGACATGTAAAGAGAAGTGGTTGAGGAGGAGATGGACAGAAAGAGATGGAGGAGACATATGGAGAGCAGGGAAGAGGACATGTAAAGAGTAGTGGTTGAGGAGGAGATGGACAGAGAGATGGACGGAGAAAAGGGGAGCAGGATATGGGCTATTACAATAAATGCGTGCATGGGCGAAGGCACGTTCTATAAAGTGCAAGATTTATTTCAGTTCATTTTCTTTTAAGTTAAAAAGTGCGAGATTTGGTTGGGGTCACCATTCTACAATTAAACACTGTTTTAAATAAGTGGTTTTGTACGGGATATCTGCTTATGATAGTTTAAGAAAAAGATTAATAAAACAAATTTCCTGACGCAAAAAGGTATATGACAAAGGTCTATTATTTATTAAAAGCAATACTAACTGTTTAAATTGGTTCGGCATCACGCACAGAAAAATTCTGGCGCGAAAAATTACTTTGAATCAGAAGACATTACAAGAATATATTCGTCTCTCTTTTTTTTCTGATTGACGACGGTTTCCTCTCCTGTGCTAACCTCTTCATCTCAGAGTAGCACTCGCAACCTACGTCCTCAATTATTTGCTTGACGTATTCCAATCTCTGTCTTCCTCTACAGCTTTTGCCCTCTACAGCTCCGTCTACTACCAAGGAAGTCATTCCCTCATCTCTTAACACATGTCCTATCATCCTATCCCTTCTCCTTACCAGTGTTTTCCACATATTCCTTTCTTCTCAGATTCTGCGTAGAACTTCCTCGTTCCTTACCTTATCAGTCCACCTAATATTAAACATTCGTCTGTAGCATCTCATCTCCAATGCTTCGATTCTCTTCTGTTCCGATTTTCCCACAGTCCATGTTTGACTACCATACAATGCTGTACTCCAGACGTAAATTCTTAGTAATTTCTTCGTCAAATTAAGGCCGATATTAGATGTTAATAGAATTCTATTGGTCAGGAATGCCCTTCTTGCCATTGCTAGTTTGCTTTTGATGTCCTCCTTGCTCCGTCCGTCATTGGTTATTTTACTGGCCAGGTAGCAGAATTCCTTAACTTCATCTACTTGGTGACCATAGGTCCAGATGTTAAGTTTCTCGCTGTTCTCATTTCTACTACTTCTCATTACCTTCGTCTTTCTTCGATTTACTCTCAACCCATACTGTGTATTCATTAGACTGTTCATCCCGTTCAACAGATCTTGTAATTCTTCTTCACTTTTACTCAAGATAGCAATGCCATCAGCGAATCGTATCATTGAAATCCTTTCACCTTGAATTTTAATTCCACTCCGGAATTTTTATTTCCATCATTGCTTCCTCGATGTACAGGTTAAACAGTAGGGTAGAAAGGCTACATGCTTGTCTTACACTCTTTTTAATGTGAGCACTTCGTTCTTGCTCGTCTACTGTTATTATTCCCTCTTGGCTGTTGTACACATTGTATATGACCCGTCTTTCCCTATAGCTTACCCCAACTTTTTTCAGAATTTCGAACATCTTGCACCATTTTACTTTGTCGAAGCCTTCTTGCAGGTCGGCATATTCTATGAACGTGTCTTGCTTGCGTTATTAGCCGTAACGTCAGAATTGCCTCTCTCGTGCCTTTACTTTTCCTAAAGCCAAAGTGGTCGTCATGTAGCGCATCCTCAATTTTCTTTTCCACTCTCCTGTGTATTATTCTTGTAAGTAAATTGGATGCATGAGCTGTTAAGCTGATTGTGCGGTAATTCTCGCACTTGTCAGCTCTTGCCGTCTTCGGAATTGTGTGGATGATGCTTTTCCAATAGTCAGATGGTATGTCGCCAGACTCATACATTCTACAAACCAACGTGAATAATAGTTTTGTTGCCAATTCCTCGAATGATTTTAGAGATTATGATGGAATGTTATCTATTCCTTCTGCCTTAATTGACTTGAAGTCCTCCAAAATATCTTTAAATTCTGATTCTAGAACTGGATCCCCTATCTCTTCTAAATCGACTCCTGTTTCTTCTTCTATCACATCAGACACATCTTCCCCCTCATAGAGGCTTTCAGTGTATTCTTTCCACCTATCCGCTCTCTCCTCTGCATTTAACAGTGGAATTCTCGTTGCACTCTTAATGTTACCACACTTTACTTTTAATGTCACCAAAGGTTGTTTTGACTTTCCTGTATGCTGAGTCTGTCCTTCCGACAATCATTTCTTTTTCGACTTCTTCACATATTTCCTGCAGTCATTTCGTCTTAGCTTCCCTGCACTTCCTATTTATTTCATTTCTCAGTGACTTGTATTTCTGTATTCCTGAGTTTCCCGGAACATTTTTGTACTTACTCCTGTCATCAATCAACTAAAGTATTCCTTCTGTTACCCTTGGGTTCTTCGCAGTTACCTTCTTTTTACCTTTTTTTCCTTCCCACCTTCCGTGATGGCCCTTTTTAAAGATTTCCATTCCTATTCAACTGTCCTGTCTAATGAGCTATTCCTTACTGCTGTATCTATAGCCTAAGAGAACATCAACCGTATCTCGTCATTCCTTACAACTTCCGTATCCCACTTCTTTGCGCATTGATTCTTCCTGACTAATGCCTTAAACTTCAGTCTACTCTTCAACACTACTATATTGTGATCTGAGTCTATATCTGCTCCTGTGTAAGCCTTACAATCGAGTATGATTTCGAAATCTCTGTCTAACCATGATGTAATCTAACTGAAATCTTCCCGCATCATCCCGCCTTTTCCAAGTATACCTCCTCCTCTTGTGATTCTTGAACAGGTTATTCGCTATTACTAGCTGAAACTTGTTACAAAACTCAGTTTGCCTTTCTCCTTTCTCATTCATTGTCCCAAACCTATATTCTCCTGTAACCTTTTCTTCTACTCCTTCCCCTACAACTGCATTCCAGTCCCACATGACTATTAGATTTTCGTCCTCCTTTACATACTGTATTACCCTTTCAATATCCTCATACACTCTCTCTACCTCTTCATCTTCAGCTTGTGGCGTCGGCATGTATACCTCAACTATCGTTGTTGGTATTCGTTTGCTGTCGATTCTGATAAGAACTACCCTGTCACTGAACTGTTCACACGCTCTGCCCTACCTTCCCATTCATAACGAATCCTACTCCTTTTACACCATTTTTCTGCTACTGTTGATATTACCCTATACTCATCTGATCAGAAATCCTTGTCTTCTTTCCACTTCACTGACCCATACTATATCTAGACTGAGCCTTTGCAGCCAGTCGCAGTGGCCAAGAGATTCTAGGTGCTTGAGTCTGGAACCAAAAAATGGTTCAAATGGCTCTGAGCACTATGGGACTTAACTTCTGAGGTCAGCAGTCCCCTAGAACTTGGAACTACTTAAACCTTACTAACCTAAGGACATCACACACATCCATGCCCGAGGCAGGATTCGAACCTGCCACCGTTAGGGGTCGCGCGGATTTCAGACTGGAGCGCCTAGAACCGCTCGGCCACCTCGGCCGGCCTCAGTCTGGAACCGCGCGACCGCTACGGTCGCAGGTTCGAATCCTGCCTCGAGCATGGATGTGTGTGATGTCCTTAGGTTAGTTAGGTTTATGCAGTTCTAAGTTCTAGGGGACTGATGACCTCAGATAGTGCTCAGAGCCACTGGGACCATTTTTTGAGCCTTTGCATTTCCCTCAGATTTTCTAATTGTCCTATCACGTTCAAGCTCCTGACATTCCACGCCCAGACTCGTAGAACGTTATCCTTCCGTTGGTTATTCAATCTTTTTCTCATGGTAATCTCCCTGTTGGCAGTCCCCATGCCGTTGTCCATCGCTGGTTCTTCGCCTTTAGGGGCAGTTTCCCACCCCTAGGACAAGAGAGAGCCCTGGACCTCTGTCCGCTCCTCCGCCCTCTTTGACAAGGCCTCAGCTAGCAGAATCATTCCGCCTCCTGTGGAGCAACGTCGTTGCGACGTGGCGTCTTCTCGTCCCATTACAGATAGTACGTCAAAGGTGGCTTTGTTTAACGGCTACTCCGCACGTCACGTTGAGGGGAGAGACACTGGTGTCGCTCGCTTCAACAGTTGGAAGGCTAGACTTTGCCAAGGAGCGTCGGAATAGACATATGAAAGTCAAGTTACTTGCAAGCGCTGGCAGACGAAGTGAAACAATAGTGCGTCTGGAAGCTTTACTTGGTATGCCAGAGCGCATTCAGAAATTGATAAAAAGCAACTAACATGGTGTCTCTCTTCAACTACTCACAAGGTCGTCTTTCCTTTACTGAACTAAAGCGGTGGTGGCAGAGTACGTGGGACCTGCACAACATTTAAAAAAAAAAAAGTCCTGCAGTATTTTATACGAACCCGTCTGTACGCTCGATGATGAATCACGTAATCGGAGACGAGATGAGACATATGATACTGCGAGAAATTCCGTCAGAGCAATGATACACTTAAACAAAAACGAGGCCCTTGGTGTTGACGACATTCAGATTTTTTTGAGATCCTTGGAAATACATACCATGACAAAACTATTCCAACTGACGTGCGAGATACAAGGTGACAATTATTGAGCTACATGAAATAAAATCCTCATAACTTCTGAACAGTTTGCCTTAGTACGTTCAAAATGCACCGTTAGTCGCGGGGCGTGCTGGGAATTAATATGCGCATTGTTGTTTGCTATAACGACGAAGCCCATTTCATTTGCACTTGTTCGTCAATAAGGAAAATTGGAGCATTTCGGTGACTCAGAATCCTGATTTCGGAATGTAGAAGTCTCTTCATCCTCAACGGCTGAATATGTGGTGTGCAGTGTCCAGTCACGGAATAATCGGTGCGATATTCGTTGATGGCACGTTGACCATCCAGCTTTACGAGGAGGTTCTGGAAGATAATTTCATCCCCATTATCCAAAGTGACATTGATTTCGACAAGAAGTGGTTCATGCAAAACGGAGCTCGACCCCATCGAAGAAGGAGAGTGTCTGATGCTCTGGAGGAGCATTTTCGGGACCACATTCTGATTCTGAGGTACCCAGAAGCCACTGGCATGGACCTCGGTTGGCCACCATATTCTTCAGACCTGAACACATGCGACTCATTTTTGTGGGCTTATATTAAAGACAAGGTGCACAGCAATAACCCAAAAATAACTGTTATTTATTTATCGTGTCGTTATTTATCGTATAGCGTTTACGAGGTCCTCCATGGTGCATACAGTCGGAGGTAATGTGCATTGTAGTAGATGTGTTGGTGTCTGCACGGCAGCTCCGCAGTCACACTGGAGAGAGTCCACATGGAAGCCCCACCTCTCCAGATTACTCTTGGATCTTGTGACAGAAGAACGCAGGTGGTTGAGTGATTTCCTTGTGGACTATTTCTCTGTGTGGCCTGGGGGAAGAACTTGTTGCGGGATCAGCCACTCCAGATGCTGGCATCTGACCTGCCATCTCTTCTCCCGGTGTTGATGTGGTCAGCGAGTGGTTCGGTGCTTGAAGGTAGCTCTTTCTAGACACAAGTCTTTGCTGTGCCGGTTGGTGGCCATGTAGTGGGTGGGCTTCGGATGTTAATGCCTTCTTCATTTAACTCCGTGCTGCTGTATCTTTTCGGATGTAGGGCGGGGGGGGGGGGGGGCTATGCCGGATAAGCAGCACAGTTTTTCCACAGGTGTGGCTCTTAGACAACCCGTAGTGATACGACATGTCTCATTCAGAGCAACATCAACTTTCTTTGTATGTGTAGATCTGCACCATACTGGGCAAGCGTACTCATCTGCAGAGTAGCAAAGGGCTAATGCAGATGTGCGCACTGTGTCTGGCTGTGCTCCCCATGTTGTTCCAGTTAGCTTCCTAACCACCTTGTTCCTAGCAGCCACTTTTTGCTTTGTTTTTAAGCAGTGTTCCTTACATGTAAGAGCACAGTCCAGAGTGACTCCGAGGTATTTTGGAGTCTTGCAGTGTTCTAAGAAGGATCCTTCCCAATCTATCTGCAGGGTTCTACTAGCCTGTCTGTCCCAGAGGTGGAAAGCACAGGTCTGTTTCTTAGAAGGGTTTGGTTTCAACTGATTGTCCCTGTAATAGGCAGTTAATTGTTTCAGAGCATCAGCTAGCTCCCGCTCCACCCTCTCAAAGCTGTGATCTTGTGCTGTGATTGCTTGGTCATCTGCATATATGAAGCTTTGTGTTCCTTCTGGTAACGGCTAGTCGTTAGTGTATATATTGGAGAGGGTGGATGCCGTACACTGCCCTGTGGCAGTGTTTTCTGCTGCCTCCATCTGTTTCTTTGTCCTTGATATTCCACAAAATATCATCGGTTCTGCAGAAGTTTTCTAATTAGACAGGTTAGTTTGTAATCCTTGGTGAGGTTGTATAGCTTCAGCAACAAGAGTCTGTGGTTGACAGTGTCGTAGGCGGCTGAAACATCTATAAACACCGGTCCTGTTATCTGCCGCCTTTGGAAGCCGTCCTCTATATGCTGTGTCAAATTCAACACCTGTGCTGTGCAGCTCTTCCCTTGTCTGAATCCTGCCAGTTGAGGGATCAGTAATGGTTGTATCATATCTGTAATTCTTTGGAGGATCAACCTTTCCAAAACCTTATACAGGTGGTATAGGAGGGAGATTGGCCTATAGCTTTTGGGGTCATCCCGGTCTTCCCCTGGTTTATGTATAGCTATAATTTTTGCTTTCCGCCAAGATTTCGGTATCTTGCCGCTCTTGACACAATTATTCATTAGCTCGAGTAGCCAGCACTTTGCGCCTGGACCAAAGTTCTTAATCTGTTCACTTCTTTTGTCATCTACCCCTGTTGCTTTTTCGACTTTGCACTTATTTAGAGCTGAGTCGAGCTCATTCAAATTGAATGGTCGAGACAGAATGTTTCCCTCTTGTTCGGGCTTCCTTTCCAGGGTTCGTCTCCCGATTTTACTGGTATGGTCAGGTTTACCATTTTTCAAAAGCTGGTATGCGATCTGGTCTGCCTTCATATTTGTATGCGTATTGGGTTGGGAGGGATCATTGTTAAGGTGTCGTAACAATCTCCAGGCCTTCTGACTACTTCTACTCATCTCACATTCTGTCATCAGTTTAATCCACTGTTCTCTCTTCGCCTCAGAGATTGAGGAGAGAGTATTTTCCGAAGCCAGATAAGTTTCCTCGCTATAAGAGTTTTCTTCATATACTTGATAGTATTCGTCCAGCAGAGCAGCTGTTTCAGGTGTCACACCCTGCAGATACATTGTCCTACACCCTCTTGGAATTGATGCCCGGGAGCAATGTTTGAACAAAGCTGTCATACTCTTCAGGAATAGGTCGCACAGACCTAATCTCCTTGTCCAGCATCTTAGCAAATTTTTTCCAATCAGCTTTCTTGAAATTGTATCTCCGTTTGAAATTCACCTCCTGTGGCCTTATTGCTGGAAGAACTTGACACAGTAGTGGCCTGTGTTGCGTCTTTGGTATGGGCGAGCACACTGATTTGGAGCAAAGCTGTGTGATGTCTTCACTCACAAAGAGGAGGTCAGGGTTAAATCCACGTTGCCACCTGCCTCTGTTGAAGGAAGGGGGTAGCTTACTGTCATGTATAAGAGACAACTGGCAGGATTCAGCCCAGAAGAGGACTGCCTCCCCATTTTCGTGATCTTCAGAGTATCCCCACAAGTGACTATGGCTGTTAAAGTCACCGATTACTACAGACGTCTTGCTGTTACGGAAGTTCCTGGGTGGTGTGAAGGAAAATGCAGCCGAAGGGGGCTTATACACAGAGGTAACCACGCAGTTACTCAGCTCCACTGCGATGACCTCGATGTTATTTTCTACGGTGCAGTGAGCACTGATTATCTGAAGCCCTGGTCTTACAAATATAGCACTTCCATACTGAGAGAGCGGTGTTTCTGCGGCTAGTTTCATGCCCGGTATTTTTGGTCGTCTCTGTCGCTCATCTCTATGCCTCTCTTGTATACACAGGACGTCGCATTTTTTGTCACGGCATAGGTTGGATAACAGATGTTCTGTGGCTGATGATATGCTTTCAATATTTCTAGATATGATAGTTAAAGTTGGCTCTGATAAGGACCGTTTATTTACTCTCATGTTTGCTTTTGGTGTGAGAGAATCAGCCGTCTAGGTATACCTAGACGCCAGGGGACGCCCGGATGTGTAAGGCTTAGTTGTCAGGACACACCCTTCGCGGAGGCTTCTCTCATGCCCCCCAAAATAACTGTTGACTTGAAAAGAGCCATTCAGGATGTGATAGACAGTATCGATGTTGCGATACTTCAGCGGGTCACACAGGATTTCGGTATTCGTCTGCGTCACATCATCGCCAATGATGGCAGGCATATCGAACACGCCATAGCCTAAATCCAAGTATGTGTGGTGACGTTTTACGTGTTGAATAAAGTGTGTGCAAGCTGTAGTTTGATTTACGTTTTTTTCATATAGTTCAATAATTGTCACCTTTACATAAGACATGCGAATATCCTCAAAATACAAGAAGAATGTAATGATTCCAACTCAAAATAAGGCAAGTGCAGACACCGGTGAATATTACGGAGAGCAATTTGGGTTCCCGAGAAATATAATGACACGTGAGGGTATACTCACCGTACGATTCATGTTAGGAAGCGAAACTTCGTTTATAGCATTTGTAGATTTACAGAAAGCTTTGGCCAGTGTTCACTGGCATACACTGTTTAAAAGTCTGAGTGCAGCAGCGTTAAATTACGGGGAGCGAACGGTTTTCTGTGATTTCATGTCACAATCTCTATGTTACTCAGTCTGTACATCAAATAAGGAGTAAACCAAATCATGGAGAACTTTGAAAAGGGAATTAAAGTTCACGGAGCGCTGCGAATTGTTGATAGCTTGATGCCGAGCCGTTTATTCGCTCTCACTGAAAATAGAACATCATCCATGCGCTGCACGAACTGAGCGTAGAGGAGATAAAAGAAATATAAAACTATGAACGCTATTGATAGAAACTCGTACATTAAATCGTAGGAGAATAAGTTTAATCCATCGTTAGCCGTATTCTTCACGAATAGCTGAATTTTGTTATTTTTTATCCCTTTTCCAGCCGACCGCTCTCTACCATACTAGATATTTTTCGTTGGCACTGCGTTTCAGCAGACGGTCAAGACACATTATGGCAGGATCTCACTATGAATACATCGTTACTGTGATTACAAGCTTGTTCGCATGCAAACAAAGATCAGCTTAACATTCTGTTGTGAATAATCATGAAAGTGACAGGTTATACAAATAACAGTTTTGAAACTTCTTAATGTTGGGCATGTAGCAATTACACATATACCAAAGAAGAAAGTTGTACAATTTAGAACCTACTCCCTTCTTAAATCTAACTAAAAATAGAAAAAATAGTTCACGTTTTTCTTCATTCCAGGTACTTAGCGACATGCATTCAGTTTCGTCAACTTGCATTTTTCTTTCAGAATTTGAAAAACAGCTATTTCCACAATCTCGTAGCAGTTTGTACAGCTATATGGACAACATTGTTAAGGGAGCACATGCCCGGCCCGAAAGAACATTACTTTAAAAACTTGACCAGCTGTGAGTGCTCTCAGTGTTTCTCGCAAACTTAGTTAACAATTAGCGGATTTTTTCCTTTACTTGTACCGTGAAAGATCGCTTCTTGTCCAAATTCATGAATCTAGGTCAACGGAAAGTACCCTACAGGTTTTGATAAGTGACTTTGCTGGTGACTTTGCTTGTATCAACGGACGTGACTTAATAACCGTGTCTTTTGACTTCATTGACTTAGAAGTACATCAGTATTCGCCATAAATTTCAACCTGATACGTCAACCCATTCATTAGAAATGGGTGTTTAACAGTCAGACAAACAAGAAAGTGGTCCGATAAGGATTCCGTTTTTACCCACTGAGTTAGGCAATCCTAAAAAAGCAGCGTTATCTTTTTGGGACAGATTGCAATTTCAACAAGTGTTGATCGGAAACACTTCCGGATAAACCAAATAGGATAAATCTTATTCCATGTATTATTGCCATAAATCCTCCTTTTCACTAGACTATTGGCTGTCACTGACACAAATTATAGGTTTCTTGTGATGAATACGGGCCCCTACAGCAAAGGAAACGAGTATCAAGTGTTTCTCATGAATGTACACTCCAGCATGCACTACCTAACGAAGACTTGTTGGCAGACTCCAGCCAAGTATGATTCCACTTTTCCAGGATTTATACCGAAATATACCAGGAGCACCATAAGAGATATAACACTTCAACTCTGGCAGCCAGTCAAGTGAGGAGCAATTTTAAGTTGTAATTTGGAGGAAATTCTATACAAAGAGTGTACGCTACACTGCTTAATACACGGTGTAGTTACATTAGCGTGACCACCGCCAATGATCGACGTCAACGTGCAATAACCACTCAGAGACAGTAGGGGGCTGCACTACCAGTGAACAGTACATAAAGTGTTTCGGTGGGACCCGGAAAAAGATTCGGACGTTGTAGAAATGAGGCAAAGGGGCGATTTATCTGGCGTCCGAAAGGCTATGAACATTCGCTTTCGAGCCAAGGCAGGAATCATATACAACCGCTCGCTCACCGATAGATCTGTACCTACAGATTGGAAAATTGCGCAGGTCGCACCAGTGTTTAAGAAGGGTAGTAGGAGTAATCCATCGAACTACAGACCTATGTCATTGATGTAGGTTTGCAGTAGGGTTTTGGAGCATATATATTCAAACATTATGAGTCACCTCGAAGGGAACGATCTATTGATACGTAATCAGCATGGCTTCAGAAAACATCGCTCTTATGCAACGCAGCTAGCTCTTTATTCGAACGAAGTAATGGCCGCTATCGACAGGGGATCTCAAGTTGATACCGTATTTCTAGATTTCCGGAAAGGTTTTGACACCGTTCCTCACAAGCGACTTCTAACCAAGCTGCGGGCCTATGGGGTATCGTCTCAGTTGTGCGACTGGATTCGTGATTTCCTGTCAGGAAGGTCGCAGTTCGTAGTAATAGACGGCAAATCATCAAGTAAAACTGAAGTGATATCAGGTGTTCCCCAGGGAAGCGTCCTGGGACCTCTGCTGTTCCTGATCTATATAAATGACCTGGGTGACAATCTGAGCAGTTCTCTTAGGTTGTTCGCAGATGATGCTCTAATTTACCGTCTAGTAAGGTCATCCGAAGACCAGTATCAGTTGTAAAGCGATTTAAAAAAGATTGCTGTATAGTGTGGCAGGTGGCAGTTGACGCTGAATAACGAAAACTGTGAGGTGATCCACATGAGTTCCAAAAGAAATCCGTTGGAATTCGATTACTCGATAAATAGGACAATTCTCAAGGCTGTCAATTCAACTAAGTACCTGGGTGTAAAAATTACGAATAACTTCAGTTGGAAGGACCACATAGATAATATTGTGGGGAAAGCGAGCCAAAGGTTGCGTTTCATTGGCGGGACACTTAGAAGATGCAACAAGTCCCCTAAAGAAACAGCTTACACTACACTCGTTCGTCCTCTGTTAGGATATTGCTGCGCGGTGTGGGATCCTTACCAGGTGCGATTGACGGAGGATATCGAAAGGGTGAAAAAAAGGGCAGCTCGTTTTGTATTATCACGTAATAGGGGAGAGAGTGTGGCAGATATGTTACGGGAGTTGGGATGGAAGTCATTAAATCAAAGACGTTTTTCGTCGTGGCGAGATCTATTTACGAAATTTCAGTCACCAACTTTCTCTTCCGAATGCGAAAATATTTTTTGAGCCCAACCTACATAGGTAGGAATGATCATCAAAATAAAACAACAGAAATCAGAGCTCGAACAGAAAGGTCTAGGTGTTCGTTTTACCCCGCGAGCTGTTCAGGAGTGGAATAGTAGGGAGATAGTATGATTGTGGTTCGATGAACCCTCTGCCAAGCACTTAAATGTGAATTGCAAAGTAATCATGTAGATGTAGATGTAGGAAGCATTTTCGAAAGGCTTAGTGCCGCTGTTGTTACAGTGCACCTTGCATGAGAAAACGGTGCTATCCAAAACCGGCGCTGAAGCAACTGTTGTGCACCACGGGCCATAGGTGACAAGGGTGAACGACGGCTGCCGAGACGTGTACGTGTGAACAGACGTCAAGGGGCTACCAACAAAATCTCCTCAACGACCGTTCAGCGAACGTAGCTGCGTGTGGACCTCCGCAGCAGGCACTTGGTGAAGCGCCCATGCTGACTGCCGTTAGTCGGCGACGAAGGCTGCAATTCGCTAGCCAGTACCGGACTGGACGTCCGCTGAGTGGGAACAGGTAGCCCTTACAGATGAATCATGTTTTATGCTCCGTCGTCATGTAAATAACAAAAGAAATATTTTTGATGGCTTCTTGTTGTTAGGATCTTGAGTCCACACACTGGTTTCATTGAGCTCTCCATGCTACTCTATGCTACGCAAGCTTCATCTCCAAGTAACTACTGCAACCTACATCCTTCTGAATCTGCTTAGTGTATACTTGCCTAGGTCTCCCTCTACGATTTTTACCCTCCCTGTTTCCCTCCAGTACTAAATTGATGAACCCTTGATGCCTCAGAACATGTTCTAGCAAACTATCCTTTCTTCTAGTCACGTTGTGCCACAGATACCTCTTTTTCCCCAATTCTATTCAATACCTCCTCATTAGGTACGTGATCTACGCATCTAATCTTCAGCATTCTTCTGTAGCACCACATTTCGAAACCTTCTATTCTCTTCTTGTCCAAACTATTTATCGTCCATGTTTCACTTCCATACATGGCTACACTCCATACAAATACTTTTAGAAAAGACTTCCTGACATTTAAATCTATACTCGATTTTAACAAATTTCTCTTCTTCAGAAACGCTTTCCTTGCCATTGCTAATCTACATTTTATATCCTCTCTACTTCGACCATCATCAGTTATGTTGCTCTACAAATAGCAACAGTCATCTACTACTTTCTCATTTCCTGATCTAATTCCCTCAGTGTCACCTGATTTAATTCGACTACATTCCATTATCCTCGTTCTGCTTTAGTTGATATTCATCTTATATAATCCTTTCAAGACACTGTCTATTACGTTCAACTGCTCTTTCAGGTCCTTTGCTGTCTCCGACAGAATTACAATGTCTTCGGCAAACCCTAAAGCTTTTATTTCTTTGCCATTGATTTTAATTCCTATTCAATTTTTTTCTTTTGTTTCCTTTAGTGCTTGCTCAATATTTAGACTAAATAACATCCCTTCTCAACCACTGCTTCGCTTTCATACCCCTCGACTCTTATAACTGCCATCTGGTTTCTGTACAAATTGTAAATAGCCTTTCGCTCCCTGTATTTTTCGCCTGCGACCTTCAGAATTTGAAACAGTGTATTCCAGTCAATATCGTCAAAACCATTTTCTAAGTCTACAACTGTTAGAAACTTATGTTTGCTCTTCCTTAATCTATCTTCTAAGAAAATCGTAGGGTCATTATTGCCTCACGTGTTCCAACATTTCTACGGAATCGAAACCGATCCTCCCGGAGGTCGGCCTCTACCAGTTTTTCCAATCGCATGTAAAGAATTCGTGTTAGTGTTTTGCAGCCGTGACTTGTTAAACAGATAGTTCGGTAGTTTTCCCATCTGCCAACACCTGCTTTCTTTGGGATTGAAACTATTATATTCTTCTTGAAGTCTGAAGGTATTTCACTTGTCTCATACATCTTGTCCGCGAGGATATAATTGTTGAATATAATCACAAATTAAAAGCCTGCAACAATCTTCTGAAGGGTGGCAGCCGGAGTTGAGAGCGTAATGGGTTAGGGATTGTTGACGTGGCATTCCCTTGGTGATCTCGTCATTCTGGGAGGCACAAAGTATCAAAACAATATACATCTGTTCCTCGGGACCATGTCGGCCCCTACATACAGTTCGTTTTTCGTCGGTACGATGGCATCTACCAGCAGAACAACGCAACGTGTCATACAGCTCTCAGTGTACGTGCGTGGTTCGACGAGCAACAGGGTGAGTTTAACGTATGCCGCTGGCCTCTAAACTCCCCGGATGCAAAAACCCAGTCGAGAATGTTTGGGACCACGTGGAGCAGGCTACTAGCACCATGGATTCCCAACTGAGATCCAGCTGACGAGGGCATTGGAGTCTGGATGGCTCCGTATCTCTGTCGGTACCTGCCAGAACCTCACTGACTCTCTTCCTGCACGTGTCGCAGCGGTCCGAGCTGCAAAAGGTGTTTCTGCAGGCTTCTGGCAGGTAATTACATTAATGTGACTGTGCGCTGTAGACATCCCACAATTATTCATTGTTATTTCTAATTCTTTTCACTAGACTATTGGCTGTCACTGACACAAATTATAGGTTTCTTGTGATGAATACGGGCCCCTACTGCAAAGGAAACGAGTATCAAGTGTTTCTCATGAATGTACACTCCAACATGCACTACCTAACGAAGACTTATTGGCAGATTCCAGCCAAGTATCCATATGCTTCGCTAAGCGATGCAGAATTTCCTCTAAACGAATATTCAGGGTGGTCCATGTATCGTGACCTGGCCAAATATCCCACAGCATAAGTGTCAAACGAAAAAACTACAAAGAACAAAACTTGTCTAGCTTGAAGGGGGAAACCAGATGGCGCTATGGTTGGCGCGCTATATGGCGCTGCCATGGGTCAAACGGATATCAACTGCGGTTTTATAATAGGAACCCCCATTTTTATTACATAATCGTGTAGTAGGTAAAGAAATTTGAATGTTTTTGTTGGTCCACTATTTTCGCTTTGTGATAGATGGCTCACAATTTTTGACGAACGGTTGGTAACAGGTAGGTTTTTTGAATTAAAATACAGCAAGTAGGTACGTTTGGACATTTTATTTCGGTTGTTCCAATGTGGTACATGAACCTTTGTGAACTTATCCTTTTTGAGAACGCATTCTCGTACAGCGTGATTACCTGTAAAAGTACCACATTAATGCAATAATTGCTCAAAATGTTGTCCGTCAACCTCAATGCATTTGGCAATACGTGTAACGACATTCCTCTCAACAGCGAGTAATTCGCCTTCCGTAATGTTCGCACATATGCATTGACAATGCGCTGACGCATGTTGTCAGGCGTTGTCGGTGGATAACGATAGCAAATATCGTCGCCATACAATTCCTGGTGCATAGAAATATGGTACGGGTGCAATCGATGTTGATGTAGCATTCTCAACACCGACGTTTTTGAGATTACCAATACTCGCGCAATTTGTCTGCTACTGATGTGTGGATTAGCTAAAACACCTACTAGGGCATCATCATTTATTGTAGGTCGTGGTTGAAGTTTCATATGTGGCTGAACAGTTCCTGTTTCCTTAAATAACGTAACTATCCGGCGAACGGTCCGGACACTTGGATGATGTCGTCCAGGATACCGAGCAGCATACATAGCACACGCCCGTTGGGCATTTTGATCACAATAGCCATACATCAACACGACATCGACCTCTTCCGCAATTGGTAAACGGTCCATTTTAACACGGGTAATGTATCAGGAAGCAATTACGGTCCGCACTGGCGTAATGTTACATGATACCACGTATTTACACGTTTGTGCCTAGTATAGCGCCATCTGTCACAAAGCGAAAAAAGTGGTCCAACGAAAACATTCATATTTCTTTACGTACTACACGAATATGTAATAAAAATGGGGGTTTCTATTTAAAAAAAAACGCAGCTGATATCCGTTTGACCTATGGCAGCGCCATCTAGCGGGCCAACCACAGCGCCATATGGTTTCCCCCTTCAAGCTAGACGAGTTCCGTTCTTTGTAGTTTTTTCGTTTGATGCTTATTTCGTTGGATATTTGGCCCGGTCACTATAAATGGACCACCCTGTATAATTAGGTCTTTTCTCGAAAGAGTAACG
Organism: Schistocerca gregaria; assembly: GCF_023897955.1. Taxonomy (NCBI): domain Eukaryota; kingdom Metazoa; phylum Arthropoda; class Insecta; order Orthoptera; family Acrididae; genus Schistocerca; species Schistocerca gregaria. The sequence goes on along the minus strand of NC_064928.1, from coordinate 122,582,069 downwards.
ACTGCAGGTGACGCTGAAGGTAGACACAACTATCGGTTATATCTGCGAAAAGGGTGGTAAAATGTTCTTTTGGTTCTGTAATATCTTCATTTAGAATTTGGCATAAACATATCGAAACCAGTGTAGAAAATGTAGTACATACTTGAATTGTTACAACGACACAGATAACACAGCACGAACAAGTCTAGATTGGATCCTGCCCTATTTCCTCCTCGAGAAATCTGTAAAATGCCCACAAACAACAACTGTATCAAAATTAACATCAACCTCTTCTCAGCTGCATGCAATTCACGTGTAAGTAATCTTCAGAGGTTTCATGAAATTATTTTCAGACTAGTTGCCGAACGTTCCACTGTAAAACAGCTCGTGGAAAAACGGAACACGTAAGCCTTTCTGTGCTAGTTTTGATTTCCCTTATTTTATTACAATCACCATTTCTCCTTACATAGCTGGGACTCAATAAAATATTTTTGAATTCGGGGGAGAAACTTGCCGACTGAAATTTCGTGAAAACATCTCGTCGTACGTATCTTCTTTTAATCATTCTGTAAATTTGTTTTGAACTTCCGATGATTTTACGAGATGTTAAACGACAATATCATCTGCAAACTATATAAAAGGGCTGCTCAAATCGTCTCCTAAATTATTTATACAGCTTAAGAACTGCAGAGGTGCTGTAACACTTCGTTTCGAAAGCCAATTCATCACTTCGCTCCACTTCACCTCACTCTTCGTCAATTACTACGAAATTGCTGCCGGTAAAACGTGAATCCATTCGTAGAACTAAGACGACGCTTCACAGGCTCACAATCTTATCGTAAGTCGCTTGTGAGGAACCCTGTCGAAAGACTTCTGGATTCCTAGAAATATGGAATCACCTTTAGATCCTCTGTAGATCGCACTCATTACTTCCTGTGAATAAGGAGCCAGTTGTGCTTCACAAGAACGATGTTTTCCGAATTCATACTAGCTATGTTTTGTGTCGCCTTGTTTTTACTGTAGGCTTGTACCAAAGGAAGAAAGGAGAGGATGTTGGTTGGTTGCCAGTATCCTTTTTCTATAACACAAACTGCGTGCATATGTTAACTGGGTTCTTTATTCATAAGAATGGTAAATTACTTAACACACAATAGTCCAGGCGTTGTGGTACAAGCTCCCCATAATAAACCACGTAATCCTCACTGCTGATGGAGTACAGGTCCGCTAAGTACACCACTCCGGTTGCTAGGTGCTGCCTGAAACTGTCTGCGATTGGTCTGCTACTGATGACTCGACCCGGTGAATTGCATGCGAATTCTAAAAAAAACAGTGGAAGGAATTATCTGGTGTTGTCATAGGAGAAGAATTTGGAATCGGAATGGAAGACAGACTGCGTGGAGTGTTATAGTCATTATTTAAAAGAACTGTGAAGACTTGAAATCAAACAAAGCAGAAGAAATAGATAACATTTAACGCAATTTCTAAAATCATTGAGAGAAGTAGAAAAACTAGTACTCAAGTTGGTGTGTATAATCTATGAGACTGGCGAAGTACCATAAAACTTTCGGAGAAATATCATCCACACAATTCCAAAGGTAACAAGAGCAGGTAAGTGCGTAAACTACCACACAATCAGCAACATATCTCATGCATCCAAGTTGCTAACAAGAATAATACACTCCTGGAAATTGAAATAAGAACACCGTGAATTCATTGTCCCAGGAAGGGGAAACTTTATTGACACATTCCTGGGGTCAGATACATCACATGATCACACTGACAGAACCACAGGCACATAGACACAGGCAACAGAGCATGCACAATGTCGGCACTAGTACAGTGTATATCCACCTTTCGCAGCAATGCAGGCTGCTATTCTCCCATGGAGACGATCGTAGAGATGCTGGGTGTAGTCCTGTGGAACGGCTTGCCATGCCATTTCCACCTGGCGCCTCAGTTGGACCAGCGTTCGTGCTGGACGTGCAGACCGCGTGAGACGACGCTTCATCCAGTCACAAACATGCTCAATGGGGGACAGATCCGGAGATCTTGCTGGCCAGGGTAGTTGACTTACACCTTCTAGAGCACGTTGGGTGGCACGGGATACATGCGGACGTGCATGGTCCTGTTGGAACAGCAAGTTCCCTTGCCGGTCTAGGAATGGTAGAACGATGGGTTCGATGACGGTTTGGATGTACTGTGCACTATTCAGTGTCCCCTCGACGATCACCAGAGGTGTACGGCCAGTGTAGCAGATCGCTCCCCACACCATGATGCCGGGTGTTGGCCCTGTGTACCTCGGTCGTATGCAGTCCTGATTGTGGCGCTCACCTGCACGGCGCCAAACACGCATACGACCATCATTGGCACCAAGGCAGAAGCGACTCTCATCGCTGAAGACGACACATCTCCATTCGTCCCTCCATTCACGCCTGTCGCGACACCACTGGAGGCGGGCTGCACGATGTTGGGGCGTGAGCGGAAGACGGCCTAACGGTGTGTGCGGGACTGTAGCCCAGCTTCATGGAGACGGTCGCGAATGGTCCTCGCCGATACCCCAGGAGCAACAGAGTCCCTAATTTGCTGGGAAGTGGCGGTGCGGTCCCCTACGGCACTGCGTAGGATCCTACGGTCTTGGCGTGCATCCGTGCGTCGCTGCGGTCCGGTCCCAGGTCGACGGGCACGTGCACCTTCCGCCGACCACTGGCGACAACATCGATGTACTGTGGAGACCTCACGCCCCACGTGTTGAGCAATTCGGCGGTACGTCCACCCGGCCTCCTGCATGCCCACTATACGCCCTCGCTCAAAGTCCGTCAACTGCACATACGGTTCACGTCCACGCTGTCGTGGCATGCTACCAGTGTTAAAGACTGCGATGGAGCTCCGTATGCCACGGCAAACTGGCTGACACTGACGGTGGCGGTGCACAAATGGTGCGCAGCTAGCGCCATTCGACGGCCAACACCGCGGTTCCTGGTGTGTCCGCTGTGCCGTGCGTGTGATCATTGATTGTACAGCCCTCTCGCAGTGTCCGGAGCAAGTATGGTGGATCTGACACACCGGTGTCAATGTGTTCTTTTTTCCATTTCCAGGAGTGTATATAGCAGAATGAAAGAGAAAATTTAGGATCTGTTATATGTCGATCAGTTTGGTTTTAGGGTAGATAAACAACCAGAGACATTGCTATCTCCTGTGAAGGTGAAGGAAAATTACAGTATCTGTTGAATGGAATGAAGTCTAACGAGTAAAATATGTGGGTTATGAGTAAACCGGAAAAAGAAAGCAACGAGAAATTGCAGAAATGAGAATAGCGAGAAATTTAACATCAAAATTAGTGATCACAAAGCGGACGAAGTTATGAATTCTGCTATACTGAACGGAAAATAACCCATGAATGACGAAGCAAAGACATAAAAGGCAGACTAGCTCAGCGAAAAAGGGCCTACCTGTCCAAGAGAAGTCTACTGGTATCAAACATAGTCTTTAATTTGAAAATGAAATTTGTGAGGATGTACGTCTGGAGTACAGCATTGTATGCTAGTGGAACATAGACTGTGGGAAAACCAGAACAGAGGAGAATCGAAGCATTTGCGAGTTGGTGCAACAGAAGAATGATGAAAATTAGGTGGGTTGATAATATAGAGAATGAGGATGTTCTTCGCAGTATCGGTGACGAAAGGAACGTATAGAGTACACCGTCAAGAAGGTACGGGATGACAGCGTATCTGTTACGGCGTCAGGGAATAACATATGATACTAGAGGGAGCGGTAGAGAGTAAAAACTATAGAGGAAGACGAGAGATTGGAATTCAGTACCGAAATAATCGAGAACATAGGTTGCAAGTGCTACGCTGAGATGCAAAGTTTGCCACAAGAGAGGAACTCTAGGCGGGCTACATCAAACCAAGGAGAAGACTGATGATACAAAAAGGACGACTGCATATGTGAGCCTCAAAAGATACTAGAGGGAGCGGTAGAGAGTAAAAACTATAGAGGAAGACGAGAGATTGGAATACAGTACCGAAATAATCGAGAACATAGGTTGCAAGTGCTATGCTGAGATGCAAAGTTTGCCACAAGAGAGGAATTCTAGGCGGGCTACATCAAACCAAGGAGAAGACTGACGATACAAAAAGGACGACTGCATATGTGAGCCTCAAAAGATACTAGAGGGAGCGGTAGAGAGTAAAAACTATAGAGGAAGACGAGAGATTGGAATACAGTACCGAAATAATCGAGAACATAGGTTGCAAGTGCTACGCTGAGATGCAAAGTTTGCCACAAGAGAGGAACTCTAGGCGGGCTACATCAAACCAAGGAGAAGACTGATGATACAAAAAGGACGACTGCATATGTGAGCCTCAAAAGATACTAGAGGGAGCGGTAGAGAGTAAAAACTATAGAGGAAGACGAGAGATTGGAATTCAGTACCGAAATAATCGAGAACATAGGTTGCAAGTGCTACGCTGAGATGCAAAGTTTGCCACAAGAGAGGAACTCTAGGCGGGCTATATCAAACCAAGGAGAAGACTGATGATACAAAAAGGACGACTGCATATGTGAGCCTCAAAAGATACTAGAGGGAGCGGTAGAGAGTAAAAACTATAGAGGAAGACGAGAGATTGGAATACAGTACCGAAATAATCGAGAACATAGGTTGCAAGTGCTATGCTGAGATGCAAAGTTTGCCACAACAGAGGAATTCTAGGCGGGCTACATCAAACCAAGGAGAAGACTGATGATACAAAAAGGACGACTGCATATGTGAGCCTCAAAAGATACTAGAGGGAGCGGTAGAGAGTAAAAACTATAGAGGAAGACGAGATATTGGAATACAGTACCGAAATAATCGAGAACATAGGTTGCAAGTGCTACGCTGAGATGCAAAGTTTGCCACAAGAGAGGAACTCTAGGCGGGCTACATCAAACCAAGGAGAAGACTGATGATACAAAAAGGACGACTGCATATGTGAGCCTCAAAAGATACTAGAGGGAGCGGTAGAGAGTAAAAACTATAGAGGAAGACGAGAGATTGGAATACAGTACCGAAATAATCGAGAACATAGGTTGCAAGTGCTACGCTGAGATGCAAAGTTTGCCACAAGAGAGGAACTCTAGGCGGGCTACATCAAACCAAGGAGAAGACTGATGATACAAAAAGGACGACTGCATATGTGAGCCTCAAAAGATACTAGAGGGAGCGGTAGAGAGTAAAAACTATAGAGGAAGACGAGAGATTGGAATACAGTACCGAAATAATCGAGAACATAGGTTGCAAGTGCTATGCTGAGATGCAAAGTTTGCCACAAGAGAGGAATTCTAGGCGGGCTACATCAAACCAAGGAGAAGACTGATGATACAAAAAGGACGACTGCATATGTGAGCCTCAAAAGATACTAGAGGGAGCGGTAGAGAGTAAAAACTATAGAGGAAGACGAGAGATTGGAATACAGTACACAAAAAATCGAAGACATAGGTCGTTATTGGGCAATACCCTCGGTGGCATTCACCCGGCTTTACTCAGAACTTCAGATATGTACTGGTACAGAAAAACCTGTTAATTACAGAATTGCAGCTTCTGAGTTGTAGGGTACGGTGCAATGTTCTTTCGGACGAGCATGCATCCAAAGTTCTTTTAAATACTGATTTTAATATTGGATCTTCTCTCTCTTCCCTGTCCACTCCTCTATGAATTGCAAGAATCAAAAATGGTTCAGATGGCTCTGAGCACTATGGGCCTTAACATCTGTGGTCATTAGTCCCCTAGAACTTAGAACTACTTAAACCTAACAAACCTAAGGACATCACACACATCCATGCCCGAGGCAGGATTCGAACCTGCGACTGTAGCGGTCACGCGGGTCCAGACTGAAGCGCCTAGAACTGCACGGCCACAACGGCCGGCTGCAAGAATGAAAAATTCGCGTTTGCAGTTATGATGAAACTCCAGCTGCGCAATGTACTGATGACAATGAAAATTTGTGCAGGACTCGAACCCGGATTTCCTACTTTACCCGGGTGGCCATCTTAACGGCTTCTACTATCGTAGTACTCTTGGGGGATGGACCCAAACTTGCATACGTTACCATGTTGTGTACATCCTATAATCGCACAGACACTGTGAATCTCGTACAGGGGGACATATATGATTAAAGTCGCTGATACACTCCTGGAAATGGAAAAAAGAACACATTGACACCGGTGTGTCAGACCCACCATACTTGCTCCGGACACTGTGAGAGGGCTGTACAAGCAATGATCACACGCACGGCACAGCGGACACACCAGGAACCGCGGTGTTGGCCGTCAAATGGCGCTAGCTGCGCAGCATTTGTGTACCGCCGCCGTCAGTGTCAGCCAGTTTGCCGTGGCATACGGAGCTCCATCGCAGTCTTTAACACTGGTAGCATGCCGCAACAGCGTGGACGTGAACCGTATGTGCAGTTGACGGACTTTGAGCGAGGGCGTATAGTGGGCATGCGGGAGGCCGGGTGGACCTACCGCCGAATTGCTCAACACGTGGGGCGTGAGGTCTCCACAGTACATCGATGTTGTCGCCAGTGGTCGGCGGAAGGTGCACATGCCCGTCGACCTGGGACCGGACCGCAGCGACGCACGGATGCACGCCAAGACCGTAGGATCCTATGCAGTGCCGCAGGGGACCGCACCGCCACTTCCCAGCAAATTAGGGACACTGTTGCTCCTGGGGTATCGGCGAGGACCATTCGCAACCGTCTCCATGAAGCTGGGCTACGGTCCCGCACACCGTTAGGCCGTCTTCCGCTCACGCCCCAACATCATGCAGCCCGCCCCCAGTGGTGTCGCGACAGGCGTGAATGGAGGGACGAATGGAGACGTGTCGTCTTCAGCGATGAGAGTCGCTTCTGCCTTGGTGCCAATGATGGTCGTATGCATGTTTGGCGCCGTGCAGGTGAGCGCCACAATCAGGACTGCATACGACCGAGGCACACAGGGCCAACACCCGGCATCATGGTGTGGGGAGCGATCTGCTACACTGGCCGTATACCTCTGGTGATCGTCGAGGGGACACTGAATAGTGCACGGTACATCCAAACTGTCATCGAACCCATCGTTCTACCATTCCTAGACCGGCAAGGGAACTTGCTGTTCCAACAGGACAATGCACGTCCGCATGTATCCCGTGCCACCCAACGTGCTCTAGAAGGTGTAAGTCAATCTGTCCCCCATTGAGCATGTTTGGGACTGGATGAAGCGTCGTCTCACGCGGTCTGCACGTCCAGCACGAACGCTGGTCCAACTGAGGCGCCAGGTGGAAATGGCATGGCAAGCCGTTTCACAGGACTACATCCAGCATCTCTACGATCGTCTCCATGGGAGAATAGCAGCCTGCATTGCTGCGAAAGGTGGATATACACTGTACTAGTGCCGACATTGTGCATGCTCTGTTGCCTGTGTCTATGTGCCTGTGGTTCTGTCAGTGTGATCATGTGATGTATCTGACCCCAGGAATGTGTCAATAAAGTTTCCCCTTCCTGGGACAATGAATTCACGGTGTTCTTATTTCAATTTCCAGGAGTGTAGTTTGTAGGCACGAAATGCCACATTGCAGCAACGTGCACGTGGTGTGTGCCCCAGACCTGAGGAGCGGCTGGCTCTCGAGTATCGGCTCCTCGCTGAGTCTCCCCCCGTAGGCGGCAGGGTGTTGTTTTTATTACCGGTGGCCCGTGGCCCCGGCGTCTCGTAAGAAACACGGCCGGCCCCGGAGGCGGCGCCGCCCCTCGGGGGCTGTGCCCGCCCCCACCGCACAGCCGTCGCGCACCGCCTTCTCACGCGGTGCAACTTGCCGAAGGCGAAAATCGAGTTCCCCGAACAGAACTTAGCTCTCGTGTTTATGCGTCGGGCCTCAATCGAATTTGTTAGCCCGATCAAATACCGGTTTTTCCAACGTCAGTTATTTTACGCGAGTGGTGTGTATAAATCAGCCGTCCCGAGTTCGTCAGCACGATTAAAGGAGGTTTCCAGGCAGAAATGTGCCGTAATTTTAAGATCCGGAGGAAGGGCTACGCGTTGCGCTTAGGACGCTACATTCTTTCAAAAGACTCGAGTGCAGGACGACAGCCGGCCTATGTGGCCGTGCGGTTCTAGGTGCTACAGTCTGGACCCGAGGGACCGCTACGGTCGCAGGTTCGAATCCTGCCTCGGGCATGGATGTGTGTGACGTCCTTACGTTAGTTAGGTTTAACTAGTTCTAAGTTCTAGGGGACTAATGACCCCAGAAGTTTAGTCCCATAATGCTCAGAGCCATTTGAACCATTTGCAGGACGACAGCGGCCACTCGCGATGACTGCTCTGCGAGTGACAGGCACCCCTATCTACAGGCAACTCTGAAAGTCGGTGAAACTGACATTGACAGTATCGATATATAACACACTTCTTCATTAAAGATTATCTGATAGTCACAGCCAATACACGAAGTACTTGTAGGTGTTTTATTGCTTCAGAATTATATTTGGCTGGGATGGAAATTTCAGAGACAGACAGCAGATCAAAGCGGGAAAAAGGACGCCGTTAACTTAACGCATGTCGTAAAAGGCGACGCCGACAGGTATCATTCGCCGAAGGCTGTTGTATGTACCGGACAGGTTGAAGGGACGCCCATCGCTTGTCGACACGATGTAGATAGCAGATAACGTCGTGGCCGTCCAGACGGAACCCTGCACGATATGACGGCTGCTCCCACATTCTCAGTGAGGGAGTTGTTAAGTACAGTAAAGGTCCCGGAAGGCGGGCAACAATGAGCCTTGGGCGGAGAATACAGAGGAGGCGGCACCAGTCTGCCGACAGGAGAGTAATATGCCGGAAGACACTACGCAGGCTCTGTGAAAGTTGCAGGTATTTACGGCTCTATACTCTCGGCAGAACACGGCGGACGTGGTGTAACGATTTTATAAGTGTGAGTCTGCAATTTTCTCATCCCAAAAATAACTGCAACTAGTATATATATCCAGGAACGCTTACTTTCCATGTTAGAGCTCATTTTATCACTTCTCTTCAAATCACATTAATCATCGAATGGAAAGACACAGCAACAGAACGTACCATGGTGACTTCACTTTGTTACAGGAAATGTTCAAAATGTCCTCCGTCAGCGAGGATACATGCATCCACCCTCCGTCGCATGGAATCCCTGATGCGCTGATGCAGCCCTGGAGAATGGCGTATTGCATCACAGCCGTCCACAATACGAGCACGAAGAGTCTCTACATTTGGTACCGGGTTTGCGTAGACAATATCTTTCAAATGCCCCCATAAATCAAAGTCAAGAGGGTTGAGATCAGGAGAGCGTTGAGGCCATGGAATTGGTCCGCCTTTACCAATCCATCGGTCACCGAATCTGTTGTTGAGAAGCGTACGAACACTTCGACTGAAATGTGCAGGAGGTCCATCGTGCATGAACCACATGTTGTGTCGTACTTGTAGAGGCACATGTTCTAGCAGCACACGTAGAGTATCCCGTATGAAATCATGATAACGTGCTCCATTGAGCGTAGGTGGAAGAACATGGGGACCAATCAAGACATCACCAACAATGCCTGCCCAAACGTTCACATAAAATCTGTGTTGATGGCGTGATTGCACAATTGCATGCGGATTCTCGTCAGCCCACACATGTTGATTGTGAAAATTTACAATTTGATCACGTTGGAGTACATACTGACGAAACTAAAATGAGCTCTAACATGGAAATTAAGCGTTTCCGGACACATGTCCACATAACATCTTTTCTTTATTTGAGTGTGAGGAATGTTTCCTGAAAGTTTGGCCGTACCTTTTTGTAACACCATATACACTCCTGGAAATGGAAAAAAAGAACACATTGACACCGGTGTGTCAGACCCACCATACTCGCTCCGGACACTGCGAGATGGCTGTACAAGCAATGTTCACACGCACGGCACAGCGGACACACCAGGAACCGCGGTGTTGGCCGTCGAATGGCGCTAGCTGCGCAGCATTTGTGCACCGCCGCCGTCAGTGTCAGCCAGTTTGCCGTGGCATACGGAGCTCCATCGCAGTCTTTAACACTGGTAGCATGCCGCGACAGCGTGGACGTGAACCGTACGCGCAGTTGACGGACTTTGAGCGAGGGCGTATGGCGGGCATGCGGGAGGCCGGGTGGACCTACCGCCGAATTGCTCAACACGTGGGGCGTGAGGTCTCCACAGTACATCGATGTTGTCGCCAGTGGTCGGCGGAAGGTGCACGTACCCGTCGACCTGGGACCGGACCGCAGCGACGCACGGATGCACGCCAAGACCGTAGGATCCTAAGCAGTGCCGTAGGGGACCGCACCGCCACTTCCCAGCAAATTAGGGACACTGTTGCTCCTGGGGTATCGGCGAGGACCATTCGCAACCGTCTCCATGAAGCTGGGCTACGGTCCCGCACACCGTTAGGCCGTCTTCCGCTCACGCCACAACATCGTGCAGCCCGCCTCCAGTGGTGTCGCGACAGGCGTGAATGGAGGGACGAATGGAGACGTGTCTTCAGCGATGAGAGTCGCTTCTGCCTTGGTGCCAATGATGGTCGTATGCGTGTTTGGCGCCGTGCAGGTGAGCGCCACAATCAGGACTGCATACGACCGAGGCACACAGGGCCAACACCCGGCATCATGGTGTGGAGAGCGATCTCCTACACTGGCTGTACACCTCTGGTGATCGTCGAGGGGACACTGAATAGTGCACGGTACATCCAAACCGTCATCGAACCCATCGTTCTACCATTCCTAGACCGGCAAGGGAACTTGCTGTTCCAACAGGACAATGCACGTCCGCATATATCCCGTGCCACCCAACGTGCTCTAGAAGGTGTAAGTCAACTACCCTGGCCAGCAAGATCTCCGGATCTGTCCCCCATTGAGCATGTTTGGGACTGGATGAAGCGTCGTCTCACGCGGTCTGCACGTCCTGCACGAACGCTGGTCCAACTTAGGCGCCATGTGGAAATGGCATGGCAAGCCGTTCCACAGGACTACATCCAGCATGTCTATGATCGTCTCCATGGGAGAATAGCACCCTGCATTGCTGCGAAAGGTGGATATACACTGTACTAGTGCCGACATTGTGCATGCTCTGTTGCCTGTGTCTATGTGCCTGTGGTTTTGTCAGTGTGATCATGTGATGTATCTGACCCCAGGAATGTGTCAGTAAAGTTTCCCCTTCCTGGGACAATGAATTCACGGTGTTCTTATTCAGGAGTGTATAAAGCAGATAGGTAACTTCGGAGGGTCCTAGGAAATAACATACTAACGCACTCTTTTCAGGCACGGACAGGATTGAGCCAAAACACATTCTTTTCTTAAGCTGTAGGGCTCTGGGCACGAAAATTCGAAAATTTGATTGGTCAATCTGGTCTGAGGTAGCAGCCGTGGAAAATAATTGAGACGTGGTAGGAGGCCCCAGGACGATTGTTCATCAGAGGCTAGGACTGGCTCTGGAAGAAGGGGCGAATGTTACGAGGGAACACAGTAGGAGCTAAAGTGACTTCGTCCACTGCTAGTGTGAGAATTACTTCAAATTACGCTTGCAGAATTCGGTGTCGGAAGTACTCATTTCGGTTTGCAGCTGCAACTGGAGCTCAATGTAAGGTTTCCATTAGGTATTTTTTCGGGATTGACATGCATCGTCAGAGTCAGTAGCCGCTGACAGCAGCACTGGTGGACAATACAGAGATGCTGTTCAAGAAAAAGGTAAGATCTGCAATCAGATTCGGCGTGAATAGGAGCGAAACGCCCTTCTGGCGTGCGTAACGTTATCAACTCAAATTTTAGCAGTCGCTGTCTCCAGATCGCGGAAGGGGGTCATTGTGCTACTAATGTAGTAACCTGCCTATCGATTCCTTGGTTGAGTATCAGCCACCCCTAGTTACTCGTAGCTGTTTCATGTTCTTGTAGTAATTTGTCAGTCAATAGAAAGTTATTAAACATATTCGTGTCACACTCGTTTTGTGTGAAGATTTATGGTTCAAATGGTTCAAATGGCTCTGAGCACTATGGGACTTAACATCTGAGGTCATCAGTCCCCTAGAACTTAGAACTACTTAAACCTAATTAACCTACGGACATCACACACATCCATGCCCGAGGCAGTATTCGAACCTGCGACCGTAGCCGTCGCGCGGTTCCCGACTGAAGCGCCTAGAACCGCTTCGCCACACCGACCGGCGTGAAGATTTATAATAAACAATAAAACGTACGGTAACTTTGACTTTTACTACGTACGTATCTCACCTGGTCACAAAATTAAATTACGGTGTCACTATTCCATCACCCTTTTGAAGTCTGAAGAGCCAAAGAAACTGGTACACCTGCCTAATTTCGTGTAAGGCCCACGCAAGCACACAAAAGTGTCGCAACAGGACGCGGCATGGACTCGACTAATGTCTGAAGTAGTGCTAGAGGGAACTGACACCATGAATCCTAGAGGGCTGTCCATAAATCCGTAAGAGTACGAGGGGTGGAGATCTCTTCTGAACAGCAAGGGATCCCAGATATGCTCACTAACATTCGTGTCTGGGGAGTTTGGTGACCGGCGGAAGTGTTTAAACTCAGAAGACGTTTCCTGAAGCCACACTGTAGCAATTTTGGAGGTGTTGCGTGTCATATTGTCCTCGTAGAATTGCCCAAGTCCGTTGGAATGCACAATGAACGTGAATGGATGCAGGTGATCGGACAAGATGCTTACGTACGTTTCATCTGTCAGAGTCGTATCTAGACGTGTCAGGGGTCCCATATCACTCTAACTGCACACGTCCCACCCCGTTATACGGCCACCACCAGCTTGAACAGTACCCTGCTGACATGCAGGCTCCATTGATTCATGAGGTTGTGTCCGTATCCGTTAACGTCCATCCGTTCGATACAACGCCAAAGGCCACTCGTGTACCCTTAATGACTGCACGACACAAAGCGTTACGCCTTGCCTGGGCCCGTCAACACTGACGTTGAACTGTTGATGATTGGAAATATTTTACCTGATCGGAGAAGTCTCGTTCCAAATTTTATCGAGCGGATGGACGCGAACGGATATGGAGTCAACCTCGTGAATCCATAGACACTGCATGTCAGCAGGGGACTGTTCAAGAGGGTGGAGGCTCTCTAATGGTGCGGGGTGTGTACAAAAAAATGGTTCAATTGGCTCTGAGCACTATGGGACTAAACATCTATGGTCATCAATCCCCTAGAACTTAGAACTACTTAAACCTAACTAACCTAAGGACACCACACAACACCTAGCCATCACGAGGCAGAGAAAATCCCTGACCCCGCCGGGAATCGAACCCGGGAACCCGGGCGTGGGAAGCGAGAACGCTACCGCACAACCACGAGATGCGGGCGCGCTGACACTTGTTGATGGCGCATCATTGAAATCTGTCGCGATTTGCGGAAGGGTTGCACCTCTATCACGGTGAACGGTTATCTTCAGTCGTCGTTGATCTCGTTCTTGCAGGGTCTTTTCCTTGCCGCACTCGATAGTTTAACTAACTTTCAGCTGCTTCCCATGGACTACTGGAGTTATGTGGCCTTTGCATGGTAGTTATTTAGTCGACGCTGCTTTTGTCAGCTAAACCAGTATCTGCCAGCGCAGAGTGAAGGGGCAGGCAGTCTGAAGCCTATTCAGGCAGGTCCTGCCCAAAGTCACCGCTCCATTAATCTAACCTCAAGCATCACTTAGTGCTAACTACAGAAATGTGTGGTTATGGAAAGCTGCACGACCGTTGTACAGCACTGCATTTAACCCCCTACTTACAGTCATTGCGCTAGATGGATTCTGGCAGCACTTTGGAATTCACAATTGACTTCTTCAGCCAATTTCGCACGACTTTTCACAGCCACATCTAGAAATTCTCGGCGGTCCCAGCCCGTCAGTAGATGAGATCTCGGTTGAGGTGTCGCCGTTCCTTCGCGTTTCCACTTCGAAATGACAACAGGAGACTCAAGCAACTTGTGAAAGATACAAAATTTCCTGATGGGTTAGTTACACAGATGACACCCAATGGTTAGTCCATGTTCGAAGTCACTAAGATGTCCTGCCTGACCCATTCTGGTGTCACTACTTCTGTATCAGCAACGCAACAGTCTTCGCCTACGTTTATACTGGCCACTCCGCTTCCCGTGACATCTAGAGATCACTTAATCATTACACTAGGTTGCCCGGATTCTTTTGATCAAGTAGTCTACATCAGATATTCCATCTCGTACAATCAGTTTGTTGACGATCAGGATGAGAAGACACGGTCTGGAAAATTGAGTTCAGGAGGATTACTGAACGAAAGATGTATCCAGTACAGAAAAATTCCAAAAATCAGTAGGAGATATGTGTAATCCATAGAGTTCAGTGAGAACGGTCTAGATAAGTTTGCTTTTTTATAAATTGCACACTGCTGATAAAAAAAGTGTACCACCCAGAAGGCGAGGAGGAACAAGTAAAATCTCAAGGTTTGATGGGGTACGTGGTATTATTTCAGTGCTTGTAAAATAGTCACATGAGGGGTGGGGTTGAGCTGTTATTCTGTTATTCTGCGCAACGGATTAATCTGAGATGTACCCTTTATCCTGTGGCTCCTGCAAGATGCAATTTCCACCCTCACACTACTACAGAAGTCAGACAGACGCTCCTAACGCTCTAAAGAGAAATGCCCGTAAAACTTTCAGCAATAAATATCTTCTGGAGTCGTCCGCTGTAAGGAAATGACACAAAAATACACAAAATTTCTTTCGTAACTAGTGGGATACTTGGCTACTGGAGTAGTGCTAGTTAGTGTAAGAAAAACATAAAACTAACGGAAGTTATTATTTATTTTGCATTAAGTCTGAGAAATCACAATGGCACTTTTCGTTATGAATTGAAGAAGTTATATCCTGGTTCTTTTCGGAATGTGAAGCTACCTCTCAAGGATAGGATTCGCTAATGAAATTTCTATACAAAGTTTGTTATTTACTTGGCAGAATGGCTGAGAGGCGCACCTATTCAACTTGAATAATTATCCGTTAGAATTTTGCTAGGTATGGTCGAGGCTGTCGTGTGTGAAATGCAGTGAAGTGTACTGTTGTGGAGGAAATATGGGGCTCGCAATAGCTGTAGCGCACAATACCGTAAGCTGCGATGACTGCTGTCTTCGCCGCTTGCTGCTGACAAATAAGATAACTCTCGTTTTATTTGGATTGGCCTTCGCCAATGAAACTCTCCCTACGCCTTGATGAAGTCAAGGACTCCTATGCACCCCTAGTCTAACTGTTGGCGTGGTAGACCGTTTAGATAGCTGGTCCACTGGGATGCCACTCAAAAATTCGCTTGCAGGCGTTTAATTGTAACTCTCTCCGTTCACACCACATAAGCGTGTCGGCCAACACAGTGAACAACGCTTAATCGCAAGGACTCAATATAGGGCAGCACTTCGATTCGCTTTCGACAGAAGTGCTCTCCCAGTGAAGTACTAAGGAGAGACTTGTTCCTCGCTCCAAGAGCGACAGCGGAGCGGCGCCTCTCCATGCTAGACGTGAAGGGGTATATCTTTCGGTCTCTTCCATTACTCCTTCAGCTTAAAGCGTCAGAAATATCGTCTGCCAATCAGCATTGCTCTTCTAAAACGGGAGAATGACGTTTCGTTTAAGGCGACCAATGCGGAAACCTGTAGCATTGGCGTTTGGCGTTTGCTGTCTCCCTGTGAAAATCTCTGAAACTGTGTGATATGAAGAATGCACACAATCTAGAAGAATTTGCTTTTAAGCCGAACACGGGGTCGTTACCCCTTTTCACTCAGGCCCAAGCTGTCCGCTACACGGGCGGTCACCGGCCGACATAGGTTGGGTCGTCCTCTGAAGGGACCGGTGTCGTGTTGTGCGGTCTCTCTCCCGAACTAAAAGCTTCTGTGCCCGTCGTGTCTGGAATGTATGTGTGTACGCCAGCCTCGAGTATTTCAACCACGGTGCGCTTACTGGTTAATTGCATATCGTTTACATATCAATTCATACAACATTGACTTTATCTTATCGAGTTTGGGTTCGAATGAAGCGTCTTTATGTGTGGAATATGATTGTGAGGGCGGAATATGTAAGCAATGAAGGTCAGGAGACCACGGCGTCTTACATTGACAAAGAACATGGCAGTATCAGTCGAGTCTTCAGTGCGAGGTTGCATCCCCTCTGGCCTGGATGCAGGCACTTCTTACCCGGTTGGGGAGGCTGTAACAAAGCCGTTGTATCTTCTCCTGAACCAGTCTCATGCGCAATTGTTGGAACTGGTCCTTGACAACCTGGATAAAGGCACTAAACAGACTTCGGAGGTGGTCCGAAACATTCTATTGGAGCAGATCTGTTGATGTTGCTGGCCACGGGAGTACCTCAGACTGTTCACAGAGACATTTTCCAGTGTGTGGACGACTGTTGTCCTGCTGAAAAGTGCCACCATGGTACTGTCGCATGAGAGACAACACATGAGGATGCAGGATGTTCGTGACGTATCACTGTGCCGTTAGAATTTCTTTAATCGTTACCTGCTGTGACCTCAATTCCCATACCACATCCAAAACACTGTAAGAACGGTACATCTCCCTGTGTTGCTGCCACGCTCCTCCGTGTTAGAGTAGAAACATGACTCGCACCAGAACACATCGCCGCGTCACTCATCAGCAGACCATTATCCCCGATGCTGGCACACTCCAAAGGGAGCCACTTGTATTGTGGTGTAGAAAGAAGCCCAGGCATCAGATGTTAACTCCTTAGTCCGGCTGCCAGCTGCTGATATTCTCCGACCAATGGTGCGAAATGATACAAACTGTTGCAGGGAGTCATCACTTGTTGCCGGATGGCAGGCGCAGACGTGAAGGACTTACAACATGTTTGGTGCACAATACGGCGATCCTCCCACGTGCTGGGCAGACGTGGTCGACGGGAACCTGGACAACGAGTATGCCTCACCAGTCTAAATACTGCATGAGTTGACGAGCCGACCGAATGGAGAATTACAATGAGAGCTGTCGGGCACTGATTACTGTGTCTCATACGAGTACGCTGCATCTCCTTGTCCTTCACAGTGATGGCTCAACAACTGCCACCGTTCAAGCGTTTTGCATATCCTATCAGGCCTGCCAACGACACTAATGCACTCTGGTGGCAGTTTTCTACATCTTACAGAGAATGGACCACGAGTCATTTACATACTCACCGACGGTATGTACGTAAACAAAGCTATACTCACATCCGACAATTTCTTCTAGGTGCTTCATTTCTTTGGTCAGGCAGTTTATGTACCTTGTGGTTAAATTTGTTTATTCATATTCAGAAAAACATCTACATCTACGTCTACATACATACTCCGCAATCCACCATACGTGTGGCGGCGGGTACCTCGTACCACAACTAGCATCTTCCCTCCCTGTTCCAAACAGAACGAGGGAAAAATGACTGCCTATATGCCTCTGTACGAGCCCTAATCTCTCTTATCTTGTCTTTGTGGTCTTTCCGCGAAATGTAAGTTGGCGGCAGTAAAATTGTACTGCAGTCAGCCTCAAATGCCGCTTCTCTGCTCACTAGCGATTCACGAAAAGAACGCCTCCTTTCCTCTACAGACTCCCACCCGAGTTCCTGAAGCATTTTGCGTAACACTCGTGTGATGATCAAACCTACCAGTAACAAATCTAACAGCCCGCCTCTGAATTGCTTCTATGTCCTTCCTCAATCCGACCTGATAGGGATCCCAAACGCTCGAGCAGTTCTCAAGAATAGGTCGTATTAGTGTTTTATAAGTGGTCTCCTTTACAGATGAACCACATCTTCCCAAAATTCTACCAATGAAGCGAAGACGACTATCCGCCTTTCTCACAAATGCCATTACATGCTTGTCCCACTTCATATCGCTCAGCAATGTTACGCCCAAATATTTAATCGACGTGATTGTGTCAAGCGCTACGCTACTAATGGAGTATTCAAACATTACGGGATTCTTTTTCCTATTCATCTGCATTAATTTACATGTATCTATATTTGGAGTCAGCTGCCATTCTTCACACCAAACACAAATCCTATCCAAGTCATCTTGTATCCTCCTACAGTCACTCAACGACTACACCTTCCGGTACACTACAGCATCATCAGCAAACAGCCGCACATTGCTATCCACCCAATCCAAAAGATTATTTATGTAGATAGTAAACAACAGCGGACATACCACACTTCCCTGGGGCACTCCAGATGATACCCTCACCTCCGATGAACACTCACCATCGAGGACAACGTACTGGGTTCTATTACTTAAGAAGTCTTCGAGCCACTCACATATCTGGGAACCAATCCCATATGCTTGTACCTTAGTTAGGAGTCTGCAGTGGGGCACCGAGTCAAATGCTTTCCGGAAGGAATATGGCATCCGATACCCTTCATCCACGGTTCGCAAGATACCATGTGAAAAAAGGGAGAGTTGCGTTTCGCAGGAGCGATGCTTTCTAAAGCCGTGCTGCCGCATGGACAGAAACTTCGCTGTCTCAAGGAAATTCTTTATATTCGAACTGAGAATATGTTCGAGTATCCTGCAACAAACCGATGTTAAGGATATTGGTCTGTAATTTTGAGGATCCGTCCTTCTACCCTTCTTATACAGGCCTCACCTGCGTTTTTTTTTCAGTCTCCCGGGAATTTATGTTGGGCAAGAGATTCGCGATAAATGCAAGCTAAGTAAGGAGCCAATGCAGTAGAGTACTCTCTGTAAAACCGAATTGGAATCCCATCAGGACCTTGCGATATATTTATTTTCAACCCATTCAGCTGCTTCACTATGTCCTCCATACGGGAATCTGTACGAGACTCAAACGGCGGTATGTTTGTACGATCCTCCTGTGTGAAAGATTTCTCAAACGCTAAATTTAAAATTTCAGCTTTCGTTTTGCTGTCTTCCGTTGCCAGGCTAGACTGATGAGTGACTGGATAGAAGCCTTCGACCCGCTTACCAATTTAGCATGAGAGCACACTTTCCTTGAGTTTTCATGCTAAGGTATGACGGTGGTAGTGGTTGTATGCTACGCCCATCGATCTTTTTACAGCAGCATGAATCTCTACTAACTTTTGCCTCTCATTCTCCCGATCTTTCTTGTACCGCGAGTACAACTGTCTTTGCTTCCTGAGCATTCTCCGAATTGCGCTGTTAAATCACGGTGGGTCTTTTCCGTCCGTAACCCACTTTTTCGGCACATACTGTCCAATGCGTGATTTACAATGTGTTTAAAATTTGCCCATAATTCTTCCACGTCCATCGTACCGGAAGTAAATGAAGTCGATTCATTTACTAAGTGGGATGCTAACAACTGCTTACCTGCTCTTTCTAGTAAGAACACTCTTCTAGCCTTCTTGACCGACTTTTTAACTTTCATAACCATATTCGTAATGACAACATCATGATCACTAATCCCTGTCTCAACACTGACACCGTCGGTGAGGTCTGGTCTGTTCGTGGCTACCAGATCTAAAATATTTCCTCTACGCGTTGGCTGTCGATTTAGCTGCTCAAGACAGTTTTCAGATAATGTGTTCAAAAGTAATTCACACGACGGCTTGTCTGTACCACCTGTAATGAATACATAGACATTCCAGTCTATATTGCGTAGGTTGAAGTCGCCTCCGACTAATATAGCATGATCCGGGTACTTCTGCGATACAGAATGTAGACTCCCTTTGAATGATTCTAGAACTGTTACGGTGGAACCTGGTGGCCGGTAATAACACCCCACAATTAACTTTATTTCCCCTAGCCCTGTTAAACGTGTCCAGATAACTTCACAATCACACTCTACTTCGACCTCACTGGACACAATATTTTTGTCAACTGCAATGAAAACACCACCTCCTTCGGTGTCTAATCTATCTTTCCGATACACGTTCCAACCCTCATTATATATTTCAGAACTTCCTATCTCAGGGTTCAGCCAGGTCTCAGTCCCGAGAACAATTTGCGCGCCACACGCTTCCTGGAGGGCAGTAAATTCAGGAACTTTATTCCGAACACTCTGAAAATTTACTGCTAATATCTTGATAGCTGATGTGTCTTTAGACTGAGCACGTCCTGATTCCCCTGTCTGCACGTCGACTGGTGAGTGTTCATCAGGACACCTCGCAGTGCTGCCTAGCCTAATTCACAGGACATTAGTATGTACTGCAGAAATGATTAGCATTTCAGTCACTTGGTTCAGTGTGTGTCCTGTTTCCCAGTAGATACAGGGTGCGCTATGGGCCCTGATGACTTGTTCCATGCGTGATGGCATCAGCACGCATAACGGGCGAATGGTGTCCTGTGGTGTAGCCATCCATTCACCAGATTCCAAAATTCATCTGTGGTGGTTGGCGTTGGGTCACAGCACTGCACCCGTCTTTTCACCATGTCCCACAGATTTTGGATTGGCTATAAGTGATCTAGCGGGCCAGGGCAAAAGGCTGACATCCTGTGACATCAAGAAGCCATGTATTCGTGCAACAACTTGTAGTCGTGCATTGTCTTGCTGGAAAATTGCGTGTTGTGCAGAAAGAGTAAGGCTACAGATCGAAGGACGTCATTCACGTAGCTCACACTGGTCACAGTGCCCTGGACACTCACCAACTGTGATTTATGGTTGTACCCAATAGCACCCCACACCATAAGGGCTTGAGTTGGCGATGTATGTCTTGTGCGAATGCGGCCAATACGATGCCGCATCCGTTCTCTGCGGTCAACCAGAATCTGGCCATTAATTTCAACAAACAAAACCTGGATTCATCCAAAGACGCATCTGATGCATTCTTGTCCCCAGTGGCTCTGTTCCATACACCATTGCCGTCTACCACGTTTTACACATTCGTCAAAGGTAGGCGGAGAAGTGGACGACGCCCACGTAATCGGTGTCGTAATAAATGGCGATGTCATCCCTGATAGTGTACGATGTGTTTCACTGTTGCACCAGAGCCGAGGATGACCCAGATCTGTCCTGCACTGCCAGTCGGACGAGGTGTCGATCTTCTCGGGGGACGGTCTGGGTAGAGCGACCTGACACATCTTGTCGTGTTCTACGGCCTTCTGTGAAACACTGCACACACCTATTGTCTGCGGAAACACTTCGTTTCATACGACCAGCAATTTCCCGGATGAATGCGTCACATTCTTCTCATGATAATAAAGCGCCCTCTTTCAAACTTGCTGTGTGGCTGGAATGAAGAGTTTTTAGCAAACAGAATACAGCATGTTGTTTTCAATGGAGAGACGTCTACAGACGTTAAAGTAACCTCTGCCGTGCCACAGGGGATTGTTATGGGACCACTGCTTTTCACAATATATACAGATGACCTAGTAGATAGTGTCGGAAGTTCCATGCGGATTTTCGCGTTTGATGCTCTAGTATACAGAGAAGTTGCAGCATTAGAAAATTGCAGTGAAATGCAGGAAGATCTGTAGCGGATAGGCACTTGGTACAGGGAGTGGCAACTGACCCTTAACATAGACAAATGTAATGTATTGCGAATACATAGAAAGAAGGATCATTTATTGTATGATTATATGATAGCGGAACAAACACCGGTAGCAGTTACTTCTGTAAAATATCTGGGAGTATGTGGGCGGAATTATTTGAAGTGGAATGATCATATAAAATTAATTGTTGGTAAGGCGGGTGCCAGGTTGAGATTCATTGGCAGAGACCTTAGAAAATGTACTGCATCAACAAAGGAGGTGGCTTACAAAACTATCGTTCGACCTATACTTGAGTATTGCTCATCAGTGTGGGATCCGTAGCAGATCAGGTTGACGGAGGCGATAGAGAAGATCTAAAGAAGAGCGGCGTGTTTCGTCACAGGGTTATTTGGTAAGCGTGATAGCGTTACGGAGATATGTAGCAAACTCAAGTGGCAGACTCTGCAAGAGAGGCGCTCTGCACTGCGGTGTAGCTTGCTGTCCAGGTTTCGAGAGGGTGCGTTTCTGGATGAGGTATCGAATATATTGCTTCCTCTCTCTTATACCTCCCGAGGAGATCACGAATGTAAAATAAGAGAGATTCGAGCGCGCACGGAGGCTTTCCGGCAGTCGTTCTTCCCGCGAACCATACGCGACTGGAACTGGAAAGGGAGGTAATGACAGTGGCACATAAACTGCCTTCCGCCACACACCATTCGGTGGCTTACGGAGTATAAATGTAGATGGTTCTCGCAACGTCTGCGAGGCATCCTGGAGTTCTACTCAAGCCACACTGGTCCATTACCTTCGGTTTGTAGACAACGAGAGCCACAGGCACATTTTACCGGTAGGTGGTGTTGCCCCGCGATATCGATGTTGACCTTGAACCCTCGGGCCGACACATGAATGTATTTGCATTTGAAATAAGTTAAAATAGCTTTGTGTTACCCATGTCAAATTTGGGAACACCGACTCGCAGATCAGGTACGAAATGACGTAAGCCATCCAGACAGTCGAAAATGCGACAAAGTTGTTCGCAGATGGTAATACCTAATGAGTTCTAAACTATCTTCCTCCTGAACCAGTTTATCGTCTGCTCATTGCACAGAGAGGTAAGAAACACTCTGAAAAGCTTGTAAGGGTGTTGCAGGGTAGGCTGTGTTGAGAAATAATTGCTAAGAAAAAATTCGGTACGTTGTTCCGTTTCCGAGTTAATTCATATAAGTTAGCCAAACAGGCAGTTGCGCGCGCAGATTCGAGCAGCCCTCCACAGACTGTGTCACAGAGCGTGTCTTTCGCTTAGTTTCCTAAAACCGAACAAGAGAGAGATGCACAAATTGGACATGGGACGGTAGTGAAGATCGAAACCGAGACAAAGGCTGAACAATCTCGTGTGCTACGTCTACTCCGTGAGAACTACTGGAAGTAACTGTATCTCATGGGCCGCTTGAATCTGCACGCAAGACGGTCTGATTGGCTAACTTCAATGCTAAATAACGCAGAAACAGAGCAACATATCGAATTTTTTTATTAGCAATTATTTCTCAGCACAGCCTACCCTGCAATACCCTTACAAGTTTTCAGGCGGTTTCTAACCACCCCATATAGATTGAGATTTTGAGAAATGACTAGCCATGTACATAAGAATAAGAACATTGTTCCACAGAGTAATTTACACTTTTTTTCCTTCAAAGGGCTCTTATCACAATTTGAAGCTATAATTTAGAGTTAATAACTATTTTTTCACATGCAATTACAGGTCTTTTTACCTGTAATTCATACATTTTAATCTCAAAGAATAAATTGTAACAGAAAGTAGCAAACAACAGGTATTAGAATGTTGCAGCCGTCATAAACTGAAGCAATGACTTGAAAGTATCCATGAAAAAAGACGTAAACAAATATTTCTGTTACAACAAAAACTTTTGATCTTATGCTCCTCGCGTTTCTGAAAATTTACCAAGTATAAGTGTAAGTCTTTTTCAAGATTCTCTACGATAACAAAATTTTGGGATTGTCATATAGCTTAGGGTATATGGAAACGAAAACTCGAATAAAACAAGTTTTACTACACAAGTAAAAAAATACACCAATGTATGCAGAATACAGCACAGTTACTGGACATGTGGAAACATGTGCACCAATCTGTTTTCCAGATAAGTGCGCGCATTTACATCCTGATCATGAGACAGGCATCATTCCGAAGTTTATTGAAAATTTGTGGTAAGTTCCTATGGGACCAATCTGCTGAGGTCAGCGGTAACTTAACACACTTAATTTAACTTAAACTAACTTTGATAAGAACAACACAAAAACCCATGATCGAGGGAGACCTCGAACCTCCGAGCCGCTCGAACCGTGGCAAGGTGCCTGAGACCACGCGGCTCTTGAAAAGAAATTCAGCAGTCGTGTAGCTTACGAAACGAAACCTCTCCCTGGCTTTCAGAAGAGCTGAATCGGACTTTTTTAAAAGGGGGCTTTAACTCACTACTTTGGCTACCTCGCGTTTTATACTAGCTCATATATTATGAAAGTAGATTTATTATATGTGTTTAACAGGGCATCTATAACACGTTCGGTTGCCTTGTAACGTGGAACTGAAATTAACATCTTGTTTTAAATGGGCGTAAGTCACAGAAACGCGCCCTTTCAAAACTGAACAGTTGGTAATGGTCTGCTGAGTGCAAACATTCAGGACATAAAAAAAAGGAGTCAAGCACTCTGTATTTTTATCGTGAAGGAGGCGGTGGAAAGAGTGATACTGAAGTCTGTTTCTTTTTATTTGAGTATCTCAAGTCTATCCCCAAGAAACGTCACAGAGCTTCGATTGTTCTATGGTAATTGCAAGGGACAGAACAAAACCAAACCCTCTCTAGACTTCTACTTTCACTGACAGATTCCAGATCGTTTCAAATTTATTCAACAGTTTTTCCCAGTGAGGGGACACAGCTATTTATCATGCGATTGAGATTTTGGTATTTCAAAGAAACTTCGACAGAATGATAAAATATTCACTGTTCATCGCATAACACTGCACATTCTACAAAGTAGTACAAAACCTGGAAAATATATAGTTACAGAAGTTGACACATCTGACATTTTGGATTTTAAAGGCTGGTGGTCATATGATAAGGAGATCGCAATTTCTGAAGAAACAAGGAGCATGTCAATAT
This sequence comes from Schistocerca gregaria, assembly GCF_023897955.1. Taxonomy (NCBI): domain Eukaryota; kingdom Metazoa; phylum Arthropoda; class Insecta; order Orthoptera; family Acrididae; genus Schistocerca; species Schistocerca gregaria. The sequence continues at coordinate 122,557,468 of NC_064928.1, read as the reverse complement.
GTGACAGACAGAACTTTGAAATCAGCAGTTACTTTCACGTAGTGTATTCAGGTGCCAGAGTTGAGTTCATCAAAGGCCCGACGTGTATCAACGGGTTAGTGAGTCACACTTCTTCACGGCACATCGGCAAGACGCTGTTCTTCCACCAATAAACGCCGCCTGCCCAACAGGACGAGTGCCAATAAAAGTGCAGAACTTTCAAGAATTAGAAAAGATGCAACAGTACGTTCCAAACGAGTATATACAGTTCTACGAGGAACTTTTGAAATGGATTTATGACAGTAGTGCAACAAAATGTGTGTGAAATCTTATGGGACGTAACTGCTAAGGTCATCAGTCCCTAAGCTTACACACTACTTAACCTAAATTATCCTAAGGACAGACAGACACACACACACACACACACACACACACACACACACACACACACACACACACACACATGCCCGAGGGAGAACTCGAAACTCCGCCGGGACCAGCCGCACAGTCCATGACTGCAGCGCCTAAGACCGCTCGGCTAATTCCGCGCGGCAGTAGTGCAACACCTGATGATAATGATGAACAGTTCATTACAAGTGAGAAGACTTGAATTGTATATACCTTTTTCAATATTTCTACAAGTTTATTTTGCAAGTTTAAAATACACTGAAGCACCAAAGAAACTGGTATAGGCATGCGTATTCAGATACAGAGATATGTAAACAGACAGATACGATGTAGCGGTCGGCAACGCCTATGTATGATAACAAGTGTCTAGCGCAGTTGTTGTGTCGGTTACTGCTGCTACAATGACAGGTTATCAAGATTTAAGTGAGTTTGAACGTGGTGTTACAATCGGCGCGCGTCTGACGGGACAGCACCTCCGACGCAGCAATGAAGTGGGGATTTTCCTGTATGACCATTTTACGAGTGTACCGTTAATATTAGAAATCCGGTAAAACATCAAATCTCCGACATTGCTTCGGCCGGAAAAAGATCCTGCACGAACACGCGTCTGACGGGACACAGCACCTCCGACGCAGCAATGAAGTGGGGATTTTCCTGTATGACCATTTTACGAGTGTACCGTGAATATTAGAAATCCGGTAAAACATCAAATCTCCGACATTTCTACTGCCGGAAAAAGATCCTGCACGAACACGACCAACGGCAACTGAAGAGAATCATTCAGCGTGACAGAAGTGCAATCCTTCCGCAAATTGCTCCAGATTTCAACGCTGGCCTATCAACAAGTGTCAGCGTACGAACCAATCAACGAAACATTATCGATATGGGTCTTCGGACCCGAAAGCCCACTCGTGTACCGTTTATGACTGCACGACACAAAGTTTTAAGCCTTGCCTGGGCCCCGAAGTTTTAAGCCTTGCCTGGGCCCGTCAACACCTAGACTGGACTGTTGATCACTGAAAACATGTTGCCTGGTCGGACGAGTCTCGTTTCAAATTGCATCGACGGGATGAACATGTACAGATGTGGAGACGACCTCATGAGTCCATGGACCCTGCATGTCAGCAGGAGACTGTTCAAGATGGTGCAGGCTCTGTAATGGTGTGGGACGTTTGCAATTGGAGTGATATGGGATCGCTGATACGTATCTAGGATGCGACATATCTAGGATACGACTCCAACAGGTGACATTTACGTAAGCATCCTGTCTGATAAGCAGCATGCATTGATTTTCATTGTGCGTTCCGACTGACTTGGGCAATTCCAGCAGGACAATGCGACAGCCTACATGTCCAGAATTGATACTGCGTGACTTTTATGAGTTGAAACCACTGGCCACCAAACTCTCCAGACATGAACTTTATGAAAATGCCTTGCAAGGTGCTGTTCAGAAGAACCCCCACGTAGTCTTACGGGTTTGTGGTGTCAGTTCACTTAGCACTACTTCAGACATTAGTCGAGTCCATGCCGCGTTGTGGTGCGGCACTTCTGCGTACTCACACACGAAATTAGGCAGGCGTACCAGTTTCTTTGACTCTTCAGTGTAGTATGTCCGTCTTCTGAGGCTGAGTCGTTTTTGTAACATTTAATTAACTAATATGGCCAAATATAAATATATTGTTCTTTGTCTTCTTCCAATTCATTTTTAAACGGCGGATGATTTCACACATTAACTGTCCGCAAAATTGTACATATTTGTATTCATGTAACAATTAGTGTATACGTCAATCAAAGGGCACGTGTACTATTAGTTCATAAAAGCAGACTATATTATTTCCTGGTATTTTTCTTCTAAAACAGACATTTTTTTAAAATTTCATACTAAGTTAGTTTTCTTGACTCGCGCCCTTTTAAAGAAGGCCGGTTCAACTGCAGGATGATGACGTAAGACAAGGCGCTTAATACACTATTGGCCATTAAAATTGCTACACCAAAAAGAAATGCAGATGATAAACGGCTATTCATTGGACAAATATATTACACTAGAACTGTCATGTGATTACATTTTCACGCAGTTTGGATGCATAGATCCTGAGAAATCAGTGCCCAGAACAGCCACCTCCTGCCGTAATAATGGCCTTGATACTCCTGGGCAGTGAGTGAAACAGAGCTTGGATGGAGTGAACAGGTACAGCTGCCCATGCAGCTTCAACACGATACCACAGTTCATCAAGAGTAGTGACTGGCGTATTGTGACGGGCCAGTTGCTCGGCCACCATTGACCAGACGTTTTCAATTGGTGAGAGATCTGGAGAATGTGCTGGCCAGGGCAGCAGTCGAACATTTTCTGCGTCCAGAAAGGCCCGTACAGGACCTGCAAAATTCGGTCGTGCATTATCCTGCTGAAATGTAGGGTTTCGCAGGGATCGAATGAAGGGTAGAGCCATGGGTGGTAACACATCTGAAATGTAACGTCCAATGTTCAAAGTCCCGTCAATGCTAACAAGAGGTGGCCGAGACGTGTAACCAATGGCGCCCCATACCATGACGCCAGGTGATACGCCAAAATGGCGATGACGAATACACGCTTCCAATGTGCGTTCACCGCGATGTCGCCAAACACGGATGCGACCAACATGATGATTTAAACAGAACCTGCATTCTTTAGAAAAAATGACGTTTTGCCATTCGTGCACCCAGGTTAGTCGTTGAGAACACCATCGCAGGCGCTCCTGTCTGTGATGATGCGTCAAGGGTAGCCGCAGCCATGGTCTCCGAGCTGATAGTCCATGCTGCTGCAAACGTCGTCGAACTATTCGTGCAGATGGTTGTTATCTTGCAAACGTCCCCATCTGTTGACTAAGGGATCGAGACGTGGCTGCACGATCCGTTACAGCCATGCGGATAAGATGCCTGTCATCTCGACTGCTAGCGATACGAGGCCGTTGGGATCGAGCACGGCGTTCCGTATTACCCTCCCGAACCCACCCGATTCAGTATTCTGCTAACAGTCATTGGATCTCGACCAACGCGAGCAGCAATGTCACGATACGATAAACCGCAATCGAGATAGACTACAATCCGACCTTTATCAAAGACGGAAACGTGATGGTACGCATTTCTCCTCGTTACACGAGGCACCACAACAACGTTTCACCAGGCAACGCCGCTCAACTGTCGTTTGTGTATGATAAATCGGTTGGAAACTTTGCTCATGTCAGCACGTTGTATGTGCCACCACCGGCGCCAACCTTGTGTGAATGCTCTGAAAAGCTAATCATTTGCATATCACAGCATCTTCTTCCTGTCGGTTAAATTTCGCGGCTGTATCACGTCATCTTCGTGGTGTAGCAATTTTAATTGCCAGTAGTGTAGTACGGTGTTGACACCACACAGAATCAGTTACTTCAGTGCTGATTTCACTGGACAGAAGGTAATGGTCACGTAATATCAATTTCATTTTAGTAAACGTCAATGCAGTAAACTTCAAAGCAGCCAAGTGCGAATTCTGCACTCGCTTCAGAGAAGCGACTTCGCGGTTGACCTGTTTTCAGAGAGAGAAAGAAATCTCCGCCAGTGTGGATATGCAGTATATTTGAGCGCCTCTGTGTCTGTCTGGGTTATCCCTACCGGCCGCGCAACGTCACGCACCGCGGCTGGAGCTGGAGGCGGCTAATCCCACGCTAGCCTCGCGGATGGCGCCCCGGTACCACCGCTGTTCCACGCCCACTGGCTGCAAAAACCGGCGAGCCACCATTCCAACAGCACTCCGAGAGGCCGTATTTTGATACTCCGAAACGCTCCTTACGCTCGTCCTCGGACCTAACGGTGCGTCGTTCCATGTGTCCTGAATCCACATACCCAGTGTGTAACTAACAAACAGAGAGTGAAGTATTGTAGTACACGATACATTTCTCCAGTATGCCACAGTTCTGCTGAGTTCGGTGTATACACTGATCAGGCAGATCATTATGACCACCGACCTGCTATCCACATAAACCCGTCCAGGCGATTGCAGCGTCACCTTGCGAGGGTTCATTCCTACTCAGACGCACGCACGTTGCATGTAGTGTCAATAAGTGTGGCTGTTCGTGTTTATAATAGGGAAGGCGCGCGATCTATCTGAGTCTGACATAGGGCAGATTTGGATACCGCGGATGCTCTTAACGAGCGTTTCGAAAACTGCACGACTTGTTGGGTGTTCCAGTGAGAGGCAGCCACACGCCTTGCTCATAATATGGCATCAAGCAGTCAGGCCCGCAAGATGAGTGATCTGCCAAGCGAGTGGTTTCATTCTTATTTATCGAGTAACATGAGCTCTAGTACTCACAATTCACTTACAAATTATTCTCCTGCTTGAATACTACAAAACGGAAACGGATAATGCACATCTGACTATTGGTAATTTACACAACTCTGACTGTTTACTACGCACTGGCAATACCACATTTTCTTTCTTACCCAACGGCTTTGATCAACACGTGGCCATCGCACTGAATACGAATGGCGCACACGTTATAAACTCTGGATACCATGACAACATACTATTCGAAGGAAAAGGTCACCAATCTTTTTCTTTTCACTACTGTTTTTATTCCGACAAATTCTATAACCAAAACACACCATTACAACAATTACAAATGAGAAACTCCGCCCAGTGGGCATGGCTTTACAGTGGTGATTCTCTATCTGATGTTCTCGTAATTATCTAACACTACAGTGCACTTTCTGCATAGGATGGTGGATCTTTTGCTATATCTCACACTTCGACTCGCACACCCATCATCACGAAAATTTCCTCCAGACCGAGCGGTACGAAAAGGAACATGCATAACCCACTGCCTCTGTACCTATCTTGCTACTCTCCCATGCAAACCACACATACTTAAATTACATGAAATACACCACACTGGTAACATGGAATACAACACAAGGAATAGTCACAACGTTATAATCACAACAGTTTCAGCTTTCGGACTTCAATTAGTATTCATCTCAGTTTCACACGACACTGTCCCACTTCGTAACTTTTCTTTCCAACTACGAACTCTGGAGGACATATGCACGTCTTCCTGTGCAATGCAAGCCAAGTGGGCCGGCCGCGGTGGTCTCGTGGTTCTAGGCGCTCAGTCCGGAACCGCGCGACTGCTACGGTCGCAGGTTCGAATCCTGCCTCGGGCATGGATGTGTGTTATATCCTTAGGTTAGTTAGGTTTAATTAGTTCTAAGTTCTAGGCGACTTATGACCACAGATGTTAAGTCGCATAGTGCTCAGAGCCATTTGAACCAAGCCAAGTGGCGTTGCTGGATAGACGGCTGACTCACCTTGCTTCTCTCTCAGAGTATTAGAATTTGAATCTAGCGTCACACGGAAACATAACACGCAAAGTAATATGAAGAACATATTCGTCACACACGCGAGTCCTCAACTGATACCTTTGACGAGTACTTCTCTTTATCCTTTGTCTCATACACAGATTGAGACTCACACAGTACTCACCACATGGAAGTATTCGTCTCTAATTTCAAGTCCTGCACACGCGATTTCTTAAATATTTCCAACTTGTAGTACACACGACAGTAATTCAGCTTAACTTTAGCACTCGGAAGTATTTCAACTATTTGTTACACATGGTTTCATTGTGACCGTTGGTCACTTCTGAAGATTACTATGATCCCCTTAATATCACCTGCCTGACACTTAATTCTCCCCACAAAAGTTCCTGAAATAGAGAAATTATTATTCCAAACTACTCTTAAGTATTTCACATGCATACCATGTCTCCACTCGTTTGTCTTTACGGAGCACACCTAAGACAGGTCTTACCAACACAAGATACAGCGCCAGAGTGCTGGAAACATGGCCGTTCTTCATGTCATCTCGCACCTCTGCCGAAGTGGGGGAGCACCGTATTGGTCAGCCACTTTTCAGGCGCTCAAAGCTCAGGTAAATTTGGTTCCACCAAAGGTGAGTCTCAAAGATGATCATATATTGCACATTCACTATCTGCGGTTAGCAGACGACCATACATTCATTCATTTCACAGATCTCACCAAATTGGGTGTAGAGATTTATTTTGTGGGAGTGCAAATGTGATCAATTAAGTAAATAAATTATCCTTCTTTCCTACACTGGTATCCGGCTTCTGTGTATTAAGTGAAATTGAGTTATTATTACAAAAAATATGTTGTTATGACAAGAATAACAAAGAATGTTGTACCTATTTTCAATGTCGGGCGGTACTGTACCCTTTCACCAGTAGTGCTGCAGGGTCTTCAACACTTGGCAGAAACAAGGTGCAACCGTCTGCAGACTTGGGGGGGGGGGGGGGGGAGGGGCACTCATTACACATGTCGGACGTCGTAGGCTGGGCAGACTGGTAAAACAGGACAGGCGGCGTACTGTGGCGAATCGAACATTAGAATTCAATGCTGGGCAGAGTACAGGTGTGCATGAACACGCAGTGGACCCAACACTGCTAAACATGGGCCTCCGCAGCCGACGACCCGAGTATGTATCAATGTTAACACCACGACATCGGCAACTACGACTGAAATCGGCAAGTGACCATCGGCACTGAACGCTGGCGCAGTGTCAGAGCGTTGCATGCTCTGATGAATCCCGATACCTTCTCCAACATGCCGATGGAAGGGCGCGAATCATCTTCCAGGGTAAGAGTTCCTTGACACCTGTACTGCATGACGGAGACAAGCTGGCAGCGGTTGCATTATGCTCTGGGGAACATTCACATCGACTTCCATGGGTCCAGTAGAGCTCTTTCGGGGCACCATGACGGCCAAGGAGAGTACTACGCTGATTGCAGACCACGTGCACCCCGTTCATGACGACCATGTTTCTCGATGACAGCGGCATTTTTCAACAAGATAATGCGCCGTATCACTAAGCCGTATCACTAAGTGGCTCGAGGTACACAGTGGAGACTTCTAATTGATGTGCTGGCCCCCAGCTAGCCACATCTTAACCCGATCGAACACATCTGGGATGTGATTGAACGTGGCGTCAGAACACATCGCCCCCTCCGCGGAAATTAAGGGGATTCACCAACTTCTCTGGGCAGATGTGGAGACAATTCCCTCCAACGACCTACCAAGGCCTCATAGCTTTCATACCACGATGCGTCGCCCTTTTTGTTGTTGTTGTTGTTGTTGTTGTTGTTGTTGTGGTCTTCAGTACTGAGACTGGCTCATGCATCTCTCCATGCTACTCTATCCTGTGCAAGCTTCTTCATCTCCCAGTACCTACTGCAGCCTACATCCTTCTGAATCTGCTTAGTGTATTCATCTCTTGGTCTCCCTCTACGATTTTTACCCTCCACGCTGCCCTCCAATACTAAATTGGTGATCCCTCGACGTCTCAGAACATGTCCTACCAACCGATCCCTTATTCTAGTCAAGTTGTGCCGCAAGCTCCTATTCTCCCCAATTCTATTCAATACCTCCTCATCAGTTATGTGATCTACCCATCTAATCTTCAGCATTCTTCTGTAGCACCACATTTCGAAACCTTCTATTCTCTTCTTGTCTAAACTATTTATCGTCCACGTTTCACTTCCATACATGGCTACACTCCACACAAAAACTTTCAGAAAGGACTTTCTGACATTTAAATCTATACTCGATGTTAACAAATTTTTCTTCTTCAGGAACGCTTTCCTTGCCATTGCCATTCTACATTTTATATCCTCGCTACTTCGACCATCATCAGTTATTTTGCTCGCCAAATAGCAAAACTCCTTTACTACTCTAAGTGTCTCATTTACTAATCTAATTCTCTCAGCATCACCCGACTTAATTCGACTACATTCCATTATTCTCGTTTGGCTTTTGTTGATGTACATCTTATACCCTCCTTTCAAGACGCTGTCCATTCCGTTCAACTGCTCTTCCAAGTCCTTTGCTGTCTCTGAGAGAATTACAATATCATCGGCGAACCTCAAAGTTTTTATTTCTTCTCCATGGATTTTAATACCTACTCCAATTTTTTCTTTTGTTTCCTTTATTGCTTGCTCAATATACAGATCGAATAACATCGGGGAGAGTCTACAACCCTGTCTCACGCCCTTCCCAACCACTGCTTCCCTTTCATACCCCTCGACTATTATAACTGCCATCTCCTTTCTGTACAAATTGTAAATAGCCTTTCGCTCACTGTATTTTACCCCTGCCACCTTCATAATTTGAAAGAGAGTACTCCAATCAACATTGTCAATAGCTTTCTCTAAGTCTACAAATGCTAGAAATGTAGGTTTTCCTTTCCTTAATCTTTCTTCTAAGATAAGTCGTAGGGTCAGTATTGCCTCACGTGTTCCAACGTTTCTACGGAATCCAAACTGATCTTCCCCGAGGTCGGCTTATACTTGTTATCCATTCGTCTGTAAAGAATTCGCGTTAGTATTTTGCTGCTGTGGCTTATTAAACTGATGGTTACGTAATTTTCACATCTGTCAACACCTGCTTTCTTTGGTTGTTATCCGTGCCAAATATGTAGAGATTACTGTAATTTAATCTGTGACTAATCTTTGTAAAATGACGTTTATAATTGTTTGTAATGCGAACAAATGTCACGTTCATCGCCTTCAGTACATACTGAAACGATATAATTTATATAAAATTATATGAATTGTTTTAAGAAACTTCTGTAGTTCGATACAAATGAAATTATAATTTAATGATGTTTAAAATTAACCAAAAATTTGATTGCTAAAAATATTTACAATGTGTATTTTAATCTGTAGTAATGTAAATTTATTAAATTTTACCGCGGAAATTGTAATTATATTTTGTATGTGCCGTCTGACTTGTTCCTGGCGTTTACAGTATTCAGATAACTTGTGGGGATGCGGCCGGCTGATGTCGGCAACAGCTGATATTTCGACAGGTGACTACCCAATCGTCTTCAAGGTACGATTACAGTTTTGCCCTGACAATGACGCGGTGTGCCCGACATCCGTGGTTGTCGACAATGTCAGCCGGCTGCAGTCCAGTAAGTTATTTGAATATTTTGTCTTGTGCACAATGCTGCGTATTACATGATTCTGTAACTACTTTCTGAACGTGTGCCTAAATTATGATGTTATTGCCAGCAATGAATGCACTGGTTCTCGTATTAAAAAGATATTTAAGTGTCAGTGGTTGCGCCCGCCAAACCGGAACATCGTAGACCAGAACCAGTATCGGCAGTTTAGTTCAAGTAGTTACAAGAGGGACACCGTGTGAGTTGGTTTACGTGGAAGTTGAATGCAAGAGATGTACAAGTGAATTTTAAAGTGTTTATTTAAAAATCATCCAACTACATAATGCAAATTAGATTACGTCGTTTTCCAATTACAAATAACTAAACTACTTTTCTTTTTAGTAATGTGGAGATGAAATCATCATTATTATTACACAACTGAAGCTTACTGCTTCTGGTTATAATGTGACCTTTCTTCTTCTAATTAGACTTGCAGATAAGCTTCGTATTCTGCTTGAAGCAGTTGCAAAATCATTAATTTGGAGTGACCAGACTTTATTATTGATTATTGTTACGATAATAATAATTATAGCATGGACGTTATATTGGACACGAGACAAATTACCCGAAGTACTGCTCCATGTACTTAACCGGAAACCTCTATTGGCGGAACTGGATTAATTTTCTGCACTGCCACACTATGAAATCAGTCTAAATAAGTGTCTCCAGTCTCACTTAAAAGAAGGTCATATGGCAATCGGATTTTTGTATTTTTTTATATTAATGGTACGTGGAGTTGAGAACTCATATAGCATTCTTTCAAAGTATGCTAATGCAACTCTCGAAAATTCTGGAGAAAACCATCTTTGAAGTTTTCCGAGCGTCTGTAATAGCCTAACGTAAGATTTGTTTTTCAACAGTCAGCTTGCCTTTGTGGTAGAACGCTCGCCTGCAAGGTAAATACAAACGCGAGTCATTTTCATTAATCATGTGTGCCACTTTACGAGGGTAGTCTGGAACGTTTCCGATTTAGCAAAAGAAGTAAGAAATTTTTTGCTTCAAATTTATTTTTTATTTCTCAACGTTATCTCTTTGCAACACTATATACTTCTCCCATCTATGCTCCCAGTTCTTTAACCCGTTCAAATAACAATGTATTTCTCTAGAAAATAGTTTTTTCGTCTTTCGATGAACATTTCTGACCTCCAAGATCAACTTTTATCCGAGAGAAGAAAAAGTCTCTTAGAACTAGATTGGTGAGTGAGGAAGGTGGTCAAGCAGCTGAAAATCCCTAAATTTTCAATGAGTAGATGACAAATACATTCTTTAGATGTACTCATAGTCTGTGATATGTCTGTAGCCTTAATTCGACTGTTCTCTAGCACCATTTGCTGATCTTGAGTAATGTTATCGTCAGTGCTTGCGGCTTCTGACCGTCCCGAACGATCATCATGACTCAAGTTGGTACGGCCATGTTTAAACTCAGTTGTCAAAAATTTCACTGTGGTAAATGATGGTGCAGAAGCACTGTAAATAGCGTCCAACTAGTGTTTAAATTGTATAGACGTATTGCCTTCAAAATTCAAACGGCTCTGAGCACTATGGGACTTAACATCTATGGCCATCAGTCCCCTAGAACTTAGAACTACTTAAACCTAACTAACCTAAGGACAGAACACTACACTCAGCCATCACGAGGCAGAGAAAATCCCTGACCTGCCGGGAATCGAACCCGGGAACCCGGGAGCGGGAAGAGAGAACCCTACCGCACGACCACGAGATGCGGGCTCAGAAAATAAACATTTAATGACAGCTCGATACTCTGTTTTGTCCATTTTCACAAAAAAAACTAGCATTGACTCACTTAAACGACTGTCAGACAACAACTGCGCGTTCAAAGTGGCTGAAATTTTGGTGAGTGCCTTACTATGCATACTCATACTTCCCAACAATCGTTGAAAAGTATTGCTATCTTCAAGTTGACGTCTGAAGCTTTTCAGACTACCCTCGTATAATGACACGTCGTTGTTTAACGTCATTAAAAAAAATCTCGGTAAGTAATTGACCGCTTTCCTTCATATTTTTACACGATGTTCTAATAAACATTCGGGCGATAAGCTATATATTTTTAATACATATAAAACATAAATATATATGTAATATTTAAAGGATAAATGTAGTTACCAAAAATCTTGAGAAGTTTTTGACTGATTTACTTCATATTTTACACGATATTCTATTGAGCGTAGAAATTTGAAGTTTATCACTCAAGAACTTTGCGAGATTTTTACTAACAACTGTTCCCCTTTCTATTTTAGATAGTTGTTTATGTGTTATACACGTTAAAAAATATCTGGCCTGTGTCCGTCCGAACGCTCATTAGCGTATGGTGCAAAAATCTGCAATAAATCGATAGCAACGTTTCCAATATTGACGTATTGTTTTTATGGTCTTCAGTCCAGAGATTGGTTTGATGCAGTTCTCTATGCTACTCTATCTCCGAGTAAATACTGCAACCTACATCCTTCTGAATCTGCTTAGTGTATTCATCTCTTGGTCTCGCCTACGATTTTTACCCCTCGTGCTTCCCCCCAATACTAAATTGGTGATCCCTTGATACCTCAGGACTTATCCTACCAACGGATCCCTTCTTTCCCTTCTTCTAGTCAAGATGTGCCACAGATTTCTCTTCTCCCCAATTCTATTCAGGACCTCCTCATTAGTTACGTGATTGACCCATCTAATCTTCAGTATTCTTCTGTAGCATCACATTTCGAAAGCTTCTATTCTCTTCTTGTCTAAACTATTTATCGTCCATGTTTCGCTTCCATGAATGGCTACACTCCATACAAATACTTTCAGAAAGGACTTCCTGACACTCAAATGTATACTTGATGTTAACAAATTTCTCTTCTCCAGTAAAGCTTTCCTTGCCAGTCTTCATTTTATATCCTCTTGTCGCGTCCCAAGCGTGGGTTTTGCGAGGGATTGAGCGACACGGTTCGTAAACGGGAATTAGCCGGTTGACCTAATTGAGAGGGAGACTTTTGATCTGGCTAAGATGTTAAATTCCCTGGTGTGAAGGTACAAGGCTAGGATGTTGGTAGAAGTAAACTCGTATGGACGTTATAAAAGTTCTAATTTATTCATAAAGAATACAGATCACCCTAACTGCGTAGTGATTGTACCTATAGAATAGCCAAACCCATTACAGAGACGGTGACTGACTTCCACCGTTCTGGCTGCCTGATAGAACTTTCCAGCACTTTGCTGCCCACACTAGCACCCTACGTCAGAGTCCCGCGGTCGCTGCCTAAACGCTCATCGGCGACTATCTCCAACTGTCTGCGTGCAGCCCGCCCTCAGCCCAAGTCGGCTGCTACTCACGCTGACTACCGTCGCTGCCTAAACCCGAGAGAGAGAGATCCCCGGAGCGGCGTGCCTCCGAGTTTTGTTAGCTCTTCCCCTTCGACCCCGCCAGCGCTTGGCATGACGTAGCGTCGAGTGCAACTTTTCCTTATTAGGGATTGTTTTAGTATTAACTTCAGTACTTTTCTTCAGAAGCTGGGTGGAGGGGTAGAGGGGCCTCTCCCTATATGGTCACGCACTGCGTCCTGAGCCCTTCATTGGCTCCTCATGACGTAGTGCGGTCCCCACCTAGGGCCCTCTTTCTTTCTCTCTCCGCTCCCAGACTTCTCCCTCTAGCCAAGAGTGTTGATACTGTAAGTTATTGCTTATTAAGGGACCTGCCCAGAGCGCCCTTTTTATCTTAATAGCTGAGTCTGCTTCCTTGCTTATCACGCGCAGCTGCCTGGCCGCTTGGACCGCCGCCTCGGCTATCTGGCTGCGTCGTTATCTTTTGTGACCCCTCTGACGCGCCTGGCGTCCCCTGTTAACTCTATCTCCCCGTATGATTTCTGGTGTATCGTCTGAGAACAACTGCATTTAGACTTGGCTTTTCTGCGGTTACAACACCTCCCCCGCCAGGGAAATTGGCGTTTCTCCTCAGAGTAGCGTCAATTGTGACTCTTTTTTTTTTTTTTTTCCATTACATGCTTTACAGATTTGTTTATTACATTAGCATCTGATATGTTATATTTTTCATTTTCATTTAGTAAAGTCAAATTCATTAAACACACAATAATACAATTACATTATACATGCCTAACATTCAGTTATGTCAAAAGCATTTGCATTAAAATCAAAAGACACTTTCATTGATACATACATTCACATTTCAATTAGAATTACATTTCAAATACAGTTACATTTCAATTACATATTTCAAATACAGTTACATTTCAATTACACATTTCAAATACAGTTATTTAACGTCTGTTTCTGAAAGTGACCGTATCACCTTGGTCTTTTCCACATCTTTCATAAATTACTATCTCTTCAGTTTCTTTATTACTGTGTCTTCTAGCTGAACTAGTCTCTGGGTATTGGTTCACTATGGTATTTCTTATACATACTTTTCCACAACAATCACTGTCTTCAAAATATTTCCATATACTTTTAAAACAGTCTTTACAACATTTACAGTTTTTACGACAGCATGTTATTACGATTAGAATAACTATTGATATGGTTACATACGTAGTTATGGAGTACTGTGTGAAGTACCTGGAGTACTTCATTTCCTCCTCTTGTCTCTCTACCACCTTCTGGACATCATCCAGTCTTTTTCCTGCGACTTTCAAGTCGTCTAACTGTGTTATTACCTGGTCCAATGGCAAATCTAATGCTAACGTTGAGACATTCCTTTTTTCCTTGTTTACCACGCAACAATCGAATTCTAGATTGATCTGCGGAACTATGTCTTTCTTCGTCACATTACTCTGAATCACTCTATCTGTTTGTATGAACACTCTAGTGCCATACCCCTCACATTTACTGTAAAAACTAATTTTTCCTACCCCTTTTATTACTAGGTCCTTTGGTGGTTCCCTTCCACACAGTACTGTTAAGCCTTCTTCCTTCGGTGCTACATATAGCCATTCGTTACTGTTTAGATGAGTCCAAAGGCTCTGATTCAGTGCGACTATTTTTCGCACACAATCTTCCGGAATTTCTCTTACCGGTTGCAACAATTTGGCTTCGCACTCTTCGTGGTCGAATGTTGACAGCAAGGCGAATGCTTGTTTGCACAGTCTCCTATTTTTACTTAGCTCCTTGCATTTTAGTTCCTCCGCAGAAAGTTTCGCGTACTGCCTTTTGGATTCATCTATTAGTAAGAATTCTTTCTCTGGCTGTATGTACACATATTTACCTTTCATGTTTGGAATTTCTTTTGGTAGTGGGAGTACTCTATACAAATTGAAATTGTTATTATTTATTAATGGAATATTAATTACATATCCTAGTATGCTACCCGAGATCAAAACATCTAAATGAATTATTCTTAACAATAGATAACCTGAGGACTCCGTAAGAGGAACAGGAAACTTTACATCTTTTAGTTCTTCCCGTATTAAACTTAGGTATTTTACAATTTGGACTGGATTAATTATATGAGGCTGTAGTATTCCCTTCTGAGCATTTACAATGGCATTTATCATTTGTTCGTATTCCTCTTCGATCTGACCAAACACTGCCGATAGTTGTAATACTTGCTCTGTTACTGTGGCGAAGGACGCTACACGTTTAAACCCTATATCGGTTTCCTTCACGTATTCCTTCATGAATCGTTCTAGTCTTTGCATACCTGTCTTCAGAACGTGCTCATTTGACTCTAGTGTATATACCGTCCTGTTTACTCCCGCCAATGTGGCTCTTACCACTGCCACCTGTTCCTTTGTTAGCCTCAACAACCCTTCTGAGTTTTTCTCCATAGCGTCTATTCTTTCCTTATAGTATGCTGCATCTGCTTCGTCCAACGTCCCGAACAATATTTTACTTACCTGCCCGACGAAATTGAATACTCCTCTCTTCCTTCTGGTCTCGTGTTTCGTTAGCTGCTGTACTAAAAGTTGCAATCCTGTGATTTTTTTCCACATGATGGGTTACTTGTTGGTCTAGTACCCTGCATTCTATTAATCCTACATTTAATTGTGTTAGTGTTTCTCGGCACCTTTGTACCGCTGCCCTACCATACCTCTCTGCATTCTGAAACCTTTCTGTTATTGTATCTAGATTTACGTATGTGACTATTCTCTATGTGGTACTGTATATTTCTACCTGTCCTCTATTATCGTAATATAGTCCTGATGAACTCGGAAATGGCGTCACTTGGTACTCATTTGTTGCATGCTCTGATGCAGTGATGTAGTATGCTGTTATCACTATGACGAATTTCACGACCTGCCACTTGAGTGCCATACCTGAAATTTAAAAGAATTGTTTCAGCCTGTTGGCATGTACTTTTGTTTCCTTATTTCTTTTAACTTTTATTACTACGTTAGGACCTTCCACTTTTACTACTTCAAATGGACCTCTCCATTGTGAATCTAATTTCCGAGATCTACCCCGTCTCACCGACTCATCGTGCAGTAATGCTTTATCTCCTACCTTGAAGTTTTTTGGATTTTGTTTCATGTCATACTGTTCCTTACTGATTTTCTTACTTCTTATAATCGAATCTCTGGCCACTCTGTGGGCTTCCTGCATTCTCGCTCTTAGTTTATTTACATACATTTCATAATTGTAACTTACCTGCTGTGTTTCTTGCTGCAGTACTCCTGGTATGTTAACCTTTCTTCCGTATAGTAATTCAAATGGTGTGTATCCTGTGCTGCTGTGTGGTGTAGTGTTGAACACAAGAATTGCATACGGTACCCATTTGTCCCAAGAACTTTGATCTCCTGTTACAAAGTGTCTGAGATACTCTACAATAGTTCTATGACTTCTTTCTAGTGCACCATTTGATTCAGGGTGGTACGCTGTAGTATTTATACGCTTTACCTTCAACAATTTACGTACACTTTTAAATACATCACTCAGAAAGTTAGACCCTTGATCTGTTAATAATACTGATGGAATTCCATACCTTAATACTACGTTTTCCACAAATGCCTCAGCTACTGTTTCGGCATCTTGTTTGTCAATTGGGATTGCTAAGGTAAATTTACTCAGATCGTCTTGGAATGTTAACATGTACCTTTTTCCTGTATTAGATACATCTAGTGGACCCACTATATCCATCGCACACTTTCCGGATACTGTTTCTGCTGTGTCTGTAATTTCTAAGGGCATCCTAGTTTTCATTTGCGTGTTTTTATTCTTTTGACACGATGGGCATTTCCTAATGTAATTTTCAATGTCACGCTTCATTCCGCGCCACTGCTTGTATGCTTTAATTCTTTCGAGTGTCCTGTGCATTCCTTGGTGACCTCCCAAGGGATTGTCATGCATTTCCTTTAGTATATTTTCTTTTTCTTCGGGACTAATTTCCTCACCACTATCCGTTTCCTGTTCTATTTCACTCGACACTTGTGCTTGCCGCACGTTTACGGAACTTTCTTCCCCATTTGCTTTTGCTGCCGAGATCTCTGTCTCCACCTTCTGCTTCGCATCTATCTCTTCCTTCCCTTCATGCCTTATTCTACTCAGCGCATCCGCATTACTATTTAACTTTCCTGGCTTGTATATTACTTCATAATCATACTCCTCGAGTTTCAGTCTCCACTTCAGGAGTCTCGAACTCGGATCTTTGACACTAAATATCCAAGTTAGTGGCTTATGGTCTGTCACTACAGTGAACTTTCTGCCATATACATATGGTCTGAACTGTTTTACTGCGTAAACTATAGCCAACAACTCTTTTTCCGTTGTGCTATAATTTAGTTCGGCTTTGTTCAATGCTCTGGATGCATATGCGATGGGCAAGTCTTCGCCAATCTTCTTACCTTGCGATAACACTGCACCCAAGGCTGCGTTACTCGCATCCGTTGTAATGATGAACGGTTTCGTAAAGTCAGGGTACTGAAGTAACGAAGGGTTTATTAATTTCTCTTTTAGTTCTTCGAACGCATTGTTCTGACGTTCGCTCCATCGGTATTCCACTCCCTTTTTTAAGAGCTCATGGAGAGGTTTCTCAATCTTGCTGAAGTTAGCAATGAAACGGCGGTAGTAACCTACCAGTCCGAGAAACCCTTTTAGTTCCTTAGTTGTCTTTGGCTGTGGGAAGAACTTCACCTTCTCCACCTTCGCCATATCTGGTGATATTCCTTTGTCAGTGATGCAATGACCTAGGAAGATTACTTCCTTCCTCAGGAATTCACACTTGTCTGGTTGCAGCTTCAAATTGTGCTCTCGCAACCTGTCAAATATTTCCCGGAGCTTTTCGTTATGCTCCTGCAGGTTTTTCCCATAGCATACTATGTCGTATAGATATACAAAGCATTTCACTCCTTGTAAACCTGCCAAGACTGTATTCATCAGTCTCTGAAAACATCCTGGGGCTCCCTTCAGTCCCATCGGCATTCGTTTGTATTCGTAATGCTGATAGTTTGAGCTAAATGCCGTTTTCTCTCTGTCCTTCTCGTCCGTCAATATTTGATGGTACCCGCTTGCGAGGTCAAGCGTCGAGAAGTACTTAGCTTGCCCTAACTGATCCAGTATCTCGGAGATATTCGGTAGTGGAAATGCATCGCCTACAGTGATATCATTTAATCGTCTGTAGTCCACTACGATTCTCCATTTCTGTTTGCCACTAGCGTCTAGCTTCTTTGGAACTAACAGTAACGGTGCGTTCCAAGCGCTCTTACTCTCGACAATTATGTCATCTCTTAGCATGTGCTCTATTTGCTCCCTTAGCACTTCCTTTTGCGCTTCCGGGATCCTGTACGGTCTAGCGTTTACTACCTTTCCCGCGTGTTCCGGTGCAATCGGTATTCTGTGCTTCACTGCGGAAGTATAGGACAGGTTGTCCCCTGGTAGATGAAATACATCTCCGTATTCCGCGCAAACTTCTGCTAGAGCGCTTTTCTCTTCAGCGTTCAAATGATCCATTCTTAATTGCCTTCGCAACACACTAGTACGACTTTCTGTCTTTCCTATGACATTAGTACAACATTTTACTTCGCGTATTTTCCCTACTTTTTCTAATTCTTCCGTCATTAACCTGACGTTTCCTAACTGCACTCTGTCTTCTGACAAGTTTAATGCACTTACTATGCATTTCCCATTTCGCACTTTTACTAACGCTTCAGGTACATGTACCCCTTGTGCAATCTCCTGCCTAGGAATAATCATTTCCTTTTCGATTCCCCTTTTTACATTTCCTTCCACCTTTAATAACATTATTTTTTCCTCTCGGGGCCCTATTTCCCCGCCTACTTCTGAATCTTGTTCGTTCTCATGTCCCTTTGGCTCTTCCTCTACTACTAAGGGTATATCTCGCCCTTTTAGTCTCACTATTTTACCTGCATAGTCTAACTTAACTCTATGCTCTGTCAAGAAATTTCTGCCTAGCAGTCCGTCGTACGGAATATCTAATCCTCTCCCGTACACGTGAAATTTTTGCCCTACTTGCTCAGAACCGTCCACACTTAAGTGTACCTGTACCGTACCTATTGTGCTGACGGCCTCACTGGTTACACCTTTTAGCCGAAGCCTTTCCGCTTCATTAATTGCAAGTGTACTATTTATCGGAATACTCGTTCTCTTGAGCAGACACAACTGTGCTCCAGTGTCTATTAGCAACTTCAAATATCTTTTTAATTCTATGCAGTATAAAACCAAAACGTCATTTTCTGTTGCACAGTCGATTACCCTAACTGAGGGTTTACCTATCGCAACAAGGCCCGACTGTGCGGCCTTGACGCCTCTTAGTTTCCCTGCACCACGTTACCGGTTTTGCTCGATACTGGCACCCTGCCTTTTCTCCATGCGTGCCAGGGCCCTGCGTGACAATCTTTCGCGTAATGTCCCGGCCGCTTATACTTGAAACAAGCAACGTAATTACCCTCGTACACGGAACTCCACAGTTCCCTGGTAGATTACATTGTGGGCACCTCCACTCTCGTAACCCTCCATCAGCTTCCCTATGATTTCCTCTAAAGTCTCTTGTATCTATCGGCTGAATTTTTCTTAATCTTACCCGGCATTCCGCGTCTGTATGTCCTGGCTTGTCGCACCCGTAACAAAAATTCGTAAACTCTTTGCCCGTCATTATCCGTACTCTTCCCTCTGGCCTATTCTTTCTACACTTGCTTGCCATGTGCCCTCTCAATCCACAATTGAAACATTTCAAATCTCTAATATCTCTGGTATTCTTCACCGTTTCCTTTCCCCGGTTGAAAGTTACTCTTGGGGCTAGTCCCCGCTCTTTCATTGACAGTATTGCACTTTCTTCTTGCAATGCTAGTTCCACGGCCGCTGCTAGCGTGATTTCATCGCCTCTACTTCTTACTATCGTCTGTATTCTATCATTGCTTAACCCTTGTATAAAGCATGCTCTTCCTAGTGAATCAACCAGTTCTATTGCGCCCTTTAAGTTCTCCCTAGCCGTAACTCTGCTTACTGCTTCCCTGAAATCCCTTTGCATTTCATCTATTCGGCTTGCCCATGTCGCAATTGGCTCTCCTTGTCCCTGTCTCGATTGAAATATCTTGCACGCGTAGTAGTCAATGGTACGCTTACTCGCATAATTTTCCTCTAGAACATGTTTTACTTCCTGCCATGTCCCCGTGCGTTCCCTTACTTGCAGCCTCGATCTGGCCTCTCCGGTTATTTTGGCTTTAACAAACTTCAGTAACGTTTCGTGTTCCTCCGGTTTCACAAGTTCAAATGCAGCGTCTACATTTTCAATAAACTCCCTAAGATCTCTCTTATTTCCTTCGAACATTTTTGGAACTATACACAAGGCTTCTTTCACTGATATCTTACCGCTACTGGAGGATGACGGAACTTCGTTAGTTTAGGCCATCTTACCAACTTAACTATGTTAGCACTTTACAATACAAGATACAAAATTCTTAATATAATTTTATATGTACCGCTTCTCTTGTGGTGCGCCGTCTGTTCCGCTGATCCGCGTTGTCCCGCGTTGTGCCGCGCTGCTCCGCGCTGTCTCTGTGCTCTCTATGCCCGCGCTTTCCGCGCTGCCGCGATGCGTCGGCCGCCGCTCTGCTGGGCTGTGCCGACCCCGTCGCTCGCCTCGGCTGCCGCTGCTACGGCTGCTGCCGCTGCTGGGCCCGGACCCCCGGTCTCGAACGCTGGCTGCTTAGGCACCTCTGTGCCTCGTCGCTCCGCGTCGTGCTGCCGCTATCCTGCGTTGCCCTGCACCCGCGAGGACTACTTCTCTGGACTCTGTCGTAGTGGGGCTACTAATGCTGAAAGTTGCGAGTCGCCACAACTTCCTGCTAATTGCCACAGTCGCTGTAGCAAACCCCACACCTGGCACCAAAACTTTTATTTATGTCGCGTCCCAAGCGTGGGTTTTGCGAGGGATTGAGCGATACGGTTCGTAAACGGGAATTAGCCGGTTGACCTAATTGAGAGGGAGACTTTTGATCTGGCTAAGATGTTAAATTCCCTGGTGTAAAGGTACAAGGCTAGGATGTTGGTAGAAGTAAACTCGTATGGACGTTATAAAAGTTCTAATTTATTCATAAAGAATACAGATCACCCTAACTGCGTAGTGATTGTACCTACAGAATAGCCAAGCCCATTACAGAGACGGTGACTGACTTCCACCGTTCTGGCTGCCTGATAGAACTTTCCAGCACTTTGCTGCCCACACTAGCACCCTACGTCAGAGTCCCGCGGTCGCTGCCTAAACGCTCATCGGCGACTATCTCCAACTGTCTGCGTGCAGCCCGCCCTCAGCCCAAGTCGGCTGCTACTCACGCTGACTACCGTCGCTGCCTAAACCCGAGAGAGAGAGATCCCCGGAGCGGCGTGCCTCCGAGTTTTGTTAGCTCTTCCCCTTCGACCCCGCCAGCGCTTGGCATGACGTAGCGTCGAGTGCAACTTTTCCTTATTAGGGATTGTTTTAGTATTAACTTCAGTACTTTTCTTCAGAAGCTGGGTGGAGGGGTAGAGGGGCCTCTCCCTATATGGTCACGCATTGCGTCCTGAGCCCTTCATTGGCTCCTCATGACGTAGTGCGGTCCCCACCTAGGGCCCTCTTTCTTTCTCTCTCCGCTCCCAGACTTCTCCCTCTAGCCAAGAGTGTTGATACTGTAAGTTATTGCTTATTAAGGGACCTGCCCAGAGCGCCCTTTTTATCTTAATAGCTGAGTCTGCTTCCTTGCTTATCACGCGCAGCTGCCTGGCCGCTTGGACCGCCGCCTCGGCTATCTGCCTGCGTCGTTATCTTTTGTGACCCCTCTGACGCGCCTGGCGTCCCCTGTTAACTCTATCTCCCCGTATGATTTCTGGTGTATCGTCTGAGAACAACTGCATTTAGACTTGGCTTTTCTGCGGTTACAACACTCTCTACTTCGACCTTCATCAGATATTTTGCTCCCCAGATAGCAACACTCAACTACTCATTTCCTAATCTAATTCCCTCAGCATAGCCTGATTTAATTCGACTACATTCCATTATCCTCGTTTTGCTTTTGCTGATGTTCATCTTATATCCTCAAGACATTGCCATTCCGTTCAACTGATCTTCCAGGTCCTTTCCTCTGTCTGACAGAATTACAATGTCATCGGCAAACCTCAAAGTTTTTATTTCTTCTTTCTGGACTTTAAGTCAAACTCCAGATTTTCCATTTGTTTCCTTCACTGTTTGCTCTTTATGCAGATTGAATAACATCGGGGATAGGCTACAACCCTGTCTCAATCCCTTTTCCATTACTGTTTCCCTTTCATGCCCCACGACTCTTAAAACTGCCATCTGATTTCTGTACGTGTTAAAATAATATCCAGCCTTTGTCCGTGCGGACGTTCATTACCATGTCGTGTAAAAAGTGCAATAAATAGATGGTAACGTTTCCAACATAAAAATACGCTACTGAACATTCCAGACACAGACTAGATATCTTTTAACTTGCAATTCTCACTTCAACGATAATGGTCTAATTTCCTGTTAAAACCGACTGCTACAAAAGAAATGTCATCTACAGCGCTTTCTTTTTTGATGTGGAGTGTATTGCAATGCACGTTTTTGCCATCTTGTGTCTGGCATACGCCGTACGTAAGTGACCCTGCCAGAGGAGGCGCTTCCTTTCTATTTAGTCTAGGATTGTGCTTTCGACATTCATAACCTCTCTAATCCTATCATTTCTAACATGATCAAACCTGGAATATCCACAAGCCCGTCTCCAGAAATCCATCTCGACAGCTAGCAGGCGATCTTTTTGCCTCTGAGTTAGTTCCCACAACTCTGCACCATATGTTGTGATACTTCCAATAATTGTGTGGCAGATGGTATGTTTTGTTCTGAGCATTATGATTTGTTCCAGAGAATACCATTTAGTTGTTTATGGCTCGCTTGCCTGGCCAGTTTTATTCTTTTATCATCCATAGTTCTACCACTGAACGACAGTGTCACTCCCAAGTACTTAAAATTATGACACCCTTTAACAGTATCAGCACCGAGTTGTAAGTCGTTAACAGCATTTTCTCCCACTTTCAGATATTCAGTTTTAGATACGTTTATTACAACACCCCTTTTTTCATCTTCTTTTAGTTTGCGAATCATGTAATTTGCATCTTCCTCATCTACACCTACGAACACTTGGTCGTCAGCAAAAAGTAAAGTGAACAAATTTCATCGTCTATGGGGATACTCATTCCTCCGCATTTCCTTTTCCAGGGTTTTAATGCCTCCTCTAGGTAGATCTTAAAGAGTGTAGGGACGAGTGTGCATCCCTGGAGTACTCCCTTTGCCACCTAAAACTCTTGAGATAGTTGATTTCTCACTTTTACCGTTGCTGAACAACCTTGGTAGAAGAGTCTGACAGCTTTCACAAAGCTCGGTGAGATGCCATTAGCAATTAGACTTGTCCGTAGCTTGTTCTGCGGAACTGTCATAAGCTTTCTGGAGGTCTACAAAGACAAGGTGGGTCGTAAGGCCTCTTCTTGTCCTTTTCTCCACTAGATTTTTGAGGGTAAATACTCCATCAGTACAGGAACGACCACATCTGAATCCATTTTCTTCTTCAGATTCAGTTATTTCTTCTTCTATCCTCTTTTTACGATACGACCATAGACTCTCGCCATGAATGGCATCACACTAATACCACGATAGTCTGCACAATTTCTCCTGTTGCTCTTCCTAAATATTGATGTAATTGTTGCCTTTTTCCACTCCTTTTGGGCTTCGTCACCTCTTGTCAAAACTCACTGCCAATATCTCAAAGAGCTTTGACGGTGCTGCTTTAACCAGTTCTGTATAAACTCGTCCTGCAACTGACGAGTTTCTTTTTTTCATGCCATTAATAGCTTTTTGGACTTCCTTCGGGGTTATCGGTGATAAATTACCACTACTGATTTCAGTGTCTGGTGGGTTCTCAGTGAATGCCTCTCTGTTCTCAGTTAGTAATCCTTGGTAGTGTTGTACCCATTCCTGCATGCTAATGAGGTTTGTATCTGCTTTATCTTTATTCTGTGTTCTCATTGTTTTTAATACCTTTCAGGCTTTATGTCTTTCCTTGGGAATACGTACTGTTTCGTTTCCTTTGTTGCACTCAGTTTCAAGTACGATAGTGAAGCGTGTAAAACATTAGACAAATACTTTCTCACGTATATATTTCTCTCTCTCTCTATGTTCTTTTGTTTTCTTCCTTGCCGTCGGTTTTACAGAAAGCAGGAAAGGCGTATTATGGCTTGTCAGTTTATGATTGTAATATTACTACAGGATCTGAATCGTTCGAAACTTTGTAACCGAACCCATTCACATATTCAAACCATGTGAAATACTGTCACTGACGCTACTGTCCTCACAGATCCAGAAACTGCTCTCTCTTGTAATTTTTATATTAATGGTCCCAAGAGATTTACCGTTTCATATTAAGCAACTTCAATTCCCATTGAATTTTTCGTTTGCAATAACATCAGATAAGCCTCATATGGTCAGAGAGAGGGGAGGGGGCGGGGGTACGAGGAAACAGAGGGGGTGGGGAGGGGAGGGGAGGGGAGGGGAGGGAAAGGTCGCACAGTTACGGAAGTGTGGCGAAACAAGCGCTGTATCAGTTGGGAGATACAAAGGTGAACGGGTGTGCCGGAACTCATCGCAGTTCACTGCTACTAACGCCACGTCATCATAATGCACCTGTGCGTGGCATTCAAATATTGCACCATAATCCAAGGATGAAATTAAAAATTAAAGTAGCTTTTGCAAACTTTACCAACATATAGTTCAGTATATTAATGTTTAAATCGTTAAATCTCAGAGTTATCAGATGAATATCTTTCCCTAAATATTCCGTTTTAAGAAAATTAAGTGGCGCTAAATAATATAGCCAGAAAACAAAAAATTGTTCAGAATGTGCAAATGTGTGTCAAACTCAACAGTTACAAGCTTCAACTTAATCAGAACAATATTTTGGTCAAAATCGAAGTTTTTACAAAAAAATTCAAGGCGCTAAATAGTATACTTAGTAATATGAAACCGTATGGAGCTTCAGTTCGATATAAAAACAATAACTAAGGGACCCCATTCGGCTACCTCCAATAGTTTTCGAACAGTTTACTGAAAACTCAATTTGGAACAAAAACGTCCTTATTTGTAGTAGATTATGTATGAGTTATATTAATGGTAGACGTTTTTGACTACAGGACTTGATTACATCTATTAAATAATGAAAATGTAACGAGTTTCAAGGCTTTGATGTAAATAACAGTAAATACAAGGTCTCTTAAAGATGTAGCTCAGTGGTCGTATTCTACTGTCAGTTCCGTTCTAAAAATTATAGACGGCAAAGCTTATATCCAGGCGAGCTAAAACTTTTTCTGTATTAAACCATACTTAACTCCATTCATACAAAAATTACAAAGATTCTAAATTGATTCATGACAGTTTATTAATTTTATTTGTCCAAGAAAGCCACTATTTAGATGCTGCTACTTGGGAATGACGGCAGGTGTTCCATTCGGCCGTCTGCTGCGCCCATATATAAATGCAGCCTGAGAGGCAATGGCACAACTAGATTTCACATCAAGCTGCCTGCTATACGCTCCCCATCAGTCAAACGCCGGCTTACGCGCTGCTTCAGCTGACTGAAACGAGACTTGTCTGACCATGCAATATGTTTCCAAATTGCATCGAGCGGATAGACGTGTACGGGTATGAAGACAACCTCGTGATTCCATGGACCATGCAAGTCAGCAGGGGACTGTTCAACCTGGTGGAGCCTCTGTAATGGAGTGGGGCGGGTACAGCTGGAGTGATACGGAACACCTGATATCTAGATACGACTCTAACAGATGAAATGTATGTAAGTATCCTGTTTGATCAACTGTATCCTTTCATGTCCATTGTGCGTTCCGAGGGGCTTGCACAATTGCAGTAGGACAATGAGACACCTCACACTTCCGGAATTGCAACAGAGTGGCTCCAGGAACACTATTCTGAGCTTAAACACTTCCGCTGGCCGCCAAATTCCCCAGACACAAACATTATTTAGCATATTTGGGATACCTTGCAACGTGATGTTCAGAACAGAACTCCAGCCCCTCGTACTTTTACAGATTTATGGACAACCCTGTGGAATCATGGTGTCAGTTCCCTTCAGCACTACTTCAGACATGCCACGTCGTGTTGCAGCACTTCTGCGTGCTTGCAGAGGCCCTACACTACATTAGGCAGGTGTACCAGTTTCTTTGGCTCTCCAGTGTGAGTGTATATATCTACACTCCTGGAAATTGAAATAAGAACACCGTGAATTCATTGTCCCAGGAAGGGGAAACTTTATTGACACATTCCTGGGGTCAGATACATCACATGATCACACTGGCAGAACCACAGGCACATAGACACAGGCAACAGAGCATGCACAATGTCGGCACTAGTACAGTGTATATCCACCTTTCGCAGCAATGCAGGCTGCTATTCTCCCATGGAGACGATCATAGAGATGCTGGATGTAGTCCTGTGGAACGGCTTGCCATGCCATTTCCACCTGGCGCCTCAGTTGGACCAGCGTTCTTGCTGGACGTGCAGACCGCGTGAGACGACGCTTCATCCAGTCCCAAACATGCTCAATGGGGGACAGATCCGGAGATCTTGCTGGCCAGGGTAGTTGACTTACACCTTCTAGAGCACGTTGGGTGGCACGGGATACATGCGGACGTGCATTGTCCTGTTGGAACAGCAAGTTCTCTTGCCGGTCTAGGAATGGTAGAACGATGGGTTCGATGACGGTTTGGATGTACCGTGCACTATTCAGTGTCCCCTCGACGATCACCAGAGGTGTACGGCCAGTGTAGGAGATCGCTCCCCACACCATGATGCCGGGTGTTGGCCCTGTGTGCCTCGGTCGTACGCACTCCTGATTGTGGCGCTCACCTGCACGGCGTCAAACACGCATACGACCATCATTGGCACCAAGGCAGAAACGACTCTCATCGCTGAAGACGACACGTCTCCAGTCGTCCCTCCATTCACGCCTGTCGCGACACCACTGGAGGCGGGTTGCACGATGTTGGGGCGTGAGCGGAAGACTGGCTAACGGTGTGCGGGACCGTAGGCCAGCTTCATAGAGACGCTTGCGAATGGTCCTCGCCGATACGCCAGGAGCAACAGTGTCCCTAATTTGCTGGGAAGTGGCGATGCGGTCCCCTACGGCACTGCGTAGGATCCTACAGTCTTGGCGTGCATCCGTGCGTCGCTGCGGTCCGGTCCCAGGTCGACGGGCACGTGCACCTTCCGCAGACCACTGGCGACAACATCGATGTACTGTGGAGACCTCACGCTCCACGTGTTGAGCAATTCGGCGGTACGTCCACCCGGCCTCCCGCATGCCCACTATACGCCGTCGCTCAAAGTCCGTCAACTGCACATACGGTTCACGTCCACGCTGTCGCAGCATGCTACCAGTGTTAAAGACTGCGATGGAGCTCCGTATGCCACGGCAAACTGGCTGACACTGACGGCGGCGGTGCACAAATGCTGCGCAGCTAGCGCCATACGACGGCCAACATCGCGGTTCCTGGTGTGTCCGCTGTGCCATGTGCGTGTGATCATTGCTTGTACAGCCCTCTCGCAGTGTCCGGAGCAAGTATGGTGGGTCTGACACACCGGTGTCAATGTGTTCTTTTTTCCATTTCCAGGAGTGTATTTGGTAACAGTGTTTTCCCTTTGTGTAAATATATTAAAGAATTACGTTCCTAAAATCATACCCATAGTAGAATCAAATGTGGTTTCAGATTTTCAAATCAAACGGTCAAGAAGTTTCGGAGATTAACTATTTTGATAAAACGAACAAATACATTTTTATTTATGTAGATTGTGTAATGTCTTTCTACATCAGCTTGCCTTGTTGCCACAAGTTTCAGCAAAAGTTTATTCGCGTGCAGTGCAGACATACCATAACACAGGAAGTTGCTACACAATATGAAGCTAATATCATTGCATAACATTTACTTTTTGTCTTTGCAGGTGTTATTGGCAGTCCATAGCTGAAATGAAATTTATGTAAAGGCTCTCATCTGGCATTTCATCTGTAAGAACAGCAGTCCACGATAGCAGTATGTGACAATGGAAGAAAAGGTGTGAATATGGACACCGTCTTTTGTTTTTGACTTAAAGGTACCTTCTTTCCTAAAAATTCTGTATTTTATACCTTCATTAACAACTATATAACAAGTTTAAGAAATGATGAGAGGCGAAACAATGATTATTATCTATTATTTCTATTCGCAAACAAAGATTTACAAGAAGCTTGCAAAATATAACTTACAAAAAAGGGGTGCAAATAGGGGTATCCACAAAAAGGTGCAAGAAATATTTTGAAATATCTTAATGGAGCGGGTTAAAACAATACAAAATAATTGAGTAGTCTACAAAAAGCAACTTTCGTACATTTATGCATCAAATCTGGAATCATTTACAGTAATCGCAAACGTAAGTAGCTCCTTCAGCGCCAGCACAATCTAAGTGTGCCCACATTTGACACATGACACCTTTAATCCACACCTCTCCTCTCCTAACTTCGAAGAACTTTTCATCACAAAAGATTCAACTTGCAACTATGACAATTAACGCAATGATGGACACGTTATCACGATCCTGATTTATAAAGCTATTAAATAAAGAAAACATGATTTTATTAACCAAATAGTTTCTGTAAAATCGTTTGAGAAAGAACGCAGGGCGTACTCCTCGATTCTGTCATCGCTGACGGGCCGAAAGGCGGAAAATGTTTGTCGGCCTCCCCTTACGAACAAACCTATGAACTCGCCCAGAGCTTTGGACAATAGCTGGTCACTGCGCGGGCTCTGCAAACAGAATCGCTGATGGAGCTGAACACCATAACGAAAAGTGAGGTCCAGAAGCGCCTTTAAGATTAGAAAGAACGCTGGCACAAGAGTATTATATCTGAAGGGGATTACTTTGAAGGGGACGAAGTAGACGTTGATGAATAAATAAAGATTCTTTAAGAAATAAAAACTTCCCATCACTTTTTCATCACACCTTGCATACCTAAGTGCTCAAACACGGTGCCAGTCCAACTACAAAGATTACCATAATGGAACTCAACACCTAGAAAAAAAATGGAGTTCGGTGTGAAGCTATCAAAAGGATACTACAACATGTAGGAAAAAATAAAGTGAACTCAAGTTTTGAGACTCACTATCCAAGAAAATCTGATTTGACATGCATATAGATTCCTTAACTAATAATTTATCTAAAAACATATTTCTCATAAAGATGATTTGTAAACATTTTAAAAATGTGTATGTGCTAGAAATTGCTGATAAATCACTGTTCTCACAAGATCTAAACTATGCAGTGCAACAACACAGTCAAAGATAAACACATTACTAATACACGGATAAAAGCTGTCAGAGTGAGCCATGCGTGGCTCGTGTTCTTGCCATACCTCATTTGACATCCTGTTAATACTGTACTACCACCTCGTTATGTTAATTTCAATTGCTGGTGTCACTGAGTTGCCGCCTTGCCTGCCCGTGAGCGGCAACAGCGGCGCTTATCGATATAAGCCCTGGCGTATTATCTTTGCTGGCTGCTATTACTTCCCGGTTGTCGTGTGTTCGGAGTTAGTTCGGATCTGCCGGTGAGTTGGGAGGCGCTAGCAGTGCAGTTCGGAGCTGGCAGTGTTTGACTTACGACGCTGCAGAAGTTCAGTCGCGGCGCGGCTGCAGTGAAGTCCGGACAGCCAGCTCGCCCGACGATTGCACTTGCGTGCGGACCACCTTGGTGGCCGTCGAACGATCATCTTGTCGGACAACATGTCTGTTGGCCGGCGATCGCTTATGGGTTGCCTGCATGTGCCGACTCGTGATTCCTCCTTGTTATTGCACAGTCGCTGCCGTCAGTATTGTCTAGTCCTTCGTGCAAAAGTTTGTGAAACTGTGTGTAGGTTGTGATGTCGACTGCTCAGTTATTTTAGTGCTGTCTCCATGCTGATGTGTGGGAATCGGTCGGTTGACAAGGAGCAGCGAGGAAATCTCCGTGGGATGTCGTTTGGCCTGGCCCGCTGGCGGTCTCTACGCAGTGTCGGAGTGTGTGGGGCTGTTCCCATGGCTACGAGGTCCGTGGCACACTGACCCTGGACACGAAAGTTGAGTTCGGATTTAATTTATCAGCAAGTTAAGACTGTTCACATTGTGCCGTCTAGTTCTCGGATGTTGGGACATTCCCGCGAGCAGCAACGTGTGTGTTGGAGTTGGCGAAGGTTTAGCCACCGTCTGGTGGAGTCTAACAGTTTTGGTTATCTGGAATTGAAGTGCACCAGAGCAGTTTTTGTTGTGGTTGGCAGGAGACCCAACCGTGTTTTTCTAAAGGAGGCCGAAATGCACGCGTCTCAGCTCACGCAGGCTGGCGTGAGGTCTGGAACATGAGAAAAACGGACGTAGCTGGTGGAATACTTAACTTTAATCCATTAATGGAGAACGTCGCTCTTTATGGTACATGATTCACAATATCAATAGTACGGATATTGGCGCCTTGCTAGGTCGTAGCAAATAACGTAGCTGAAGGCTATGCTAACTATCGTCTCGGAAAATGAGAGCGTAGAAGTCAGTGAACCATAGCTAGCAAAGTCGGCTGTACAACTGGGGCGAGTGCTAGGGAGTCTCTCTAGACCTGCCGTGTGGCGGCGCTCGGTTTGCAATCACTGATAGTGCCGACACGCGGGTCCGACGTATACTACCGGACCGCGGCCGATTTAAAGGCTACCACCTAGCAAGTGTGGTGTCTGGCGGTGACACCACAGTTTTCTTGATTAATAAAATTCTTTTCCGGGCTATTATGCCGTGGTCTGATGGATTTCGCATTGTAACCCAACGTTTTCGTCCCCACCTGCGGAGGACATCTTCAAGGCTTCTGTTAACTTCCGAAACACACACTGTCTCACTAGTGAGACAGTGTGTGTTTCGGAAGTTAACAGAAGCCACGAACCCCCTTGAAGATGTCCTCCGCAGGTGGGGACGAAAACGTTGGGTTACAATGCGAAATCCATCAGACCACGGCATAATAGCCCGGAAAAGAATTTTATTAATCATGACAGTTCCGGCCGTGAAAGTTTACATTTTACAACACCACAGTTTTCTGCCCTCTGGCCGTTAATGTCCCAGTTACCTGCCCTGACCGTTGACGTAAATTTAGGCAGTGTCCTTGCCTTACCATGTTGTCGCTGTCCAGCATGGTGTGTAGTTTGACAGCTTAATGTATGCTTGGTTGTGGGCGTCCATGCCTTTTACGTTTTGCATTGAACTCCCAGTTGTGTGCTGGCTGAGTGGAGCGCAAGATTGATTGGAATCGAGATTGATTGGGCCGACTGCCTGTCTCCCCTAAGTGATCGTTAGTATTTCAGGTGCTGGCCGATCCCCGAAACTGCCTTCTTATTTTCTGTTGTGTGTATTTATGCATCATAGCCGATGGTTTTGAATTAAAGTTGAATTGTTTTAGTGGTGTTTTAAGTCGTGGGCCTTCAGCCGTTTTAAAATTAAAGTTCCTTGCTTGTAAAGTATTAGATTGTTTGGAGCCTTCAGCCTAGTGTAAGGTAAGGCTTTGTTGTTTAAATTTATTTTACCTTGGGTTTTAAGTCATGGGCCTACAGCCTAATTGAAGGTAAGGCCTTCTGCCTTGTTTTTTTAATTATTATTTAATTTTACCTTGAGTCTTAAATCATGGGCCTTCAGTCATCTTTAAATTAAGGTAGTGGCTTTTCAAGTGACAGATTTTGAGCTTTCATCCAAATTGTAGAACTTACTTAACGTGAGGACTTCTGCCCTCTAAATATTCTCTTTGGCGTCTGAATTTTGAGTTAATGGCATTTACCCGTTTTTTTAAATTAAAGTGGTTGTGCTATTAAGGCATAAGATAGTGTGGCGTATTCTGCCCGACAACTAAGTTCAAGAATTTACCGTAATATTTGGTCAAATAAATAAGGTTTACAAGGGGGGACCAAAAATAACCGGAATCTCTTTCTAGAAAGCATATACTTTATTGGTTTCAAATATAACCTTAATCTCCTTCGAAGTACTCTCCATTGGCATTAATAGACTTGTCCAAACGTTCATTCCAGTGTTCGAAGCACCTTTTAATTTCGTCCTCTTTGATACCTGCTAGCACTTTCATGTCATTGCGTTTTACGTCTTCTAAATCCGCAAAACGCTTCGCTCTTAAGTCTTTCATCCTTGGGAAGGCTCTAAATCCGGCGAATAAAGCGCGTGGGTCAAGGTAGTCGTCTTCGTTGAGGCCAAAAACTGACGAATGCTGAGAACCGTGTGCGCGGGAGTGTTGTCGTCATGCAAGGACCACACGCCAGAATCCCACAAAGCCGGACGTTTCCGAGACAAACTTCTGCGAAGCCATTTCATAACCTTCAAATAGAATTGTTGGTTTACTGTCTGGTTTTCAGGGACAAATTCAGAGTGTACGATCCCTTTGATGTAAAAAAAAAAATAGTTTTCACATTCGATTTCACTTGTCGAGCTTTTTTTGGTCGAGCTGAGCCAGGAGACTTCCATCGCGATGACTGTTGTTTACTTTCTAGATGGTACCCACAGCACCATGACTCATCACCTGTAATGATTTTGTTGAAAAAATGTGGATCATCTTTGAACGCGTCCTTCATTTCGTAACAGGCTTGAACAAGACAATCCCTTTCATCTCTAGTAAGAAGCTTCGGCACGAATTTTGCTGCCACTCTTCGCATCCCCAAATCGATGGCTAAGTTGTGCTGAACTAAGATCCAGGACAAGTTCTCGCGTTGGTCGATTGTCCTGCGTCGATCTTCACTGATGAGATCACGGATTATGTCGATGTTGTCTTCGCTTCGAGAATTTGGAGGTAACTGGAACGGGGCTAATCTTCAACCACCATTTCTCCCTTTTTAAACCGAGAAAACCTACAGGTAGTTGTCCCAACTATATCTGATCCACCGGCAACCCAACCAAGAGACAGTCTACGGACTCACCGACAAGATGACTTGCTTTCCAACCAACCAGTGCACAAGGAATTCCAAAGCCAAAACGTAAAACGCATAGCTCCCCACAAACAAGTATGCATAAGCTGTCAAAACCGACAGCCAACCATGAAAACCAACGGCACTATGTGAACAGTCTGACTTCGGTAATTGTATCACCACTCAACTTTGATGTCCCGGGTCGGTGAGCCATGAACTCCATAGCAATCAGAACAGCTCCCACACACTCACACTGCATAGAGACCACCAGCGGGCCCAGCGCACTGCGCCGCATGGAGATTTCCTGACTGGTCCACACCAACTGACCGACTGCCGCACACCGGCTAATCATAAACTATAAGCACCAGACCAAAGATAGTACAAGGTGACAATATTGATACACACTGCTGCTGCCATATGTAGAAAGAGGAAGAACCATGGCATAACCACGACAACCGCAGGTAACCAAACGCAGAGTAACAGTCAAGGTTTAAACCAACGCATAAGCTGGGGCGAGCACGGCTCAGAAATTGTAATGGTAAACATGAGAAAAATTGGTAATAGTAATGCAGGTTTGTACAGATTTATATTAATATATTGGAGTATAAAGTAGATGTTTACTGGTATAGCGAGTTTTGGGGAAGGGAGATTTCAGGAGGCCGCATCTGATAAGAAAAAACTGGGAACTGAGGAAGATATAGTAGGAAAGAAGGAAGTCATGGGGTGAAGTGCATTCATGTGCGGAGGAAGGCATTACTGTTGCTTAAGTAGATACGTCATTAACTGTTTTTTGAAGCCGGGCATGGTGTTAAGTTCTCTAATATAACGAGGGAGGTTATTCCAGAGTCACGTTCCTGCTACTGTAGAGGACTTGGAGAAGGTGACTGAGCGATGTAGTGGAACAGACAGGATTTTATTATGATGGGAACATGTGTTTGTCATGTTGTTCAGACATGAGCGTTAAGGACGAGGAGGGATATGAGGGACAGTGTAAACTTATAAGGCAGTAGATGAGACAGTGTGTATGGAAATCTCTGCGTTTGTGTGCACACAGCCAGGACAGTTGCGCATATGCTGGTGAAATGCGATCAAAAAGTCGAACGTCACAGATATATCTGACGCAGGCATTCATGACCAGTTCCAGACGTCACCAATTTTCCTGAGAGAGACTTTGTAGGGTAATATCTCTGTAGTCAACGATTGGGAAAATAAGCGTTTGTATTAATTTCTTTTTCAGATCGAAAGGGAAGAGTTTTTTTATATTTTTGTAGGGCATGAAAGGATGCTGATGCTTTTTTGCACACTGCAGTTACGTGCTCCGTCCAATTTAGATTTTCATCTATTATTATTCCCAAACTCTTTGCTGAGGGAGAGAAGTTGATATTTGTTCCATTTAGGATTAGAGATAGTATGGATTCCCGATGTTTTGGGCTAATAAGCTTAGTGACCAAGTATTGCTTGGGTTTTAGATGGGTTGACTTTTAGTACTATGTTCTGTGCCCATTTTGATAGTGCATCGAGGTCAGTATTGAAATTTTCAATAGCTTTCTTAGGATTGGTTGTTTTTGCATTTAGGTGCAACTGAAGATCCTCAGCATACATGTGATATTTGCAATAGGTCAGAACCGGTGACACATCATTGACATACAGAGAGAAGAGAATAGGACCTAATACTGAGCCTTGGGGAACGCCTGACACTACCTGCCGCCATTGTGATTTTATATTCCCGGACAGGATGCATTGCTGACGAGATGTCATATATGGTGAGAAATTTAGATCCCTAAGTTTGGCAAATAAGATGTTTAAGTCGACAATATCAAACGCTTTGCTGAAATATAAGAAGCAAATGATAGTCACTTATTGTCTATCCATGGCAACTTTCAGGTCTTCTGTCACCTTTATCAATGCAGCTGTTGTGCTTCAATGTTTACAGAAACCTGATTGGTATTATTCCAGTAGGTTGTTAGTAGTTAGGTAGTTAGTGAGCTAGTCATGGACAATATATTCTAAAGCTTTTGATAGCGCAGGAAGAATGCAGATAAGGTGGTAGTCAGAGGGTGCTGTGGAAATGTCCTTTTTAGGCAGTGGCTTAATTTGTCCCAGTTTCCAGGCCTCAGAACATTTGTGATTAAGTAATCGTTGAAAATGTCTGTTACAGAGGGCAGTAGTGGAACAATAATAAGTTTTACCATCTGGATAGTGATGCCATCATGTCCAGTAGATGCTGATCTAATCCGCAGTATGGCTTTCTTGACAATATTGCAAGTGATGTGCTGTAGATAAAATTTTTCTTTGCTACAATCGTTCATCCCCATGAAGTAATCAATGATTCAGTTTTTTTTTATTTTTTATTTTTTTTTTAGTTGTTGTTGAAGGTAATGTGAAGAATCGGTTTAGTTCTTCAGCTGGGACCATGGGATTTCTTGCAACTTTTATTTTGCCTAAACCGAGACTACGGAGATTTTTCCACAGCATAGCCAGTCCACATCTACTGTCTGTCAACGTATGGGCATGCCTGAGCTTAGCATTTCTCACTGGTTGACTGACTGTTTCGTTTCTGCTTGTATACAGTATGATTTTCAGGTGTAGGGTGTATCTTATATGTTCAATGTGCAGCGTCTTTGAGATTCATTAGCTGTTTTAGTTCATCAGTCAGCCAAGGTGCAGGTTTCCTTTTACTTTTCTGGTCTTTATTGGAGCATATTTGTCATAGAGTTGAGTAATTTTGTTAGTGAAATCCTGAACTTTTTCATTTATGTCCATGAGGGGAGGAGAGGTCATCCCCCAAACTAATTCTTGTGCCTCAGTTTCGAGTTCAGGCAAATTTGAGTTTGAAGTCTCGGTATGTAGATACTTTTTGTTTCTTTATAGGACATTCTAGTGAATAAGTCATGAAAATGTCATGGACAGACACGAATTTGCCTCGCCTGCCCCTTGCTGCTAGCTGGGTGTGACATTGGTGAACATAACTAAAAAGGAGAGAGACATGATGAAATTGAATACAGGAAGAAGTTCAGCTACATAAAGGTGTGGGAATGTTCTGGGAAGAATTAACATTGTGAACAAAGAATAGTACTACCAACAACATTCAACTGGGTTAAAAATATCTTTCAAAAAGTCTCAACTGATAGATGTCAGGTAATTCCATAAACTTTCATAAGATCTTGAAGAATATATTTACAGGCTATCAAGAACCAAGCATTAGAACACTTCCTAAGAACTACACACCTTGCAAAATACAATGTGTTTCAAAAACAATTTTCTGATTTCAAAATTCCATATTTATTGATAAAAACATACTACAAAAATGGGATTAATTGGAAAATACACATAAAATTTTAGTCTTAACTGTGCTGTTATGTCTAGTGCCCACCAGCAGCAGTACAAACAATATATAGATGATAGCTAAATTTGGCCTAAACCTTACAAGATGTATCTGCTTCTACTGAAGTTATCGTGGTTGCTATTCTTTTCTTCACTTCTTCTCTTCCATGAGGTAAAGTGGAGCTAAACACATCATACTTCACATATCTCCAAAAGAAAAAATTGCATGGGGTCACGTCTGTGCTTTCATCAGCTTCTAAACTGCTCATATCCAAATTAAGAATCTGCAGAGATTCGTCAAGATCTAGAAGAATTTGTCATTCACTACTGATGAGATAAGCAAGTTATTAAAACCCTAAAAAGTGAAGCTAGTGATGAACTACTCAACTTTTAAAATAGTCTCAACCAAGAAATCACACATGTTCAACAGATAATTCATAAAGGAATCTGGAAAATAGAGACACATTACCACAGCAATGGAAAGTGGCTTTAATTGGCCTACTGCATAAGAAAATGATGAATTAGATGACAATAGCTGTTAAGGTATATTCATTTTCCCAGCAGTTTACTGAGACAGTTAAAAAGAATTTCCAAACAAGTAGATCATGACTATCCCACCATTTGGATGAATGTAGAAAGACAAGATCTTTCTTGAAGTAAACATTCTATTTAAAATTCAGAATTAATCACTAATTACTGAGCTCTGGGACATAGTAATGACTTTCTTTGATTTGAAAAAGTAGGGGCAACTTTCCCCAGCCCCAAGTTTGAGAGGAGTGGGAGATGAAAGGTGAAGGGGAGGCATCAGTCACTGAGCAGGAATGTAGTTAGCTAGTTACAATCTCTGTACATCATATTCATGGTCAGTATTATAATGTATAGCACATCAGTTGAACAAAGAATTGCAGAGATAAGTCTCTCTCTCTCTCTCTCTCTCTCTCTCTCTTTTTCTCTCTCTCTGTCTCTGTGTGTGTGCGTGAGTGGAGTGGATGATGAGGCTGGCTGTGCTGGACATCTACAGGTTGGTATCTGATGTCTAATTATTTCTGTTCAAAAATTCCTCCATAGCACAGAATAAGAAGTTGTTACGGAGAAACACCTTTAGCCTACATCTGAAACTTCTGTCAGGCAGACATTTTATTTGCTTGTACAGTTTGAGGGTTTTACATTTGAGTAGTTTACATCTTTACATAGCAAAGTAAAACTTGTTCTTTTAGAGCTGTGCAGATGACTCTCTCTACTGTGGTACTCTCAAACTGCAGAGATTGTTGATAACCAATTTCATTAGTGGATAAATGTACTACGAGACTGTAGTAAATATTTTTAATCATTTAAACGTTGTTTGCAATATGTATATGTGAGAACTCCACCAATCTTAAAGCTTTTTAAATAAAACAAAAGTTATGAACATTGTGATGATGGCGTCCTCTTGGGTAAAATATTCCGGAGGTCAATAGTTGCCCATTCAGATCTCCAGGTGGGGACTACTCAAGAGGATGTCATTATCAGGAGAAAGAAAACTAGCATTCTACGGATCGGATCGTGGATTGTCAGATCCCTTAATCGGGCAGGTGGGTTAGAAAATTTAAAAAGGGAAATGGATAGGTTAAAGTTAGACATAGTGGGAATTAGTGAAGTTCGGTGGCAGAAGGAACAAGACTTCTGGTCAGGTGACTACAGGGTTATAAACACAAAATCAAATAGGGGTAATGCAGGAGTAGGTTTAATAACGAATAGGAAAATTGGAATGCGGGTAAGCTACTACAAACAGCATAGTGAACGCATTATTGTGGCCAAGATAGATACGAAGCCCACACCTACTACAGTATGTACTACTGCTCTGCAAATGATGAAGAAATTGAAGAAATGTATGATGAAATAAAAGAAATTATTCAGATAGTGAAGGGAGACGAAAATTTAATAGTCATGGGTGACTGGAATTCGTCAGTAGGAAAAGGGAGAGAAGGAAACATAGTAGGTGAATATGGATTGAGGGGAAGAAATGAAAGAGGAAGCCGTCTGGTAGAACTTTGCACAGAGCATAACTTAATCATAGCTAATACTTGGTTCAAGAATCATAAAAGATGGTTGTATACATGGAAGAATCGTGGAGATACTAAAAGGTATCAGATAATTACATAATGGTAAGACAGAGATTTAGGAATCAAGTTTTAAATTGTAAGACATTTCCAGGGGAAGATGTGGGCTCTGACCACAATCTATTGGTTATGAACTGTAGATTAAAACTGAAGAAACTACAAAAAGGTGCTAACTTAAGGAGATGGGACCTGGATAGACTGAAAGAACCAGAGGCTGTAGACTGTTTCAGGGAGAGCATAAGGGAGCAATGGACAGGAATAGGGGAAAGAAATACATTAGAAGAAGAATGGGTAGCTTTGAGGGAAGAAGTAAAGAAGGCAGCAGACGATCAAGTAGGTAAATAGATAAGGGCTAGTAGATATCCTTGGGTGACAGAAGAAATATTGAATTTAATTGATGAAAGGAGAAAATATAAAAATGCAGTAAATGAAGCAGGCAAAAAGGAATACAAACGTCAAAAAAATGAGATCAACAGGAAGTGCAAAATGACTAAGCAGGGATGGCTAGAGGACAAATGTAAGGATGTAGAGGCCTATCTCACTAGGGGTAAGAGAGATACTGCCTACAGGAAAATTAAAGAGACCTTTGGAGATAAGAGAACCAGTTGTATGAACATCAAGAGCTCAGATGGAAACCCAGTTCTAAGCAAAGAAGGGAAAGCAGAAAGGTGGAAGGAGTAAATAGAGGGTCTATACAAGGGCGATGCACTTGAGGACAATATTATGGAAATGGAAGAGGATGTAGATGAAGATGAAATGGGAGATACGATATTGCGTGAAGAGTTTGAAAGAGTACTGAATGACCTGAGTCAAAACAAGGCCGCCGGAGTAGACAATATTCCATTGGAACTACTGACGGCCTTGCAAGAGCCCGTCCTGACAAAACTCTACCATCTGGTGAGCAAGGTGTTTGAAACAGGCAAAATACCCTCAGACTTCAAGAAGAATATAATAATTCCAATCCCAAAGAAAGCAGGTGTTGACAGATGTGAAAATTACTGAACAATCAGTTTAATAAGCCACAGCTGCAAAATACTAACACGAATTCTTTACAGATAAATGGAAAAACTAGTAGAAGCTGATCAGTTTGGATTCTGTAGAAACACTGGAACACGTGAGGCAATACTGACCCGATAACGTATCTTAGAAGAAAGATTAAGGAAAGGCAAACCTACGTTTCTAGCATTTGTAGACTTAGAGAAAGCGTTTGACAATGTTGACTGGAATACTCTTTCAAATTCTTAAGATAGGATGGAGCAAAAGGCTATTTAGAATTTGTACAGATACTAGATGGCAGTTATGCTTCAAGGGACATGAAAGGGAAGCAGTGGTCGGGAAGGGAGTAAGACAGGGTTGTAGCCTCTCCTCGATGTTATTCAATCTGTATATTGAGCAAGCAGTAAAGGAAACAAAAGGAAAAACAAAAGAAAAATTCGGAGTAGGTATTAAAATCCATGAAGAAGAAATAAAAACTTTGAGGTTCGCCGATTACATTGTAATTCTGTCAGAGACAGCAAAGGACTTGGAAGAGCAGTTGAATGGAATGGACAGTGTCTTGAAAGGAGGTTATAAGATGAATATCAACAAAAGCATAATGAGGATAATGGAATGTAGTCGAATTAAGTCGGGTGATGCTAAGGGAATTAGATTAGGAACTGAGGCACTTAAAGTAGTGATGGGGTTTTGCTATTTGGGGAGCAAAGTAACTGATGATGGTCGAAGTAGAGAGGATATAAAATGGCGACTGGCAATGGCAAGGAAAGTGTTTCTAAAGAAGAGAAATTTGTTAATATCGAGTATAGATTTATGTGTCAGGAAGTCATTTCTGAAGGTATTTGTATGGAGTGCAGCCATGTAATGTAGTGAAACATGGATGATAAATAGTTTGGAGAAGAATAGAATAGAAGCTTTCGAAATGTGGTGCTACAGAAGAATGCTGAAGATTAGATGTGTAGATCACATAACTGATGATGAGGTATTGAATAGAATTGGGGAGAAGAGTTGCTTGTGGCACAACTTGACTAGAAGAAGGGATCGGTTGGTAGGACATGTTCTGAGGCAACAAGGGATCACCAATTTGGTATTGGAGGGCAGCGTGGAGGGTAAAAATCGTAGAGGGAGACCAAGAGATGAATACACTAAGCAGATTCAGAAGGATGTAGGTTGCAGTAGGTACTGGGAGATGAAGAAGCTTGCACAGGATAGAGTAGCATGGAGACCTGCATCAAACCAGTCTCAGGACTGAAGACCACAACAACAACAAGCTGAATTGAATTTCAAGTATTTTGTGATGCTACGCTTGGATTACAATGCTGTTTTCACCAAACCTATTAAAAAAATTTGTATATACCTAGATTTGACTTCTCCTGAGTATTTCTCTCCATTATTTTGATTTATTGATTTATTAATGAGGAGTGCAATGAGCATGCACAGTAGACAGACATGTTGCCACCATGTTTAATGGTGGTAAAATTGTGATAGACATGTGTACAAAAATCAAGCAAATTTTCCTTTTGATTCAATTAATTGCCTTTCTGACATTCATCCTCTTGTTTGGTCAAAGGGCTGGCTATCTGTAATTCCTGCTCTTTTTCTTTTTTCCTCATTTGACAACCTCCTCTTCTGTGTTTTTCGATCATTGACATCATCCTACATGATAATTTACTCAATAACTCATCACTCAGGCAGAAAGTATTCACAGCTTTAAAAAAGTAATTAGAAA
The DNA here is from genome assembly GCF_023897955.1 of Schistocerca gregaria. Lineage (NCBI taxonomy): Eukaryota > Metazoa > Arthropoda > Insecta > Orthoptera > Acrididae > Schistocerca > Schistocerca gregaria. The sequence goes on along the minus strand of NC_064928.1, from coordinate 122,516,470 downwards.
AATAAGAGTGTACTGAAAAGTAATCCTTCCAAATTTTCTATGTGAAAGCTCTTTAAACTTTTTTAAATAAAATAAATGTTATTAACATTCTACATCTTTATTCATCAAGTTTATGTATTTATTTTCAAAGCAGTCACACTTCTCTTAACGAGAGACCAGATTGTTGATACCAGCACTGTAGAATGCTTGATTTCATTGAAGGTGCCACAGCCTCACTTCTGCATGCACCACTTCATCACTATCAAAATGAAGTCCTTGGAGGTATTCTTCAAGTTTTGGAAGGAGATGAAAATCAAATGGGGCCAAGCTGGGACTATGTGAAGGATGGCAGATAAATTTATTTATTTATTTATTTATTTATTTACTTAGCTTCCTTATATCTCATCATCATAAAAAATGACATAGGATTTGTCATACTTTGCCTTACATAGAAAATATATATTATGGACATATAATATATGTCCATAAATAAAATATTATTACATATAACATGCAACCATATGCATAACAACATTTATAATATGCTAAATTAGAATAATAGATGAATACAATTTAGTTTTCAATGAGCATTTTGGATTGTAACGATGAAGGAAATAAGCTACTGTATATTGAATGCTCGTGATTTAAGTATTCCTTGACACTATAAAGACTCTTGCTATTTAACATTTTTTAAGTTCTTTTTTGAATATGTGGAATTTTGGAATACTTTTAATTTCCTTTGGTAGTGCACTTAATAATATTATAGTGTATTTCTCAAAGGTACAAATGAAACTGACTTGTTGGAGAGAGTCACAGTAGCCACAGAAGCAGCAGACATGTGGTTTACAAACAAAAAATTAATTGTTGATGACAAAAAATAATTTGGATGAACTTCAGACATATAACAAACAAAGGAAAATCTGACCCAACTGTGAAACTTGGGCAGTGTAAGATAGAGGGAACTCCCTCCCCCCCCCCCCCCCCCCCCCCCCCCCCCCACACACACACACACACTACATTTTTAGGATTGTGACTAGATGAATGTTTAATGTGGGAGAAACACACAGAAATGTTAAACAAAACCTTAAGTCAGTATTGTTATGTTCTTAGAATACTAAAAAATTCCTGTAATGTTGATGCAGCATTATGTTCATACTTTGCCCTCATACATAGGACACTAAGATATGGTATCTTATTTTGGGGATTACCAGTTTGGCCAAACACTTGTTTGTGCTTCAAAAGAGGGCAATAAGGATAATCAGAGGTATGACACACAGAGAATCATGTAAAAAAGTTTTCAAGGAACTACAAATCATGACCCTACCATGTATCTATATTTATGAAAGTATGTGTTTTATGAAGGCACACTGGAACATTCTTTGTTAAACAGTCAAGTTCATAACTACAAAATGATAGAGACGACTTTCTTAGAGAAAGTCACACAAAAGTTATGTATCAAAAAAAGTGTTCTTTATCGGCCAAAAATATTATTAAGTGCAGTACCAAAGGAAATTAAAAGTATTCCAAAATTCCACATATTCAAAAAAGAACTTAAAAAATGTTAAATAGCAAGAGTCTTTATAGTGTCAAGGAATACTTAAATCACGAGCATTCAATATACAGCAGCTTATTTCCTTCATTGTTATGATCCAAAATGCTCATTGAAAACTAAATTGTATTCATCTATTATTCTAATTTAGCATATTATAAATGTTGTTATGCATATGGTTGCATGTTATATGTAATAATATTTTATTTATGGACATATATTATATTTCCATAATATATATTTTCTATGTAAGGCAAAGTATGACAAATTCTATGTCATTTTTTATGATGATGAGATATAAGGAAGCTAAGTAAATAAATAAATAAATAAATAAATAAATTTATCTGCCATCCTTCACATAGTCCCAGCTTGGCCCCATTTGATTTTCATCTCCTTCCAAAACTTGAAGAATACCTCCAAGGACTTCATTTTGATAGTGATGAAGTGGTGCATGCAGAAGTGAGGCTGTGGCACCTTCAATGAAATCAAGCATTCTACAGTGCTGGTATCAACAATCTGGTCTCTCGTTAGGAGAAGTGTGACTGCTTTGAAAATAAATACATAAACTTGATGAATAAAGATGTAGAATGTTAATAACATTTATTTTATTTAAAAAAGTTTAAAGAGCTTTCACATAGAAAATTTGGAAGGATTACTTTTCAGCACACTCTTATTTTTCTAATTACTTTTTTAAAGCAGTGAATACTTTCTGCCTGAGTGATGAGTTATTGAGTAAATTATCATGTAGGATGACAGTCAATGATCTAAAAACACAAAAGAGGAGGTTGTCAAATGAGGAAAAAAGAAAAAGAGCAGGAATTACAGATAGCCCTTTGACCAAACAAGAGGATGAATGTCAGAAAGGCAATTAATTGAATCAAAAGGAAAATTTGCTTGATTTTTGTATACATGTCTATCACAATTTTACCACCATTAAACATGGTGGTAACATGTCTGTCTACTGTGCATGCTCATTGCACTCCTCATTAATAAATCAATAAATCAAAATAATGGAGAGAAATACTCAGGAGGAGTCAAATCTAGGCATATACAATTTTTTTTAATAGGTTTGGTGAAAACAGCATTGTAATCCAAGCATAGCATCACAAAATACTTGAAATTCAATTCAGCTTGTTGTTGTTGTTGTGGTCTTCAGTCCTGAGACTGGTTTGATGCAGCTCTCCATGCTACTGTTTACTGTGCAAGTCTCTTGATCTCTCAGTACCCACTGCAACCTACATCCTTCTGAATCTGCGTAGTGTAGTCATCTCTTGGTCTGCCTCTACGATTTTTACCCTCCACGCTGCCCTCCAATACTAAATTGGTGATCCCTTGATGCCTCAGAACATGTCCTACCAACCGATCCCTTCTTCTGGTCAAGTTGTGCCACAAACTTCTCTTCTCCGCAATCCTTTTCAATACCTCCTCATTAGGTACGTGATCTACGCATCTAATCTTCAGCATTCTTCTGTAGCATCACATTTCGAAAGCTTCTATTCTATTCTTGTCAAAACTATGTATCGTCCATGTTTCACTTCCATACATGGCTACACTCCATACAAATACTTTCAGAAATGACTCCTCACACTTAAATCAATACTCGATGTTAACAAACTTTTCTTCTTCAGAAATGATTTCCTTGCCATTGCCAGTCTATATTTTATATCCTCTTTACTTCGACCATCATCAGTTATTTTGCTCCACAAATAGCAAAACGCCTTCACTACTTTAAGTGCCTCAGTTCCTAATCTAATTCCCTTAGCATCACCCGACTTAATTCAACTACATTCCATTATCCTCATTTTGCTTTTGTTGATATTCATCTTATAACCTCCTTTCAAGACACTGTCCATTCCATTCAACTGCTCTTCCAAGTCCTTTGCTGTCTCTGACAGAATTACAATGTCATCAGCAAACCTCAGAGTATTTATTTCTTCTCCATGGATTTTAATACCTACTCTAATTTTTTCTTTTGTTCCTTTATTGCTTGCTCAATATACAGATTGAATAACATCGGGGAGAGTCTACAACCCTGTCTCACACCCTTCCCAACCACTGCTTCCCTTTCATACCCCTCGACTATTATAACTGCGATCTGGTTTCTGTACAAATTGTAAATAGCCTTTCGCTCACTGTATTTTACCCCTGCCACCTTTAGAATTTGAAAGAGAGTATACCAGTCAACATTCTCAAAAGCTTTCTCTAAGTCAACAAATGCTAGAAACGTAGGTTTGCCTTTTCATAATCTTTCTTCTAAGATAAGGCGTAAGGTCAGTATTGCCTCACGTGTTCCAGTATTTCTATGGAATCCAAACTGATCTTCCCCAAAGTCGGCTTCTACTAGTTTTTCCATTCGTCTGTAAAGAATTCGTGTTAGTATTTTGCAGCTGTGGCTTATTAAACTGATTGTTAGGTAATTTTCACATCTGTCAACACCTGCTATCTTTGGGATTGGAATTATTATATTCTTCTTGAAGTCTGAGGGTATTTTGCCTGTTTCAAACACCTTGCTCACCAGATGGTAGAGTTTTGTCAGGACGGGCTCTTGCAAGGCCGTCAGTACTTCTAATGGAATGTTGTCTACTCCGGGGGCCTTGTTTCGACTCAGGTCTTTCATTGCTCTGTGAAATTTTTCACGCAGTATCGTATCTCCCACTTCATCTTCATCTACATCCTCTTCCATTTCCATAATATTGTCCTCAAGTACATCGCCCTTGTATAGAACCTCTATATACTCCTTCCACCTTTCTGCTTTCCCTTCTTTGCTTAGAACTGGGTTTCCATCTGAGCTCTTGATGTTCATACAACTGGTTCTCTTATCTCCAAAGGTCTCTTTAATTTTGCTGTAGGCAGTATCTAGCTTACCCCTAGTGAGATAAGCCTCTACATCCTCACATTTGTCATCTAGCCATCCCTGCTTAGCCATTTTGCATTTCCTGTCGATCTCATTTTTGAGATGTTTGTATTCATTTTTGCCTGCTTCATTTACTGCATTTTTATATTTTCTCCTTTCATCAATTAAATTCAATATTTCTTCTGTTACCCAAGTATTTCTACCAGCCCTCATCTTTCTACCTACTTGATCCTCTGCTGCCTGCACTACTTCATCCCTCAAAGCTACCCATTCTTCTTCTAATGTATTTCTTTCCCCCATTCCTGTCAATTGCTCCCTTATGCTCTCCCTGAAACTCTGTACAAACTCTGGTTTAGTCAGTTTATCCAGGTCCTATCTCCTTAAATTTCCACCTTTTTGCAGTTTCTTCAGTTTTCATCTACAGGTCATAACCAATAGATTGTGGTCAGAGTCCACATCTGCCCCTGGAAATGTCTTACAATTTAAAACCTGGTTTCTAAATCTCTCTCTTACCATTATATAATCTATGTGGTACCTTTTAGTATCTCCAGGGTTCTTCCATGTATACAACCTTCTTTCATCATTCTTATACCAAGTGTTAGCTATGATTAAGCTGTGCTCTGTGCAAAATTCTACCAGGCAGCTTCCTCTTTCATTTCTTAGCCCCAATCCATGTTCACCTACTATGTTTCCTTCTCTCCCTTTTTCTACAGTCGAATTCCAGTCACCCATGACTATTAAATTTTCGTCTCCCTTCACTATCTGAATAATTTCTTTTATTTCATCATACATTTCTTCAATTTCTTTGTCATCTGCAGAGCTAGTTGGCATATAAACTTGTACTACTGTAGTAGGTGTGGGCTTCGTATCTATCTTGGCCACAATAATGCGTTCACTATGTTGTTTGTAGTAGCTTACCTGCATTCCAATTTTCCTATCCATTATTAAACCTACTCCTGCATTACCCCTATTTGATTTTGTGTTTATAACCCTGTAGTCACCTGACCAGAAGTCTTGTTCCTCCTGCCACCGAACTTCACTAATTCCCACTATGTCTAACTTTAACCTATCCATTTCCCTTTTTAAATTTTCTAACCTACCTGCCTGATTAAGGGATGTGACATTTCACGCTCCAATCCATAGAACGCCAGTTTTCTTTCTCCTGATAACGATGCCCTCTTGAGTAGTCCCCGCCCGGAGATCCGAATGGGGGACTACTTTACCTCCAGAATATTTTACGCAAGAGGATGCCATCATTATTTAATCATACAGCTGCATGCCCTCGGGAAAAATTACAGCTGTACTTTCCCCTTGCTTTCAGCCGTTCGCAGTACCATAACAGCAAGACGATTTTGGTTAATGTTACAAGGCCAGATCAGTCAATCATCCAGACTGTTGCCCCTGCAACTACTGAAAAGGCTGCTGCCCCTCTTCAGGAACCACATGTTTGTCTGGCCTCTCAACAGATACCCCTCTGTTGTGGTTGTACTTACGGTATGCTTATCTGTATCACTGAGGCATGGTCCATGGTTCATGGGGGGCATTTAGCCATAACTTTTAATTATTCAAGCCTCTAGTGAAATTAACACCATCATTGAAATCATGAAGACAAATTCAGATAACTGAAACATAAATTTTCATGAAATATCTTATAAATAACAATTTGATGCATTTCTATATACATCACATATTACATGTGTAACTACAGAAAAAAATAGAATGAAAAAGTGAAAAAAATTAGTTATTCCTGGCAGCAGAAAACATCACAAATGAAGTAGTTTCTAACATCTATCTTTTAGCTTGTATAGAATGGGATGTAGAAGCATATATCACTAGGGGTAAGGTAAATACTGTCTAGAGGTAAATTAAAGGGACCTTTGGAGGAAAGAGTATGAATATCAAGAGCTCAGATGGAATACCAGTTCTAAACAAAGAAGGGAAAGCAGAAAGGTAGAAGGAGTATATAGAGGGTTTATACCAGAGTGATGTACTTGAGGACAATATTATGGGAATGGAAGACGGCATACATGAATATGAATTAGGAGATATGATACTGTGTGAAGAATTTTACAGAGCACTGAAAGACCTAAGTCAAAACAAGGCCCAAGGGGTAGACAACATTCCATTAGAATTACTGATAGCCTTGGGAGGACCAGCCCTGACAAAACTCTACCATCCGGTGAGCAAGATGTATGAGACAGGTGAAACACCCTCAGCCTTCAAGAAGAATATAATAATTCCAATCTCAAAGAAGGCAGGTGTTGGCAGGTGTGAAAATTACCAAACTATCAATTTAATAAGTCAGGACTCCAAAAATACTAACACAACTTCTTTAAAGACAAATGGAAAAATTGGTGGAATCTCACCTTAGAGAAGATCAGTTTTGGTTTCTGTAGGAATGTTGGAACACATGAGGCAATACTGACCCTGTGACTTATCTTAGAAGATAGGTTAAGGAAAGGCAAACCCATGTTTCTAGCATTTGTAGACTTAGAGAAAGCTTTTGACAATGTTGGCTGGAATACTCTCTTTCAAATTCTGAAGGTGGCAGGGGTAAAATACAGGGACTGAAGGGCTATTTGCAACTTGTGCAAAAACCAGATGGCAGTTTTAAGAGTCGAGGGGCATGAAAGGGAAGCAGTGGTTGGGAAGGAAGTGTGACAGGGTTGTAGCCTATCCCTAATGTTATTCAGTCTGTATATTGAACAAGCAGTAGAGGAAACAAAAGAAAACTTTGAAGTAAGAATTAAAATCAATGGAAAAGAAATAAAAAGTCTGATGCTTGATGCTGACTTGTAACTCTGTTGGAGACAGCAAAGAACTTAGAAGAACAGTTAAATGGAAAGGAAAGTGTCTTGAAATGGGGATATAAGATGAACATCAACAAAAGCAAAATGAAGATAATGGAATGTAGTCAAATTAAATCAGGCGATGCTAAGTGAATTACATTAGGAAATGAGTTTTGATATTTTGGAAGCAAAATAGCTGATGATGGTCAAAGTAGAGACGATACAAAATGTTGACTGGCAATGGCAAGGAAAGAAGAAGAGAAATTTGTTGACATTGAGTACAGATTTAAGCATCAGGAAGTCTTTTCTGAAATTATTTGCATTGTGTGTAGCCATGTATGGAAGTGAAACATGGATGATAAATAGTTTAAACAAGAAGAGAACAGAAGCTTTCAAGATGTGGTGCTACAGAAGAATGCTGAAGATTAGATGGGTAGATCATGTAACTAATGATGAGGTACTGAACAGAATTGGGGAGAAGAGGAACTTGTGGCACAACTTGACTAGAAGAAGGGATCAGTTGGTAGGAAATGTCCTGAGGCACCAAGGGATCACCAATTTAGTACTGGAGGACAGTATGTAGGGTAAAAATTATAGAGGGTGACCAAGAGATGAATACAGTAAGCAGATTCAGAAGGATGTAGGTTGCAGTAGTTACTTGTAGATGAAGCTTGCACTGGATAGAGTAGCATGAAGAGCTGCATCAAGCCAGTCTCTGGACTGAATACCACAACAACAACAGAATGGGTTTCAACATTTTAACGAAATAGATCTTAAAATACCTTTGCCTAAAATAATCAACAACAATCTGGTTTCAAGGTTTTTAAATGTCTCAGTAGTAAATGTTGTGATATGGACTACAGAATCCACCAGAATCAACCATCATCAAAAGAAATCCTGCACACACATTATGCAAGGTGAATGTAATGTACAAACTGTCTCCCATCATCTAAAATTGATATGTTATCCAAACTTTTCCACTACGGTGAGCTGTGTAGATCACAATATGAACAGTGGAAATAAACTGATAGTCATCAGTGCATTGAAGTTCATTTCTAACATCATGCTGAAAATTCTGGATTTGGTGACAATCCATGAAGGAGACCATGAAATGATGTGATACTAACCATGATGAAGCAAAATGAGACATTACTTCCACACAAAATATTTATAGCTAGTGAATGTCTCTCCACAGAGACAGAATATACTCAGTTTTTGTGCAAAAACAAATTTCAATTTGTTACACTTCCAGTAGCACCCACTCAGAAGCAACATCACACAGCAACTGAAAGGTAAATGAAGAATCTGTGACCTACTGAATGCACACATAATGTACACTCTTTTTAGCAGGTCATTCTTAAAAATCACCTTTAACTCTTACAGTCTGATAATACCTGAAAGTAAACATACTGCTTTACCATGGTCTCCATAAGTGTGTAGTTGACTAAAAGCCATCTGATGCAGTTCGGAACAGCCATGATTCACAAATACAAACTTCTAAAGTAGGAAATGGGCTCTCAAAATTTTCAGTGCTGACTTCAATTTATCTGCAGCTTGAATTTCTACACTACAGACAATGAGAATAGCAGCCACTACTAGAATTGAGGAACATAAAGGACATAAAACAATACATGTATTCCCAAGAATTTTAGCAACATAGGGTGGTTCCTATGTTGGTCAGATCAGATAACTGAGAGTTGGGATGAATGTGTCTAAATCTAATTTTCATGACCCAAATTAATAACCACCTTTCTCTTAAATTACAAAATAATTTTAAATGGCTTTTTTCAAATTAATTAGGCATAATTTTGACAAAGTGTAAAATATTGGCAGCCACCAAACCTAATTTTCGTTTCAGCTTCATTAAAATATACTTTGCCATATTACTTAAGTCATCTACAATCACATTGTTCCATTTATCAGACACTATCACTGCTACTCTGTACTCCTTCATCAGTTAATAAAACTGATTCAGCTGTATTATTGGTACAGTGCATGATACAAAAGGAAACAATTTGAAGGAAATGCATCAGGGCACATGTACCAAAAATGACACTAGTAGATAAGATTCAAAATGGAAAAAAGAAGGAAGATGTCAAAGAAATTAATATTAATCATACAAATCAGATACTTGGATTCAGAATTGGCAAGACAGTGAAAATGCAACTGAAAACAAATGTAATAAGGAGATGGAAGGTGTTGAATTTTGAGAGGCTTAAGTAAACTGAAGTAATGCATTTCTGTTCTGATGATAGTATTGAAAAAATTTACACTGCAAAGCAAATTGTGACAGGTGATTCTGAAAAGGTGGTAGGCATTTACAGAGGATGTTGCTATAAATATAGATGCACATGATGATGTTGAGGTAGACAGTATAGCAATATTAAATGAAATGTTTCACAAAGTTATTATTTAAGTTGATGATCTGAGGGTTTATTAGAAAATTGTTTTAATGACATGGAAATGGAGTTTGTACAGGTACTAAATGAAAGTGTTGACAAAGTTACTGATCTTGTTGACAAAGAATGCAAAGCTTTACCAACCAGTAGTAAGGTAGACTAAATGCAATTAGTAAAAGCAAATGCAAATAATATTGTTATGAAGTGTGGTACTGTTGAGCAAAAAATGAGGGTCATGAAAAGAAAGAGACCTGCTACTAAGTTTCCAAGGGTGGCAATGTACAAATTATTAGAATTAGCACGATGAGTGTAGGCAAAATTTTTGGGATAAACAGTAAAGTGGCCAGTTTCCACAAAGTAATCCTCAACAGCAAAGTTAAAGAAGGAAGCTTCAATACTTGTATCCAAAGGACAATTTTTAGTGAGAGTGTATAGGAAGCAGTTTATAGTATCAAGAAAACAAGAATTAGTTTTCAATGTAGATATAATAAGAAAAATTTTGAACGCAAATTTCAAAGAAGTGAAAATATTCTGAGAAGGAAAGTTGCTACTCACCATATAGCTGAGACACTGAGTCGCAGATAGACACAACAAAAAGACTCTCATAATTAATGCTTTTGGCAATTAAGGCCTTTGTCAACAACAGATACACACACACACACACACACAATACACACACAACTGCAATCTCAGGCAACTGAAACCACACTGCGAGCAGCAGCACCAGAGAATGATGGGAGTGAAGAGTGGGTAGGGGTAAGGAGGAGGCTGGGGTGGGGAGGGGAAAGGATGGTATGGTGGGTGTGGCGAAAAGTGAAGTGCTGCAAGTTAGACAGAGGGCAGGAGAGAGGTGGGGAGGGGGGAGAGAAGTAGTAGAAAGGAGAGAAATAAAAAGACTGAGTGTGGTGGTGGAATGACGGCTGTGTAGTGCTAGAATGGGAACAGGGAAGGTGCTGGATCGGTGAGGACAGTGACTGAATGAAGGTTGATACCAGGAGAGTTATAAGAACGTAGGATGCACTGCAGGGAAAGTTCCCACCTGTGTAATTCAGAAAACTTGGTGTTGGTGGAAGGATCCATATGGCACAGGCTGTGAAGCAGTCATCGAAATGATGGATATCATGTTTGGCAGCATGTTGAGCCGCAGGGTGGTCCACTTGCTTCTTGGCCACAGTTTGTTGGTGACCTTTCATGCAGATAGACAGCTTGTTAGTTGTCATGCTTACATAGAATACAGCACAGTGGTTGCAGCTTAGCTTGAAGATCACATCACTGGTTTCACAGGTAGCTCTGCCTCGGATAAGTAAGGTGATGTTAGTGACTGGACTGGAGTAGATGGTGGGGGTAGGATGTATGGGACAGGTCTTGCATCCAGGTCTATTACATAAGTATGAGCCATGAGGTAAGGGGTTGGGAGCAGGGGTAGTGTAAGGATGGACGAGTATATTGTGCAGGTTCGGTGGATGGCAGAATACCACTGTGAGGGATGGGCAGGACATTTCTCATTTCATAGCACAAAAGGTAATCAAAACCCTGTTGGAAAATGTAATTGAGTTACTCCAGTCCTGGGTGGTACTGAGTTACGAGGGGAATGCTCCTCTGTTGCTGGTATGTGGGACTTTGCATGGCGTTTGAAACTGAAAAGATAAGGCAAGGGAGATCTGTTTTTGTACAAGGATGGGAGGGTAATTATGGTCAGTGAAGGGTTCAGTGAGACTTTCAGTATATTTTGAGAGGGACTGCTCATCACTGCAGATGTGACAACCATGGGTGATTAGGCTGTATGGAAGTGACTTCTTGGTATGGAATGGATAGCAGCTGTCGAATTGGAGATATTGCTGGTGGTTAGTAGGTTTGATATGGATAGAAGTACTTATGTAGCCATCTTTGAGGTGGAGGTCAGCATCTAGGAAGGTTGCTTGTTGGCTTCAGTAGGACCAGGTGAACCAAATGGGGCAGAAATAGTTGAGGTTCTGGAGGAATGTGGATAGGGTGTCCTCACCTTCGATCCAGGTAGCAAAGATGTCATCAGTGAATCTGAACCAGGTGAGGTGTTTAGGATTCTGGGTTTTTAGGAAGGATTCCTCTTGATGGCCCATGAATAGGTTGGCATAGGTTGGTGCCATTCGGGTGCCTATAAATGTACCATGGATTTGTTTGTATGTATTGCCTTCAAAAGAGAAGTAATTGTAGGTGAGGATATAGTTGGTCGTGGCTACTAGGAAGGAGGTTGTTGGTTTGGATTCCATCAGGAATCGAGAAAGGTAGTGTTTGATAGCAGGAAGGCCATGGGCATTAGGAATGTTAGTGTGTAGGGAGGTGGTATCAATAGTGACGATCAGGGCACTGTGTGGTAAAGGGATAGGAACTGTGGAGAGTTGGTGGAGGATATCATTGGTATCTTTTACATAGGAGGGTAGGCTCCAGGTAATAGATTGAAGGTGTTGGTCTATGAGAGCCGAGATTCTCTCGGTGGGGGCACAGTAACAGGCCACAGTGGGGTGTCCTGGGTAGTTAGGTTTATGGACTTAGGAAGCATATAGAAGTTTGAAGTGCGGGGAGTGGTAGACTTCGGTAGAGAGATGGACTCCAGGGAGAGGTTCTGGGATGGCCTAAGGATTTGAGTAGTGACTGAAGTTCCTGCTGTATTACTGGAATGGGGTCACTATGGCAAGGTTTGTAGGTGGAAGTATCTCACAGCTGGTGGAGTCCTTCTGCCAGGTAATATTTGTGGTTCAAAATAACAGTGGTGGAGCCTTTGTCTGCAGGTAGGATTATAAGTACAAGAACAGTTTTTAGATGGTGGACTGTGGTTCTTTCTGCAGATGTAAGGTTAGTTTGCATGCTGAGGGATTTGAGGAATGATGGAGAGGCAAAGTTCAAGTTTAAGAAATTCTGGAAAGTTAACAGGGGGTTGTTTAGGGGCAGTGGGGATGGATCACTGTTGGATGGAGGAGTGAACTGAGTCAGGTTCATCTCCGTTTTTTAGGGTTGGTGACAGAAAAGTGTTTCCATGGTAAGAACTGGGAGAAAGAGAGACGGTCTTTATGAAGTCCTGCATGATTGAATTTGGGACTGGGGCAAAAGGTGAGGCCTTTGGAAAGGACTGATATTTCTGTGGGGCTAAGGCTTCTGCAGGAAAGACTCAGTACAGTGTTGCAGGTCTGTTTAGGTTCTGAATTCTGTGTGGTTGTGGGAGGGAGTTTTGGAGAGTGGAGTAAGTGTAGTAGGACTGCAAGACAGTGTTTGTCAGTTGGAGTAAGGATATAAGATATAATGATGCAACGATAAATTAATGATGTAATAATGAGAAGTAATTAGAAATGTGTTAGGTAGGGTGCCAATGGTTAGGGAGCCTGAGTTTGTGGTAATGTAACTTTTTTTAATTGAGAATTAATTCCCAAGATTACAAGGTTGGAATTGAAAAGATATATTGGAACTCACAGAAACAAATGCATAATAGAACATCTTATTTAGTATTTGATACGTGAAGTAAGGCACCAAAATGGAAAGTTGACTGAGAGAGTAATATTTTAATAAAATGCAATGTATATATATTGCTGCATATTGAATTTGTAATGCTAATGCACTAAAGGAAAATATTTTTGCTAATTAACTGGTTAAAGAAAATCAAAAGTAATTTCAGGGAATGAGTGAGATTTTGGAAATTTCATGAGAATTTAATTTTCAAGCTTAGTAAAGGTAACATTCTGATTTGAGTGAAATAATGTAATGGTCTGGTATAGCTTTCATTACCTTAATTTAATATAACTAGTAAGTATGTAATAAGGTTATGATAATTGTTCTATTTTTTCTCTAGTATGTAAAAAATATATGCTTTGTTGTGTTGCAAAGTGATATGGACCAGCCTGTTGGTTACAGCTGTATAATTTTAAGGTGTGAATATGCTTATGTATCTTATGTATAATGGTTATTAGGCAGGATAAAGCGTTTTCTTGCAGATTTAGTTATGATCATTCCAAATACCCTAAAGTATGGGGTTTGCTTGTTTCCCTTTTCATGTACAAAATTGAGAGTGGCTGCCTCCAGGGGCACTGGTGTATGTGATGGGGCATGAGACAGCCAAGGAAAGGCATGGACCAAATTTTAACAAGTGATTTGAATGTGTCTGTGATAAGAGAGCAGTGAATTGATTGGAAGATGTGAAATTTCTTTATCGTGTGTTTACTTGGCATGACAAGCAAAAGTGTTTGTTTCTAATTTTTTCTCAAAATCTTGCTTTCAGAGATAGCAAAATCTCATTTCTCCTTCTTGTAATGTCTCTGTAAGGTATGTATGATTTTCTAACTTTTATCTGTGGGCAGTTTTGTTATGTATCTCATTTGCATATATACTATTGTGAATTTATACACTCCTGGAAATGGAAAAAGAACACATTGACACCGGTGTGTCAGACCCTCCATACTTGATCCGGACACTGCGAGAGGGCTGTACAAGCAATGATCACACGCACGGCACAGCGGACACACCAGGAACCGCGGTGTTGGCCGTCGAATGGCGCTAGTTGCGCAGCATTTGTGCACCGCCGCCGTCAGTGTCAGCCAGTTTGCCGTGGCATACGGAGCTCCATCGCAGTCTTTAACACTGGTAGCATGCCGCAACAGCGTGGACGTGAACTGTATGTGCAGTTGACAGACTTTGAGTGAGGGCGTATAGTGGGCATGCTGGAGGCCGGGTGGACGTACCTCCGAATTGCTCAACACGTGGGGCGTGAGGTCTCCACAGTACATCGATGTTGTCGCCAGTGGTCGGCGGAAGGTGCACGTGCCCGTCGACCTGGGACCGGACTGCAGCGACGCACGGATGCATGCCAAGACTGTAGGATCCTACGCAGTGCCGTAGGGGACCGCACCGCCACTTCCCAGCAAATTAGGGACACTGTTGCTCCTGGGGTATCGGCGAGGACCATTCGCAACCGTCTCCATGAAGCTGGGCTACGGTCCCGCACACCGTTAGGCCGTCTTCCGCTCACGCCCCAACATCGTGCAGCCCGCCTCCAGTGGTGTCGCGACAGGCGTGAATGGAGGGACGACTGGAGAAGTGTCGTCTTCAGCAATGAGAGTCGCTTCTGCCTTGGTGCTAATGATGGTCATATGCGTGTTTGGCGCCGTGCAGGTGAGCGCCACAATCAGGACTGCATATGACTGAGGCACACAGGGCCAACACCCGGCATCATGGTGTGGGGAGCGATCTCCTACACTGGCCGTACACCTCTGGTGATCGTCGAGGGGACACTGAATAGTGCACGGTACATCCAAACCGTCATCGAACCCATCGTTCTACCATTCCTAGACCGGCAAGGGAACTTGCTGTTCCAACAGGACAATGCACGTCTGCATGTATCCCGTGCCACCCAACGTGCTCTAGAAGGTGTAAGTTAACTACCCTGGCCAGCAAGATCTCCGGATCTGTCAACCATTGAGCATGTTTGGGACTGGATGAAGCATCGTCTCACGCGGTCTTCACGTCCAGCACGAATGCTGGTCCAACTGAGGCGCCAGGTGGAAATGGCATGGCAAGCCGTTCCACAGGACTACATCCAGTATCTCTACGATCGTCTCCATGGGAGAATAGCAGCCTGCATTGCTGCGAAAGGTGGATATACACTGTACTAGTGCCGACATTGTGCATGCTCTGTTGCCTGTGTCTATGTGCCTGTGGTTCTGTCAGTGTGATCATGTGATGTATCTGACCCCAGGAATGTGTCAAAGTTTCCCCTTCCTGGGACAATGAATTCACGGTGTTCTTATTTCAATTTCCAGGAGTGTATTTTAGAAAAACTGTATATTCTCCTTCTGTCCATGCTTCCTGCTGAAAGTTAAACAAATAATTGTCTAGACATTGGGTTACATAGTCAGCTATTTGGTAATATCTGTCTGTACAACACAGTGTAAGTGTTATGTGAAAAAGCGTGTGCAGTTTCTCCATCTGTTATGTTTTTCTACTCCCAAAATAACCAATTTTTTCAGTTAATTTCATTTTATTTTCTAGATGTGACGTGTAACTATTACTTGGAAATCTCATTTACTTGTTTGGGCCCAATTTTATTATGTTTAATATTCAGATTCTCATTTCAGGTGTTCTGATTCAATTTGTGTAACTAGTTTCCATTAGGGCACTGCTAAAATTTACAGTTAACTGAACTTTGCACTATAATTTGAAATTTGTAAACCTTTATGATCTAATCCATAAAATGAGCTACACCACCTGAAAATAAGCATTCCCACAGCCCTTAAACTATTTTAAATTAGCAAAAGATAATTATCATCTATTATAACTAAACTTAAAGTTTCAGAACAGTACCATTTTCTGTCACAGAAATCATCAAAGCCACTGTTATATTCTGGACCTTGACTACTTACTTTTATTATCTTAATTTTTCTGTCTATCTCACACACATAATTGATTAATTAACTTACTAATTAATAATTTTATGTGATTTAATTTAATTTAGAATATGGCGCACATGCATGTAAATGAGTGGATTGACAATGCAGACAAAATATAGTGTCCACGTATTTTTCTAAATTTCTGCCTAGCAACATTTTCTATAAATCAGAATCACATTAGTTCTTGGTACCACATTCAAAATGCTGACTGTGATTTTTGGCAAATCTACTGAGAGTAAAGGAAGGGTTTATGAGTCATATAAACATTTAAAAGATGGTTCAGAAGATGATGACCATCCTGGACACCCTAGCACATCAGTTACTGACAAAAATATGGAAGAAGTAAAAAAAAAATGGTTCTGAAAAGTCACCAAATCACCATCAGAGAGTTTGCTGAAGATATCATGTTGTGGCACAGAAAAGTAAAGCATTGAAAATTATAAAATTTTATTAAAACTCATCTGCCTTTCTACAAGCAAAGTGTAGTCACACCAGAGGCAGAGACAGAACCAGGAAATAAACTGTATGTCACAAGTGGGGAAGGCCTCAGTACATTACAACATCAAAGAGAGGATGAGCTCAGTAGAAAATAGCACAGGACATAAAACCTATGAAAAAAGACACGCATATTCATTAGCTCATAAGAAATGTTGAAAGAAACTGTACCTATTTCATAAGAACCAGTGTCATGGAACCTACACAGCAGTTCAGAGCCTGTGAAGTGAATATAACAGAATAAGAAGGACACATGCAGTCATTACAAGCTGAGCATCACCTCATAGCCTCACATTATCTCCTTTTAAATACTCAAGCTGTCCAGCACTCAAGGAGTTGATCATTGGGATCAATTGTGCTCACAGTAACAGCACTCTGTTGCTTGAATACAATACTGTAGCGAATTTATGTTCTAGACACTCCTGAACATTCCCTGAACCAGCCAAAGATGTACCTGAGATGACAGTGTTCGCCTGATGAACTGCCTACCATTGCTGATAGAGAATCTGACTGTCTTCCAGCAACACCACACCACAGGGAGCTAACAGCATCAAACTTCAGCATGGAAAGCAGCAACAAGTTGTTCTTGTTCAACATTTGTGTGTCTCCGGATGCTGAAACCTACCTGGCCAGTAGGAAGGAGATCGACCAACCACATGGCTTCCAGCAACATCACATCGTGGGTGGATCATCAATTGTCAACATGGAATTTGATGTGGGATTGATCACTCTCCAGTAGCTAGTATGCAGGACCATACCTGCACAGGCAGTGTGGTATGAGGTCATTCACTCTTTGCCTGGGCCTGCAGACAAGGAGCTGACTGGCAGCTGATAGCAGGAATCAAAAATGTAACAGAATGAGGCATCAGCTACAAGGCTGGTGTGGAATAAGATGACTGTAAACATGGTTAATAAGTAATTGAACTTAGACAATGTTTTACTGACATCAAAGATGTTTCACAGGTACCCAACTGCTATACTGACTTCATGAAGAGGAGTCTCTGCTCGGCCCCTCTGTAGTCAGCGTAGTTGGCTCATGCCAAGCAATTGCTTCAGATGTTTTGGGTATGAAACATGTAGCAGCAAACAGAGACATTGCTCAGGAATTGATAAATGAAGTCGATAATGATCCATGACTTCTACACAAGATTATAACAGGTGAAAAAACATGGGTATATGTGTGTGACATTTAAACTAAGGCCCAATCCAACAGAGTGAGGGGGTTAATCTGAAGGGAACAAAGTTGATGTTATGAATAAATGAAGATATTCTACAAAAAAGAAAAAAAAATACCATTGCTTTTTTTATCACACCTCGTATTTGTTGCTGAGGAAGCAGTAGTTATTATCAGAGTAATGGCTGCCACTCCATTTTACAAGTTTACATTTAGTGGCACAAGCGCAAATAATCCTAAGCAGTGTAGTGATAATTTATTGTTAATGCAGCATACAAATTAATTTTCTACAAGTTGCTTGTCTTGTTTTTATTGTGTATCTGAGTTTTGATTGTTTCAGTGAAGCTTAATACCCAGCAACTATCATACTGAGGTTGTTGAAGAGAAAAACAATTTTGTGTGTGAAGTTGAAAAGTGTGTGTGTGTGTGTGTGTGTGAGAGAGAGAGAGAGAGAGAGAGAGAGAGAGAGAGAGTAGAATGCAAGATTTCTTGCTACTAACTAAGATGCACAAATTTGTTTCCATAGGATACTATCTAAATTCTGTTTACTGTACATCTCTTTGAAAGTGACCTGTCTATATCACTGTACAAAGCTATTGGAACATCAATAATAATAACTATTATTATCATCACTATGTTATTATTACCTCAAATCCCTCCACAATCCTGACTATTCTCCTTTGTGATGTGATCAACAGAGCATAATGAAGAAATGAATGCAAGAAAGAGTCCAATTACAGTAGCTAACAATAAAATTAGTGACTGCTGTAGTATTGTGTAGTTAGGCTCACAAGAAGAACGACATTTTGTTCATAGGCAAGCATATGATTCTGTTCCACAGAAATGGCAGTTTAAATTGTTCAAATCTATAAGCTGATGACACAATCAGTTACATTCAAGAAACACACAATCTTGGAAAACCAAAAATATGTTGCACACTAGTGCGGGGAACACTGAACTTACAGATGTTGCTATCAAGGGAAGTATATTTCAAAGAGATTTGTCATTTATTTATTCATTCAGTCATTCATTCATTCATTCATTCA
Source organism: Schistocerca gregaria (assembly GCF_023897955.1). Lineage (NCBI taxonomy): Eukaryota > Metazoa > Arthropoda > Insecta > Orthoptera > Acrididae > Schistocerca > Schistocerca gregaria. The sequence goes on along the minus strand of NC_064928.1, from coordinate 122,497,775 downwards.
TTCATTCATTGTGTTCCACAGAGCTTATCATGAAGTAGAAGCAGTCAACAGTCATGTATGGTACATACTCAGCATGAAGCCATTGCTGAAGTTTCTTATTTACATCAAAACAAAATTTTCATTTTGAGCCACCTACCTTATATGGAGTGCAGCATGCTTTATGCACCAAATATGGAACAACTTAAAGGTTTCTTAAAGCATGTAGAAAATTAATCCTGAAAAGTACAGGTCCTCAATCTTATTAACGCATTTATCATAAATTTTAAAAATGAATGGATTGCTGAAAAAAATATTGGAAAATAAACGTACACAAATATTAGAATTAGTCACGCCAAACATTTTACTCACAAAAAAAGAAAGTGAAGCAAGAGCTGACAACAGAATATACAAAGTGTGTTCAAAACTCATGAAGACCAGTGTGAATGGTACAAGAAGTATATATTACTGAGCTATCAATCTAATAAATCATGGTTACAAAATACTGTCACAAATTATTAACAGAAGAATGGAAAAACTGGTAGGAAGCGACCTTGCGGAACACCAGTTTCAATTCTGGATAAATGTAGGAACACACAAGGCAATACTGACCCCGTAACTTCTCTAAGAAAATAGTTTAAAGGAATGCAGCCTTATGTTTATAGCATTTATATACTTTAGGGACACCTGTGGTCTAGAGGTAGCATCTTTGATTAGTAATCAAACCATCTATGGCCTCATGTTCAAATCCTGCACCACTTAGATTTTTGAACAAAAGTAATCGTCAGTGATGGTCAAAGACTTCCAGCACAAGAATTCACCCCTCACTCAGCTAACAGCCTTGTCAAAGAGTGCAGAGAAGGGGTAGGAAATGGTTCCTAAAGGCAGAAGAATGAACAATGATCAATGGCATGAATTGCAAAAGGCAATTGAAACCAATGTATTAATGACACATAATGTGTATGCACAGGATATATGGTCTGTAATTGAAAAAGTGTCGTGATGATCACTCCACTGGCAAAAGATCCCTCGGTGGCAAAAATCCCACATTTGGATCTCTGAGAAGGGACTGCCAAAGAGGAGGTGACCATAAGAAAAAGACTGAATAACCAACGAAAGGATAATATTCTATGAATTGTGGCATGCAGTGTCAGAAGTTTGAACATGGTAGGGAAGCTATAAAATCTGAAAAAAGAAATGCTCAAGCTAAATCTAGATATATTGGGAGTCAGTGAAGGGAAATGAAAAGAAGACGAGGATTTCTGGTCAGATGGATACAGGGTAATATCAACAGCGACAGAAAATGGTATAACAGGAGTGATATTCATTATGAATAGGAAAGTAGGGCAGAAAGTGAGTTACTGTGAACAGTTCAGTGATAGGGTCGTTCTCATTAGAATCAACAGAAAATCAACACTGACAACAATAGTTCAGGTATACATGCTGACATGACAAGCTGAAGATGAGATAGAGAAAGTATCTGAGAATATTGAAAATTCAGTATGTAAAGGGAGATGAAAGTCTAATAGTCATGGGGGCTGAAATGCAGATGTTGGAAAAGGAGTGGAAGAAACTGTTACAGGACAACATGGCCTTGGAACTAGGAATGACAGAGGAGAAAGATTAATTGAATTCTGTAATAAATTTCATCTATAATAGAAAATACTCTGTTCAAGAACCACAAGAGGAGAAGATATACTTGGGAAAGTTTGGGTGATACAGGAAGCCTTCAGTTAGATTACGTCATGGTCAGGCAGAAATTCCAAAAACAGATATTGGATTGTAAGACATCCCCAAGAGCAGATCATATCAAGACTAGGCTTAAGTAGTCGTGAAGAATCAATACACAAAGAAGTGGGATACAAATGTACTGAAAAATAAAGAGGTATGCTTGAAGTTCTCTGAGGCTAAAGATACTGTGGCGAGGAATAGCTCAGTTCTGTTGAAAAAGGATAGGAATCTTTAAAAAGGACAGTCACAGAAGCTGAAAAGAAAAGATTCACTATAGAGAAGGTTTCTGCAAAGAAACCATGGGTAACAGAAGAAATACTTCAGCTGATCGATGAAAGAAGGAAGTACAAAAGCAATGAGAGATATTCAGGAAAATGGAAATAGAAGTCTCTTAGAATTGAAATAAATAGGAAGCGTAGAGAAGCTAAAGTGAAATGGCTGTAGGAAAAATGAGAAGAAATCGAAAACAAAATGATTGTCAGAAGTACTGACTCAGTATATAAGAAAGACAAAACAACCTTCACTGAAACTAAAAGTAAGGGCAGTACCATTAAGAGTGCAATGGGAATACCACTGTTAAATGCAGAGGAGAAAGTAGATAGGTGGAAAGAATATACAGAAAGCCTCTATGAGGGGAACTTGTCTGATGTGATAAAAGAAGAAACAGGAGCCAATATTGAAGAGATAGGGGATCCAGTATTAGGTTCAGAATTTAAAAGAACTTTGGAAGACTTCAGTTCAAATAAGGGAAAGGAGACAGGTAACAATCTATCACAATTTCTGAAGTCATTAGGGGAAATGGCTACAAGATGACTATTTACATTGGTGTGTAGAGTATATGAGTCTGGCAATATACCATCTGAGTTTTGGAAAACAATTATCCACACAATTCTGCAGATTACAAGAGTCAACAAGTGCGAGAATCATTGCACAATCAGCTTAACAGCTGATACATCCAAGTTGTTGATAAGAATAATACACAGAAGAACAGAACAGAGAATTTTGAATGTGTTAGATGATGATCAGTTTGGCTTTAGGAAGGGTAAGCCACCTGAGAGGCAATTCTGATGTTTCAGTTGATAATGGACGCAAGACTAAAAAAACATCAAGGCACCTTCATAGGATTTGTCAACCTGGAAAAAACATTTGCCAAAGTAAAATGACGCCAGATGTTTGAAATTCTGAGAAAAAGCTATAGGGAAAGACTGGTAATATATGATATGTACATGAACCAAGAGGGAATAATAAAAGTCAAACACCAAGTATGAATGGCTCAGATTAAAAAGGGTGTAAGACAGGGATGTGGCCTTTCCCCCCAGTTGCTTAATCTATACATCAAAGAAACAATGACGGAAATAAAAGAAAGGTTCAAGGGTGGAATTGAAATTCAAGGTGAATGGATATAAATGATCAGATTTGCTGTTGACATTGATATCCTCACTGAAAGTGAAGAAGAATTGCAGGATCTGCTGAATAGAATGAACAGTCTAATGAGTACAAAATGTGGATTGAGAGTAAATTGAAGAAAGATGAGAGTAACAAGAAGTAGCAGAAATGAGTACCACGAGAAACTAAAAATCAGGATTGGTGATAATGAACTAGATGAAGTTAAGGAATAACTTCCACAGTACTAGAGGGAGCATAGAGAGCAAAAATTCTAGAGGAAGCCAGAGACTAGAATACATTCAGCAAATAATTGAGTACAAAAGCTGCAAGTGCTACTCCGAGATCAAGAGGGCAAGAGGATGGCACAGGAGAGGAATTCATGGCAGACCACATCAAACCAGTCAGAACACTGATATGACTCAGAGGAGGGAGGTGGGGGGTGGGTGGGTGGGGGGGATCCATAGCTTGTGGTCTCACAGTCACACCCTCACTTCCCACACATGGGAACCCAGGTTCTATTACCTGCGGGGTCAGGGATTTTCACCTGCCTCGAGATGATTAGGTGTTTGTGTTGTCCTCATCATTTTATCATTCATGAAAGTGATGAGATTCGACTGAGCATAGATTGGGCATCTGTACGAGCACTGATAACCATGCAGTTGAGGGCCCCACAAACCAAATATCATCATCGAAAAAAATAAAGGCTTAGAGAAAGCTTTTGACTGACATACACTCTTTGAAATTCTGAAGGTAGAACAAGTAAAATACAGGGGGTGTGTTACAACTTGTGCAGGAACCAGATGGCTGTTTTGGGAGACAAAGGGCATCAAAGAGTAGCAGCAGGCTGAGAAGGGAGTGAGACAAGGCTAGCACCTATCCCCAATGTTGTTCAGTCTATACATTGAACAAATAGTAATAGAAATGAAAGATAAATCTGAAATGGAATTAAAGTTCAGGGACAAGAAATAAAAACTTAGAGGTTTGTGCATGACATTGTAATTCTGTCAGATATAACAAAAGATTTGGAAGAGCAGTTGAATGGAACGGACAATTTCTTGAAAAGGGGGATATAAGAAGAGCATCAAGAATAGAAAAACATGGCCAATGGTATGCAGTGACATTAAATTAAGTGATTGTGAAGGAATTAGATTAGGAAATGAAACTCTAAAAATAGTACATAAAGAAAAGGATTAAACCCATTTCTAAAAAAAAGAGCAATTTGTTAACATCAGTTTTAAATTTAAGTGTTAAGAAGTGTTCTCTGAAGCTATCTGTCTGGAGAGTAGCTTCATACAGAAGTGAACAGAAGATAATAAGAAGTTTAGAAAAGAAGAGAACAGAAACTTTTGAAATGTGGTGCTGCAGAAGAAAGCTGAAGATTAGAGAGGTAGGTAGCATAATTAATAAGGAGGTACTAAATATAATTGTGCAAAAAAGAAGTTTGTGACACATCTTGACTAAACAAAGGGATCTGTTGGTGGGACATATTCTGAGACATCAAAGAATTGTCAGTTTAGTGTTGGAGGGAATTGTGGGGAGGTAAAACCTGTAGAGGGAGAGCAAGACCTGACTATAGTAGCACATTCAAATGGATGTTGGCTGCAGCAGTTATTGAGAGATGATGAGATGTGCAAGGGATAGAGCAGCATGGAGAGCTGCACCACACCAGCTGTCAGACTGAAGACCACAAGAACAACACAGTCAACTTGAGAGTTCCTAGCAATTAAAAAAAATAGATACAGCATACTTCACATAAGAAAACTATAAAATTATGAGGTTTCAGTTATCTGCCCTTTATTTAACCTTCCACACTGCATCTCCCTGTCTTCTCCAAGGAAGAAACTAATAGTTTGGAAAGCTAGCATACTTTATGGCACTTGTATGTGTATCTACCAGCAATGTTAAAAATCTCCTGTAGGTAAGTACTAGCCAGGTCTGGCCTGCTCTGCAGTTTTTCCTCACAATTTTTAAAAAAAGGATTTCAATGGGAGTGGAGTTTGGCTGGGGTTGTAGGAATCTGTGGGTACTGGATCTTTAGCAACACAGTTTAATTTTACTACCACATAAACCGTATAATATCAATAATATTAATAATATTTTCAGGCATTTCTACTCTGCTGTTACTTCAATTACATTTCACAATACCGATAAGTACAAGTCCATCTTTTTCAACTGAGCTTATTTGTGTGTTCCAAATGTGTTTCACCTGTTCATATTAGGCATCTTCTGCAGTCTGTAATACGAAGAAAGTTGTATAATTATACATATTTTGATATGAGATTTGAAGGGATTCTTATAAACATACCACAAACAGTTTACACACAAGATCAGTAACATCTTCAAAAAACATAAAATTAATATATCTTTCAAGAGAAATAGCACCACACAGGAGAAGCTATAACTGTGATAAAAGAGGAGGATATATAAATACAAAAGTACAGGAGTACATGAATTATCACATAATAGCTGCAACTTTAAATACATTCAGATTATTGTAGGAAATTTTAGTATCAGGTACAAAGAATATATAAGGCATTGAAGGGTGAATGTACTCACTTCATGTATGCAGAACATATAATAAAAGAAAATCACATCACACTGGAATAAAAACAGATATGGAAATCTTATGCCATAACAATAAAAATAAAAGGAATTCTCACTCTATTGAAAGAATATTTCCTACAGAAGGCCATAAATAAATACAAAAATATGCTCATTTACAAATAGGGCAATACAAACAACAATATTCAAACTAATTCACAGTTTGTAACAAAAAATTAATAAAATGGAACACATTTACATGATTGCAAACCCCACCCTCATCCTCTACAGGTTCCATGATCCCTTGGTCAGCCATAAAGTGCATGAGCAACAACATGTTCCATCTGCTACAGTTATGTGCAGAGAAATGTTTAAATGTGACATATCAGTTGAAAGAAATCTTTGCTGTATGCATTAGTAAATACAGGACAACAAATGAATGCTTGAATAGGACATAAAATGAATGTAAGTAAAAAACACAACCATACAGTTGTAAACAGAAATAGCTAGATTTAGCTGAGCTTCCAACAATCACTACATATCTCATATCAAGATACTTAAAACATTTCTATGTATTATAGACTGCTGATGATACAAACATGTTAAGGGCACACAAGTGAATTCAGTTGCAAAAGGAGGAATTTTTCTTATCTATATCATAAAGCATAATATTAATTAAAGGACATGCATGGAAACACAACCAGAAATTGGTGCTAAGTTTAATAAATTAACTTGGCACACAATATAATGAAGTAATATTCAGTAAAATTACTTTTGCCCCACAACAATAATTAAAACCTCTAAAGGGGGCACAAATGAATCTACACAGCAAACCATAACTCACTATACAGTATCTAATATAATGTTTGGCCCCACAGTGATCAGCACTGAAGGTAATCTACAATAACAAAAAGCACAAGGACACCCAGCTAAGCCTGACACCTGATGCAAACACCACACAACAGAGACAGACATACACTATCTACAGTGACATATTAACCAACAATACTTCGAATAACAAGATACACAGGAAAACAACATAAAATACAGGCCTCACAAAAGCCTCACTGTGTTTCCACAAAAACATTCAATCGTGTAGTGCACTGCTTCACAAACCACAGGCAAACAGTGGCCTCCCCTTGTTTCGTGAACTTAGAACCTTGGCAATTCAAGAATTCCATTATAGGCTGTACAGTTAACATGACAGATGGCACAAATCACAACTTTATACTGCTATCTGTCCATTGTAACCAAAATCCTTCTCTAGTAGCATTTCCTCGCTCCCAGCTGCTGTACCTTCTCGACATACAGCGATTTTGCTTGCTGGTAACAACTGCATCCAACTCATTCATCTATGCTGAACTGCATTCACTATGGCATCTCAAGGGCCAACCATGCCGAAGCAAAACGAGTGCATTGACGCCACACTGAAGCCTTGTCAGCTGCTGCTCATGGCCCGGCTTTGGGTCCCACTTCAAATTGCCATTCTATTTCCACACTTACCGCTACTTTTTTTGCTGTCCCACACTGCCACAGCAATTCTTGGCGTGATAATGTGTCTACCAGCTCAACAATACCCATGCAGCACTCTGGCACACCTGGACTGCATGATCTGTGCTGATGCAAGAATTCAAATGTGTCATGAGATAACTTAATCGTGGCACAATGCTATTAGCCACCTCTTCCAGATTCAGTAATTGAAATTCTTTTTAGCTACATTGGAAATGTCAGAGTTCATTTTAAACTTACATAACAAGTGACAGTGTGTTGTGAATAGGCCTCTGTTTCTTTGAAAAATACTTATCGTAAACATGTTTCATGTCAGTGAACACTCCAACGCAGAGTGAAAACTTCATTCTGAAAAGATCCCCTAGGCTGTGGCTAAGCCAAATCTAAACAATATCCTTTCTTCAAGGAATGCTAGTCCTGCAAGTTTTGCTGGAGAACTTCTATGAAATTTAGAAGAAACGGGATGAGGTACTGGAAGTAAAGCTGTGAGGACAAGTTATGGATTGTGCTCAGGTAGCTCAGTTGGTAGACTTCTTGCTCCTGAAAGGCAAAGGTCCCAAGTTCATGTATCGATTTGGTGCACTGTTTTAATCTGCCAGGAAGTTTCATATCAGCACATATCCTGCTGTAAAGTGAAAATTTTATTCTGAAGTTAAATATTAAGTTACCAGTTGAAGTAAACAGTAAATACATGACTGAAGAAATGGCAGTTGTTTCCTCTCCAAAATAGCACATTACTTTATCTTGGATACTTTTATATCTGCTTTTCATTAAATGGATGGTGTAACTCTCCAGCAAAATGTATAAATATTCCTTCATGAAGCACATCCGGTACTCAATTTCAGTATATCAAGACAGTTTTTGTGGTACACTGATTATTAAAATGAGGTAGCTGGCACATTGTAATTATTACTTCACATGTTTACTTCTACAAAGACATACAGAAAATCTCATCCAGGATATACACAATACTGACTCCAGACTAACACAATACTAACTGGCATAACATGGCTACCACCACTGATCTTTATATAACATACAACAACTACTGAGCATATCTATGTATTGTTCAAACTGTACATAATTAAAATTACAATTGAAATTTATGTGCTTTTTTAATACTGGTTACAGATGTTAGCTTGAAAAATGGTGGCAACTGACCTGATATAATAAGTATGTTGAAATAAATTGATTTTTACATCCAAATTTCATGAAATACTCACCAATAACAACACATGGACTCCTTCCATTAACTGCTTTGTAATTACAACATGAATTTTGAGCCCATCATGGTTGCATTGTCTTTACATTGAGTTCTGTTGTTGTTAGTACTGCTCATCATGGTTTCATTGTCTTTATATTGAATTCTGTTGTTATTACTACTGCTCTTTTGTATACTATTCTTACAAAGAATATTCTCCATGTGTGTTTACAATTGGTTTAACATACATTGGGTTTGGAGTACAGTCCTTCCATAAATTCATCACAATTGTATATTAGGTACTTAATTTCATTACAATTTAATTAGTTTTCATAGATATAGCAAGTATATCATAATGTAATTGAAAATTCTGGATGTATATGACATCACAATAAAGATAACTTGATAGCATCTCAAATTCCGAAATGTGTGGTACCATTCTCTTCATTTTATACTGTCCTCTTCTGCTACATTGCACCCTCTAATTAAATAAGTTACATTTAGCTGACATAATCACAAAAAATATTAAGCAGTGTAGTGATAGTTTATTGTTAATGTAAAAACATCTTTCCATTGTTTTATTGTTAAAATAATATACAGGTTATTTTTCTACAATTTCCTTGTCATTTGTTAACATACAAGTTCTGTTCAAAACTTTCTGTACATTGTAATTACACACCAATGGTGTGTTGGAGTGAAATGCAGTTTGCATCCATGCACACCGCTGTGTTTAATGTGTAACTGCTGGAAGTTTCCTTGTCATATGTTTGTTACTTATTGTTCATTGTTGTATTGAGTAGAACACTGTGGAGCACAGATTGCAAATTTTGACATGGCAGAGATCTAGGAGCAACACTTTTGCATTAAATTTTGTGTGGAACTCAAGAAAATCTTTCAGAGACATGCCAAATGATATGGGTAGCCTATGATGATGAGTGCTTAAGGAGTACTCAGTGTTATAAATCGTTCACATGGTTTAAAAGTGGCCAGACAGAAGTTGAAGGTGGCCCTCATTCAGAAGGCCTTCTGTGCCTACCAATAATGCTCTTGTCAGGAATGTCAATGAAATTGCACGATGACTGACTATCTGAGAGACTGCAGAAGAATGTAACATTTCAGTTGAATCATGTCATGATATCCTGACACAGCATCTTAGAATGCATCATGTTGCCACCAAGTTCCTTCCACAGATCACGAGTCAAGACCAGAAAGCCCTCGCCTTGCAATCTGTGAAGAGCCTTTGGGTCGTGCATAATGAGAATGAGATATTCCTTAAGAAACTCATAACTGGTGATGAGATGTCGGTCTATGGTTATGATGTTGACACCAAGGTTCAATCTTCACAATGGGTTGGGAAAGGTCTTCCAAGACCAAAAAGATGTCGTCAGATTAGGTTAAAGGTTAAAGCCATATATTCTTTGACTTTGAAGGATTAGTTCATCATCAATTTGAGCCACAGGGACAAACTGTTAATTGATGGTACAATCAGGATGGGTTGCGATACCTGCGAGAAAATGTGAGACAGAAATGGCCCTGAAATGTGGTGAGACAATTCATGGCTCTTTCATTGCAATAATGCACCCGCTCATCTGCCCCTGTTGGTGCGTGATTATTGCACAAAACAAAATCACTGTGCTACCTCGTCCTCCATGCTCTCCAGACCTGGCTCCTTGTAATGGGTCATCCTCATCTATCAACATTTTTCCTCAACAGTAGTAGTCGATACCAGTAATATTTTTCAAATTTTGGACAGGTCAATATTATCTCAGCTGTTTCTCTGAAAAATTTCATATTACTTTATACACAATATGTTATATTTCACGCTAAAATTTATGAATAGGAATTACTTTATTTTTGCTGTTACAATAGATAAGTACTAGCTCTAAATGTATAGTTAATTTTTTTAAATAAACATTTGAAATTAAAAATTGTTTGGCACACTCAAAATTTCTATTATTAACTACACAATCTAGTACTGTTTACTTTGTTTATATATGGATTCATTTATGAAATAATAATCAAAATTAATAGAAATTCATTTGTCAAGAAAAACTGTAAAACCTTTGGAAAATGGCTATTACCACAGAGTGAAGGAATAGACCATGCCTCAGGTGTGATTAAACACATTTTTATATTTTGGGCAAGCAATGTAATTTCGGCTTTGTTAATGTGAAAATTCAAAAGACTGTGTGACATACTAAAATGTGACAAAATAAATTACTGTAAACATAAAAATTCTGCAACAATAATCTTCAAAATTGTTTAGATCAGTTCAACCATGAGGACCTAAAATGTGAGAATTTCAGCTTCAAGAATCAGACCCATAGACAAGAAGAACTGTAACCAACTCTACAAGAAAAGATAAGTAAACTAAAAAGTTTGTTGTAATTATACACCTGTAAAATGTTCAGAAAAGACTTTGCTTATTGTGGACAATAGCTATAAGTAGGAAGGAGGTGGAAGATTACACCCTGCAGACTTTTTCTCATTTCCAAAGTTGAAAACCCAATTGAAAGGATTAACATTTGCAATGATAGACGAGATAAAAGAAAATTCGCAGATGGAACTTCATCTGATCTGACAATAGACATACCAAGACTGCTTCCGGAAGTGGAAACAGGAATGACAGTGGTGTATCCGTTATGGACAGTATTTTGAAGGAGACCATGCACAATAAGTAAAAGGTAGGTGTAGAAAAAATTTGTGGACAAAGTTCTGAAATTTTTTGGACATACATACCTCATATACCTTGACTTGTTCGATACCCCTGAAGATTCTTCTTCTACATGGGATCTACAGAATGTATGAATGAAAACAAGCAATACTGATTCAAAAAGAACTCCATTAAAATGCTGAATACTAATGACAAAAGACCCCAAACAAGATTTAAAACTATCAGAATAGTAACCTGCCCTACCAAGATGTACAGGTGGTCAGAGTCTTAAGGATATCAGCAAATGAAATAATCAGTCTGCGGAACTTAACTCATCACAAAGACAATGCACAATATACCTAGTAAGTAATAGAACACCACTCTGTAATGGAAGTCAGGAATGAACATGCAACAACAATATCCCTGCAAGGACCACATATTTACAAAGTCCACTCTTGAAGAGATAACACAAAAGTGTAGTCTCTGTACTGTAGTAGTGAGAGGCCGTTCCCAGAAATGAAGAATTTCATGTTGCTTATACAAGACCAAGTGACTGTGAAATGAAATAATATGAAATGAAATGATCATATGGCATAGTCAGCCGGGAGACCCCACTCGGTGGAGTTCAGCCACCATATTGCAAGTCCTTTTTAGTTGATGCTACTTTGGTGACTTGCGAGTCAATGATGATGAAAATGATGATGAAGGACACACAACACCCAGTCCCCTGTCGGGAATCAAACTCAGGCCCCTTGTGTGGTAGGCGGTAGCGCTACCACTACGCTACGGAGGTGGACTAACGAAATAATAACTTAACTGCATTACAATTCTCTTGCACCAAACATTTTAAGTTTTAATCTCACACAGGCTTGTATTGAGCAGTTCCAAACTAATAAATATGATTGGCTCATACCCAGAACAGCCATTTGGTGATACACTAAATAAAACACAGTCTATAAAATTCCCTGGAGTCCAACTGGGTAAGAAGCAAAAATGAAGTCAATACAAAGAAAATCTAATCAAGAAACTCAGCTCCACATGTTTTGCAATTATAACTCTTGCTCATTATGTTGGCCTAAAGGGAAGGTTCTTAGTTTATTTTGCACTTTTTTGCTTTGTGTTTGTTTTATGGAATTAAATTCTGAGGCAAAGCAGATAAGTAAAATATTCATTTAACAGAATGAAATTATTTTCTGGGGCAGTTAAATGAAGCATTTATTTAATGGAAATGAGCAGTTAAAATGCTGTGTGCAGTAGACAACCACACTTTTTCCAGAGGCCTCATTTAAGATCTTGGAATTCTTATAGTTACTTCCCAGCATGTTATTCTTCAAAGATATTTTTTGCTAACAATAAAAATCAGTTTCAATTGGACTTCAAGTTGTTTTTTCACAATCATAATATGAGGCATAAGATATTATTGGTTTGGAATCTGCTTCATTGTCAAGGGTTCAGAGGGGGAGATCTGTATTCTGACTTGTCCCACATCCATGAGAGCTGTTTCACTTGGTATCTGTGGGAGGTACAGAAACAAATCTCTTTATCTTTGTAAATATGTACTGTGTGTTCTTGTGTTATGACATATTCCACAGCCTTCAGGATCTCCCTGTTATGGATCTATTGAACAAAAAGAATATGTAATCTAATCCCATCACACACAAATTAAAACATCTGGTATCACTGCAGAGTCAAGAGAAAATTTGAAAGATTAAAAGTTAACTGATTGTCTACATACAGTGAGTACTATGGTTTGCATACATTCACACATTATTGTTCTAGGACATGATCTTCTGAGGTAGTACAGCTAAAGCCTAAAAAGTATTTAGAATGAATTTAGGATGAAATGGTAGTTCAAAATCACAGGAAAATCAAGGAAAGACAATTTCCATGTGGACTGTGTATACCTATTTGGGGTTCAGAATTGAGTTTGATATTCTGCTGTAACATTCTATAACACATTACTGGTAGATATCCAACAAGAAAATAAAAATCTCCATATATTCAAAAGTAAAATAAAAGAAAAGCTCATCAGCGACTCCCATAATTTATTAGAATATTTGGACTCAGAGGTGTTGATTCTACTCAACTCTAAAGCTTGTATTAAGTGGATCATTGCTTCACCAGTATATAGAAAGCCGAGAGTGGTCCATGTAGAGTTCCATAAATTCTTTGTTTGAAGTATTGGATAAAAATAGAAGCTGAGTAGCAGAAGAAGAGGAGTAGGTTTCCCCCTCCTCCCCCCCCCCCCCCCCCCCCCACCTTTCCAAAGTAGCTGTTTCTCTCCTATTGTACATACGCATTTGTGAAGTAATTTAGAAGTATTTCCAAAATCAAACAACAGAAAATCCAGGACAGAATAATGACAGTATTATGAAAAGGATAGACTACTACTCTCCGCATAGAGGAGATATTGAAGTACAACAAGAAGACAACTATACATTTGGGCTTTTGGCCAAAAGGCCTTCTTTTAAAGTAGAGAACACACACACTCACACAAGCACAGCACACATGACCATTATCTCTGGTAGCTGAAGCCCCTGCACATGTCAAGTGCACCTGATGGGAGAAGCAGTCTGTAGTTGGTGGGCATAGGGAGTAGCTGAGGTGGGCGTGGGGAGGTTGGCTGTTTAGGGTTGGGGAAGGTGTAGTGCTGTTTATGGGGGCAATCAGGGGCATGGTGGGGAAGGGGTAGGACAGCTATGTAAAACTGGGAGGTTTGGTGGTGAGTGGCTGGAGAGGAGAGGAATGGGGAATGGAAAAGGAGAGAAGCAGAGGACGGAAAAAAGACTAGTGGGTCCACTGGTGAAATAGAAGACTGTGTGTGGTGCTGATAGGGATAAGCAAAAGGTTGGAGCCAGGCAGGTATGGGAATGTAGGATGTATTGCACTGAGAGGTCCCACCTGTGCAATTCAGAAAAGCTGGTGTTGGTAGGAAGTATCCAGATGGAGCAGGCTGAAAGCAGTCATTGAAATGAAGCTTGTTGTGTTGAGCAATATGTTTAGTAAGTCAATGGTCCACCTATCTCTTAGCCAAAGGTGGCCATTCATGCATGAAAGCCTTTTGGTCGTCATGCGAACATAGAAAGCAGACAGCGGTTGCAGCTTAGTTTGCAGCTAACACGTCTTCTTTCACACTTAGCCCTGCGTCTGTGGTGGGATCGTTGATGCCTGTGACCACATTGGAGTATGTGGTTGTGGTGTTGGGGAGTGAATGGGGGATGTATGGCACAGATCTTGGACCTAAGTCTATTACACGTGTATGAGGCACGAGGGAAAGGGTTGGGAGCAGGGGTGGAGTAGAGATGGACAATGATTTTGTGTGTAGGTCTCATTCATTAAGATGAGGTGCTGACTCACTTTTTTAGATGGGCCATGGGGACAACATGAAGAATTTGACAGAATGGCAGAAGTATTCTCAAGGTCCACAAATTCTCAAGGTGCACATGTGTGTGTGCACATCTGTGTGTAGGGTGGGCAATGACCAGTGATGATGAAATATAAATTAGTAGTGTAAAAGTATTTTTTGATAAAATAATATTGCTATATGTCTAAATTAGTTAACTTTTTCAGTTAACATGATATCTCTGATATAATTTTGTAAATGATCTATGGATGAATAAACAACTAACTAACTAACTAACACATAGAAAACAAATGCAGAAGCTGTCTTATTGTGTTAACCTAATGACAGTGATGTTGTGGTATGAGACTACTTTCTGTGCCACTTCATACAAAAAAATTCAAATATTTATTCAACTGAAGTAAGGTAAGAAATATGATTACTGTGTAGAGTAAATAAAAAACCTAGCAGAGATCTTTATAAGAATCTCAGAATTCTTACGCTCCCTTCTCAGGGTATTGACTCATTAATAGTTTTTGTTGACAATAATAAAAATATGATTCACCTGAACACAATCACAGTACAAGACAAAAATATTTCATTTAGAAGTGAGTGGGGTTATGTACTCTGGGTGAAAAGCTGTTCAGTGCTGCCAGTCTTAACATAAAGTTATAATTGAGAATCCCCAAGAAATTACCCACGTATTAAATATACTTGTTATCTAAATGACAATTTGTAGTGCTCATTGTAAAGCTGCACGACAAGCAGAAGTGTGTCATAAACAGCTCTCTGTTCTTGCAAATATAGGTAACAATTTTCTTTGAAAAATGATCATGAACTTGTGTTAATATTAAGCTAACAGTATATGATAAACAGATTATAATAGCTAGGGTAGATACAAAGACTGAGCACAGAAGTACAAGTTTATCAGTGCTGCACATGCCGAAGAAACTGAAAGAATGAACAATGATATAAAATGGATTGTTTATATCATAAAAGGGGACAAAAATTTAAATGTGATAAGGAAGTGTAATTTTGCAATAGGAAAATGAAAAGAAGCAAAAAATTGTAAGCATACATGGACTGGGGTAAAATAATGAAAGGGGATGCTGCCTGGTGTAATTCTGCAATGAGCACATTGTAATCATTGGAAACACATGATTTAATAAATACACACATCAAAAAAGTTTTACATCCCCTGGTTCCCAGAACTCCTGAAGATAGATGTTAACTGTGGGTATTGTATCACAGACACAGTCCCTTTGACTGTTCAGAGATGTTACTAAACCCACCCAAAGGTGTAAACAACCATGCATGAGCAGCACCTATTAGACAGAGGGGGTCCCACAGCCAGTGAGTTCCAGTCATTCTGCCAGGAAGGAGGTTAATACCATGGTTTGATAATGTCTGCATTGTTACTTTGTGCCAGGAAGGGCTCTCAACATATCTTTGCAACCACAACACCATGCAACACAGTACAGATGGGCCCAACAACATGCCAAATGGACCATTTAGGATAGGCATAATATTCTCTTCACCAATGAGTGTTGCATATGATTTCAACCAGACAATCATCGGAGACGTTGTTGGAGGCAACCCAGTCAGGCTGAACGCCTTAGACACACTGTCCAGCAAGGTGCAGGTTCCTTCCTGTTTTGGGGTGGCATTATGTATGGTCATGGAAGGGGCTGTACGATACGTGAATGCCATCATCTGACTGATAGTGCAACCATATTGGCAGCATATTGGTGAGGCATTTGTCTTCATGGATGACAATTCATGCCCCCATTGTGCATATCTTGTGAATGACTTCCTTCAGGATAATGAGATCACTCGACTAGAGTGGCCAGCATGTTCTCATGTTCTCCAGACATGAGCCCTATCGAGCAAGCATTCCTAGGATAGATTGAAAAGGGCTGTTTATGGATGATGTGACTCACAAACCACTCTGAGGGATCTATGCCAAATCACCATTGAGGAGTGGGACAATCTGGACCAACAGTGCCTTGATGAACTTATGGATAGTATACCACAACGAATACAGGCATGCATTAGTGCAAGAGGATGTGCTACTTGGTATTAGAGGTACTGGTGTGTACAGCAATCTGGACCACCACCTCTGAAGGTCTCACTGTATGGTGGTACAACATGCAATGTGTGGTTTACATGAGCAATAAAAAGGGCAGAAATGATGCTTATGTTGATCTCTATTTCAATTTTCTGTACAGGTTCTGGAAGTCTTGGAACCGAAGTGATGCAAA
Source organism: Schistocerca gregaria (assembly GCF_023897955.1). Taxonomy (NCBI): domain Eukaryota; kingdom Metazoa; phylum Arthropoda; class Insecta; order Orthoptera; family Acrididae; genus Schistocerca; species Schistocerca gregaria. The sequence goes on along the minus strand of NC_064928.1, from coordinate 122,481,177 downwards.
ATACTTTTTTTGATGTGTGTATGAAAGAAGCTCCCACATCTGTATAAATTGTATGATGGTAAGACATATATTAACAAACATGTCCAGGGGCAAATTTGGACTCTGGCCATAATTTTTGGTTCTGAACTTTAGACGGAAACTAAAGAATTTGCATAAAGGTAGAAAATTAAGGAGGTGGGACCTAGCTAAGTTGAAACATGTAGGAATTTGAGAGTTACAGAGGGTGCTTTTTCCAATGATTGAAAGATATAATTGAAAGGATTATGACAAAAGATGAATGGGTACCTCCGAGTCATGAAGCCAGCAGAGGAATAACTAGGCAAAACAAACTCCAATAAGACTCCTTGAATAACACAAAAGATTATGGATTTAATTCATAAAGGAAAAAATACAAAAACATGGCAAATGATGCAGGCAAAAAGGAAAACAGTCTTCTAAAAAATGATAATGTATGGCGGTGCAAATTGGCAGAGCAGTAATGGCCAGAGGATGAATGCAAAGCTGTAGAAGCCTGCATGACTATGAGAAAGGCCATAGCAAAATTAAAGAAATATGTGGAGGAAGGAGAGGCACCTGTATAAATATAAAGATCTCACATGGTAAGCCAGTAGTGAGCAGAGAAGGAAAGACTGAAAACTGGAAGGAATAGACAGAAAAGCCTTACAAAAAAAATATCACAGAAAAGGAAGAGGACATAGATGAAGCTGAGATAGGACATATGATACTGTGAAAAGAACTTGATAAAACACTAAAAGAGCTAAGTCAAAATAAGATATCTGGATTACATGACATTCCCTCTGAATTAGTGTGGTCCTATGGAGAACCAACTGTGACAAAACTGTTCAACCTGGTATGCAAGAAACAGCATATTGTCACATAGGAGTAGGTCTAAGTAGATGAATGACGAATGCTAACTTCACTTAACAAAGGTTTATTCAGCACTTGCACACACAAGAGCGCAGAGCGAAATGCCTCTGGCCAGAACACATACAGTATCAAAGGTTTATTCAGAACTTACATGCACAAGAGCGTAGAGTGAAATGCCTCTGACCAGAACACATACAGTATATATACAGCTACAGGACATTCCAGTAAAATGATGCTTTACATTTGTGGATACTTCTAGAATTTGCTCGAAGCAAATATAGAAATTAAAATTGCACAGTGCAGGTGAGTTTTGAACTCACAACCCTCCATGCAACAGTTTAGTATCATAACCACTACACCACAGAGCTACTCAGCTTCTTTTGTGACAATGCTCCCTCCTTAAGAGAACAGCGTCTTGGTGTTACATCCTCCTAGTCCGGGAATGAGTTATCGATCCTGCGTACTCCGACTCCCAATGACTGATACTAGCCCTGGCAATGATCTTCTTAGAACTTCTTTTGCCACTATGCACTTCATCACCTTTCTGCTTGTTGCCTGTCACTGGAAATTCGAATTTACCCTGGGTAGCAGGATCCTTGTAGGGGTTCATTCGAAGGATGTGGACCGTATCTCTGATCTTCCTTCATCTTGTGTTGGAGTTGAAATCTTCAACTTCATAAGTAACATCAGACAACTGTCTTACAACCTTACAAGGTCCAAAGTAGTGCCTGAGGAGCTTCTCAGAGAGACCAATCTTCCGAACAGGAGTGAAGATCCAAACGAGGTCACCAGGCTGGCAAACAACAGGGCAGTGGCTCACGTCATACCAGCCTCACCTCCAAGGGAGGTCGCACCCTTTAGTTTTCCAGGTTGTGGTTGCTAGGTGATCAGCTGGAGCTTCTAAATGGCAGTGGAGACCTTGATCGGCATGTTGGGGAGCATCCTCTCCAGCTGCTAGCTTGTGGCGATGGTTACCTATGTCATCCTTAACCCACATCTTCTTGTTCATTTTTATTGTCCCAGAGTTGGCGTCAGCTAAGATCGGCCTGCTGTCTTCTGGTGCAGGCATCATCAAATATCAGCCACCTATCTCGACAAGACCACACCACACGTCCTGGTCATCCACAGTGGAAACATACTGGTTGGCTATCCTGGGTCCTCCAGACATCAATCTTCCTTGGTGCCCAAACAGGTTCCTCATGCAACATTGTAGGAACATAACTTCACCCGGGTCTCATTCACCATTTTAAAGGGAAGTGAAGGACGAGAAATTGGGTTCAATGTCTGTTCCACTTCCTCCCTTATGACCTCTTGAAGTGTCTAGATTTTTTGATCGGCATGCAATCCGAGTGCTTCTGAACTTCCTCTCTCAAGATTTGAAGAAGAACACTTGTGAAATCAGTTACTTCCTCCATCACAGATATCAATACATCATTTGCAACCCATTCAAACTTCTTGCATGTTAATCTTTTTTTGATGCATCATATATTGGCAGCATTTTGTGGAGTTATCTGCTGTCAAAACCTCATTCAGGAGTGGGGCTTGATACATGTCCTCAGCAACACCCGTCATGAGATGTGCAACCTTATCTTCCTCCTTCATTCTAGGATCCACTGTTTTACACAGCTCCAAGACATCTTGAATGTAGGATGCTGTAGTTTCTCCTGGATGCTGTGACCTGCACTTTAATTTATCTTCAGCCTTGCACTTCTGTCATTGTGTGTCGCAGAAATACTTGCACAGTTCCACCTGGAATACTTCCCAGCTTGTAAATTTCTCCTCGTTGTTCTCATACCACTGCTTGGCAGTGCCCTCCAAGTAAAACAATACATTACCCAAACACACAATGTCATCCCACTTGTTAAATTTGGCTATACGCTCATATACCTTTAGCCACTTGTTTGGATCTTGGCCATCATCACCAGAGAACCCAGAATGATGTCTCATGTGGTAGCACATACTTGCTGTCATCAAACCATTCTCTTCTTCTTCTGCCTCCGATACAGTGCGATCTGATGAATATGGCTCGAATTCTGCCTCCAGCCAGAACACACACAGTATATATACAGCTACAGAAACAGTCCAGTACAATGATCTTGACATTTGTGGATACTTCTAGAATGTACTCGAACCGAATATAAAAATTAAGGTTGTACAGTCCAGGTCAGTTTTGAACTTATGACCCTCCATGCAACAGTTTAGTATCATCACCACTACACCATGGTGCTGCTCAGCTTCTTCTGTGACAATATGAGAGAGCCTCTAAGACTTCAAAAATAATATAACAATCCACATTCTAAAGAAATCATGTGCCAACAGGTGCAAATATTATCAGACCATCAGAGTATTATGTTGCAAAGTAATAACACAACTATTTACAGAAAAATGGAAAGACTGGCAGAAGCCATTCCTGGAGAACTTTAGTTTGGATTCCAGAGAAATGTAGAAACACATAAGTCAATATTGGTCCTATGTTTTATCTAAGAAGATAGGCTGCAGTAAGGAAACCTACATTTATATCATTCATAGAGTCAGGGAAAAGTTCTGATAATGATGACTAGAATACACTAAAATTCTGAAGGTAGCAAGGATAAAATACAAAAACCAAAGGCTGTATACAGTAAAGAGATGAAGAACATGAAAGGGAGGCAGTATATGAGAAGAGATTGAGACAAGGTTGTGGCCTATAGCTGATGTTATTCAATTTGCACATTGAGCAAGCAGTAAAGGAAACCAAGGGAAAAAAATACAAAAAATGGTAGAAAGTTAAATCTCAGGGAGATGAAATAACAGTTTTGAGTTAGCCAATGAAACTGTAATTGAGATGTTTAGGTCAACAATGGGACTTGTCATCATTTTTGGGGTGTACAAGTTATTACTGTGGTTGTTCTTTCCACAAGATTCCATGTTGGTTGGTTCAAAAATGGGATTATTGAGTGACTTTTTCCCACATTTCATTTCATGTAGAAAGAGGTCTTTTCACAGAGACAAGTCCCTTGATTGCATGAAAGAACGTGAGATGTGATGACAGCACTACAAAGGGATGCAGTAAATAGTTGTGAGGTTTGCAAATGACTTCAGTGATGAAACTGTTAGCTGCTACAGGGTTTGGGGAAAGCTTAAGATTCATTTCAAATAGGTGCCAAACTCAAACAGTTATAGGTACTGATGACTGTAATGTGCCATTGATATGTTGCAAAAATACTTTTATAAAGTCAGTGGTAGAAGGAAAAACATGAGTCATAACTGCGCTAAATTCTTAGTCTGAAAATTATTTTGGGCAATTATTTCAAAGGCTCACATGAAGTGTAAATGGCTACAACATACTAGACCTCTTAGCAACAAACAGGGAGTGTCATAGCAGGTACAGGAGTTAGTGTCCACAAGGTTGTACAACATAGCAAGCTGGAACTATTCAATTTACTATTATTGCACTCCTACTAATAATTATATATTTTTTCTTAAATTTCATCTAAATCTAGTCATACACATTGTTTAATATAATAGAAAGAAACTTCCACATGGGAAAAATATATTAAAAACAAAGATTCCAAGACTTACCAAGCGGGAAAGCACCGGTAGATAGGCACAATAAATAAAACACACAAACAACACACAGAATTTCGAGCTTTCGCAACCGGTGGCTGCTTCGTCAGGAAAGAGGGAAGGAAAAGGAAAGATGAAAGGATGTGGGTTTTAAGGGAGAGGGTAAGGAGTCATTCCAATCCCGGGAGCGGAAAGACTTACCTTTGGGGGGAAAAAAGGATATATGTTATGTGCAACCAAATCTGTAAAAATGATATTTGAACCATATTTTAGTCAGTTTTATTATTTAGGTGCTAATTATCAGTATGCTAAATAAAATAGCACATTTAGATTTGCTGAAAATTGGGTTAAAGAAGAATAAACAATGATCAAAAATTTTACTAAAGCACATCAGGAGGATTTTGACTAAGCTAATCAGTAATTTTAGAGACATTGACGCATACCATTAGAAAGACTGGAATTCAGACTTTCCAGCAACTTGCTTAAATTTTCCTAATCAGTACTGAAGCTCAGAAAAACCCAGTACTAACTTTAACATGCATGAATCATTTGTAAAAATCACCTTTGGCCCATATCTCAGGCAATTTTATTATTCAGGTGCTAATTGCCAGTATGCTGATTACAGTTATATATTTAGATATGCTGGAAATCAGGTTAATGCAGAATAACCAATGATTGCAAATTTTACTAAAGCATGTTAGGAGGACATGAAATATATTTGCAGCTGTGAATATGGACATTAGGAGGAACTATACTGAGCTAATCAGTAATTTTAAAGACATTGACACATTAGGAAGACTGGAATCCATACTTTAAAGAAACTTACTATAATTTTCATGAAACTATTAAAATAATTGCATAATCAGTATTGAAGTTTGGAAACATCCAGTACTAACATGATCTTTCACCAATATCTTAGCCTCATTAAATTTATTCTGTATAAACAAAAGTGCTACTTGTAAAGAAGCCTGCTTTGATATGATTATTGTTGACTTCTCTAGTGAGATATTTAATGTTAATCATACAGATGGATGTGTTTTCTGACCATGAACCATTGCTCCTGACACTGTACAGCAAACTGCCATCTCACACTAATAATACAGGGTGTATGTAAAGTCCAGAAACACTTTTAATTATTTATTGCACAGGAACCAAACTATGTACATATATCATACATATGTCATTTTGAAGAGAAAACTTGATTTTTTTTCTTTTTTTCCGTGTATACTGCCACAGTGTAGTCTGCTAATTTTCTGACAGTCAGCATTACTCGTAAACATGGCAAGTTCAAATGTGGAGCAAGCTTTCTGTGTGTTGGAGTTTGACAAAAACAAGTGTGCTACAGATGTTCAACAGATGATTAGAACCAAGTTCGGTAAGAAGCCACCATCAAGGAAGGCCACTTACCACTGGCACAACAAATTCATTATGATGGGTTGTTTGTGCTTGGCAAAGAGAAGCAGACATCCCAGTGTGAGTGATGTGAATGTGGATCACATATGAGAGACATTCATAAGGAGTCCAAAAAAATTGGCGCATCGTGCATCCCGTGAACTCAAAATGCTCCAATGACAGTGTGGAAAATCCTGCAACAGAAGCTGTCTATGAAACCATTCAAATTGGAGCTAGTGCAGAAGCTCAGTGATGACAGCAAAGACAAATGTTTTGAGTTTTGTTTGCAGTTGCAACAGTTTAACGATGATGGGGATGGCATTGTTGATTGTTTAATTTTTAGTGATGAAGCCACTAATGGGAAGGTGAACAGGCATAGTTGTCTAATATGGGGTACAAAGTATCCACATGAATGGATTGAATGTGAATTTGATTCCCCAAAGGTAAATTTTTTTGTGCCTTGTCATGTCGAAAACTGTATGGGCCATTCTTCTTCACCGAAAGCACTGTCATAGGATATTCCTACTTGGACATGTTGCAGCAATAGCTGATGCCTCAAATGTAGTCGGACTCTCCGGTCATCTTTCAGCAGGATGGGGCTCCATCCCATTTTCATTGCGAAGTTCGTGGATACCTTAACATCGAGCTGCTGCAATAATAGAATTCGATTACCGTATTGACGTCTGCCAGGTCACTCATGGTACACATGTAAAATGTTTGTAAAGAAACTTCCAGATTTTCTCTTCAAAATACAATATGTATGACATCTGTACAACGTTTAGTTCTTGTGCAATAAATAATTGAAAGTGTTCCTGGACTTTATGAACACCATGTACTAACCATTACGAAAATGCAGTGACATAGGTGAGAGGTCACAAAGATGAGTTTGTGAATTTGTTTGTTGATAGACTAAGTTATAGAAAATAGGATTTTTTGTGTGAAACACTGTTTGGACAAACTAATGTTGAAAGCATGTTTGATAGATTCTTTGGCAAATATATTGATGTGTGATGTACTTGTTCTCCTCCAAGAAAGAATAATTTCAAACATAAACAAGAAACAAAATCACCAAACTGGTATAATAAAGAAGCTGAAAGCATTATGGAACAGATGTTGTTACTGCGAGTATATAAAAATAACCATAAGGTAGACATTAAGTAGGCTGATATAGATTATAGGAGGTATCGAAAACAATGTTTTTATAACTTAAGCTTCTTCATGCAAAAAATTTAGCTTGTGAAAAGTTTATAGAAATTGTTCCAAACAAGTGAAATATTGCATGGCAGATTATCAAACAATAACATTCTGCAACCCACACACAAGATGTATCACCTGAACCAGACCAACTGAATGTGTTCTTTGTTTGTTCAGTGAAAGAAATTGGAAACAGAATCAGCTCGGCTGATGCATCTGCAGGTGAAGTACTTGGCAAGCAGCAGCCAGTAAAGCAGTCTTTTAAGTGGAAATTCATTACATCCTCTGATGTCACAACAGCACTAAAAAAATTCCCCATTGCAAAAACATGGTTAATTTATTTCTGGCTGTCCATCTACATCAATGGTTCCCTACAGGTGGTCCGCGGACCCCCAGGGGACCATGAGCTATGCCAGAGGGGTCCACAAGATGCTATCAGAATAAAAAATATATTACATATATTTCATATGATAAACAGATTTTTTGTTTTGGCCACTCAATATTTTTTCAATAATGAATATGTCAATGTTTTTTCTAAGTACCAAAAATAGAAAACGTATAAAAAGACTTTTAATTTGGCTTATTTTAGGTACTTGATATTGTGATGTGACAAGGTACCAATCATCCTCGATGAGGGGGTCCTCGATAAAATTTTGTTGGGACCCCCTGATCTACATTAAAAAGAGAACAATTCATTTTGTTACACCGTAAAGTCAGTGCCAGCACACCAGTCAGGAACGACAGGGAAGAGAAGGCTATGAGTAAAGGTTAGCCAATCGCACACTGACCAGCCATTCTCCAGGACGACAACGCAACAGCAGCGGCCCTTATGTGGACATAAGCGCTGCACCCGACTGGTTGCAGCCCACTTCAGTAACAGCTTCAATGTTAGCCACTTTGTTAGCCTATGCATCGTAGCCTCTATCATTAGCTATTTCTACACAGCACTGACTTGTGTTTGTATATTCTGAGGAAGACAGATTATTTTGTATGTCACCCTTTGCTTGCAATACATCTATCAAAGTTAAGTATTGTAACTGTCTTATAATAAAACTCATTAATATGAGTTGTTTGTTTGTCTAGTGAAGTGATATGCAGGATTCTTAGATACAACAACACTGGCGATGAGGTTGTACAACTAAAATAGCGAAAACCTGTTAACATTTGAACCCTGAGCTGTCAGGAGCCACCAGTTGTCTCTGTTTTGTTTTGTCATGGCCTTTTGTATTTTGTTGATGCCTTAATTCTACCTTGTATTTTCTTTGCGAGAGTGTGTTTACATGTTTTAACAGTGTCTCTTATAGTGATTTTTCTACTCAGTGTCTTTAGGTGGGCATTGCAAAAATTTTCTTTGCTTGTGTGCTTATTTTTATTGCTTGCATTGTCTGTTTCTTGCATTTATCTGTTCCAAAATAAGCAACCTGCCTATCCCACCCCCTACTCAGGCACCTCAGCTGCAAATAATAGATGCAACACAGCTAACACAAATGTTTCAGTTTCAGACACAGCAGATTGCAACCCTTCTAAATACGGTACAGCAGTTACTAGCTGACCAAGTGACCCAACACAGTGTGCCCAGCAAACCAACATGTAACAACTGTAGCTCCGAGTGCCAAACCACCATTTCGACAAGCTTAACAAAAAAGAAGAGGCTTGAGTGGTTCAAACACCATGAAGCCCACATCATTGCTCACAAAGTATCATGTACTGTGAAACTACATTACTTTTTGTCAACAGTAGGAAGTGCAGTGTTTCACCTCATTCAGAAAGTGTTCCCTAATGCCACTCTGAGTGAACTTCCTTATGAACAGGTTATAGGTCCTCTAAGTATTATGTCCAACAATTTAATGCAGAGGCAGCTAAGTACTAGTTCTTTCACTGCAAGAAACGGTCAGAACAAACTTATCATGAGTGGGTAACAGACTTACAGGGTATAATGAGGAAATGTAAATTCAAATGTGCTTGTGGTGCTTTATATTCAGATGTTACATTGTGTGATGTGATCATGTACAAGGTAACTGATGTCAAGGGAACAGAGTCTGAAACAGTCAGATCCATCATTTCAGCACGTAGTGCAAATTCTAGATCAGTAAGATTTAGGTGCCATAGTGCCCAATAAATTTGAGCAGCCACCAATTTGTCGGGTTGAGTCATTCCTTGCCCCAGTAGGCAGCAACAGCATGCATGCACCAAGCCATGTAAACAGTTTTCTAAACAGGCAGCTATATATAATTAAGTCATGCCCTCGATGTTATTCATGGCACAAACACCAAGATTGCCCATCCAGACAAGCCCAGTGTTATGCTTGTGGCAAGAAAGGTCATGTACAATCTGTATGTTGCAACAGAACGAACATAAGAATTCTGCTCACTCACAAAAATCTAGTCACAAGGCCCATGTAATCAATGCAGTGATTTCAAAGCCTGCTGCAGGCATTAGCAAAACTAGCAAGCAAACAGTTTCTTCTGCGCTATGCCAGTCCAACAAATGTTTTGTTCATTTGCATCTTAGTGGAAAATGTGTGAAATTTCAGTTGGACAAGGGTGCCTCTGTTACATTGCTGAATCATAACACATATATATGAACTGTTGCCCCCTCCACCCCCCCCCCACCACACACACACACACACACACTCACCTGTCAGATACTAGCACACACCTGACAGCTTAAGCTTATAGTGGTTAGGACACTCCTGTTTTTGGAAAATGTACTTTGACTACCATGTATCACTCATATATGTGAACTATGACTTTCCCTCTGCTACAATCACATGATTGTGAGAACATATTTGCCCTTGATTTGCTTGCTTTGTTTGGCTTTCAGATTCAGGACAATGTGTTGTCAGTGACTGCATTCAATACCAAAGACAGTTGCTGAAAGAATTCCCTGAATTCTTTTCTGATGTTTTAGGCAAGTCTAAAAATTTTGTTGCACTTATTACTGTGAAAGACAATGCTCAGCCTAAATTTTTCCAGGCCAGAACTGTTCCCATTGCATTACGAGACAAAGTGGCTGCTGACTTAAAGAATTGCAAGAAAGCAGAGCTATTGCACCCTTACGAGCTAGTCAGTGCTCAGATCTACTGGTTCTGCTCCCAAAACCTTCAGATCACATTTGCCACTGTGTTGATTTTAAGTCTACAATCAACCCACAAACTGTGATTGATACTTATCCATTGCCACACCCAGAAGATCTCATGGACAAATTAGACACTGGTTGCTACTTCTCCAAAATCTATTTGCGCGATGCATATCTTCAAATACCACTAGATGAAGAATCTCAAACCATGTGTGTTGTGAACACTCATTTGGGCTTGTTTAAATATTTGTGTTTGCCTTTTGGCAGCTCTTCCGCACCTGCCATTTTCCAATGGTATTTGGAGCAGCTGACTGCTCAAGTACCAAACTGTTCAAACTATTTGGACGATATTGTTGTAGCAGGTCATACACCTGAAGAACACACCGCAAATTTGCATTCTTTATTTTGTGTGTTATCTGACTCAGGACTAAAGTGTAGACTGGACAAATGTAATTTTTTAAAACCTGAGTTGCAGTATCTTGGTCATGTCATAAACAGTCAAGGTGTACATCTCTTCAGTCACATTTGTTAGCCATATGTGACCTGCCAGTTTCTCACAATGTCACAGATTTGCAGTCAGTCTTAGGGAAAATGAACTATTATATTCAGTTCATACAAAATGCTGCACAAATTGCAGCTCCATTGCATCAGTTACATCGCAAGGATGTTTGCTTTGTCTGGACAGATGAGTGCCAAGAAGCTTTTCAGAAACTTATAGATGCATTGTTCAGTGCTCAATGCTTGGTTTACTTTGATCCTGAACTACCAGTTGTGTTGCATGTTGACACTTCCTCTTTCAGAATCAGTGCAGTGCTTTCACACAGATTTGGTGATACAGAAAGGCCTATTGCTTTCACATCAAAAGCATTGTCCAAAGCTCAGTGTAACTATTCACAAATAGGGAAAAAGGCATTGGCTATTGTGTATGGTGTCACAAAATTCTGCCATTATTTGTATGGCAGGAAATTCTACTTCGTAACGGATCACAATCAATTGCAGTCCTCCTTTCATCCAATGAAGCCAGTTCCTGTATGAACTGCCTAAAATTGCAAAGATGGGCTTTGTTGTTGTCTCAGTACCAGTACGAGATTGTGTATCATCCAACAGCTCAAAATGGTAATGCTGACACACTTTCACATCTTCTGATTGGTCCTGATACAGACTTTGATGCTTCTGTTGCATCTTGTCATCACACTGATCCTCAGGATTCTGAATTGCTTCAATCCTTTCCTCTGAACTATAGGAAAATTCCACAGGCCAAGGAAGCTGATTCAAATTTGAACTTTTTGCTAAAATACGTTCACACATCTTGGCCTCACTCATTGCATAGCATAAAGAATTCTGTAGTGCACCTATACTTTACATGCTGGCATAGTCTCACTATACAGCAGGTCAGCAAGGTGTGATTCATGGACAGTTACGTGTGTTGATCCCCAGAGCTTTGCAAAAAGAAGTGTTGCTGTAACTTCACCAAGGACACTGTGGAATGTTCATAAAAACAGTTAACGTGTCAGCACTGTACTTGGCAGGGTATAAAAACTTTGTGTTCTGCCTTACGGCAGGTCTTGTCTTGGGAGAAGCCTTGTCAGAGAGGTCCACCACATGAGCGTCTAGGGAAATGATTCCAGTGGTGGTTTCCCATTTCCTTCAACTGGTGATGATGAAATGATGATGAGAACTACACAACACCCAGTTTCTGAGTGGAGAAAATCTCCGACCCATCCAGGAATCGAACCCAGGCCCCTTGGTGTGACAGGCCACCATGCCGACGACTCAGCTATCGGGGCACACTGGCAGTGTATGGACACACAAATAGAACAGATGACATCACAGTGTCACTCATGTGTGGAAAATCAGTCCACTCCACCACAAAAATTCTCTGCTTGGTCTAAGTCACAATCATCATGGCAATGTGAGCACATACTTTGTGGAAGCGTTTTGGAACATTTGTTGGTTTCTTGTGGTAGACTCTTATAGCAAGTTTATTTTTGCTGTATCAATGAACTCGACAATGTCACATAGCACAGTTCAGGCATTGTCCTCTATTTCTTGTCTCGAAAGTTTGCCTGAAGTGTCATAGTGTGAGACAATGGCCCTCAGTTCACGTCAAATGAATTTGAAACATTCTTTGAATACAATGGCATACACCACCTAACTAGTGCACCATTCCATCCACAGTCAAACGACGAAGTGGAATGTTTCATCAGAACATTCATGCAGCAGATGGCCAAACTTTGCACTACCTTCTATTGTTTGCATCCACAAGATGGACCATCACCAGCAGAACTGCTTCATGGCCTCCACCCTCAGATGCTGCCCCACCCTCCTCAGCATCTGGTGCCTAAGGAAGGCTGCAAGTATTGCTATGTGCTGCATGATATTTTGTTTTTCAGGGTTTTTAGCGGCATCAGATGCTGGGCACAAGGCAAGATCCTTCATCAACTTGGTGCATTCATGTATCTCATTTCAGGCCCAGACAGATTGGAGCACAGACATCAGAATCAAATTCGCCATTGTCATGTGCACCATGATCCTTCTGAACCTCCTCCTCCTGATTCACAGATCCCAAGGACAGCGTCGTTACAGCAGCTGCTAAGGGAGATCTTCACAACACCGCAAGACGACCCCATGAAGATGGAGCCTTCACCACCTCCACCTCCTCTCGTCCTACCAATGGAGCTGGACCTTCCTATGGCACAATGACCGATGCTTTCTACATTATTTCAGGAGGTGGACACATACCCTTCTGGATGTTTTCTGTGGGACATTTCCACCAGAGCAAAGACCGGATGGTGGGGTATGACCAGAAGTCTGACATCCCCTGCAGCCACAGCTTCCAGTCCATCAGAGCATCCACACTCCTGCCTTCCACCCTGTTGTCATGCACCATATACAATGATGGTCCGTCTTTTTGAAGTAGAGGAATGTTACAGTGTAAAGTCAGCAGCAGCACACCAGTTGGGAACAACAGGGAAGAGAAGCCTATGACAAGAGGTCAGCCAATTGCACGCTGACTGAGCTCCCTCCAGGATTACAACGCAACAGCAGCGGCCCCTACGTGAAGAGGACATTAGCACCACAGCTAACTGGTGGCAGCCCACAGCCCACCTTGATAGCAGCTTCAATGTTAGCCACTTTGTTAGCCTATGCATTGTAGCCTCTATCATTAGCTATCTCTACACAGCACTGTTTGTATGTTCTGAAGAAGACTGATTATTTGGTATGTTGCCCTTTGCTTGTGACACATCTATCGAAGTTAAGTATTGTAACTGTCTTGTAGTAATAAAACTCATTAATACGAGTTGTTTGATTGTTTGTCTAATGAAATGAGTTTGCAGGATCCCTAGACACAACACATTTGATCTGTGAACCTGTAGCACACATTTTTAGCATATGTCTTCAGGGGAATTTTCTGTTTTTCATTAAAAATTTCATAAGTTAGACAAATTTTTAAAAAAGGAGGCAAAAATCTTCCTCAAAATTACTGATCTGTATCCATAGTTCCAATAACTTGCAAAATATTTGAAACACTTAGTATATACAATCAACCAAGTAATTATTTTGAAGAAAACAACCTTCTTTCAGACAATCAGTTTGGTTACAGGTGGGTAAAAACACAATTTCAACAGTTCTTAACATTATAACATATATAATTGCTGCTTTTGAAAATAAGAATAAGGCCTCACTTGTTCTATATGACCAAAGTAAAATCTTTGATTGTATTCCTTATAAAATTTTGCTTTAGAAGCTTAAATTTTTAGGGGTACCTAACATATCAATAAAAGTAATAGCTTCATACTTAAGTAACAGAAAACAATATATCTCAATGAGAAACTGACATTTTTATGATGAAAATTGTTGAGACAAGTGTGCCACAGGGATTAGTTTTTGAGGCATTCTTTTTCATGATTACAGGCAACCTTTTGCCACATTATGTTCCCCAGTCTGTGATCTGCTATGGTGATAACACAACATTAATTGCAACTGATCAAGACAGCTCACTATTATATCAAATGTTACTCGAATCTCTAGATGCTGCAGTGAAGTGGTTCTCCTCTAACAAACTTCTATGTAACCCTGACAAGACCCATCATCCTCTGTTAGGACTATCAAATGATAAACAAAATAAAATAGTTAAACTTCTACGATTTCATATTGACTCCAAGTTGACCTAGGCTGAACACATCAGTTATACCTGGAGAAAAAAAATCAAGAGTAACATGCATTTTGTGGAAATGGAGAGATTTAATTACTTCAGAATATTTAAGCTTGACCTATTTTAGACTGTTCCAATCTTACATTTCTTATGGATTCTTGGGATTGGACCACTCTACACACATAAAAGATATACAGAAGATACAAGAAAGAGCATAACAGAAATGTGTAGGACTGGACCAAGAGATCACTGCTGACCTCTTTTTTTTAGAAAACTTAATAATAAACTTACTGCTCTTAATCTGAGCATATATGTGTCTTCGCTATACATTAAACTGAATACAAGAGAATTTCAGCTAAGAGAAGATATCCACCAGCACAACATAAGTAGAAAAATTAAAATTGATATTCCAAGACACAGACTGGTAAAAGCAGCCCACTCCCTTTGAATCAATTCCTTAAAAATATTTAAGAAATCATGATCCTTGGCATGGTCCATGTCTCACAAATCATTAAAAAAAATTGTATAGATGATTGGCTGGAAATCCATTTTATAATACAAAAGAATTTACTGATGTACAGATTGTGAACATATGTTAAAATTCAAAATGTAATTAAGTACACTCCTGGAAATTGAAATAAGAACACCGTGAATTCATTGTCCCAGGAAGGGGAAACTTTATTGACACATTCCTGGGGTCAGATACATTACATGATCACACTGACAGAACCACAGGCACATAGACACAGGCAACAGAGCATGCACAATGTCGGCACTAGTACAGTGTATATCCACCTTTCGCAGCAATGCAGGCTGCTATTCTCCCATGGAGGCGATCGTAGAGATGCTGGATGTAGTCCTGTGGAACGGCTTGCCATGCCATTTCCACCTGGCGCCTCGGTTGGACCAGCGTTCGTGCTGGACGTGCAGACTGCGTGAGACAACGCTTCATCCAGTCCCAAACATGCTCAGTGGGGGACAGATCCGGAGATCTTGCTGGCCAGGGTAGTTGACTTACACCTTCTAGAGCACGTTGGGTGGCACGGGATACATGCGGACGTGCATTGTCCTGTTGGAACAGCAAGTTCCCTAGCCGGTCTAGGAATGGTAGAATGATGGGTTCGATGACGGTTTGGATGTACCGTGCACTATTCAGTGTCCCCTTGACGATCACCAGAGGTGTACGGCCGGTGTAGGAGATCGCTCCCCACACCATGATGCCGGGTGTTGGCCCTGTGTGCCTCGGTCGTATGCAGTCCTGATTGTGGCGCTCACCTGCACGGCGCCAAACACGCATAGGACCATCATTGGCACCAAGGCAGAAGCGACTCTCATCGCTGAAGATGACACGTCTCCATTCGTCCCTCCATTCACGCCTGTCGCGACACCACTGCAGGCGGGCTGCACGATGTTGGGGCGTGAGCGGAAGATGGCCTAACGGTTGCGAATGGTCCTCGCTGATACCCCAGGAGCAACAGTGTCCCTAATTTGCTGGGAAGTGGTGGTGCGGTCCCCTACGGCACTGCGTAGGATCCTATGGTCTTGGCGTGCATCCGTGCGTCGCTGCAGTCCGGCCCCAGGTCGACGGGCACGTGCACCTTCCGCCGACCACTGGCGACAACATCGATGTACTGTGGAGACCTCACGCCCCACGTGTTGAGCAATTCGGCGGTACGTCCACCCGGCCTCCTGCATGCCCACTATATGCCCTCGCTCAACGTCCGTCAACTGCACATACGGTTCACGTCCACGCTGTCGCGGCATGCTACCAGCGTTAAAGACTGCGATGGAGCTCCGTATGCCACGGAAAACTGACTGACACTGACGGCGGCGGTGCACAAATGCTGCGCAGCTAGCGCCATTCGACGGCCAACACCGCTGTTCCTGGTGTGTCCACTGTGCCGCGCGCGTGATCATTGCTTGTACAGCCCTCTCACAGTGTCCGGAGCAAGTATGGTGGGTCTGACACACCGGTGTCAATGTGTTCTTTTTTCCATTTCCAGGAGTGTATATTGATAGCATGTATGAGAATGAAGCCTAATCTGTTGCATAAGTGGTCAATGGCAAATAAAAATGAATGAGCCATTGTAACTGTTAGATTCACTGAATGGCACCTTCCAGTAATTAGTTAAGAATTTAACATAATTTCAAATATATCAACTGTACTCATATGTAGGTAATTCACAGTGTAGGTTTAACAATATTTTTCTGTAATCTTTTTTACTTTATTACCTAACAATTTCTTTTGCAAACCAAGTTATTGTTGAAACATACAGTTCACCCAAATTAATAAATGCTAACCTAACAATTTGACAAACAAATGAGTAATTTACAAAATCCAAAAATATTCATACACAAACCTTTAAATAGTCTGCCCCACCCTAAAGTCTTTTAGTCCATAATGAGAAGTCACATAAGCAACATCTCTGTATTATAAATTCTATGGTTAACAGTTATATGGACAATGTCACTATAACATGTCTTATCTTATGAATAATATTCTATTCTGGTCATGTCTTCCTGTCAACTTTGTGAAGAACTGTGTATTGGCACCATATATCTGGAAATCTGTCATGTTAAATGACAGTGTAAACTGAAACCAATATTGTGCTTTTAATCTGACTGAACTCAGTTGTGAAAGTGTACTGCAGGTAATCTGCCACTGTCGTATTGATTAATGAAATGTTGAAAGTGCCTGATTGTGTATAAATCTTGTGTGAGAGTGGAAACTGGCTACCATATTGCCAATAGAGATAATAAATGTGGAGCTAGAACCATTAATTAAATGTTGTGTGGTGCACATTACTGGTGCATTTCCCACTAAACCAATTCTACAGCATTTCAATGGAATTCCCTCCATGAGATACCAAGTCCATAACTAACAAGCACAGGTAGGTAATCTTCAAGTTGTAATGAGACTGTAACACTCAAATCCACCAAAAATAAATGCAAACACAAACACACACACACACACACACACACACACACACACACACAACCGCACACACTGCCAAGGAAAAAAAAATGTGTAGCTGGATAGACAAAGTCGATTTTGATCCAATGATGGCATATACCAACTGCAGGATAATAGATGTACCGCTAATGGTTTCAACATCATCTACCAACAGATAATGTAATCAGAATGAGATATTCACTTTGCAGCGGAGTGTGCACTGGTATGAAACTTCCTCGCAGATTAAAACTGTGTGCCGGACTGAGACTCGAACTCGGGACCTTCGCCTTTCACGGGCAAGTGCTCTACCAACTGAGCTACCCAAGCATGACTCAAGCCCCATCCTCACAGCTCCACTTTTGCCAGTACCTTGTCCTCTACCTTCCAAACTTTACAGAAGCTCTTCTGTGAACCTTGCAGAACTAGCACTCTTGAAAGAAAGAGCGTGAGTCGTGCTTGGGTAGCTCAGTTGGTAGAGCACTTGCCTGCAAAAGGCAAAGGTCCCAAGTTTGAGTCTCAATGCAGCACACAGTTTTAATCTGCCAGGAAGTTTCATATCAGCGCACACTCCGCTGCAGAGTGAATATCTCATTCTGGAAACATCCCCCAGGCTGTGGCTAAGCCATGTCTCCACAATATCCTTTCTTTCAGGAGTGCTAGTTCTGCAAGGTTCACAGAAGAGCTTCTGTACAGTTTGGAAGGTAGGAGAAGAGGTACTGGCAGAAGTGGAGCTGTGAGGATGGGGTGTGAGTCATGCTTGGGTAGCTCAGTTGGTGGAGCACTTGCCCGTGAAAGGCAAAGATCCCGAGTTTGAGTCTTGGTCCAGCACACAGTTTTAATCTTCCAGAAAGTTTCAGATAATGTAATGATTTAGATAACAGAGCACCATCTGTACCTATACATTAATAGGGAATGCTCACAGCTACAAGGCTCAGAGTGGTGCAGACATGTGAAGCAAGCAGGCAACCAGGCCATGGATGTGCACTCGTACTTCCTCCAGCCAATTGAGAGAGTTCAGAAGGGGTCGAATTGTGGCTTTCCAAATAGCAAGATGGCCTCTCAGAGAACTGCCAAATGCTGCATCAGTTGTGAAATGGTGCAGGTATCAGTGGTTGCATGTATAGTCTCACACCTTTAGACAAGGTTCTGGGTGTCACATTGTGGTTCTGGGTGTCACATTATAAGGGCAGCGGCAGCAGATCATACAGCTACCACAGCACAGATAAGAGGGCTTTTAAGCCCAGACATGTCAACACAAACTGTTGCGAACCGATTATTAGCAGTGGGACTATAGGTGCGTACACTCTTGCCTGTCTTCCAGTCACACCACAGCATCAATGTGTATGGCTTGAATGGTGCCGCTAGCGGGTCATTTGGAAGATGGATTGGCATGCAGTGGTCTTCAGTGATGAAAGCAGATTCTTCCTGCACTCAATTGATGGTCATTTGCATGAGTGATGTAGAGCTGGTGAGCAGTGTCTCATAGAGTGCATTCAACCAAAACATACTGGACCCACCCCGGGCCTTATGGTCTGGTGTGTGATAAGCTTCTACTCTCATTCACTTTTTGTGTTTCCGGAGAGGATGGCAACAAGCACTCAGTATGAACAGAATGTTGTTAGACCTGTTCTTTTGCTGTTCTTGCAACAGGAAGGTGATGTGTTGTTCCAACAGGGTAATGCTCACCCACACACTGCCTATGAAACTCAACATGCTCTGCAAGATGTATAGCAAGTTCTATGGCCAGCACAATCTCCAGGTTTTTCTCCAATCAAGCACATGAGGGCATGATGGGATGAGAAGTGATTGTGGTGCTTGTCAACCTACAAATCTTACAGAAAGACATGAACAGGTAAGGCATGTTTGGCATTACGTATCCCAGGACAGTATTCACATTTCATATGATCTACTGGATAACAAAGTCAGCACTTACATTTTTGCCACTGGAGGCTACACCATGTACTAATATGGCTATTCCAGCATAATTGATACCTGGTACCCCAGAATTGCTTGTGTTATTGCTCTGTAAATGTAATCATTTCATGTAACCCATATGTTGTTACAATAAATCTTGAGTGAACTGGGAACCTCCAAAAGGATATACTAAGTATTTTGTTGTCAATGTATATTTACAAAAGATTTGCTTGTTCATTTTCTAAGAGACAGTCTCCATTCCTTCCGTGTTAACTACATAAGAATTGACCAAATACAGCTCAAATACAAAGAAATAGTGTTGGTGGCAATTAAGAGGTTTACACTAAGTAAATGAAAAAGGGGCAGAACAGATGCTCCATGTTGCTCAGAATAGGTCACCACTAACTGCTGCTGAAGAAATGAAGAAACTATGTCAGACTTAAAATAATGCAAAATATTCTACACTGTTGATGATTTACAGATGCTAAAAATTTACTGCAGACTGTAGTACGAGGTTTTTTCCCACAGTGAAATTCTGTCTTGAAATCTGGAAATAATTCCAGTGATATTCTAGTTATATGTAAAGTAGACCAGCAGTAATGTAATGTAACTGAACAAGATTCACCAATTGTAATATAAAATATGTCTCTTTGATAAACATCTGGATACACTGTAATTTTGCTACTTAAACATAATAACATGTCATAATTTTCTACTTACAATAATTGCTGTATAATGGCACTCGGAATAATAATCAGTCCACAAATTCAAGTAACTTAATAAAACCCTATGTAATTGTATAATTAATTTTTAATATTGTAAACAATTTTCAGTTTTCTAGTCTTCAGTTTTGGAAGCATTTCTTGTACAGAGTGATAAAGTTTTGGCATTGCAGTAGCACTATTATAATTATGGAAAGTTGAACTACTAATTTATTTTTAATGAAAATATATTTATTGTAATATTAATTGCCTAAGGAATTTATTTTACAAATTTTAGTATACAAAAGCTTTACAACTAAAAAGATTGTTGCTTGAAAACATGTTTATTTTTCTTCTTGAGCTTGATGTCACATGTGAAATTGATTACTGATTGCAATTATTTGATTGCAATTAATGTAAGAAATTAATTGTAAAAAGACTGAAAATGCAGTGGATTGCCAAGACTCTATACAAGGGCCAATATTAGGCCAAAGCAGTCAGTTTTTACTCAGTTGTTGCCACTATTATGTCAATATTCTCTTTAAGCACTTGTTATGCAGTTGCTGTTAAAGACAGCTTAAAATAATTGTTGTTAAAAAGTCATGTAATGGAAAAGTGAGAAGTAAGGAGACTATAAATTAAGAAAGGATATAGTGAAATTTTGGTTGTGAGAAGATTATTTACTATTATTACAAGATTATTTACTATATTACAAGATATTCCAAACAGAGTCATCCCACAAATTTTTGCTGTACATAAGAATGATATTTTAGCTCATTCAGCAATCATTGACACCCTCAGTTCATGAAGTTACGTATTAATATTTCAGTGAATCATTTCCTGTTCCAAACTATTTCTTATCACTCGTAAGAAATTTTTTACTATACAGTACAATGTGTAAACTAAAATATATGATTAATTTACATCACACATGGGACCATGAATGTTTCACAAGATGCAATCAGTACCTTCACTGGTGAATAGCAATGTCATTAATTTTCTGTGATTCTATAAGAAAATAAATAAATAAAAAAAAACGTAATGCTCCAGAATTTGAACCATGAAAAACTGTCAACTTTAGTAAATTGGAAATAGATTCCCTCAGTGCAGTTATACTTTTAAGAAAATTGTTATTATTATTATTATAAAGTGCAATACAGTGTGTAAATTAAAAAATATTAATTTACATCAGACATGTGAATACAAATGTTTCACAAAACACAATCAGTACCTTGTAACGTAGCCTCTGTATTTTTTTTTTTTTTTTTCTTTTAGAGATATGAAATTATTGTAGCGGTTTGCTTAGTCAGCTGTACTTTGGAATATTTTGACATTAAATGGAGCCTGAAACTTGTGTAATAAATACTTTGCGTAAAGTGTGATTTGTGGCATAAACAAAAATTAATTGCGGGGATGCAATCCACAGAATATTAACAGAAAAGCTTTAGAACAATGCGCACAAATGACTAGACACATTCAGAGGGTACGTACATTCATGTACGAGTGGTTGCGATCTGATGAGAAAGATCTATCTTAATTTTTTTGGTGTAAAATAATTATTTGGTAACACACTCAGAGATTGCGAACGTACAGTCAGGGTAGAGGCAAGTACTTTCTATCATTCCCTGTGGCCTGGGTAAAAGAATTGCAATTATTTAAATTTAAGAATATTTCTTTTTCTATTGGACTCCTATTTGTATACGAAAAGGAAGGTTGCAGGTTCTGTATGTCTCGGCAAAAACACATCGAAATTAATCTTAGCGGCCACCAAAGGAAGGTAGTGAGCACAATCACGTACCTCTATTGTTGAGCAGTGCCGTCATAAAGATTGTCACCTCCATCTAAAATTTGCTTTCTCGAATTAACAGAATAATTTGTACTCCATTGGTATGGGATTTAGGCTTGATTTACACAGAAATTATAAAACACATTTTTCATCATTTAACACCTTCATTTAACACACACATAGACATGAAACTATACAGTATGTCTTTACACCTGCACATCAGAACAAAAAAAGGTAGTTAATACTAGAAGTAATAAAAGAATCTCGAAATTAGTCCTTTGTCTCTCAATGATAAAAAAGTTTTTTAGAGTATTCTTCTGGTATGACAGTCGAACAAATTTTCTACTTGTATCTTTGAGATTAAATGACAACATTTTTTAGTTCCTTTTCAATCTTCACTGGGGGATAGCAATGGTATTGTCATTAGTTTTCTGAAATTCTATAACAATAATAATAATAATAATAAAATACAAAAATAAAACTTAAATGCTCCAGGATATGAACCACGAAAAACTGTCAACATGAGTAATTCTGAGTAGACTCCCTCAGTAGAGTGAAGAAACTTGTTAGCTAACACAGGAAAGCTTTCAGGTCCAGACTGTATACCAGTTACATTCCTCTGGGAGTGTTGTTGTTGTGGTCTTCAGTCCTGAGACTGGTTTGATGCAGCTCTCCATGCCACTCTATCCTGTGCAAGATTCTTCATCTCCCAGTACCTACTGCAACCTACATCCTTCTGAATCTGCTTAGTGTATTCATCTCTTGGTCTCCCTCTACGATTTTTACCCTCCACTCTGCCCTCCAATACCAAATTGGTGATCCCTTGATGCCTCAGAACATGTCCTACCAACCGATCCCTTCTTCTGGTCAAGTTGTGCCACAAACGACTCTTCTCCCCAATCCTATTCAATACTTCCTCATTAGTTATGTGATCTACCCATCTAATCTTCAGCATTCTTCTGTAGCACCACATTTCGAAACCTTCTATTCTCTTCTTGTCCAAACTATTTATCGTCCATGTTTCACTTCCAGACATGGCAACACTCCATACAAATACTTTCAGAAATGACTTCCTGACACTTGAATCTATACTCGATGTTAACAAATTTCTCTTCTTCAGAAACGCTTTCCTTGCCATTGCCAGTCTACATTTTATATCCTCTTTACTTTGACCAATCTTCAGTTATTTTTCTCCACAAATAGCAAAACTCCTTTACTACTTTAAGTGTCTCATTTCCTAATCTAATTCCCTCAGCATCACCCAACTTAATTCGACTACATTCCATTATCCTCGTTTTGCTTTTGTTGATGTTCATCTTATATCTTCCTTTCAAGACACTGTCCATTCCATTCAACTGCTCTTCCAAGTCCTTTGCTGTCTCTGACAGAATTACAATGTCATCAGCAAACCTCAGAGTTTTTATTTCTTCTCCGTGGATTTTAATACCTACTCCAAATTTTTCTTTTGTTTCCTTTACTGCTTGCTCAATATACAGATTGCATAACATCAGGGAGAGACTACAACCCTGTCTTACTCCCTTCCCAACCACTGCTTCCCTTTCATGTCCCTCGACTCTTATAACTGTCATCTGGTTTCTGTACAAATTGTAAATAGCCTTTCGCTCCCTGTATTTTACCCCTGCCACCTTTAGAATTTGAAAGAGAGTATTCCAGTCAACATTGTCAAAAGCTTTCTCTAAGTCTAAAAATGCTAGAAACATAGGTTTGCCTTTCCTTAATCTTTCTTCTAAGATAAGTCGTAGGGTCAGTATTGCCTCTATGGAATCCAAACTGATCTTGCCCGAGGTCGGCTTCTACTAATTTTTCCATTCGTCTGTAAAGAATTCATGTTAGTGTTTTGCAGCTGTGCCTTATTAAACTGATTGTTCGGTAATTTTCACATCTGTCAACACCTGCTTTCTTTGGGATTGGAATTATTATATTCTTCTTGAAGTCTGAGGGTATTTTGCCTGTTTCATACATCTTGCTCACCAGATGGTAGAGTTTTATCAGGACTGGCTCTCCCAAGGCCGTCAGTAGTTCCAATGGAATGTTGTCTACTCCGGGGGCCTTCTTTCGACTCAGGTCTTTCAGTGCTCTGTCAAACTCTTCACGCAGTATCGTATCTCCCATTTCATCTTCATGTACATCCTCTTCCATTTCTATAATATTGTCCTCAAGTGCATCGCCCTTGTATAGACCCTCTATATACTCCTTACACCATTCTGCTTTCCCTTCTTTGCTTAGAACTGGGTTTCCATCTGAGCTCTTGATGTTCATACAAGTGGTTCTCTTATCTCCAAAGGTCTCTTTAATTTTCCTGTAGGCAGTATCTATCTTACCCCTAGTGAGATAAGCCTCTACATCCTTACATTTGTCATCTAGCCATCCCTGCTTAGCCATTTTGTACTTCCTGTCGATCTTATTTTTGAGATGTTTGTATTCCTTTTTGTCTGCTTCATTTACTGCAATTTTATATTTTCTCCTTTCATCAATTAAATCCTTGGATTTCTACTAGCCCTCATCTTTTTACCTACTTGATTCTCTGCTGCCTTCACTACTTCATCCCTCTAAGCTACCCATTCTTCTTCTACTGTATTTCTTTCCCCCATTCCTGCCAATTGTTCCCTTATGCTCTCCCTGAAACTCTGTACAACCTCTGGTTCTTTCAGTTTATCCAGGTCCCATCTCCTTAATTTCCACCTTTTTGCAGTTTCTTCAGTTTTAATCTACAGGTCATAACCAATAGATTGTGGTCAGAGTCCACATCTGCCCCTGGAAATGTCTTACAATTTAAAACCTGTTTCCTAAATATCTGTCTTACCATTATATAATCAATCTGATACCTTTTAGTATCTCAAGGGTTCTTCCATGTATACAACCTTCTTTCATGATTCTTAAACCAAGTGTTAGCTATGATTAAGTTGTGCTCTGTGCAAAATTCTACCAGGCGGCATCCTCTTTCATTTCTTAGCCCCAATCCATATTCACCTACTATGTTCCTTTCTCTCCCTTTTCCTACACTCGAATTCCAGTCACCCATGACTATTAAATTTTCGTCTCCCTTCACTATCTGAATAATTTCTTTTATTTCATCATACATTTCTTCGTCATCTGCAGAGCTAGTTGGCATATAAACTTGTACTACTGTAGTAGGTGTAGCTTCATATCTATCTTGGCCACAATAATGCGTTCACTATGCTGTTTGTAGTAGTAGCTTACCCGCATTCCAATTTTCCTATTCATTATTAAACCTACTCCTGCATTACCCCTATTTGATTTTGTGTTTATAATCCTGTAGTCTCCTGACCAGAAGTCTTGTTCCTCCTGCCACCGAACTTCACTAATTCCCACTATATCTAACTTTAACCTATCCATTTCCCTTTTTAAATTTTCTAACCTACCTGCCCGATTAAGGGATCTGACATTCCACACTCGGATCCGTAGAACGCCAGTTTTCTTTCTCGTGATAATGGCATCCTCTTGAGTAGTCCCCGCCCAGAGATCCAAATGGGGGACTATTTTACCTCCAGAATATTTTACCTAAGAGACGCCATCATTATTTAATCATACAGTAAAGCTGCACGCCCTCGGGAAAAATAACGGGCGTAGTTTCTCCTTGTTTTCAGCCGTTCGCAGTACCAGCACAGCAAAGCCGTTCTGGTTATTGTTACAAGGCCAGATCAGTCAATCATCCAGACTGTTGCCCTTGCAACTACTGAAAACGCTGCTAATATAAATAGCTCCATCTTTAGCAATGGTGTCGAACTGCTCACTTGACAAAATATCTATACCTTTAGACTGGGAAGCTACACAGGTCACACCAGCACACAGAAGTAATCTACATCTACACTTACATCTACATCTAAGCCTATAGTCTGCAAACCACTGTGAGGTGCATGACAGAGTGTACATCCCATAGTACCAGTTATTAGGGTTTCTTCCCATTCCATTCACATATGGAGTGTGGCAAGAACAGTTGTTTTAATGCCACTGTGTGTCCACTAATTATTCTAATCCTATCCTCACAATCCCATTGTGAGCAATACATGGGAGTTGTAGTATATCCCTAGAGTAATAATTTAAAGCCGGTTCTTCTAACTTTGTTAATGGACTTTCTTGGGATAGTTTATGTCTGTCTTCAAGGGTTTGCCAGTTTAGTTCTTTTAGGATCTCTGTGACACCCTCCCATGGATTAAACAAACCTGTGATCATATGTGCTGCCCTTCTCTGTGCACATACAATATTCTCTGTTAGTCCCATCTGGTATGTGTTCCACACATTTGAGCAATATTCTGGAGCTGGTTGCATGAGTGATTTGTAAGCAATCTCTTTTGTAGACTGATTGCACTTCACCAGTATTCTACCAATAAACCAAAGTCTATCATGATCTGACTGAATGTTTATGCAGCTTCTCTCAGATTGTACTTTATTATAGATGGCGCCATCATCTGCAAAAAGACTGATTTTACTATTAATATTGTCTGCAAGGTCATTAATATACAACATGAACAGCAAGGGTCTTAACACATTTCCCTGGGGCACACCTGAAGTTACTTCTACATCTGATGATGACTCTCCACCAAGGTAACAAGCTTTGTCCTCCCTACCAAAAACTCCTCAATCCAGTCACAAATTTCATTTGATACCCCATATGATCATACTTTTGACTATAAGCATAGGTGCAGTACTGAATCAAATGTTTTTCAAAAATCAAGAAACACTGCATCTACCTGGTTGCCTTGATCCAAAGTTTTCAGTATGTCATGTGAGGAAAGTGCAAGCTGTGTTTCACATGATCGATGTTTCCAAAATCAATGCTGGTTGGCACTGACGGAGTCATTCTGTTCAAGGTACTTGTGTTTGAGCTCAGAATATGTCCTAAGATTCTACAACTAATCAATGTAAAAGGCACTGAATGGTAGTTTTGTGGATCACTTATACTACCCTTCTTGTAGACAGGTGTGACCTGTGTCTTTTTCCTCGAAATGGGCATCACTTTTTGTTCAAGGGATCTACAATAGATTATAGTTAGAAGTGGGGCTAATTCAACTGCAAATTCACTATGGAATCTGACAGGGATTCCATCGGGGCCTGGAGCTTTGTCCAATTTTAATGATCTTAACAGTTTCTTACCACTTCTGACAGTAGTACTTGTTTCATTCATCTTTTCAGTGTTACAAGGATTAAATTGTAGCAAATTTCCTGGGTTTTCCTTTGTAAAGCAACATTTGAAAATTGAGTTAAGCATTTCAACTTTTGCCTTGCTATCCTCAATTTCAGTTCCAGTGTCATTAACTACAGGCTGACACTACCTTTGTTGCCACTAACAGCCTTTACATTTGAGACAAACTTCTTTGGATTTTGTGAAATGTCATTTGACAATATTATGCTAAGGTAGTCACTGAAGGCATCATGCATTGCTCTCTTGACAGCCAAACACTTTTCATTCAGCATCTCTCTGTCTGCAGCCCTACACTTTGTTTTACACCTGTTATGCAGTAGTCTCCATTTCTTTAGAAGTTTCTTTGAAGTGACTGTATACCATGGAGGTTCCCTCCCATTGTGAAGTATTCTACTGGGCACATATATATCCACTGTGTGGCCAATTATTCTTTTAAACTTGAGCTAGAGTTCCTCTATGTGCTCCTAACCTGTGATGAAAGTTTCAAGTTTCCACTGAGATATGACAGTACAGGTTTTTTCTCTAACCTATGAAAATATATAAATTTCTGCTTGTTTTAGCTGTCATTTATACTTTGGTAATCATTGTTACCACAACCATATCATGGTCACTGATATCAGTTTCAATGTGGACATTGTCAAAGCCATCAGGTCTATTTGTTGCCATTAGATCCAATACATTTCCTTCATTGGTGGGATTCCTAACTATCTATTCTGGGTATTTTTCAGAGGAGACATTTAGTAAAGTTTCATATGATGTCTTATCACACCCACCACTAATGAAACTATAATTTTCCCAATTAATTTTTGGATGTTTAAAATTTCCACTGATGATTACATTATGATTGGGGAACTGAGGCATTTCCTAAAGTTTTCCATTACTTCAGGACATGAGTCTGATGGACACTAGAAAGATGTAATCATCATTTACTTTTATCTCGGTGGATGTGAGTGTCTTATCTACTGTGACAAATACACCACCTCCATTTCCCATTTGCCTACCCTTTTGATATACACTGAAATTTTCCCCAAATATTTCACTGTTATCAATTTCTGGCTTCAACCAGCTTTCTGTACCTAGGGTTAGATGTGCTTCACTGCTTTTCAAATTCGGCACTTTGTTGTGAATGCTTCGGCAGTTTGTCATTTGGATTTTATACTCTCACCTATGGGAGGCATTTCATTTGGTATTACACTGATACTTTTGGGTCTCCTACAGCTATTGTTATTTGGACTGGATGGAGAGTCGCCTACTCTAAAAAAGACCTTGTATGTACTCCACATACATTCCGCTATCCGAGCAGCAGCCCCTGATGTTGAGTGCACAGCTGACCTATTTAGGGAGACCTTACAGTTCTCATTCCTATGGCCCAAGTCCAGGAAGTCGCTACCTAGCTTGTGACAGAGCCTTTGAAGTCTCTGGTTCAGTCCTTCCACTCAACTCTGAACCAAAGGGCCATGAACAGTTCTGAGAACAATGCTGCAAATTATGATCTTCGTTGAAACTCCACGTGCAAAGCTGGTCTTCTCAACCTCTCCTGCCAGTTTCCACAATGACCTCGAAGCCCAGATGACAGGCATCATTTGTTCCAATGTGCGCCACAATCTGAACTTGGTTGTGCACTGTTCCCTCAATGGCTCATGGAATAGACTCTTGAACATGATGAGTGAGATCCCCAGGCATACACACTGAACGCACCTGGTGGCCTTTCCTGTCCCTTTTTCCCATATTGTATGATTAATACTCCTTCCTTTCTGTGTGTCCCTCCTCCAGACAAAACAGGTTTCCCCAAAATGGATGAAGTGTGTCCCACTGGCTCATTTTCAGTTTCAGTGAAAGACAGCACCTCAAACTTGTTGGTTGGGATATCGGTACAACACCCTGAGTCCTCCCTGGTCCCTGTCCACCTTGTACAGGATGCCTAGATCTATCATTGACATGGCACTCACAGCCAAGTGGACAAATAATTACAGATCTATAGGACAGGATAGTACTTGAGATGCCTCTGATACAGGTGTCAAACGTACACGACTCTCGGAAACTCTTCCCAACATACTGACTTGCAGCAGCTGCCAATTGTTTCATGGTAGTCAGAACAATTTCCAGCTGCTTATCTACATTAAGCAACTCATCCTATGTTTGAGAACACCATTCACGGTGGGGCTGCATTTTGGCTAGTGCAATGATTTACAAAGCAGGGAACAAATAACTTTAAATTAAACCTGCTTATTTTCTCTTATTCTGTTGAGTTAAAAAGTTGGTAATTCCCTACAAGAATTGAAGCAGATACACAACACAAGATTTCTGTTAAGGCAATATAAAAACCTGTGGTAAAAATTACTAGTTTACTAAAACATTTTGATGTTAATAATAGTTGTTAGCAAACTTGAAAACAGAATTAAATTATGATAATTGCAGATAATACAGAGGGCTACTCCTCTTTAAGGGAAAACTAGATTTAATGCAATATATTAGTTAGGAAATCTGCTACAGTAACTAAATCACAAATGCTGATTTGTTACAAATTGCTCGTAGACTTTGCAAAGGACAATGGTGCCTAGTTTCCAAAAATTCTCAAAAATGCATGTTTATTTGTATTGATATGCAATGAAATTCAGGGATGATGTATACATCACTGAACTGAGAAGCACAAACACTGATTTGCTGCAATTATGCACTATCCAAAACACTCATACCACTAACTTAAGAAAATATAGTTTTGTAAGCATCCGAAAATTCTGAAACTAACATATTTCTGATGTAACTGCACAATGAAGTTAGAAAGAGACTGTTTTGGATGAGGATGGGCCTGCTGACCTCAAAAATTTTAAAAGAGCACAATTTAGTTTAAGCCTACTATTCATGATGCCAGTGCTAGTTTATTGCGGCACTCACAAATGTTCGAAATTTCACAATATATCACAAAACAAATGGGTATTGATACAGCAATGAAAGGTTACACAGACAAAGTGATGCAAACAGTAAAATATGCAAATCTAGAACTTATATAAAATTACAAACCATATCAATGACTTTGATTTGTACTACAATTTTAAATATGGTTAATATTCAGAGAATATGACAGAAAAATAATTCAAAACAAAAAATTCTAGTAAACATAGGCTCTAAACTGCATACCTTAAGACCTACAAGCACTTCTTCATCTTCAATACTGTGAAACATGTCTCTTAAGCTAAGCATTTTAGAACTCATGTTTACTAGACTATTTTGCTTTGTATGATCGTTCGTATCATGTATCTAAATATTGACCATACCTCCTGGGACACCCTGTATATGTTTTGACATAATTTTCAGTGATCAGATGGTTTCCCTTACAACTAACATGTGTAGAGTAATTCTCTTCTACATCAGTAGTCTGCAGACCACTTTCAAGCATCATAGAGGGTACTTTAGGAAAGAGCACATGTAGTATTTGAAAAAAAGTGTCATTACATGTCCAGCCTTTCTTTGAAATAAACTACCAGGAAAAAAATGGTTCAACTGGAAAATGTTGATTTTGATTCGATGACAGCATATGCTGTATGGAAGATAGTAGAGGTATTTATAATGGTTTCAACATTGTTCACCAACAGATTCACCAACATATAGTACAATTGCATAGCCACAAGAGTGCCATCTGTGTCTACCATTTAATAGGGAATACCCAAAACCAGAAGCCTCAGTGTGGTGCAGATGTGTGAATCAAACAGGCAACTGGGCCACTGAGATGAGCTCGTGCTTCCTATAGCCAACTGAGTGAGTTCAGAAGGGATCAAACTGTGACCTTCTGAGTAGCAGGATGGTCCTCTCAGAGAATTGCCACTTGCTGCATTAGTTGTGCAAAGGTTCTGGTATCAATGGTGATGTGAATATTCTAACACCTGTAGATGAAGTTCTGGACGTCCACAAAGAACAGACACCCACCAGGATCATCGTATTATAAGGGCGGCAGCAGTAGCAGATCGTATCACTATCAGAGCACAGATAAGAGGTCTTGTGAGCCCAGACATGTCAACATAAACTGCTACCAGACAAGCACTCCATTTGTAATACAATTTTAAATATGGTCAATATTCAGAGAATATAACAAAAAAATAATTCAAAACAAAAAATTCTAGTAAACATAGGCTCTAAACTGCATACCTTAAGACCTACAAGCACTTCTTCATCTTCAATACTGTGAAACATGTCTCTTCTGCTGAACAAGCGCCCATACCTCTTAAGCTAAGCATTTTAGAGCTCATGTTTACTAGACTATTTTGCTTTGTATGACCGTTTGTATCATGTACCTAAATACTGACCATACCTCCTGGGACACCCTGTATATGTTTTGACACAATTTTCAGTGATCAGATGGTTTTCCCTTACAACTAACATGTGTAGAGTAATTCTCTTCTACATCAATATTCTGCAGACCACTTTCAAGCATCATAGAGGGTACTTCAGATTCTAGCAGCTATATATGTTTCTTATTGTTCTATTTATATATGGACTGTGCCAAGAACAATTGTTTAAACAGCTCTGTGCATATCGTAATTCCCCTAAGACTGTTCTAATGATCCCTATGGGAGGATTATGTAGGAGGTTGTAGTGCATTCATAGATTCACTGTTTAAAGATGGTTCTTAAAACTATGTAAATAAGGCTTCTTGAAATAGTCTGTGTATATTTTCAGGCAGCTGCCCTTTAAGTTTCTCAAGCACGTCTATGACACTTCCTCATTAGCCAGACAAACCTGCGACCAATTGTATGTGTTTCTGTGCATAATTTTCTATTCTCCCAGGGATAATGTGTGCTGTAACAGCATGTTGTCGGTGTGCTGATGCTACTGTGTTGCAAAGCCAAGAAGTTGCACTCATTTTGTGGAACTGTAATAATGGTGGTCACTGTAACCAAGTATCTCTTACACTATACTCTTCTAAAGCAGTTAGAAGAAATGTAAAACTTGTTGCTTCCCATCATCAGGAATTTTACTGTCACCTTGTTTGTTGTCTTTTGAAAGAAGTGCAATGACCTACAATCCACATTCATCTTTAGTGGTTCTGAAGGTGATGGTAATAATCACCTAGTACATGCAGAATGTTGTTAGGCCAGTTCTTTTGCCATTCTTGCAACAGAGAGGTGATGCACTGGTACAACAGGATAATGGTCACCCACACACTGCCCGTGAAATGTAATACACTCTGCAAGACATGCACCTACTTACCTGGCCAACACAATCTCCACACTTTTCTCCAATCAAGCACATGTGGGATATGATGGGACAAGAAGTGACTCATGTGACTTGTCAACCAACAGCTCTTACAGAACTATCCCCACTGACAACAACCACAGCATTCAATATTTACAACAGTGTTTCACCATTTGTCTGAGACAGGGTCATTTCAGGACTGGTGTCTGAAATGCTCAGACACCAGTCTTGGAGGAAAATGTAATTGATACTGTGGAAGGCAACAGCTGTGTCTGTACCAGCCAGTTGGCCTGTCAGTACAGGATAAGCCAGACAATCGTGTGGAACATTCTCATGATGATTGTTACTATTCTTATCATTTACAGAACATGCAGGGCTTGCTAGCGATAGACTTTCAAGATCGAGAACAGTTTTGTCAATGTTTTGTTCACCAGACAATAATGATTGCAGTATTTGTATCATCCATCCTATCCACAGATTAGGCCACCTTTACGTGGAGTGGTATCTTCAACTTTCGTATCCATCATCTGTGGGATAGTATGCAGAATCCCTGTTTATGGTGGCAGTGAATCATCAGCAGTGGTGTAGCTGGAAGGTGGGTCGAGATAGTAGGCGACTGTATTTTGGAACCAGTCTTCCTTCCACGTTGCCTAACAGGCCAGAACAATTGTCATTTCTTGCGGGTGACTTTGCCTCCCCTGCCGAAAGATGTTCCACTGATGATTCGAAGGGTTATGTGGCTACTATGGTCCTCCAGCCCACTTCATTGTCATCATCCAGACACACCTCAGTTATGACTTCCCCGCTCGATGGGTTGCACGAGGGGGTCCAGTTAAATGGCCTGCTCATTCACTGGATCTCAACTCGTGGGATTTCTCGTTATACAGCCATCTCAAGAGTATCATGTATGCAGAGCCCATTCCAGATGAAGAGACACTGGAGCAAAAAATTCATGCTTCCTTTGACACTGTTCAGATGCAGCCTGGGTGATGTGAATGTGTAAGACAGAAACAGGTTGCGATTTGTGCTTTTACCAGTGGGGGGATGTCTTCGGAGGTTATTAGAATTATATAGGTTACTAACTTGGACTGTGGTGTTATGCATGGTTAAACAGCTATTTATAAATAGATGTTAATGCCGAAACTCACTATTCACGCGTATGCACTATCAGAAAAGCCATCCTACGTTATATCTTTAAAAGTACATTGTAGGTAAAGCTTATTTACAAAATCCTCTACATACAGGTATACGAAGGGAATTCAAAAAGTAGAGGCACATTTGTGAAAAGCTGTACTTATTCTGATGATAGAAAACTGAAACATATCAATAGTAAGACTTATTAAAAACTTTCAGTGTTAGGCTCCACAAATTTAAATTAAATGTAAAGTTTTACTCCAGTGCGTGGGAAATAAACATCCCAGGTCGGGACGCATAAACTAAAACCAGAGGAGGGGATGATCTGATGCAGAGGGGGAATCCCCCCCCCCATCCCCCCCTGCAAATCGCACACTGGACAGAACACACTACAGCGTGCACACACATGCATTGAGACACGTGGAAACTCTTTTCAACAGATACTGTAAATGTTGCCACATGATACAGTGCATATTAGATTGCAGTCTCTGTAACATTGTGTATTTATTTTGATCCAACATGAACTGATTACAAAAAATTTTTTTTTGTTCCAGTAAGTTAGAGCCTTACTTACTAGAGATACATATTATTGCCTGGCTTTACTATCTACACAACTTTTTCTAAATTTAGTTGACAGGACGTTGCAATTCATAGATTAAGGAATTTACAGTTTGTGACACAGTCTTCAGAACTGAGATTCAAATATTTACAATTTGTGACACAGTCTTAGGTCTGAGATTCATACATTTGTAAATAGATGGTCTTCTGTCATATGAGTGTAATAAATCTGGAAACTCATCTATTGAATACACAGGATTGTTTAGGAGCTGTAATTTTAATTTCTTTTTTAGTTCTGCATTGAGCAATTTGGAGATATTAGGAAGAAGCAATTCAGTAGTTTTATACCTGCATAGCGAGAGCTATTCTCATAAAGTGTTGTTCTAAGAGAGACGTTGTGGGGTCTCCCGCTACCTATAGTGTTTTGGTCGTGTATTTCTTTATTAAGTGTTCTATTACTGTTTACTGCCGGAATGATTGTCCTAAGTACACGCATACAATTTTATGCAGGGATCCCTAAATGGTCTCTAGCATGGAAACCATGCGTTTCTGGCCTTAAGTTCATTAGACGGCTTTTGTTCAGTACCCACTCATCGATCAATTACCCTGAATAAATCCCAATAAGATACTCTCAGTTTCTCATAATCATGTACCGCCCGGTTGTGACATGATTGGGAAACGAAATAAGATCCAGTTGTGGGTAACTAGAGACAGGAAAAGCCAATGCCGTTATTTTAGTTCCGAATAACTGGTGTTTTTCGGTATATTTATTTGGTTTCGGTTATAACACGCGTTTCTTATCTTTCACTAATAACTGGGTAAAAAACAGATATATCTATTAGTCATCACATCCGTCCTAAAATTTTTGGTCTCTAGATAAACCTGTTTAAAAAAAGAGTAATTTTTATTCATACAATTTCCATCGCTTTGAAATATTGTGTTATTACAGAAAATGAGAAAAACTATCTTCACTCTTTTAATAACACTGCCGACAGCAACGAGCAAACTAACGACATGGCATAAGAATTGGTACAACATTGCTGATACAACGATGTACCTATTACCAACGAGTTAAAATTTTAACTCGTTGCCTATTACCATGTTGCGTGACCTATTGGGTGGTACACAAGGAGCGTGCGAGAGTTGCTCACTCTGGTCTACATAGTACTTTCTGTCTGTTGTCACTGGACATTAGCAGTATTACAAAATGAAGTATTTTACGAAGGGCGGTATCAATGAAGTACAATTCACCATTTGCTTGAAAAGATTAAAAACGGAAGGCGCCACAAGAAAGTTGCGATATCACAAAAGGGGGAAACTTAGAAAGTGATTTGTAGTTGACAACAAAAATAGAAACCAGCTGATTTGTTTCGTGTGTCTACATAATATACCTTTACCTGATTATAGGCCTTGAAAAAGACAATATAACACGAAAACTAGAGTTCTCTAGCCTCAGTTTCCATCCTTTCGCATTAACTGTTCGTAATTCACAATTAGTTGTAGGTTCCCCGATGACAACATCATTTTTCAGCTGAGTTTCAAAAAAACTGAATCAAGAGGAGAATACTGGTGAAATTTTATAGTATTCAACGTCACGTTTCGAGAATATTATGATTGTATGTATCTTTTTCAATCTTCGTTCTATTTCTACATTACTTAAGGAAATAATAGGATTAAAAAACCGAAATTCAGTTATTTCAAAACTAGTTATTTTGATCGGTTTTAACACTCAAGTTAAATTGACGTTGGAAAAAAAAGCACGACATAACCCAAAACCAGTGTATTCCTAGCTGTGAGTCAGAGTGAGTGTCCATGTAGTCAGATGACGATGAATGAGTGCTGGCTTTTTCCGTTCAGCAACTGCTGAAGTTGCGCAACCCATCGAGCGAAGCGCGTCAATCAAATTACGGAAAGCCGTTTCCGCTAACACAATACGTGTCTGGCGACGACTGCCTTACTGCTGTCCGCTTGATCACCAATCTCTCAAATTCAAACTTTGACAAGGTTTTTTTTTATTTTTTTATTTAATGAACTGGGAGACAATTTCATACTTCGATAGACACACCAGATTTCAAGGAGAAAAAACCGGGGAACTTATGTATTTATTTTGTACACTTACGCGTACCTTTCTTGTCAGCAGATTTTGAAATCGATGACAGGCCTATGGCTGTACATCAGTTGAAAAACCCATAGAAGAATGTGTCTTCATTTTTCTGAATTGGAAAGGAACATGTAGATACGTTACACATAAATAAAATCTATTTCTTCAAAAATGAAAGACTGATACTTCCTGTTTTATAGTAACAGCCTGGATGTATTTTCTGCTATATTTAGTCACTGACTGGCTAGTTAGGTATAATTTGTTAATCCTAAAAACTGTGCAATGTTACTAATCAATCATGAGATACTGAGATACAAATTAAACATTTCATACTAAAATTTAAGATTTCGTTTGACTGGAGACTGTTACGGGCAAGCTTGCAAAAATGTCAAACAATGTTCAATAAGCACTGTTAACACACGACGCATCGCTTACATTCTTCACAAAATTAAGTTCCACATGGCTGCAGTCCCAGTAAGAAAAATGGTTTAAGTCATGTTCTTTATACCTCCTCTGGTAACGTGGAGGTCGGCAAATTAAGAGACGGGAGTAGGTGATACCCGCTTTTCTTTTCAACATATCTCTTACTCTTTCTTTGGGGAAAAGACGATTTAAACCAAATGTGGCAGGCCTAGTAGGATTATTGAGAAAAATATATTTTTAAACGTTCTACTTCTAGGAAACTTGTGTTTCACAAATATTTAATTAAATGAGAAATTTTGTTAAGTATTTCGTTTATCGATTAAAAACCGGGACAATTATATGTCCTGAACGATTATCTCAGGACACCAGGTCATGTGTGTGAAAACCAGGGCTGTCCTGTCAAAACCGGGACGACTGGCCAGCCTGGCTTCTACCAAAATAACGTTACGTTTGAGACCGCATCCAGTTTAAGTGGTATGTGTGATATGTACAAATTGTTTATTATTAACCTTCAGAGTGTAATTTAAGCTGTGGTAATTATCCTGAAACGAACTTTTTTTAAAGAAAACTGCGGACTGTTGCACATTTAATTGTAAAGAATACTATTTCTATCAAAGATACCTTGCTAGTTATTACTGAGTGAGACATAATACTTATAGTACTTGCCACATGTTACTCCTAGAGTTTTGTTCCCAAAGAAATATTAATTTTTATTAGTTCAAAGGATATCACATACGAGAAGAAGACAGTGAAACAGGGAATATTGATGATTTTGAAAATGTAATATAATTCCTGATTTGCGTAAAAACAGTAGGCCTACTCACGTAACTTAAACATTACCGACCATGTCAAATTAAATCATGCCTTACAATGACAGATTTGTGATACGTAATTCGTATGCTCACTCGTTAAAGGTGCTCCTTTCTCTTTTCAAAATAATGCGCTAGTCCTTGAATGGCTACGAAATCAAAAGCCATATTAGGCGTACTAAGCACTGATTTTAAGCGATTTTTAGCTGCGTTCTTTACGTTATTTATTTATTTCATAATCCATTAATCCGCATTGCGATAAATCACATGAATGTGGGTCGACTCAAAGTTATGTAACATGAATATAATACTTGTATATAAAATGCACCATAGAAAGACGAGTAAGCTTGACAGTTAAAATCAAATCAAAGAAACAAGAAAATATTGTACATGGTCCAACTTAAACAGTTAAAAATAAGTTATAGCAAAACACACTAAAACAAAGTTTTGAGAATATAAATACCATTGACATTACAATTTACAAAAAAAATCATTGTTTTATCTGCAGGTACTCATCATAAGAGTAGAAGGAATTTTCCATTAGGTATTCTCTTAATTTACTTTTAAAATTAGGTAAGACATCAATGGGTACAAATTAGCTGCACATGTAAGTAGAGATAATATGATGAGAGGAGGAGTTGCCATATATGTCAAAAGCTTCCACAGTGCAAAAAATTTAGAAACTAAAAAATTTTGTGTAGAGCAACATATGGAAGCATGTGCCACTGAACTTAAACTAAAGGATGGCACTTTCATAATTGTAACAGTGTATAGGTCCCCCTCAGGGAATTTCCAGCTATTTCTGGAAAACTTGGATGCTTTGTTGTGCTATCTGTCAGACAGGGGGAAGCAAATTATCATTTGTGGGGATTTCAATGTTGATTCCCTGAAAGAGTGTAATAGGAAGAATGACCTTTTAGTATTACTCAGTTCTTTCAATTTGAGCTCCGTCATTGATTTTCCTACTCGGATAACAAAGAACAGCAGTACATTGATAGATAACTTTTTTATAGACCAAGATAAGTTTAAGGACATAAATGCTTATCCTGTTGAGAATGGTCTTTCAGATCATAGTGCACAGCTTGTTACAGTACATGACATAGCTCCATGCAGTATAATAAATCAGACTTTCAAAGCAGTGCGTTCAATTAACAATATAAATATTGCAAACTTTAGGGAAAGCCTACAGCAGCTAGACTGGGATGAAGTGTATAAGGAACCCGATGCAAACTTGAAATATAACTTATTTCACAATACATTTTTAAGGGTATTTGAAAATTGTTTTCCCAAGAAAATAGTTAAACATAATTCCAAGAAAACATATAAAAAACCTTGGCTAACTAAAGGAATAAGAATATCTTGCAACCGCAAAAGAGAACTGTATCTAACAGCAAGATGGAGTACTGACCCCGAAATTGTTCAATATTATAAAAACTATTGTGCGGTACTAAGAAAAGTTATTAAAAAGTCCAGAAGCATGTGTATCATGTCTGAGATCAGTAACTCTGATAATAAAATTAAAGCAATTTGGAATATTATTGAAAGGGAAACAGGGCAACCAAGAGCACAGGAAGACTTTAGTGCAATAAAATTGAATGACAAGTGCACTAACAAACAATCAGAAATTGAAAATATTTTGAATAATCATTTTTTAAATGTTGTGGAGAAAATAGGATCTAGATCTTCACTAGAAGAGGCAAGGCTATTAATAGAAGAGGCCATACCTGCACAGTTTGAAACAGCTGTAATTCCACCAACCTCTCCCTCTGAAATCAGTAAAATAATAAACTCACTGAAAAGTAAAAGCTCTTACGGAATTGATGGCATTTCCAGCAAAGTACTTAAAGCTTGTTCCCCACAGATAAGTAGAATTCTCAGCCACGTATGTAATAGCTCTTTGGAGCAGGGTGTTTTCCCTGATAGACTGAAATATGCCATTGTAAAACCATTGCATAAAAAGGGGGATATGTCGGATGTCAACAACTACCGCCCAATCTCTCTTCTGACAGCTCTATCAAAAATTTTTGAGAAAGTAATGTATTCAAGAGTAGCCTCCCATATTTGTAAAAATAAAGTACTAACAAAATGTCAGTTTGGTTTTCAGAAAGGCTTTTCAACAGAAAATGCTATATATGCTTTCACTGATCAAATATTAAATGCTCTGAATAACCGGACATCACCCATTGGTATTTTTTGTGATCTCTCAGAGGCCTTTGATTGTGTAAATCATGGAATTCTTTTAGATAAGCTAAATCATTATGGTTTGAGTGGGGCAGTGCACAAATGGTTTAATTCATACTTAACTGGAAGAATGCAGAAAGTTGAAATAAGTGGTTCGTGTAATGTTAAAACAGCTGATTCCTCAAACTGGGGTGCTATCAAGCACGGGGTCCCACAGGGTTCGGTCTTAGGTCCTTTACTGTTCTTGATATACATTAATGACTTACCATTCCACATTGATGAAGATGCAAAGTTAGTTCTTTTTGCTGATGATACAAGTATAGTAATAACATCCAAAAACCAAGAACTAAGTGATGTAATTGTAAATGATGTTTTTCACAAAATTATTAAGTGGTTCTCAGCAAACGGACTCTCTTTAAATTTTGATAAAACACAGTATATACAGTTCCGTACAGTAAATGGCAAAACTCCAGTAATAAATATAGAATTTGAACAGAAGTCTGTAGCTAAGGTAGAATTTTCAAAATTTTTAGGTGTGTCCATTGATGAGAGGTTAAACTGGAAGCAACACATTGATGGTCTGCTGAAACGTCTGAGTTCAGCTACGTATGCTATTAGGGTTATTGCAAATTTTGGTGATAAGAATCTCAGTAAATTAGCTTACTCTGCCTACTTTCATTCACTGCTTTCGTATGGCATCATATTCTGGGGTAATTCATCGTTGAGTAGAAAAGTATTCATTGCACAAAAACGTGTAATCAGAATAATTGCTGGAGCCCACCCACGGTCATCCTGCAGACATCTATTTAAGGATCTAGGGATCCTCACAGTAACCTCACAGTATATATATTCCCTTATGAAATTTGTTGATAATAATCCAACCCAATTCAAAAGTAATAGCAGTGTGCATACCTATAACACCAGGAGAAAGGATGATCTTCACTATGCAGGGTTAAATCTGACTTTGGCACAGAAAGGGGTAAATTATGCTGCCACAAAAGTCTTTGGGCACCTACCAAACAGCATCAAAAGCCTGACAGATAGCCAACTAACATTTAAAAATAAATTAAAAGAATTTCTAGATGACAACTCCTTCTACTCATTGGCTGAATTTTTAGATATAAAGTAAGTAAAAAAAAAAAAAAAAAAAACTTAATCATTAGTGTCATGCAATATTTTGTGTAATGTAATTTCTTGTACAGACATCTTTTATTAACCTGACACGTTCCACATCATTACGAAGTGTCGTATTCATGATCTATGGAACAAGTATTAATCTAATCTAATCTAATCTAAAATTAATGTGAACCTTAATATCTGAAGGAAGAAAGTTAAAAAAATGTGTCAGAATAATGAACACCTTTTTGCCAAAGACTTAAATGTTTCAGGTCCCTAGGTAAATCATTTTTTGACGTAGTATCATGATCATAACATTAAATGTTAGTTTTAAAAAGAGACTGGTTGTTAGTGACAAAAATCATCAAAGAAACTATGTATTGAGAGGTGTCTGTTAATATTTGCAACTTACGGAACAGATTTCTGCAATAATATCTTGGATGAAAACCGCTTATATTTCTCAGAGCTCTATTCTGTGCAGGAAATATTTTTTGGCTAAAGGCTGGTTACCACAAAATATTATGTCATATGACATAATAGAATGGAAATTAAATGTACTACCAGCAATCTTCACTCAAACTACACCAAAGAATGACGGTACAGAAAATGTTTTTCAAAAGTTATTCAAGTGACAGAACTGTACAGTTTAGTGTTACCGTGATAGCGTTATAGATTTGAGTTAATTGTGTAGACTACCAATAATCAACTCGAAAGATAAACTTTGCGTAATGATGTTCAGAAGGGTTATTAAATGTACATTCGATAACAATTTAGATGCTTACTGAGACAATTTACTATATTTTTGTTAAGAGATCCCCAAAACTTAAAACTCAGCTTTCGTAACTCATAGTTCGAACTTTTGAACAGCGCGCTAATCACAAATAAAACGAACGAACTTACGACGACGAAAAGCTTAAGTTCCAGTTATCTGTTACTTAATAAGCGAAGAGTTTACAGTGCTTTACCGAAATAAATAAAATTTTTGTGTCATTAGAAACCCTCCTTTTGGTTTCTAATCACATTTATTGGTCTTCCGACGATGCACAAAAAAAGTTTTGTAACGCCAAGGTTTCCTGCCCTGCATGGACAGTACACAATGTGATAGATCAGCACGTGACGCATATATTTAAATTATGAGTCCAACAAGTGTGTAGAGT
Source organism: Schistocerca gregaria (assembly GCF_023897955.1). Classification (NCBI taxonomy): domain Eukaryota; kingdom Metazoa; phylum Arthropoda; class Insecta; order Orthoptera; family Acrididae; genus Schistocerca; species Schistocerca gregaria. Next base: position 122,439,736 of record NC_064928.1, on the reverse strand, counting down.
ACAGCAAATTTTCGTTATCTACGAATGTGTCATTCCTACCCAAGTGACTGAAGCCACTCACAGTCACTTGCCGATAGCATTTAGTAGTCACCCAGGCTCTCAGAAGAGTGGAAAACTAATTCGAACATGAAAACTCTAACTTGTTGTTTGCTGTTCTTTTTAGCTTTTTGTTTATCATCTGTTACAGCAGACGTCCAGTTTTGTGGTGAGTGCTCTTCAAATTAAAATCGTACAGCGTAAGGTGTGTGGCTTTTTACCTGTAGAAGCTCTGAAGTTCGCTATAAAGATTCTCATCCCTACTGAATTTGAAGTATCTGTAATACTGTTTAAACTAATATTCTTTTTCGAATATCTTATTATTCAAAGCTTGGTGCTTCAGTGTATCATTGGTGACATGTCGTTCAGCCAAAGTATAGTGTTTGATTAGCTTTCACTTTTTTGCTGGTTTTGACACACAACAGCAGTGTGTGACTAAATTGTTTGCTATACTGACTAAATATACCAGTTTGAAAATCTTAAGAATGTTACTTGTAGAATTTTAAACTTGTTCTTCTCTTTCGCAGTAGACGCTTTGTTTGTTTTTTGATGTTTGTTATAATCGTAAGTTATGGAAAGAAATGTACTGTACAAGTTTACTTATCCTAAAAATCGAATTAGTTAACTTTTAATGTATTTCATCCATTTTTAATTATGGAAAGTTGCAGGTAACCATGATGCTGTGGTCAATCATCCCGAAAAGCTTACTTCAAATAAACCCATAGTGGGAGTGCATTTTAGGGTGTAACAAATATGTGTATCTCTGTGGGTGTATCTTAAAGCTGACTAAGATGATAAAATTAAATTTACTTTAGGTCACGGTTATCTTTTTCTACTAAGAATTTTTTCGTGTAATGAAACTTAAGACCAGTTGGAAATAATGAGGAATGAGCTGGTATTTACTTTACCACATCCTTTTGTGTAGGACATAAACATGTTGAGCACAAATACAGAACATTGTGACAGCCTTCTTTTTTTAGTGATGCTAATGTATAGTTGTCAGAGATTGTAAGGAAGCAGATTTCACATTGATTCATACAACTTTGTTTAGCTTATGATGTAAACTCATATAAGTATATGCTTTTTGCTTGCATGCAGTTAATTGTAGCAATTAAATCGAGTTTATAATTTTAAAGATAAGAAGGCTCATTCAGGTAACATTTAATATTCATGAGTTGTCTCCGTTAAAGTAGGAATTAAAAATCGTTAATAGATCTACTAAATAAGAAACATTTGTTTACTCTAGATATGTTTGTTTGCTTACTTTTTAATAGCATTTACCATCAAACATGTTCTGAAACCCATCATGAGAAAATGGTAAGCAATCAGTGGTATCATCATGCATTACCCTCAGCTAAATACGTTTCAGAAATGTCAATCCACTGCTTTCCGTAATAAAATAGTGCATATGCAGTTTCATTTGGTAATACAAGTGCAGTAGCAGATGCATAATAGAAGTTTTCAGTCCATTAGCATATTCAAGTCAGTGATACAGTTACAAATGTAGGAAAGAAATGTATGTATTCCTTGAAAGCATATTGTTTACCATATAATATGCCAAGAATTTTCGAAGACAGTTGTACAAAATAAAAGATTCCAGTAGTAGTGAACGATAGGTGAAGTTGTCAGGAGACTAAGTATTGTGAAGCCAATCACAGAATTGCGATAATATGAAATAAAAAAAGAAATGTAATCCCAAAAGTTCAGAATATAATTTTGTAGCTTATTTAGAGAGATGCGAGGTACACACAACTTTTGATACTGACTACTCGCTCTCTACCTGAGCTATTCAGAAACTGTGAAATAGCTTTCTTTCGTGACGTCACACTGAAGAACTACTTGTGAATCAAGCCTTTTCCTCAAGCTTTGCTACAGACCAATCAATCAACACATCTTTAGTTCAGAAAGAAATTGGAAAAAAAAATATTTAACCATAATAAACGTAGGCATTGTGCTGCCCACTGTCGTTTACCCTCTTGCAGTGACACAAAAGAATATTGCAAACTGGGCAGCTATTCTGTAGTTCGTGTTTATCAAAAAAGGCACTACATCTGCCCTTATATAGATAGTTGCAAACTTTGTCTGGACTAACACCTAAGTAAACCTCTTTGGGTAACACAGTTCTTTCACATACCATAGAAAGAAATTTGTTGTCAGCTGTGCCAATTCTCTGGCACTGGGCATAGTCTCTCATTGGTTTTGTGTGCCCACAACTGCACTTTGACCAGCCTTTGAATATTGACAAGTTATGCTTAGTAACAATATTGTTGTGGTTAACACTATGCTCTGGTACCAATTATAGTGTAAGCTGATCTGAAGATGGTTGGTAGTCAACCAAAACCAGTTATCATCTGCTTGTGATTTCAGTATATTGCAGTCAAGACCATTAAAATGTATAATAAATAATACAGATTGCTGTGAGTCCCTCACCTGACAGTGTTGGGTCTTCCAACTTGTTATAGGCTTTTGCTGTGTTCATTCTATTATTTCTTCTTCTCCTCCTCCTCCTCCTCCTCCTCCTCCTCCTCCTCACCCCTCTTTTTTTTTTTTTTTCCCCAGCTAATTATTGATACAAACACCAGAGTGCACTGCTGTTAAATATCTGACATTGTTCATGGTTGACTCTAACTTGTTGCAAGATCTTTTCTAATGGAGAAAAAGTTTTTGCTTTAGAAACGTGGTATAAAGGTTGTTATAATTTAATAATAAATGAGTGGACTGAAAATTTCAACAGTGTTCCATCTCAAGGAATGCTCTATGATTTATGGAAATGTTTTGAGAAAAGTGGATTTGCAGCAGTTTGGTGCATGTGAGGTTGGCCATCAATAAGTGATGAAACTAAGCTTTAAATTTTACAGATGGCTGCCCAAAGCTATCCAATGAAGTGTGTCAAGAAAAATGGAAAGTGGTTTCAGAGAGAATGTTGTAAATAGTCCTGTAGCTTAAATGAATTATCAGTTATTTCTGAATTCCAGTAGCTAGTTTTGTATTCAATTGAGCTGTGATGGTTAGTGACTTTCGGCTCACTCTGTGTGTACTGGCATGTAAGTGTAAAATAATTCAGTCCCAAAAGAGGCTTCTGAAAGAAGTTCAGGTATTAACTTTACACTGTATTTTTATTGCACACGTCTGTAAACACGTTATCCATAGTGGCCCAGAAGATTGTCAGAGAATAAAACAGAATGGAAGTAAGCACAAGTTCTGAATGCCAGGAACAGTACTTTCTACTTTTAAGTGTTCCAGTCACCAATCCTAGGAATTTCACTAGATAAAGAGGAATATTCAACTAAAGTTGTTGGGTTTGAAAGTGATATAGGAAACATGAGAGATAGCTGTTAACAGCACAGCAACTAGGAAAGTCATTCCATAAGTTATGGAAACTATGATGTATTGTGTGAATACATAGCGTTGCCATAATCACGGTAAATGCATTCGAAAGACAGCGGCAAACAGTACCGAAATCACCTGACACATTGCAACCACAAGTGAGTGTGGGTGTGCTAAAAGGTGAATGTAAGCAGAGTGGAGCAGCAAGCATAAGCAAAAATTGCCTTTCTCACTGTCAGATATGCTACTCAGTGTTGTGCGGAACTATAAGCAGCTGCAGGGAATTGAGTAACACTCAAGAACGTCGTGCTCATTCTGGTATATCACAGACATGGTATTCTGGAGTGCCATCCTCGAAGGGATAGCCACACTGTCAGTGCCCAATACTACCATGACATTCTGCCTGCACCATCTGCGATTTACACTTTGGTGAAAATGTCCTCCACTGTTGGATAATGGAATTGTACTCCATGATAATCTTACAACCCACACTACAGGTGTCATCAATAATTGTGTGCAGTGATGGGAGTGGGAAGTTCTGCCCCATCGACCCTAATCACCAGACCTCAGTCCATGCGACTTTGCCGTCAGTGCACAACTGAAGAAACAATTGTGTGGGAGGCACTTAGTAAACTGGGCAGATATCCTCACGACATTGCGACAAGTGGCACACATTGATGACAATACCAGTACCATTCAACGCTTTCCTCATTGTTGGCAGTGGGATGCACTGAGGAACTATTTTGAAGGGCAGTGGCTGATTTTAATTTATTTTCATTCCTTTTTTACTTTTTCTTGATAAATGTACACGAAGTTCCAATATGTTTGTTTCATTTCACCCTTTGTTGTTACCTCCTGCAATGGAACCCTGTTTTATTGTCAGATACACCCTGCTTCACCGTGCACATCATGGAATTCACATGTAGTTTCATTATAACAGGATGTACTATAGATACCATGACTTATGGCATGACCCTCTTATATCATCACATGAGTGGCAATTATTTCAAATGGCATATCTACAGGTCGGCCCATCAATGCAAGAAGATTTTTTGCTTTCACATTTGTTGATTTTGCCAATTCAGAACCAAACTGTCACCCTCCAACCTAGCCTAGACATCAGGCTAAGATACAGACCAGTCTCTCTCACAAGGCAATGTGGGATAGGACACATTCTGAGACATCAAGGTATCACCAATTTAATATTGGATGGAATTGTTTAGGGATAGGGTGGGGGTGGGGGATAAAAAAATCAGAGGGAGACCAAGGTGTGAATACAATAGGCAGATTCAGAGGGACGTAGGTTGGAGAAGTTATTTGGAGATGGAGCAGCTTGTACAGGATAGAGTAGCATGGAGAGCTGCATCAAACTAGTCTTTGGACTCAGGACCACAACAATAAGAAGTCTACTGGATTATGACACACTGAATTCTAGCTGCAGTACAATAAACATTTTAAAATTTCACCTGTGCAATTCATAAAATTATCCTTGTAGCTTAACATCCTAAAATAAGTTACATATGTGTGTGTTTTGCCACATTTTACGTAGTAGGATTGCCATGTTTGTTACTGTTACAGATTCGGACGTGGGAAGCTGTGTCAATGTGACAGTGTCTGGGTGTGCAGCTTCTGCCGCTGAATGTGACCTGAAACGTGGAACTAATGTTGGCATCACAATATCATTTTCTGTTTGTAAGTAGGGCCTTCAATTCTGTGATGTGAAATTATGGAGAGGTGTGTGTGTGTGTGTGTGTGTGTGTGTGTGTGTGTGTGTGTGTGTGTGTGTGTGTGTGTGTGACACAGAGCATGCAAGGGGGCTGTTAGTATTTTTTCACGAGTCTTTCTCCTATAGTATGAACTAAATTTTTGGTGTCTCGACTTTAAGGTCAGCAACAAGTACTATCTGCAGGGGGCCATCATAGCACTTTGCTCTCTGCTGCAGTAGAAAACCACATTAAAGTCTCTGTCTCCTACAAATATAATGTTAAAAATCCTTACAGTTCTCTAAGCATGTCAAAAATCTGTTCTCAATTTTTATAAAGGTGGAATGTATGATTGTTCTTGAAATAAACTGCCTGACAAGAAAAAAAAAGTAAGCACCCAGAAGACATGGTTAGATGTTTCATATACATAAGCTCCATTGGCTGGTACGTAAATTATGAGAGTCGCAATTCTCTGTGATAGGTGTAATAGCCACCAGAGTTCACTAGGCAGTCCATATCAATTCAGGCAGGCTAGGAAAAGAATCTTACCTTCATAGTATCCAGTGTTATTTAATTTAGCGCATGTTAAAATCGAGGACTAAGTAAGGAACTTTTTTTTTTCTCCAAAAAATTTCTGCTGCAAGATACAGCCCTCCAAAGATGACACTGCACATACCATTTTGAAGGGGTGAAATTTGGAAAAAAAAATTAAAATGCTTTATCTCCGGAACAGTTCTAGATATTTTGTTGGCTTTTTTATTTGAAAGATAATTGCTTTATGATTACAAAGAAATCCTCCATTTGGACTTATCTCAAAGTTCTTGTACTATAGCGTTCTCAACTTTTTATATTTTATGGGATTTTTTTTTTCTCCAAGAGTGCTGATCCATAAAATTTTGATTTTTTTTCTGTTGATTAGTGCCATATAGTTCTACATTCCCTGAAAAGGAGAGCTGCCACTTTTGGGTTGAACATGTTTTATAAAAAAAAAAAAAATGTTTTTGCCATACATAAAACCTGTTTAATTACCACATTATCCCATTACAGACTCATAAAAATCAAACACTAGCCTTGTTTAACATAATTTTAGTTTTGAAAGATGAGAAAGAGACTCATTTTTCAAGCATTTTAAATGGTTCCAAAATGTATATGAAAGGTCGAAAGGCTTAAAGGTTTCGATTTTTACAACTTCTGTGCACTGTTTTGAATTGAAATTAGCCAGTCAACAAACTAAAAATGTGTTCCACTGCTTCAGTATCTTACTTTGATATAGAGTGCTGCCTTCCTGTTGAACCAATAGGAACTGGAGCACTTACAATCTACAAAACATTGTGAACAGGAAGTGAGCACTGATGGTGTTCTTGCTGTCCTTCAGCTGGAAACCTATATCCAGCAGCTGGTCCATGTCATAGCATCATGTTCACTACAGTTTTGTTTAACTCATAACTACTGTCTATAATCTCCGCAATCCACCAGTCACAGTCATACACACACGCCACATACATCCTCCTGAGGCAGTGAATCTGAATATTATCCTGTTGTTTCTGAGGTGTTGACCGAATGAATGAAATTTCTTCTTTCTTTCTCGTAAGGATACAAGGTAATTTTGTGGCTCAATATTATGTAAAAATCAACATCTATTTCTTTCAGGCACTGTTTACAATGTATATTTTTTACAGATTTTTTTGTTGGTATCAGGTTATGCAGCACCAAACATCTTACATTTTAATTTTTATAATTTTTTTCCTAATAAAAATGTTACTTTTTCTATAATTTAGTTGATTCTGCAATGAAGCTTAGGTCTACTACATAAGTATGGACTATTGCAAGTCACAGAAAAAAATTAGAACAATGCTTTATAAACTTCAGGAAATATTTGTACCTGAATTCAGAAAAATGCAACTTGTGGGAAAATATGAAGATATGAGGCCAATTAAATTGTGCCTCAGAACATTCCTGAAGCATAGTCTTCATCCTGCAGCATTTCATCATCTTCAAGCTTCCTCTTGGCTTCCCTGTTAACACTTCTTGCTTCTTTGGTAACTTGAAGAGCGACTCTTTGAGCTTCATGCACCCGTTGTGTCACATGCAAGCAATTGAACTTCCATATTAGAGCCACATTCTATGTGTAAATTTCTCAGGACTTCCAACCTTCCTATCACTCGATCATTGAAACATATCACTGCATCTAGTACACCAACTTTTAATGTCTTTAGTCCTACAAAAACATTCTTGAGTAATCTTTCCTACATGCAATGGTTGAAACTTTCATTTCCGTGTGCCCGCATGAAGACATTTACTAAGCAAAAAAAGGTCACTCAGGTCTCTGAAAATGGGTTTTATTTCATTCATAGCAGTCTCAGTAAGAGAATGCTTATGATGGTATATTTGACCACTTTCTTTTGATTTTTGGTAACCACACCAAGAATCTGCTCCTTTAGGGCAAAGTCTGTGAACAGGGTGGTCATCTGTGGACAGCTTATGAAAGTAGGTGGCCCATACAGCTTTTCTCATTGCTGTAACATCAGAGGTGCAGTTCATCTAATAGCCAGTCCATAATAAATCTGAAGAAGATCTATTTCAGTTTCTTTCAGTATGCCTCGGCCAGACAGAGGTTTTCCATCGGATAACAAATTTCCTTTAATTTATGTTTGTAGCTTCCTCAATCTAGCATCCATCCTCTTTTTTCACATGTCCACAACACTCCAGTTTTGTTACCAAGGTATCACCATAAACACTGAACTCATTAATTTTGTTGAAAGCTTTAGAGTCCCCATCGCCTAGATACTTCGTATATCTAAGTTATAAACAGGCACCAACCTCTGAAATATTTCTAGAGTTCCATCACACTCCATACCTCCACTGTAGCCATCATAATTCTTAGAACACTGATGTTAAATATATCCTTCACTGTTACCATGGCAGATGTGGCAGTACTTAGACAAGCACTCAACATCAACAGCTTTTCCATTCTCCAGAGAAGTAGCACTTAAAACACAATTCAGGGAACAATATCCACGACATTGCCATGTCCCATCAACTGCAACAGCAATGTGCCTGGTTCCACTAATATTTACAGTTTCTACTACTGCATGTTTCATAGACACTTTAGACATAACTGTCAAGGCACCTAAAAGTATTTTTATGTACTTCCTGAAACTACTGGGAGGAGGAGAAAGGTCCATCAAACCACAAAAAATTTGAGCAGCCTTTTTTCCTTTTGCTGTTGCACAGCATTTCATACACCGACTTCAAATTCATATCATATGAATTGTGCACAATTCATATCATATGAATTGTGCACAATGTTCGAAGTCATTTTTGAGGTAAATTTATTGCAGGATCTACACAGAACAACTAATTTTGGTGCTAGACCCTTCCTGCTACTTTGTTGTTCAGTTATTTCCATGCAGCGTACACCATCACATTTGTTACATTTCGCCACTTCCTTTATCAAAGAAGATAAGATGCCCCCACCATCAACAACAAATCCACTACAAACACCATCATTGTTAACACAAAAATTTGAATTACCAAGAGGTGTGCCATGTAGGAGTTTCTTCCCTGAAGAACTGATACATAGGTTTCTTTAAACAGTGTGGTGTGCATTGCTTGTGAACTGATTACCACAGAATTTCCTTTTATTGAATTTCTTGTTGCGTGGCACAGTTTGTATTTATGCACATTATAGGATATGTAGTTCTACAAATATATGTAGCTTTTGGGCAGCAAACATTCAGTAACATGTGAACAAACTGCTTCAGTGAAAGAAACGTAAATACTAGCAAAGACAGTCATTTACAGACACTAGAAACCTGCACTGTTACCAACATATTCAATGTATCACACGTGTAATCACTGGAAACACAGTTCTTTTCGAAATAATACTCGTTTCTGTAACAGAAATAAAGGGGGCATGGTAGCATGTGTGACCATAACTTTAAAATTTGGTACATATAAGTAATTTTTCGTTTCAAACAATATAATTTATATATCAATGTAATCAGGAAGACAATAGAATTTAATAAAGTCATTAAAAAATTTCGAATTTTCCATCATTTACAAGTACCCTGTATCATTAAAGTGCGTGCAATATTAGTTCGCCCATCACTTTGAGTCCAGAAATGTGTCTTCTGAATTCCTTTCAGGGGTAGTTTGTTTGGACCATTCTGCTCATGGAATTCTTCAATTTCCTCTCTGGACCAAAGAATAAGGTGCTGTGAATGTACAAGATTTCATGACTCTCATAAAATCCTCGGTATTCTAAATCGCAGCTGTATTTGGCCTGGAAAGATTGTTTTGTAGCATGGTGCTTCAGCAGGCCTCCTGCAACATCACAAGGCCAATTCCTGTGACCAGTAGCACTGTATACCCAGTCAGTTGGCACAAGCAACTTACTAAATTCGAACAGTTAGTAACGATTTTTAAAATGACTAGGAGCGCCATCAGAAATAATGAACTTCTCTGCCTCTGTTTTCAGTTGAAGAATTTTGCGCATTGCTAGCAAAGGATGTGCTGAGTCATGTCCTGTGTCATCACTTATGACTGCAACACTTCTGCTCTTGTTTTGAAAATATGTCGCTCGCGTAAAAATTGAAACATGGTCATTGCTCTACCCTTGTACTTCTTGTGGGAGAATTGCAGACCAGTTCTCAGCGAAATCACAGTGAAGCACTGAACATAGTTCTTCAGCCTGTACACAACCTTTCACTTCTGCAATGTGTTGTTGTTGCAATTTCTTTAGATGCTGGTGTGTTACTGCTTTCGATGACCATTTACCAAGTTCACCAATGAAATTGTCAAAAGCATCAGTTTTCATAATTACTTTATTTTCCTTCCATGACACATGTGTAATTTCTGCAGAGTTATCTGCTATGTCTACCATGCCAAGTGTCCATAAAGACAGTCCTCTCTTTCCAGGTCAGTCACCACATTCTTCAAACAAACAAGTCTCTCGCTTTACGTTACAGACTACTAGTGACGTCACACACCAAACCAAGGTGTCATATGTCACATACTCCAGCAAGTTCTTCAAAGTTACCACACAAAGTTCAAAATTCGTGCAGTACACACATAAACAGACATATCTAGGTGGGTGTGGAACTACCCTCTTAGTTTGTAGTGTGTAAAATTTTGATTTTCCAATATGTGAAGTTGTATAGTTGCTCTTATAAATTGCAAAAGTTTATTTAATACTGCGAGTCATGTACCTCTTCACTTTCACAACTTTTTGACCTTCAACTGTTGCAATTACAGTGTCATTTTTGTTGGCACTCTGGCGAGAATAGTCCCATTTATCTTCCAGATAAAATGACTGCACTATTTGAACTTGAGCTGCTTCTACAGGATGACCATAATAGGGATCTGGTCTTTCAAAGACTTCTTTCACAGACCTCACATTTCTTGATTTGTCTATCATGTACTTTGATACTGATGGAATGTGGTTCAAAATTGTTTTCTCTGGAATAATAGTTAATACTTGCACCTTTGCACTGTGGGGTGCACAATATTCAACAGTGGAAATGATATTTGTGAAAAATTCCTGGCAAGATGTGTAAAAGTGCTTTGGTTCATTTACTTCTGAAGATGGACTTTCTACTTTGAAGAGTGTGGTTGGATTTGCTGTAATGTATTCATCCATAACTTTAGTAATTTTTCTTCGCTTTTTGATGCCTAGAGCTTGTGACTTGACTTCACTGACCACGGTTTCTTAACAGGACTAACACGTACCTCTTTATTTGATTCGGGGTATTTCATTCTTCCTCTATTAATGCAAAATCTGCAGCATCTGCACCGTGTGAGGCTTCTCCTTGTTCAGATACTATCATTGTCGTTATTCTGTCAAAACATTTAGAACACACAAAGTCGTCAATAGAAACATCTTCCCTTCGAAACAGTCTTCAAAAGAGAACACTTATTCCCAACCTGAACAAAGTCTTTTTTGTTTGTCTTATATATCACACTTCATGAAAACACAGAACTCACTGGATGGTCTCAGATTTCTTAGAAGCCTCTTCAGTAAACAAATTAGCACTGAACGACTACTATACAGAAACCTGCAATTAACAACCACAAGAAGGAAATTATAACGAAGTTTAAGAAATAACTGCAACAATGAAAGTGAAAAGAAATAACTGAGAAACATTGTAACAAAGAAATTAGTTAGGAACAACTTCATTGGAGACATACATTACCCTTGACAGTAAAAAAAATTTAAATTAAAAACCTGTCCAGCTTAAAAGTGGAAGGTTTCCTTTACAGAGAAGGTAGTAATATATGGTACTAATCAACAGAAAAATGTTTTCTGGATTGACATTTTTGGAAAAAAAGTTTTTCTGTAAATTACAAAAAAATGCAAAAGGCGATAGTAAAAGAACTTTTACAAATATGTCAATTGTAATCGCAAAGCAATTTACTATCTTTCAAATTAAAAAAAAGAAAAAAAACTAGCTAAATATCTGGAACTGTTTCCGAAATTCACATCTGTAAAATGGTGTCCATAGTGTCATCTTTGGAAGCCTGTATTTCTGGGCAGGAATTTTTTTGGAGAGAGAAAAAAAAAAAAAACATGTTTCTTACTTACTCTTGAATTTTAACATATGCTAAATTCAATAACATCAGCGACTATGAAGGTAACCCCCCTGCCTGAAGAGATATAGATTATGCCATTAATGTATTCATGCTAAGTGTTACTTCCAGGCCTGGTGGGGTATATAAACTCATAAACAGAATCTGATGTTGATTGCTCCCTGCGAAGCCCAAAGACATTATGCATATTCATGTGCAACAGCATTATCAGCATCTGATGTAATATAAAGGGAAGACTCTGCAGGAGAGAAGCTCAGTAGCTCGGTACGGGCTTTTGGTGAAGTTTCGAGAACATACCTTCACCGAAGAGTCAAGCAGTATATTGCTCCCTCCTACGTATATCTCGCGAAGAGACCATGAGGATAAAATCAGAGAGATTAGAGCCCACACAGAAGCATACCGACAATCCTTCTTTCCACGTACAATACGAGACTGGAATAGAAGGGAGAACCGATAGAGGTACTCAGGGTACCCTCCGCCACACACCGTCAGGTGGCTTGCGGAGTACGGATGTAGATGTAGATGTAGATGTAGATGTAGATGTAGGTCTCATTGCGAGTATCCATTTGACCAGCTGGTAGTTATGCAATATAGAGATTTGTGTGGCACTTGGAGGTGACAGTGGACCGATGGTGGACTGTGTGGGGAATGTGAGGACATACATACTTCTCATCAAGCTTCCAGCTGACCACTTCTGACCACTACAAGGGAGGATCACCTTATTATTGTGCACCAAACAAATTGTAACCCCTTCACATCCTTGCCCGTCATCTGGGAACAAGTAATGGAAACCCTTCAACATTCATTGTCATCCCACACAGTTGGTCAACTGCAGATGAGGTAATTACCGTCCCACATGTAGACTGCTATTAACATCACGAGACAAATTGCTACGTTTGGAGCCATGCCATGATCGGATTGCCAGTGAATGGTGTTACATTGTGTTCAGCAACGAATCACAGCTCTACCTGGGATGACTGTCTTTGGTGAGTATGGTGGCGACATGGGGAGAGGTCACATTCTTCCAGTGTTTTTGAGAGGTGCCGTGGTGTTATTCCTGCTGACATGGTGTGGGGAGCCTTCGGATTCAACTTCAGATCACAGCTGGTAGTGATTGAGGGAAGACTGATGGCACAACTGTGTGTCACGGGCATTCTGTATCTTCATTTGTAAACTCTCGTGCCACAGCACTGTGGTCCCCCTAGGGGGCTCGCCAGTCTGGCAGGTTCGTGCTTGGCTACCTTGAAGCCTCAGGCTTTGCAGCACCTTTCCCCTTCCTTGCTGCGTGTCTATCCTCTTGCAATTCTTTTTTCCCCACCCAGGAACATGCCTGGGATGTTTTTGGGAATGTCGTGTATTTCTGTATTTTCGGTAGTCGACATCAGAACAGTCTCTCCACTGTTTTTCATTCCTTTTTTTCTTTCCTCATTCCCCTTTCCTCCCTGTGCACTCCTGAAGGCCAGCCCACCCATTTGATCCACAACAGTCCATAACAGGTGACTGGCTAACCTGTAATCCCTAGCCCTGGGTCGACAGATAGGGTTCGCACGTATCCCCTGGTACGGGCCAGGCCCAAGGAGGGATGCTTGCCTTAGCTCTACCTTCCCAAATTGCCAATTTGACCCTCTGTCAGGTGTTCGGGAGGTATGACCTGAGGCTTGAACTGTCACCTAAGGTGGGTGCGCACCCCTCTGAGAGGGTACCCCAGTTGGAAGGAGCACGCCATCGGAGATGTGGGCAATCGTGGGAGATTTCCTCACAATGAGCAAATTATCACCTTTACAGCCAACATCTACTAAATAACGGAATGAAGCTCATGATTCAAAGACCCTCCCAGCTGCAACATGGTTCTTCGTGGTTTTCCATACGGAAGACACAGTTCTTTGCTACGGTAAATCTGTATATTATTCATAAAGGTGTTGATACAAATGCTGACCCCATGAAATCTTGCTTTCGTTTACGCAATGGCACTTTATTTTTGGAGACTGCTACTGAATTTCAAGCACAACTACTGCCTGCAGCTTTGCTCTTCCATGGCTGTCCTGTTCATGTTGAGGCCCATCAAACACTGAATTCTTTGTGTGGTGTTATTTACACTAGACAGCTCGATGGTTTGACCAAGGCAAAGTCCAAATGTACCTTCCTTTTCAGGGTGTCACTGCCATCCATCGGGTGATGAAACTCTATTTCTCACTTTTGAGAGAGTGATGCTTCCATCAAAGAAGGCTATAAAGCTATCGCAGTCCGTCTCTACATTCTGACTCCCATGTGCTGCCAGTGTTATCGTTACAGCTACACTCGAATATCCTGTTGACACCTGACCAAACATGTAACCTGTGTTAAGGATGCTCACGAGGGCGATCATCTGCCTCCTTCTCGCCGCAGTATCAATTGCAAAGGCGACCATGCAGCCTCCGCCTGATATTGTCCATGTATCTCGATGAGCAGACCATCTGAGAGATCCGGGTGAAGGAAAAGTGCCATACCCGATCGCTCTCAAGTTGAAAACTCTGTGTTCTGCCATCCGGCACTTGCATTACTGTTCTTGCTACATCCTGCTCTATGAAGGAAAGGCCACACAGACATGCAGCTTCAAATGCAGCACTGTGGTTGTCAAATTGCCCAACAAACATCTGAGTCTTCCTCTGCCAACCGGAAAGTCTCCAGGAAATCAATCAATTCCTACCCTGGACTCTGCCGACTGACAAAGGGATAATTGTGATGCCTCACATCCACTTGGCCTCTGCCTCCAGGAAACAAAATTGCGTCCTCACAACTGCTTTGAGCTCTTGCAATTCTTTCTGATCCTCTTTAACCTTTTCGCTCGCGGATGGCACTCCATCTTGTGGGGGAGTCGTGCTGCTCTTATGAGATGATGTTCATAGTCAAACCCATCTCCCTGACTACACAGCTTCAAGCTGTTGCAGTCCACATTTCCCTTCCTTACTTCACCTTTTCCCTTTGTACCTTTTACACCCCTCTGTCATTCGGTGTCACCAGGGCAGACTTCATCCAGCTTATTGGGCAACTCCCTCACCCATTTCTGCTGCTCGGTGGCTTTAGTGCACACCATCCCCTTCGGGGCTCTCCTCTTGGCTGACCTTCTCAGTGCATTTAATTTAATCTGCCTTAACATGGAAGCACCCACATTCCTTTCAGACGCCATGCTCACATATTCCCATACCCAGCTTTCTCATCGTCTAGATTTGTCCATTCTCTCCGACACATATTCTAGTGACAGTTTCCCATGTGCTATCCATTTGCTGAGTCATACTCCACCTTCATGCACACCCAGATTGCAGCTTTCTAAGGCCATCTGGAAGCTTCATTCATCTCTGGTGACCTTTGACGAACAACATCCACTCATGATGATCAGGTAGAATATCTTACAAACATTATCCTTACTGCCACAGAACCTTCCATTCCTCTCACTTCCTCTTTACTGCTCTGTATTCTGACCCTTGGTGGACTGAGACATGTCGTGGTGCAGTTCCTGTGCAGAGATGTTCTCTCTGCAATTTTAACCAACATTCTATGATGGCAAGCTCCATTCGTCATAAGCATTTTCATGCACAGTGCCGTCACGTTCTATGAGATAGCAAAAAAGCTAGCTGTATTTCATTTAGTAGTTCTTTTAACAATTGCACTCCCTTTTCTGTTATGTGACAGCTCTCTGGGACCAAGGTCCATCTGCCAGATTTCTGGCATGGCTGTAGCACATAATGTCATAGTGGATCCTTATGCTATTTCCAATTGGGCCACTATTTTGCGGAGATTCAAGCTCCTCCCAATATTACTAGGGCTTCCTCAATTGGAAATGAGTGCTGGGGCGATACCCTTCTCTTCTCAGAATTTAGAGTGCTACAGTGGCGTCTTTACTATGAGGGAGCTAGAATGTGCTCTCACTTCATCCCCATACTCCGCCTCAAGGCTGGACGATGTTCACACTCAGATGTTGCAGAACCTTTCTCTTGAGGGCAAACACTTTCTCCTTCATACGTACAATTTGCATCTGTTCAGAGGGCACATTTCTCAGACGCTGATGTGAAGCCACTGCCACATCCGTACCTAAGCTCAATATGGACAAACACATTCCTTTTAGTTATCACCCCATTTCTCTCACCAGCTGTGTTTGCAAGGTGATGGATCGTATAATTCATGCCCGGCTGGTATGGTGGCTCGAGTCTCTCAATGTACTAAGCACTGGACAATGTGGATTTCGCAGTTGACCAACTTGTGACTTTGTCAACCCATGCATGAATGATTATCTGCAGAAATACCAGACTCTGGCCGTGTATTTTGATTTGGAGAAAGCCTACCCACCTGCTGGAGGACTGCTATCCTCTGTACTCTCTACATGTGGGGCTTCCATGAGCACATACCCCAATTTCTTCAGGAATTTTTAAAAGACGAAGTTATCAAAAATATGTGTGGGTTCTGCCTTCTTGGCTACCTCTAACCAGGAAAACAGTGTGCCTCAGGGCTCCCTCCTGAGCATCATGCTCTTTGCTGTCGCCATCAACTGTGTTACGGCCTGTCTCCTGCTGGGCATCTCTGGCTCCCTTTTCGTTGACGATTTTGCCATCTATTGCTGTTCTCCCCGCACTTGTCTCCTGGAGTGCCATTTTCAGCATTCTCGATCATCTTTAGTAGGAGAGTATCAACAGTAGTTTACTCTTTTCCACTAACATAACAGGTTGTATGAATTTGTGGTAGCACAGTTGTTTCCTTCCACAATCTTTACATTTTGGGCCTGTCTCTCTTTCATTTGTTGAAACTACGAAATTCCTAGGGCTCGTGCTCAATAGGAAACTTACTTGATCCTTCCACATGTTGTACTTGTCTTACCTGGCCATCTGCTGTACTTAGTCCCTCAATGCCCTACCTTTCCTCTGCAATACTTCCTGGGGAGCAGACTGGACCACCCTCCTCTGTTTCTACTTGTCCCTTGTCTGTTCGAAACTATGTTATGGCTGTTTAGTTTATGCATCTGCACGTCCATCCCTCTTATGCCATCTCAATACTATCCACCATCGTGGCATCCGTTTGGCCACTGGTGCCTTTTACACTAGCCAGGTTGAGAGTCTGTATGCAGAAGCTGCGAACTACTTCTGTCGTACAGCTGTGAGTTTCTCCTCAGCATGCTGTTTGTCTGCCATGCCTGGGCACCCATCCTATGCCTCCTCCTTCAGTGACTCGTTTACTGCCAGTATCAGGTGTATCTCTCTTCTGTTACCTCCTGGAGTTTGATTTTGGCTTTTTCTGCAGCAGCGTAACTTCATGCTACGTGCCGCTTTGCCAGTGGGTGTGAACCCTTCAGCACCTTGGCATCATGTGGTGGTCTGTGTTCGCCTTTGCCTTCATTAGTTTCCTAAGGGCAGTACTGCAGCCTCGCTCTGTCACGTAAGTCTCTCGACCTTCACACAAAACTTCGCAAGTGCTTTTGAGTACGCTGATGGTTCTCGGACTGACCTTGGTCATTGGCACTGACGTTTCTCCATATTGCCTTCCGGAACACTGTTCAGTATTTACAGCGGAGCTCTTCGCCCTCTATCAGGCCACTCACTACATTGGGAGAGACAGGCTTTTCAGTTGTCACCTGCTCCGACTCTGTGCCCTTCAGTGCTTCTGTGTTTCTGTGCCCTTCAGTGCTTCTGTGTGCCGTACACTGTGCATCCCTTAGTGCAACATGTCCAGGAAAGCTGTCACTTACTCACTCCTGATGGAGCCATTGTGATGTTTGTGAGTGCCTGACCACGTCAATCTAACAGGAAAAAGAGGCTGCTAATGCTGCTGCCAAGGCTGCAGTTCTCGTACCTCAGCCTGCTAATTTTTACATTCCCTCCGATGATATCTGTTGCTATCTGTCAGCAGGTGGTGTCACTTTGGCATCACCACTAGTCCTCCCTTCATGGGAAAAATCTCGGGGTTATTAAGCCTCTCACAGCAGCTTGGACCACCTCCTCATGGCGCTCTCAGTGAGGAGATCATTTTAACTAGTTTGTGTATTGGGCACTCTCTTTTAGCTATCGCCACATGTTATGTGGTGCTCCCCCACTACTTTGTGCTCATTGCACTCAACGTGGTTGGCCATTTCCTGCCCTTTTTTAAAAATCCTTACATTCTCACTTATGTTTGCCATCTGAGTTATCGGCAGTTTTAGAGAACAATGCGGGGGCAGTCGATCATGTTTTACTTTTTTTATGTCGTAGCAATATGGCGGATGACATTTAATCTTTAGGTTAGGACCTCCGTTTCTCTATGGCGCATTTTATTTATCTTGCTCCAAGTCCCTGTTTTTAGTTATCATCCCTTCTGTCGATTGGGCTTAACATGTAGTCATTTTTAACTCCTTTTTTTGTCTTCATGTTCTATGTTTCTGAAGTGGGCACATGTGACCCTGCTTGTTTCTACCTGTTAAAAAAATAACAATGCCATGGTGCTATTTTCCAGCAGGTCGGAGCTCATCCACACATGCCATGCATGCGTATGAACTGTCTGTTTGATGGTAAGGTACACTCAAGCCAGCGAGGTCCCAATACCTGTCCTAGACATAACATGTGTGTTACCAGCTCGGACTTATACTCGTCCCTGTGCCAGCAGTTTCAGGCCAACTTGCCTTTGGAGAGGAGGCATCTGCTTTGACAGCCTTATCAACTTAACTGGTGCATGCATCTAGGGTGGTAGTGCAATGCCATATTGATAAGTGAGCTCTTACTGCTGAGTTATTAAAAAATTTGAATCGATTTCCTAGTCACTAAAATAACATCACATATCCCGTCAACCCATGAAGTTTAGTTTCATTTTATCCTTCCCTTCCGAGTGCTTCATTCTTTCTTTTGTCAGGCGTAGCTAAATTTTTTTGCATTTGGAAAAAGTTTCCTATTAGAGGATTGGCAGGCACAATGCTTTGCACAGTGGAAGTGACAACACAGTAGGAGCTGACAATGAAAGTTCAGTTGCCATTTGTGTATTTCTGATGGGAGCAGTCCAGCCCGCACACTGGGAACTGCCGTCTGCTTTAAGTAGGATGGTAAATAGCATTGTTGTTACTATTGTTCTTCTGCTTCTGGTAAAACCAATATGTGGACTCTGAATCTTTTTGACTCTGTATCAAAGCATAGTGCATCTTGATATTTCTTTTATTGTATGAGCTGTTGATACATTTATTTCTATTTGCATCTAATACTTCATTGAAAGTGCTCTTGTCATATTTGTCACTGAGGCAGTCATTTTTTCCATTTACAGATTTATATTGGGATGAATGTACTTTTTAATAAAAGTCACTTCAGTGTATTAATTAATATGAAAATAATTAGTAGTGACAACATCTGGTGGTACCAGGGGTAGTAAATTGGACCATAAATGTGTGAATTTGACTGGTTGAGGTGCAGACAGTGACAAGGAAAAGACTGTTACACATTGAGCTGGCCAAAGCCTTCTTCAGAAAAACGCATGCGTGCGTGCGTGGGGGCGCGCGCGCGCGGCCACACACACACACACACACACACACACACACACACACACTATCTGCAGCTGCTATAAGCAGAATGCAACTGTCACATTGAATAAAAGCAGCAATTCAGAGGGTGGCAGAAGTAGTGGGCGGATACATTGGGCACATCTTGCAGCTGGGTCTTCTGTGGGGATATGATCCCTGTGGCAAGAGATTGGATTGGGAGTGGTATAGGGATTGACTAGCATGTTGTGGAGGTTAGTTGTGTGACGGAACACTACTTCAGTAGGTATGGGAAGGATCATGGGTAGAATGATTTCAGGGCATGAGGATAGTTAATGAAAGCCCTGACAAAGGATCTGGTTCAGTTGTTCCACTCTGTACTGTGTAGCAAAAGGGGTGCTCCTTTGTAGCTGGTTCTGGGTGGAGGGAGGACGTGTGTGTGTGTGTGTGTGTGTGTGTGTGTGTGTGTGTGGTTGGTTGGGGGGGAGGGGGTATGGCAAGGGAAATCTGTTTGTGGATTAGGTCTTGAGGATTATACCTGACTGTGAAGGCCTTTGTGAGACTTAGTAAAGAAAGAGGTGTTATACTGTTACTGACTGTTGGCACAAGAGCATATGCCTGGAGAGAAAAGGAGGGGAGAGAGAGAGAGAGAGAGAGAGAGAGAGAGAGAGAGAGATAGAGAGAGAGAGAGAGAGAGAGAGAGAGTTTGCAACTGTATTGCACCTGTAATATTGTGCAAGCCACATTGTTCCTTGTAAAATTCTTAGTGTTTCAACTGAGATACAGAAAGAGGCAAAAACAAATAGCTTCTATAGCATGCTCTTGGGGATGGACTAATATTATCACAATTACATGTGAAAGAAAAAATTCTCTACTGATTGTGCTTTGGCTACAATTTTTAACAAAACGAATCAAAAACAAAACAAAATTTTCATCATCATTTAATTGCTTTTGCTTTGCTGAAGCCAGAATAAAATTGATATTGGTGCAAATGTCACACGCACAACTTGATTAAAAAAGGACATACCTGTGGCTGCAGATGGACAAGTGCACATTCAACTAACATCACAAACGGGTTTGAAAACATCTGAAAAATAGATGCAAGGTTGACAATGTCCTGAAAAAGATTCGGAAAACTGTTCCTGTATTTCTTCCAACACCAAAACAAATTCTACACACTTTTTTAACACTAGAGAGATTAGGGAAATGGGTGGTCTTCTTTTGCTATCCTTCATGCTGCTGCCACTGCTGTCCCCCTATCTACAGGTCTCCCTCTTGCCCAAGAATATACCAGTTGACGTCCTGGACCACTGACAGACACTGCAGTGATTTAAACAACACCCTTCAGACCTCTTCACTTAAACGTCTCCATGCTAAGGCTCCGTACCATATTTAGTAGAGTAGAAAGGAACATTGTATTTCCTCCCTGGTGACGTATGCCTCTTCATTGCAGGTTTGGTTCGAGCTCCGTAGCCTTCTGGGTTGCGAACAACAGTCAACTGTCTACGGTCTTAACCTCCAAGGTGCTCTCTGCACTGATCTATTGGTCCTTGCAGAACACCTCGTGACACACTTTGTGACAGCATCAGCATCAGCATCCTCCTCCTGTCCTGCTACCTTTCTCTGGCAGAAATGCCGAGTTAACAGACCCTTCCCCCTCCGTTTCAGCCAGCACCATGCTGAGCCCTATAATGAACCCTTCACTGAATGGGAATTCTTGCAGGCTCTTACCTCTTCATGAGACGTAGACCCAGGCCCGGATTCCATCCGCAACCAATGATGGAACACTTAGACATTCCCCAGAGGCGATATCTCCTCAGGGTCTTCAGGTGCATTTGGCTCACGGATGCTTTTCCGCCACAATGGCAAGACAGTATAGTTATCCTCGTCCTTAAGCCCGGGAAGAACCAAATGTCTCTTGACAGCTACTGCTCGATTAATCTGACAAATGTACATAGTATACTGCTAGGGAGGATGGTTCAGAATATGTTGGATACTTGAATTTCGGGACTTTTTGTCCCTGTATCAGAGTGGCTTCTGGGGTGGACGATCTCCAACTAATCATCTACCCAGGTTGGAAACGGCCACCCAACTGCATCCACCTTTCCCATTAAATCATATGGTAATAGCTTGTCACCATTCAGCATCTTACTGATTCAGTTCAAGTGTGTAATCAAGTCAATTAAAAATGCAAGATCTGCATTTCATCTCAGATCTTCTAGCGCTGATTCGTGCTTTCCTTTTTCCTTTATAAGTCTTAACTTGAAAAATCATTCCATGTGTGTCACTCGACTTAGTAAATCACATCTCCATACTGTTTCTGTAGTTCCATCAAAAACTGTTTGCCCTAGTATGTAAATAATTTAATTGCTTCTGTCAGCCTCTGCAGAAGTGATAGAGCTTTTAACAGGGTCCTGTTTGTTCCTCATTATGGACTAGTCTTAAAAATGAAGCTGTAAAAATAAGATATTAGAATTTCTGTATGTATGTGAATTCACAGCAATGCTTAAAAGTTAAAACTGTCAAGCTTCTGAACTATAGTTGTCATCAAAGTTCAGAGCATCATTACATGTACTTTAATAAACTGTTTCTTGATATGTAACTGATTTTTTTCCACAGCTGAAGACACAAGTGATGTAAAGGCTATTGTGCATGGAATACTGGGTGGAATCCCTATTCCATTCCACATACCAAATCCTGATGCTTGCCAGAACTGTGGTTTAACATGTCCTCTACATAAGGGAGGTACTTACACCTATTTCGAGAAACTGCCCATTAAGCGGACATACCCCCAGGTCAGTGACAATATAGTATGTATATTAGTGGTACTTTGTCTGTAAGTAGCATCATATGTTACTTGAGGGAATACATTCGAGCAAGTTAACACAAATGTTTTCGTGTTGAACATTTACAATCCTTCGAAATTTTTACTAGTATGACCTTTTTATATGACTACCTTTATCTCTTAGTGCTAATTTAATTTGTAAATATAGCTGCAAAAATGTTGTGACAACATTTGTAACTCTCCCACACAGGGGGGGGGGGGGGGGGGGGGGACAGAACGAATCGCACTAGTTTTGTATAACACCATCTCTAACCTCGATAATGGGCTTATATCGACAACAAAGTGTGTCCAGAAGTTTCTTTAGGTGAGCCATATTCAGCTGAAACCACTCATTGAGGATCAGATTCTGTAGAACTACTGATTTGCAGGAACATTGAGTACTAGGTTTCACCTTCTCTTTCAAATTTCTCGGGCATTTTCTAAGGAAATAATATCAGGTTATTTAGTGGGTCAGTTGAGGTGTAAAAGGGTGCCAGGGTGTTCGTCAGGAACGTGTGCATACAGCCCTGTGAACGTGGCTGCCTTGTACAGAAAATGGGAATGTCCACTGCATGCCCAACATGAATTTATATAAGGAATGACAACTTGTGGTCACAGAATGTTCAAATAAACATCCTGGTAGCTGTTCATGGTAACCTGATTGAGTGGTGCCAGCTGATAGTACCAAAAACACCCTCAAAGCTACACAGAACCATCTCTGGCCTGAAAAACTCTCACCCCACATACTACAGGTTAAAAACCTCACTGGGTCACCATGCGTGCAATGCATTGAATAATCCCAAGGTACCAGACTCGAGACGTCTATTGCATGCAGTTCCCTGCACAATTTTTGCTCGGAAACTGGTTGAGATGGACTTGCATTTACTGTCAACAGCCGTTTTTGTTGAATTTGAAACTAATTGTCATAGAGGCTGCGTGAAGTCGTTTGCAGCCCCTGTTAGTTAGGATCTTTTCTCGGCCACTGTTCTCACCCGGGTGAGAATGGTGTACCATTCCTTGAACAGTCTGCAGGTATACACAAACTATTTGGGCAACTTCCTTCATGGTGTGGTGTGCACGTTCACTCTGTTGCGGACCTGTCTTACTGCACTCGTGCCATGCAGCTTGCTGGTGCATACATACATACATACTGCTTCACTGCTGTGATTTGTGTCAGCAGTGCAGAGTCACATTATTACATTGTACCAGGTCTGCAATCTCTACAGTGCTTCAAATTGATGAATATACTCTTTCAAGGAGATGGCTGATATATTGCCCCATGTGCTTGTATTGTTTAGTGAAATTTACTGAATTGTCATTTTCAAAGGCTGTGTTAATTCCCACAAATGTTGGATATATTGACTGGATTTCAATTTCTTGTACCTCTTGGCATTTCAAAATACGTTACTTCCAGGACTTGGCAATTGGGGTTCTGTGCTCCAGTTCTGCCAAACATTTGTACATTCCTTACTGAAATAATGACATGTATGAGTCAGCCAGATGATGATGATGATGATGATGATGATCAAAAATGTTGTCTGCCATAATGGAATTAGGCTGGTCACAGGGCTTTTATGACCAGCCACTCTGCCAGGCACTTCAGGGTGAATTGTAGAGTTTTCGTGTAGATGCAGAAACCTGAGAGCAGATATATCAACAAAAGGGAGTGCAGAAGTTGCTATGTAACAATCCCCCTATGGCTAGTTACCTTGCTGTCAGGTCAATGTTGTGCAACTCTGGGAGTGGCTGGTGGTGGGGGACCATATGAAGTCAGTAAAAGAAACTGTTCGGCTGTGTCAAATCTTGTACCAGCAACACAATCATTCAGAATAGAGCATTACCATTTAACAAAGGTTTACGTACTCCAGCAGTAGAACCCTTCACTTTGCTTATTTGCTCTGTATATTACAATGTAATGGAGTGTTTTAAAAGTGAATTAAAATCAGTCTTGGCTCCAGTAAAATGTTTATAGGCAATGGTAACTGGTTTTGATCAAAATGTGTCCCCTGTTCAGGCATATTACACCATGATGGCAGGTGGTGGCAAGGAATGGAGCAGATATTGTGGATCCATGAACATCAACTGACTTTCGTTGATCCATAGTATCTGCTCCATTCACTGCCTGCCTTCATGGTGTAATGTGATTTGAATGTGGTCACATGTTTCATCAATACTACCAATATTCTCCACGAGAAATGTTCTCAAAAATAATTAATAGACAGTATTTTATAATCTGTAAGATGGGGAAAAAGAAAGTTTAAGTGGACATCTGCCCTCTATTTTAACTGATGCGACTAGTGTGGAAAAACTTCAAAATATTTTGCTGATTTTTAATCTATGCTGTTTCTAGTGTGTTTGAGAGGGACTGGCACATCTTTATGACCTCACCCACCGATGTTTGTCTACTGTACATTAAGTCCTTTGTACTGAGTATGATGAAGTTTTGGGCCTGACGTTTCTTTTTTTCCCCTCCCAGGCATCAGTCTACTGACGGGTTTGATGCAATTCTCTTCTGTTCCGGTTTTCCCACAGTCCATGTTTCACTACCATACAATGCTGTACATCCTCAGAAATTTCTTCCTCAAATTAATGCCGGTATTTGATATTAGGAGACTTCTCTTGGCCAGAAATGCCTTTTTTGCCATAGCGAGTCTGCTTTTGATGTCCTCCTTGCTCCGTCCGTCATTGGTTATTTTACTGCCTAGGTAGCAGAATTCCTTAACTTCATTGACTTCGTGACCATCAATCCTGATGTCAAGTTTCTAGCTGTTCTCATTTCTACTACTTCTCATTACCTTCGTCTTTCTCCGATTTACTCTCAAACCATACTGTGTACTCATTAGACTGTTCATTCCGCTCAGCAGATCATTTAATTCTTCTTCACTTTCACTCAGGATAGCAATGTCATCAGCGAGTCGTATCATTGATATCCTTTCACCTTGTATTTTAATTCCACTCCTGAACCTTTCTTTTATTTCCATAATTGCTTCCTCGATGTACAGATGGAAGAGTAGGGGCGAAAGGCTACAGCCTTGTCTTACACCCTTCTTAATACGAGCACTTCGTTCTTGATCGTCCACTCTTATTATTCCTTCTTGGTTGTTGTACATATTGTATAAGACCCGTCTCTCCCTATAGCTTACCCCTACTTTTTTCAGAATCTCGAACAGCTTTTATATTGTCGAACATATCCTATGAACGTGTCTTGATTTTTCTTTAGCCTTGCTTCCATTATTAGCCGTAACGTCAGAATTGCCTCTCTCGTGCCTTTACTTTTCCTAAAGCCAAACTGATCGTCACCTAGCGCATTCTCAATTTTCTTTTCCATTCTTCTGTATATTATTCTGTAAAGCTGTTGAGCAGCTGTTAAGCTGATTGTGCGATAATTCTCGCACTTGTCAGCTCTTGCCGTCTTTGGAATTGTGTGGATGATGCTTTTCCGAAAGTCAGATGGTATGTTGCCAGACTCACATATTCTACACACCAACGTGAATAGTTGTTTTGTTGCCACTTCCCCTAATGATTTTAGAAATTCTGATGGAATGTTATCTATCCCTTCTGCCTTATTTGACCGTAAGTCCTCCAAAGGTGTTTTAAATTCCGATTCTAATGCTGGATCCCCTATCTCTTCTAACTCTACTCCTGTTTCTTCTTCTTTCACGTCAGACAAATCTTCACCCTCATAGAGGCTTTCAATGTATTCTTTCCACCTATCTGCTCTCTCCTCTGCAATTAACAGTGGAATTCCGGTTGCACTCTTAATGTTACCACTGTTGCTTTTAATGTCACCAAAGGTTGTTTTGACTTTCCTGTATGCTGAGTCTGTCTTTCCGACAATCATATATTTTTTGACGTCTTCATATTTTTCCTGCAGCCATTTCGTCTTAGCTTCCCTGCACTTCCTATTTATTTCATTTCCTCAGCGACTTGTATTTCTGTATTCCTCATTTTCCTGGAACATGTTTGTACTTCCTCCTTTCATCAATCAACTGAAGTATTTCTTCTGTTACCCATGGCTACCTTCTTTGTACCTATGTTTTCCTTCCCAACTTCTGTGATGACCCGTTTTAGAGATGTCCATTCCTCTTCAACTGTGTTGCCTACTGCACTATTCCTTATTGCTGTATCTATAGCGTTGAAGAACATCAAACGTATCTCGTCATTCCTTAGAACTTCCGTATCCCACTTCTTAGCGTATTGATTCTTCCTGACTAATGTCTTGAACTTCAGCCTACTCTTCATCACTACTATATTGTGATCTGAGTCTATATCTGCTCCTGGGTACGCCTTACGATCCAGTATCTGATTTCGGAATCTCTGTCTGACCATGATGTAATCTAATTGAAATCCTCCCGTATCTACCGGCCTTTCCCAAGTATACCTCCTCCTCTTGTGATTCTTGAACAGGGTATTTGCTATTACTAGCTGAAACTTGTTACAGAACTCAATTAATCTTTCTCCTCTTTCATTCCTTGTCCCAAGCCCATATTCTCCTGTAACCTTTTCTTCTACTCCTTCCCCTACAACAGCATTCCAGTCGCCCATGACTATTAGATTTTCGTCCCCCTTTACATACTTCATTACCTTTTCAATATCCTCATACACTTTCTCTATCTGTCCGTCTTCAGCTTGCGACGTCGGCATGTATACCTGAATTATCGTTGTCGGCGTTGGGCTGCTGTCGATTCTGATTAGAACAGTCCGGTCACTGAACTGTTCACAGAACACACCCTCTGCCCTACCTTCCTATTCATAACGAATCATACACCTGTTATACCATTTTCTGCTGCTGTTGATATTACCCGATACTCATCTGACCAGAAATCCTTGTCTTCCTTCCACTTCACTTCATTGACCCCTACTATATCTAGATAGAGCCTTTGCATTTCCCTTTCCCTACCAAGTTCAAGCTTCTGACATTCCACACCGTGACTCGTAGAACATTATCCTTTCGTTGATTATTCAATCTTTTTCTCACAGTAACCTCCCCCTTGGCAGTCCCCTCCTGGAGATCCGAATGGGGGACTATTCCGGAATCTTTTGCCAATGGAGAGATCATCATGACACTTCTTCAACTACAGGCCACATGTCCTGTGGATACATGTTACGTGTCTTTAATGCAGTGGTTTCCATTGCCTTCTGCATCCTCATGTCGTTGATCATTGCTGATTCTTCCGCCTTTAGGGGCAATTTCCCACCCCTAGGACAAGAGAGTGCCCTGAACCTCTATCCACACCTCCGCCCTCTTTGACAAGGCCGTTGGCAGAATGAGGCTGACTTCTTATGCCGGAAGTCTTTCGGCCGCCAATGCTGACAGTTTACATTATCTAAAACTGGGGGGAGGGATGGATGGATGGATGGATTGATTGATTTTAAGAAATGATTTTAAGAAATGATTTTAAGAGATATTTTATTCTTTGTTGTTTTTAAGCACACATGTAAGATCTGAGAAAGGGTATTACAAATCTTGTTATAGTATGTCCATGCTAACACTATTTAACACTATCATCATTTACATAATTTTTGAAACCCAGAGTTTTTTTATTTTATTTTTATTTACTTTTTTTGGGGGGGGGGGGGGGAGTGGCAAAACAGATAAATGTGTTGTGTTTTGCTGCCCCACTTCATCAACACCATGTTCTTATTACTGGTTTGTTCACTTTGTGAAATCATTTTTGCAGGTATCTGTTGAGGTGAAATGGCAGCTTGAGGACAGTAATGGCAAAGTAATCTGCTGTGCCCTGATCCCCAGTAGGATTAAGTGAGGCTACGGGTGGTTACAGTGGCTAAAATTTGGCTGTGATGTTCGTCCAAGCTCACGGGGAAGATAAATTCCTTAGGACACCTGTCATCATTGTTCCAGTTACCCTCCTTCATTAAGCAGACGTATGTGTTAAGACGACGATGACAACTATGATGGTAACCTGTTTTTCCCCTGTAATATCTTTCATATGAACATGCTGTAGTTAATGCCACAATTGCCCTGTGAGGAGGAGTAAACTGGAATTTTATCAGGCATACAATGATTTTATTCAGATTAATATATTTTTTGTATAATTCCTCTTAATATAGTTTGGAAATAAAATGTTTTAGCCTGAAAGTCTGCGATTTATCAAATTTCTTATTGTGTCAGTGATGATGCTTCTTGTTGTCTGTACACGTATAAACAAACTTTATAATATTGATATTCCACATGTTCAAGTGTACATTTTAGAGAACTATTTTTCTTGTAAATGAGAATAAATGTAATGTTTCTCAAAATTGTATAGCATTTGAAATGTAGAAAATTTCCTCTACACTAACCTTTGACACAAAACACGCGATCTAGTGTCATAACTGCTCTCCGTGATAAGGGCTACATTTCTGTACTTGGATGACACTCTCTAGGTTTACCAGCTCTCATTTTAGTGGGCTCTAAATGCAGAAGTTGCCACATAAGCACAATACAGCACACATGCCGTACATGAGATTTAATGTGTGGAGGTTTATCATTTATTCTACACATTAGTGAAGCAGCCCTCTAGAGTGTTGTATAAATAAAATAAAAAGTTTTTACTTAGCTGATAACAGTAGCCATACGCTTGTAAGGGTAAGTAGTGTGCCCTTTGCTTCCTCTGGCCCTTGAACTGAGTTACCCTTCAGCTTTTAGAGGGAGCTACAGTTTTATGTGGACTCAAAACCACTGTGTGTGTCTCGGCATTTTCGTATTAACAAATCATTGGTGGAAGTGAAAAAGTAGTTCAGGGACAGAAAAATCTTATGACTGAGTGGTGACTGAACCGCAGTCCTCAGAATCAGTCGCTTGACATTTAGCTATCTGGCTCCTCATTGTTGATCTGCATGGTAACTAGTTCTGCTAGGAAACTCCACAGTGGAATGGAAGCTTTTGATAACTATTAGGACCCACAAACTACTATTAAACAGTTTTATCATTGTTAGAAAACTTTGTAAAAGTTTGAAGATTAACATTTCTACTTATGATTGCTAACAAATGTCAGATAAACAGTGTTCAAAAGTTACATAAAGAATTGTTACCCACACCTCATCAAATGTTTTACAGTTACAAGCAAGTTCTTGAAATTGTATGTTTCTGAAGAGTGAACACTCTTTTGGGACAGTGTGAGATCCTTTAAAGTGTTCTTATTCTTAATATTGAATTTGTGAACTGAGCTTCTGTTGAATTTCTTTCTTCTTTGGTATATCTGTCTTAACAAGAAGTATCAACTGGGTGCTGTATGCTTTCCTTTGTTCTGTGCCTGTTCCGGTAATCTGTTCCAGCTCTTCCTTCCCCCCCCCCCCCCCCCCCTCTCTCTCTCTCTCCCTCTCTGCCTCTCTCTCTCTCTCCCCCTCCCTCTCCCCCCTCCCCCTTCCCCTCCCTCCCTCCCCCCCCTTCCCCCCTTCCCCCTCCCCCTCTCTCCACCCCTCCCCCCACTTGCAATCATTCCTTTGATGTGTCTTCATTGTGCACAATTTCTGGGCAGTATGTCCCAGCCGAGACATTTTCTTCATTCTTACTGTTTCTGACAGTTTCCATTCCTCTTCTATTACAAGGGGAGTGCTTGACCTCAAATTTCCAGAACCACACAAAAATGTGCTTATATTATAAATTTATTATTCTAAAAATGGTCATGAACAAAACTGCACATTTTGCCATGAGAGACATTAGAATGAACGTGAAGAAACAAAATATCAGTGTAATAGGACAGCTTGTGGTTTTTATGTGTAATACCTGTAGAGAATGAGCATTAGGTGAAGCGGTTTCCTTCTTTGGGCTGACACTCTTCAACTGCCAAACAAAGATCAGTCAAATCCTCACTATCATGTTTACTAAGTTCGTTACATAGCTCCTGGTCACACGTACGAAATCATTTGGCCAAACAATTGCAAACATAACTTTGTAAAGAAACCACTGCACACAGCACACTGAGTAACATGGACAGCAAAATGGCTTATTACAAATCCATGTCCTTCCTACAGAACAATCAACCAGGAAAAATGTGGAGTAGGATGTGCAGGCTGTCAGACTATCACTTTCGTCTATGAACAGCTTATCGGCGGCTGTTGTATGACTGAACTCGTAGTGAGGGCACAGGTTCATTGGTCCATCAAATGGTATGTGTCATGCTTAAAGGGTTAAGGTTTCTACTGCCTCAGCTTGTGTATTTTAATCACATTTGGCTTATATTTTCCACAGAATATAAATATTCTTTCATTTGTCAAAGACAAAGTTAAAGTGTAGGAATTCTATGTACGTCTAGTAACCCTATGTGTGAATTCACTCAGTGTGTTAAAGATCATTGGAAAGTAAGGGATTGTGCCAAAATGTAGGAAATGGGATTCTGGAGGGACATCTGTAAATTTGCCTCGTACTATTTGTTTTATGTGATACATAAATTGCAAATTATCTGTGTGTTTACATTATTTGTATTATTTTTTTTTTAAAAAAAAGAAGCTTTGCCATTCTTTACATGAGAAGATCGTAGCTTCCACCCCCTTTAGAAATATAAAACTTAACTGCAGTTCAGGCTAGTCAATGATCAAGAAGACATAGTATGGCTCTACATTCTTAGGAGAGGGTTGTACACAGCTATGCATATGTCCTAATAACAGCACCAGCTTGCTAAAATAGGTTGTAGCAGGTAATAACCAACAACACATACAAGGCTAAACATACATTACAAAAATAAATATTATAAAGTAAATGGTAAATTGGTGGAAACAAATAAGTAAATAAATGTCTACACAATGGGAAAGTTACATTAAAATGCAAAAGATACAATGGCCATGCATCAAGTAACTAAAAAGTGAAGTGAAGGCAATAGAATTGTGGCTGGGTGCAGTTAAGATAGTGTGAATAGTGAATAAGACTTGACAGAGTCCCCAACTAAATATGCCACTATGAAAGCATAA
This sequence comes from Schistocerca gregaria, assembly GCF_023897955.1. Classification (NCBI taxonomy): domain Eukaryota; kingdom Metazoa; phylum Arthropoda; class Insecta; order Orthoptera; family Acrididae; genus Schistocerca; species Schistocerca gregaria. Next base: position 122,408,889 of record NC_064928.1, on the reverse strand, counting down.
CCAATGACAACAAAGTCTTGGCTATACAATAAAGTTCATTAGTGATGCTGCTTCACTGCATGCAGTACATCATCAAGAACAACAACTGCCACTTAAACAAATTTACAGCCCTTGAAAGTAGTGTGAAATTTTAAGTCTACATATGCTGCTCTTAAATTATAACCCCAGTGTGGCTGACTTGGTATCCAGTTCAACTTATACTGGAGGCTGCCAACCACTCCAAATTCTCACCCACCACAAATGAGTGCTTGCCAAAACACACAAAGGTTGTTCAAATGACGTTTACTACAATAAGTATATTAAAAACAATGATTCCATTACTTACCAAGTGGGAAAACGCTGGTAGATAGGCACAATTAAAAAACCCACACAAACACACATCCATGCACACATATACACACACAATCAGACAAATTTAAACGAATTACTCCTTACCCTCTCCCTTAAAACCCACATCCTTTCATCTTTCCCTCTCCTTCCCTCTTTCCTGATGAAGCAACCGTGGGTTGCGAAAGCTCGAAATTTTGTGTGTGTGTTTGCGCTTTTTTTGTTCTTTTTCTTTTATTTGTTTTTTATGTTGTGCCTATCTACCAGCATTTTCCCCCTTGGTAAGTCGTGGAATCTTTGTTTTTAATATATTTTTCCCATGGGGAATGTTTCTCTCTATTTTATTTACTACCAGAAGTTCTACACAATGTGTCAATTTCTCTCAGACGGAGGGTGGTAGACAGAAATTAGTGCGTGACTGATTTCTTCTATCTTGAAGAAAAAAAGAGAAAAAAATTTCCAGGTTTTTAGGTGAATTGTGTTCCACTGTCGGACAGGATTGTCTTAGGTACACCAACATTTGGAAAATAGTCTCCCTTAATTTTTGAAATGGTGATCTTACTTGATGCCTTCTTGATTGAGAACAGCTTTACAAACTTTGAAAATAAATGTACAACATACATAAATGTAACAGAAGCTGATCCCTAGTTTTTGCTCATAGTCCTTGGATATCCACTGCTACAAGATCCATTAGTTTCTTTGGTACAATGTTCTGCACGAGCACTGTGCATGTTGCATTATCAATTTTAACACTCTGGCATCTATCACCAGTTGCAAATATTTTCTTGCCCTTCTCGCAAATTATGAAAATACACATATTCCTGACTCCTTTGAATACATTTTAAAGCCCCACAATCACTGGGTCTTTCATGTACATAGTAAAAACTTCCAGATATTGATGAGATCAACATATCAGATTGTCACTATCGACACTAGTTCTTCCAAAAAGAATTCATGTCTACACTTTGTTGTACTGACCGACCTTTTCCTCTCCCTTTGTTCCTGTGTTGTTTTTACTAATTTCCAACAATGGTAATAGCTCTGATTTCTCCTTATGTCATTTCTGTAAAGCCTTTCAAGTACACCATTTTGAATTCCTTTTCACAGTCCACACTACTATTTTCTAATTCACCACCACAGGTCGAAGTAGAGAGGATATAAAATGTAGACTGGCAATGGCAAGGAAAGCATTTCTGAAGAAGAAAAATTTGTTTGCATCGAGTATAGATTTAAGTGTCAGTAAGTCGTTTCTTAAAGTATTTGTATGGAGTGTAGCCATGTATGGAAGTGAAACATGGACAATAAATAGTTTGGACAATAAATAGTTTGGACAATAAATAGTTTGGACAAGAAGAGAATAGAAGCTTTCGAAATGGGGTGCTACAGAAGAATGTTGAAGATTAGATGGGTAGATCACATAACTAATGAGGAAGTATTGAATAGGATTGGGGAGAAGAGAAGTTTGTGGCACTACTTGACCAGAGGAAGGGATCGGTTGGTAGGACATGTTCTGAGGCATCAAGGGATCACCAATTTAGTATTGGAGGGTAAAAATCGTAGAGGGAGACCAAGAGATGAATATACTAAGCAGATTCAGAAGGATGTAGGTTGCAGTAGGTACTGGGAGATGATGAAGCTTGCAAGGGGTAGAGTAGCATGGAGAGCTGCATCAAACCAGTCTCAGGACTGAAGACCACCACCACCACCACCACCACCACCACCACCACCACCACCACCACCACCACCACCACCACCACCAGTACACACTTGTGGGTGAATCGGTGCTTTGTGACCTGAATAAACTATGACTTTGTTGCCAAATAAATAGTTCTTAAAGCTGTTGAAAGTCCACTACAGAGCTAAGAATTCTTTTCTGGAATAATATAACTTTTTTCTTGTTACTGTGAAGTTCTGCCAACGAAAGCTCTGTATCTTTGTTCGAGGTAACTATCAACTATTTTTCCTGAAGTAAATTAGCTCCCACCTGGGTGTCATTGCCATCCATCATAATGCAAAAAGAAACTGACAAATCTGGTTTGCATAAAATTCAGCTTTCAAACCCAAATAGAATTTTTCTTTAATAAATTACACTACTGGCCATTAAAATTGCTACACCATGAAGATGAGGTGCTACAGACGCGAAATTTAACCGACAGGAAGAAGATGTTGTGATATGCAAATAATTAGCTTTTCAGAGCATTCACACAAGGTTGGTGCCGGTGGAGACACCTGCAACGTGCTGACATAAGGAAAGTTTCAAACAGATTTCTCATACAGAAACAGCAGTTGACCGGCGTTCCCTGGTGAAATATTGTTGTGATGCCTCGTGTAAGGAGGAGAAATGTGTACCATCGCTATTTTGACTTTGATAAAGGTCGGATTGTAGCCTATTGCGGTTACGGTTTATTGAATCATGACATTGGTGCTCGCGTTGGTCGAGATCCAATGACCGTTAGCAGAATATGGAATCGGTGGGTTCAGGAGGGCAATACGGAATGTCGTACTGGGTCCCAACGGCTTCGTATCACTAGCAGTCGAGATGACAGGGATCTTATCCACATGGCTGTAACGGATCGTGCAGCCACATCTCGATCCCTGAGTCAAGAGATGGGGACGATTGCAAGACAACAACCATCTTTACGAACAGTTCGATGAGGTTTGCAGCAGCATGGACTATCAGCTCGGAGACCATGGCTGCAGTTACCCTTGATGCTGCATCACCGACAGGAGTGCCTGCAATGGTGTACTTAACGATGAACTTGGGTGCATGAATGGCAAAACGTCATTTTTTCGGATGAATCCAGGTTCTGTTTACAGCATCATGATGGTTTCACATCTCAGCAGGATAATGCACAACCACATATTGCAGGTCCTGTTCGGGCCTTTCTGGATACAGAAAATGTTCGACTGCTGCCCTGACCAGCACATTCTCCAGATCTCTCACGAATTGAAAATGTGTGGTCAATGGTGGCTGAGCAACTGGCTCATCACAATATGCCACTCACTACTCTTGATGAATTGTGGTATGAACTCTATCTTTCATACATGTTATTGATGTTCTAGAACTAAAAGATTTCATGGGCTTGCTTGTATTCACAGCAGTCTTCAAATTTGACAATGAATCTGTAGATAATTTTTTCTCAATGCAGGAAAGGACACACACTGAGGTGCCAAGGAAACTGGTATAGGCCTGCATATTCAAATACAGAGATATGTAAACAGGCAGAATACCAAGCTGTGATCAGCAAAGCCTATGTAAGATGAAAAGTGTCTGGTGCAGTTGTTAGATCGGTTAGTGCTGCCACAATAGCAGGTTATCATGATTTAAGTGAGTTTGAACATGGTATTATAGATGATGCACATAGGAATGGGACACAGGATCTCTGAGGCAGCGATGAAGTGGGAATTTTCCTGTACGACCATTTGATGAGTGTACTATGAATATCAGGAATCTGGTAAAACAGCAAATCCCCGACATTGCTGCAACCGGAAAAAAAATCCTGCAAGAACGGGACCGACGACAACTGAAGAGAATTGATCAGCATGACAGAAGCTCAACCCTTCCGTAAATTGCTGCAGATTTCAATGCTAGGCCATCAACAATTGTCAAATTGCAAACTATTCAATGAAACGTCATTGATATGGGCTTTCAAAGCGAAGGACCACTCGTGTACCCTTGATGACTGCATGGCACAAAGCTCTTCACCTCGCCTGGGCCCATCAACACCAACAGTGGACTGTTAATGACTGGAAACACTTTGCCTGGTCAGACAAGTCTCATTTCACATTGTAAAGCGGATGGCTGTGTATGGGCATGGAGACAACATCATGAAGCCATGGACCCTGCATGTCAGCTGGGGACTGTTGAAGCTGGTGGAGGCTTGGGGCATGTGCAGTTGGAGTGATATGGGACTCCTGATATGGCTAGATATGAATCTGACAGGTTACATGTACTTAATAATCCTGTATGTTCACCTGCATCCATTGTGCACGCCAACAGACATGGGCAGTTCCAGCAGGACAATGCGACAACTGACACATCCAGAATTGCTACAGAGGGGCTCCAGGAACACTCTTCTGAGTTTAAAACATCCGCTGGCCACCAAACTCCCCAGACATGAACATTATTGAGCATATCTGGCATACCTTGCAATGTGCTGTTCAGAAGAGATCTCTACTCCCTCGTACTCTTACGGATTTATGGACAGCCCTGTAGGATTCATGGTGTCAATTCCCTCCAGTACTACTTCAGACAGTAGTTAAGTTCATGCCACGTTGTGTTGCGGCACTTCTGCATGCTTGTGGGGCCCTACACAATATTAGGCAGGTGGACCAGTTTCTTTGGCTCTGCAGTGTAATATCTTTTAGCAGTACTATGACTTCGGGAAGATGTTTGTTTCTGTTGACAGCTCTTTGATTTGATAATCCAGGTGACTGTGAAGAAAATAAAATGGGAGACGCAAATGGGAGCAGGGTCAAATATTTTAACATATTTATTGGTAACTGTCAGCAGTGTTACTCTCAAGGCTGCATTGTATATGTTGATAAAGTGCAATGCTTTCATTCTTCATTAAAACTACTCTCACATCCAGAAAATGACAAGTCTTTACTTTGAGAACTCTTGCAAAGCTGCTGGTGTATCCTGAAATACATCACCGAGGTGAAGGGTCTTTCATACAAACTATTGTTCTGATTGAGAAGAAGCCCAAAAATTGGCGATTAACCAGAGAGACCTGAACAGTATGTATGTGTGTGTGTGTGTGTGTGTGTTTTTTTTTTAATTTCTAAAACATGCTACTGTTAAAATATTAAACTGAGGAGTAGGACAAAATACCCATGCCACAACTGCAGAAAACCAATATGCTAGGACAATGCCAAAAAAATCTGTGGAATGTAAGTGACAAACATAGTACTTGCGTATTTCGTAAATTTTTGATGTGTGTCATAGATTTATATATTCTTAAAATGTTAAGTGCTGTTGTCACATGTTGTGTGCTGTCCAAAGACTGGTTGATGCAGCTCTACATGGTACTCTATCCTGTATAAACCTCTCCCTCTTCAAATAATTACTGCATCCTACATGCATTTGCACCTGTTTACTGTATTGTCTCTTGGTTTCCCTCTACTATTTTTACACCCCACACTTACCTCCAACACTATACTCATGATCCTTGATGTCTCGGTACATGTCCGATACCTTCTTTCAGTTAGTTTATAACTCAAATTTATTGTCTCCCAAATCCTATTCAATACCAGCTCATTTTTTATGCAATCTACCCATCTAATATTTAGAGATAAAACCCAGATCTAAGGAAAGAAGGGAAAGCAGAAAGGTGGAAGGAGTGTATAGAGGGTCTATACAAGGGCGATGTGCTTGAGGACAATATTATGGAAATGGAAGAGGATGCAGATGAAGATGAGATGGGAGATACGATACTGCGTGAAGAGTTTGACAGAGCACTGAAAGACCTGAGTCGAAACAAGGCCCCCGGAGTAGACAACATTCCATTGGAACTACTGACGGCCTTGGGAGAGCAAGTCCAGACAAAACTCTACCATCTGATGAACAAGATGTATGAAACAGGCGAAATACCCGCAGACTTCAAGAAGAATATAATAATTCCAATCCCAAAGAAAGCAGGTCTTGACAAATGTGAAAATTACCGAACAATCAGTTTAATAAGCCACAGCTGCAAAATACTAACACGAATTCTTTACAGACGGATGGAAAAACTAGTAGAAGCCGACCTCGGGGAAGATCAGTTTGGATTCCGTAGAAATGTTGGAACACGTGAGGCAATACTGACCTTACGATTTATCTTAGAAGAAAGATTAAGGAAAGGCAAACCTATGTTTCTAGCATTCGTAGACTTAGAGAAAGCTTTTGACAATGTTGACTGGAATACTCTCTTTCAAATTCTAAAGGTGGCAGGGGTAAAATACAAGGGAGCGAAAGGCTATTTACAATTTGTACAGAAACCAGATGGCAGTTATAAGAGTCGAGGGACATGAAGGGGTAGCAGTTGTTGGGAAGGGAGTAAGACAGGGTTGTAGCCTCTCCCCGATGTTATTCAATCTGTATATTGAGCAAGCAGTAAAGGAAACAAAAGAAAAATTCGGGGTAGGTATTAATATAAATAAAAACTTTGAGGTTTGCTGATGACATCGTAATTCTGTCAGAGACAGCAAAGGACTTGGAAGAGCAGTTGAATGGAATTGATAGTGTCTTGAAAGGAGGATATAAGATGAACATCAACAAAAGCAAAACAAGGATAATGGAATATAGTCGAATTAAGTCGGGTGCTGCTGAGGGAATTAGATTAGGAAATGAGACACTCAAAGTAGTAAAGGAGTTTTGCTATTTGGGGAGCAAAATAACTGATGATGGTCAAAATAGAGACGATATAAAATGTAGACTGGCAATGGGAAGGAAAGCGTTTCTGAAGAAGAGAAATTTGTTAACATCGAGTATAGATTTAAGTGTCAGGAAGTTATTTCTGAAAGTATTTGTATGGAGTGTAGCCATGTATGGAAGTGAAACATGGACGATAAATAGTTTGGACAAGAAGAGAATAGCAGCTTTCGAAATGTGGTGCTACAGAAGAATGCTGAAGATTAAATGGGTAGATCACATAACTAATGAGGAAGTATTGAATAGGATTGGGGAGAAGAGAAGTTTGTGGCACAACTTGACCAGAAGAAGGGATCGGTTGGTAGGACATGTTCTGAGGCATCAAGGGATCACCAATTTAGTATTGGAGGGCAGTGTGGAGGGTAAAAATCGTAGTGGGAGACCAAGAGATGAATACACTAAGCAGATTCAGTAGGATGTAGGTTGCAGTAGGTACTGGGAGATAAAGAAGCTTGCTCAGGATAGAGTAGCATGGAGAGCTGCACCAAACCAGTCTCAGGACTGAAGACAACAACAACAACAACGCATCTAATATTCAGCATTCTTCTGAAGCACCACATATCTAAATCTTGTATTCTCTTCTTTTCTGAATTGTTTATTGTCCATGTTCCACTTACATACAAGGCTACAATCCAGACAAATACATTAAGAAAAGACCTTCTGACAATTAAATCTATATTCAGGGTTAACAAATTTCTCTTCTTTAGAAAAGCTTTTCTTGCCATTGCCATCCTGCATTTCATATCCACTTTTCTTGGGCCATCATCAGTTGCTTTACTGCCCTAATAGCAAAATTTGTCTACTGCTCTTAGTGTCTTGTTTGCTCCATCAGCATTACCAGATTAAACTCAACTACATTCTGTTATCTTTCTTTTGCTTTTGTTTATGTTAATCTTTTATCCTTCTTTCAAGAGACTGTCCATTCCTCTCAACTGTTCTTCCAAGTCCTCTGCTGTCTCTGTCAGAATTACAATGTCATCGTCAAACCTCAAAATGTTTATTTTTTCTCCTTGAACTTTAATTCTTTGTCCAGTGTTTTGTTTGGTTTCCTTTACTACTTATTGAAAGTACAGATTGAATAGCATTGGGGATAGGCCACAACATTGTCTCACTCCCTTTTTGACCACTATTTTCTTTTCATGCACTTTGACTTTTAAAAGTGCCATATGGTTTCTGCACCAGTTGTAAACAATCTTTTGAACCCTGCATTTTACCCCTGCTGCCATCAAAATTTCAAAGAGTATTTTCCACACAACAATATCAACCCCTTCTCTATGTTTAAAAATGTTATAAATGTAGGGTTGCCTTCCCCTAACCTATGTTCTAATAGAAGTTATAGAGTTGATATTGCCTTTTACATTTCTCTGGAACCCAAACAGACTTTTCTAGAGATCTGCTTGCACCAGTTTTCCCATTCTTCTGTAAGTAATTCCCATTAATATTTTGAAGCCATGAACTACTGAACTGATAGTTTGGTAAAATTCATACATGCCAGCACTTGCTTTCTGTGGATTGCTAAGTATTACTATCTCCTTGAAGTCTGAAGGTACTCCTGTCTGTCTCATACATCTTGCACATCAGGTAGAATAGTTTTGTGATGGATTGGTCACCTAAGCATGTCAGTAGTTCTTCTTTGTTTCAATTTAGGTTTTTCAGTGCTCTGTGAAATTTTTCTACCACTGTCACATCACCCATCTGATCATCTATTTCTTCTCCCCTTTTTGTAATACTGTCTTCAATTTTGTTTTTCTTGTGTAGCCATTCAGTATACTCCTTCCATCTTCCCCTTCTATACTTAGTAATGGATGTCTTCCTGAGCTCTTGATATTCTCCAAAAGTCTCTTTAATTGGACAGTATCTGCCTTTTCCCTAATTGTGCATTTGCTCTTTAGCAGTCTGTGCTTAGCAGTTTTGCATTTGATGTCAATTTTATTTTTTATACATCTGTATTGCGTTTTGCCTGATTCGTCTGCTGCATAGTTATATTTTCTGCTTCCCTCAATTAAAGTCAATATCTTCAGTGTTGTTGAAGGATTTCTACTACACGTTGTTTTTCACCTTTTTGATCCTCAGCTTCATCTCTAAAAGCAATGCCTTCAGTTTTAATCTGCAGTTCATAACACACAGGTGATGATCAGGGTCCATATCTGCCCCAGGATATGTCTTACAGTTTAAAATGTCGTTAAGAAATCTCTGTCTTATTATGTAATCAAATCAAAAAACAAGTTTAATAAATTAAAATTCCTACAATTTGTGTCCCTGAAAAAATAAGATATGTGCTTTGCAGATATTTGTGGGGATACAGAGAACAATTTCCATTGCTGCTAAACATGGAGTTCATTTTCCATAGTTGAACTTCTCTACATATTGGTGTTCATAGTACCAGTTGAAATTGCTGGACAAATCACTCGTGTGTGGAAGGGGCAAGGTTAATGACCAACTGCAGTGATATCTCTTGCGACAAATCACTCCGATCTGTTGCTCACGAGTGTGATGTTTAAACTGCTGTGAATCCACTTAACATGGACCAGACTTCAGTAACGAGCACATGCCCTGTTGCAAGATACCAACTAAACTCTAAAATTCAATAAAACGTGTCTGCTATCTTTCGATCTACATGAAACAGAAAGCTCCCCAGAACCCAACTACCTATTAAAATTTGTTACACAATAGAAATACTAATTATTTTAATGAAATTTATTTAAATTATATCAAAATGGATCCCAGTATTTGGGTTAGGTGTCAGTACCTCTACATTTGGAATACCTAATGTGAAATTAGATAGAATTTCTGAATACCAAAATGAAATTCAAGATACCATGAAATTTCACCATTTATTTTCTTAACTGGTATTCACATAAGATCAACAAGCTGCAATAAATTTTAAATCGTGAAATCTAATGGACTAAAGAGATTATACCACATATAAATGCTGATACAAGTTAATTATTAGAACAGAAGGGTGGCATACGAAAGTTTGCTAACAGGAGAGCAAATGGATAATACTATCCTATTCTGGAATTGAAAGACAAACATATAATTTATCATGTTTTGATAGTTAATTGAGTGGTTAAATGAATCTGACCTCAGTGTGAACACAGTCTCAGACACCATACTTTGCCCAATAAATCACTGGTGAGCTACACAAGCATTTACATGTACGGAGTGAGAATTTCAGATTGAATACAATAGCTGGTCCAGTCGTTCTTAAACTTCATCAGAGTCTCGGTCCCTAAACCCAATGCTCCAGATTCATCTTACTGATTGCGTGCAACTGAAAGATGTGTGTCTCTGCTGCTGGATGAACCCCAGACGTCAGTTGTGGGACAGCCAGATGCCCCTCGTCCCCGAAATCCTTCTGTCTCCACGACTGTTCAGTGCAAAATTTTTCAAAGTCTAATGTGAGTGGGAAGAGTGCTTAATGAACACTGAGATGTGAGACATCACTCCTGTAGTGCCTACCACATAATCACCTGAGAGTCTCCTTCTCTGCTTCAGAGTTTAGTATTTTAATTTTGCGCATCTCCCTCTGCCGGTCGGAGACCTGTCTCTGAAGCTTCTGGCCAATGGAAAGCTTAATAACATAGTTACATCTCCTACCTAGAGGATTTTCTGACTGCATCAATGGGCAGAAAAAATAAAAGTCCAAGGCTCAGTGCCAGACTGATGCCTTCAAACCTCACGAAGCTGAAAGCAAACATAATCCAAAGTGGCAACTACTTCTCTTGCAGCATAGAAAACATCCTCTGAGAAACATTGTACGACCTTGTTGCAACATCAACATTGTCCATTGCTATGTTTCCTGAGAGAACCTCATATCCACAGGCACTATTCCCTAGTACCAGCGAGGTGCCCCATTACCAGTGCCACCCTGACACCGCTCAACTAATGTAGCTGACATCATGCCAGTGAACCCTCACTGCAATAGGAATCTTCCCTTCAGGGCAGCCACCAGGTAAATTGTGACCAACTTCCTTCTTCCACTAGTCCCTGCAACTCACATGGAAACCATGAAACTAGCATGCAGTTGGCATATAATGCATGCTAAAAGTATGCATTATATGCACTTGAATCTGAAATAAATTGAAAGAAGGAGATGACATGAAACTGTTGATGGATCACATAACCATTGATCTGTCAATCCAGCCACCACTGTGCACAAATTCCTCACTGGTTAATTTCATGGCAAATTCTTCTACTTTCACCATAAGGATAGGTCCACTAATGGTCTATGTCCCATAAATACCTTAAGCAGTGTTTCATCCGTATTGCTCCATTTAGCTTTTCATAACCATTTAATTTCAGATCAATTTTGTTCAAATACAGTAACAATTTTATCTTTCTTCTTCCATATTATTTGGACTGTGGAATTTACGAGGTCAAACTGATGACACACATCAACCTTTTTAGCTTCATTCTCATTTTTATTAGTGACTTTCACTTTTTCTTACACTGTTAAAAGTTTTCTTTCACTGGCCATGTTGTTCTGAAATAAGCACACTATTATTATGGAAACTGAAATCACGAATTCTGTGATTGTGACCACTGCGCTTGGATAATAATGAGATGAAGAATCCATACTATATTTATTGTTTATGAAAGGGCAATTATCTATTGTTGAAAAAAGGGCAGAGAGAAGAATATGCCGGGTTGCTACATTGTAACAACATATTTCATTCTACAATACATTGACTTTTGGAAAATCTAGTTGCTGACTGGGGCTGAAAATGACATTATATACTAGGTATACATGTATATACATTTGTCATATTAAGCAAGGATGAGGAGTATGTTCCTTATGAGGAATATAGCTGTACCACAAAAAACACCATGTTATAGGTGAGTTGTTGTTGTAACTGACGTCATTATAAGAAAGTTCAATTGTATTTTAAAGTTGTAATTGCATTTGAAACTACTGACATTTATAATTATTATGATTGCATTTAATTTTTCCATAACTGTTTTGAAAACTAACTTAAAATAAATTTTTACATCAATAATTAATCATATGTAAGTTTCTCTGGATGTAAAAATTCCATATGTAATTACAATATTTTTGACCAATAATGTGAGTTGTCATGTGGTATGAAGAATTAAGTTGTGAAGTTGTCTGCTTTGAACTTGTAACATATGTAATGTTTATTAAAACTGATGTGGAGACAAAGTTGCTGCAATATCTCTATTATTTTGTTGTATATGAAATTAAAAGCTGACTTTCTCTCGCAAATAGATGAACCATCGTAGTAGAGCTGTGAGCCAAACAACAATGCTTTGATCTACAAATATGTACTATAATTTAAGTACAAACCATGAACTTTGTATTTATACCTGCACCTGCTCATTCTAAAGTGCACTTAGGCATATGCAAAGTGAAGCTTTGAAAAGTTTGTAAAATTTTAACACTACAATTACTGTAGTAAACAGACCAAGGAAGCATGTTAGGAATAAAATTAACAATATTTTGGAAACTTGAAAAACGTGTTTGCAAACACAGGACATGAATTGGACAACAAGAGGGGCTGGCAATGTCAGTGGCAGTTATTGGACACATCAAAGTTGAATACACTAAAAATTGATTATTTTACTTTATTTTTTTTATTTTTCTATTTGTCTGTGAAGAACAGTTATTGGAAAGATGTATCAGTGCTAATGGGGGTAGTGAGGAAGTGTCAAACAAAGGATATTTGGACATAGCAATCAAGAAGGAGGATGAATGATTTGATCAAGCAGAACAGATTAAGACAGAAAAAGAATGATGTTTACTGGGTGAATCAGTGAACCAGTTCCTGAAAGATATTCATGTCAAAAATAAAGAAACAAAAAATGGTTTAAAAGTAATGGAAAAAATAAATGATGAACATTCAGAAGTAATGAAACAATCATTTATGGTTATTGAACAACCTGTTGAACAGTCTAAATGACATCTTAAAACAAATGTCTCAAATTTGATTCAATATGTAAAAACAGCACACAGCAAGGTTAGTAAAGAACAGGGAGTGTCGAAACAAAAATGAAAGACATAAAATCAAAACTGAATAGTGAAATCAGGCAAATAAAAAAGAAAGTAAATTCCAATAGAGAAAGAATAAAAATTCCTGTGGAAATGTTTGTTTTGAGATTAAAAATATTGATACAAATTTTTTAAGTCTTGTATATCAAATGTGGAAACCAATGTTGATCCAAAATTGGCAGGTGTTGAAAGTAGAGTAGATGAAAGGGCTAAAACAACCAGTGAAACTATAAAACCAAATGAACTAATAAACAACAACAGAATAACATATTTAGGAAACACCACTGCTGTAGTCACAGAAAAGTTGTAATTTTAGGCAGTGATGTAGTGAAAAATATTTTTAAACTTTCATACAGTGTGTTGTCTAACATTCGAGTGAAAAACTTGTCAGATGAAGATAGTTTGCACACAGTTTATTTTCCACGACATTGTAAAGACAATTTTGTACTTAATGTGAACGACAGTACGGAAATAAAAAAAAAAGTTAAACAGGTTGGAGTATCAACAATATTGCTGCTCACAGTAAGGATGTCAGTTTGAGTTGCAGACAGTCCAAATGGAAATACTATAATACCTTTAGCTTTTCACCAAAGTGGGGTGCAGTTTGAAAGGCAGTGAAAAAACACAGAATCAAAGAGAGAGCATGGACACTGAGAGGAGTAGTACTTTAGAGAACAGTAACAAGGAAAACCATCACAGGGTTGTGGGATGGAAGAAACCTGTAAGACAAAATCAAACAGTTGAAACTCCAAATTGGCATATCAGAAATAATAAGAAAAGGATAGTTTAGTACTCACTACTATAAAGATGGCATGTTGAGTTGCAGGCAGGCACAATGAAAATATTGTCACACTTTTACCTGTCCCTCCCCTCGCCCCCTTCCCACTATCAACTCACTGCCCCATAGCCTCTTACTAGAGTGCCTGGCAGTCTTGGCATGCCTCCATCTAATCCCTGCACACTTCACCAAAGGCGCTCTTCTCTTCCCACACCCGTAACCCTACTATATCTCCCCCTTTTATACCCCACTCCATACTATTACTTTCATTCAACAAAATTATGCATTCCAGTCCGAGCTCACAGAGATGGCGGTCGTGTGAATGAGGTGTGTTTGCTTGCATGAAAGTGTGTGTGTTTTTTTTTTTTCCTTTTCTGAAGAAGGCTTTGGCTGAAAGCTAAATGTGTAACAGTCTTTTTGTTGTGCCTGTCTTCAACTAATACTGTCAGCTTTACGATGAGTAGTAGTCAATCCTTTTCATAATATTGTTAGTATGAAAAACAAGTTTGTTAAAATAGATTTAGAAAGTAAGCAGTGTCATAGGCTAAAATTTTTTTTGTGTATATGTCTTATTCAGAATTTGGAAAGGGGTCTCTTAAATAAGTTCAAATAGAAACTGAACAGGCCAGGATAAAAAATGAATTTTTGCATGGACCAAATTACAGGAAGAATGTGGTAGTGTGGAACAGTTTTGCAAAAATCAGATAAAGAAGTTGTGCATTTAAACAAACCACATGAATTTATGCAGGCAACTGTGCTACAAAAGGAGGTGTCCAGCTGAAATACAGAAAGAACTTAGAGTGTGAGCCAGATGGTGCAACAGATCAGTTCTTAAAATATGTGGTCAAATTTGACTGAAATATGGAAAAAAAATCACAACAAAATCACAACAACCATAGTCATTTACAGAAGAGAGGAAATCATAAATGGGTAGGTACTAACCAAGACTGTAGGCATCACAATGATTATAATGGTAACAAATTTCATTAAAAATGTATAGTAGCCCATTAACATAATGTCAGTTGGAAATGAAACTACTGTGTCAATACCACCACAAAATACAGGTAAGGAAAATGAACACACATACATTAGGGAGGAATGTGGAGAAATAATTAGCTTATCAGCATTTTATGACTGGATAGAAACTTATCAGAAAATGAACAGATAACTGATTTGTGTAATGATTCAGGAACTGAAGAGCTGATGAAGTAACCATGTAAGCAATTTTTATTTGAAAATGATTTAAATGTAATTGGGTGTAAAAGCACTGTTGAAAGAGTAGGGAGAGGGAATGCTGATGATGTTTCCAATATTAGGAAGAATGATGGCTATAGTGATTCAGTGGTAGATGAGGAAGAGGAGAAATATTTTACTTGTTGTAAGGAGGAATTGGAAATATTGGGAGCTGATGACAATATAGGCAATGGTAATAGTGTGGTGATAGACCTTATTTTGGTTGAACCACAAAGTATTTGTCATTTAGTAAATATCAGAAGACTGCACAGGGCAATTATACAGTATAAACACGCCCGCACCAAAATGAGATATGTACAAAAAGAACAATGAACATATGTCTGTATTTTAATGTTTCTTTACATCTACATCTACATGACTACTCTGCAATTCACATTTAAGTGCTTAGCAGAGGGTTCATCGAACCACAATCATACTATCTGTCTAATATTCCACTCCCGAAAAACAAACACCTAAACCTTTCTGTTCGAGCTCTGATTTCTCTTATTTTATTTTGATGATCATTCCTACCTATGTAGGTTGGGCTCAACAAAATATTTTCGCATTCGGAAGAGAAAGTTGGTGACTGAAATTTCGTAAAAAGGTCTCGCCGCGACGAAAAACGTCTATGCTGTAATGACTTCCATCCCAACTCGTGTATCATATCTGCCACACTCTCTCCCCTATAACGTGATAATACAAAACGAGCTGCCCTTTTTTGCACTCTTTCGATGTCCTCCGTCAATCCCACCTGGTAAGGATCCCACAACGCGCAGCAATATTCTAACAGAGGACGAACGAGTGTAGTGTAAGCTGTCTCTTTAGTGGACTTGTTGCATCTTCTAAGTCTCCTGCCAATGAAACGCAACCTTTGGCTCGCCTTCCTGACAATATTATCTATGTGGTCCTTCCAAGTGAAGTTGTTCGTAATTTTAACACCCAGGTACTTAGTTGAATTGACAGCCTTGAGAATTGTACTATTTATCGAGTAATCGAATTCCAACGGATTTCTTTTGGAACTCATGTGGATCATCTCACACTTTTCGTTATTTAGCGTCAACTGCCACCTGACACACCATACAGCAATCTTTTCTAAATCGCTTTGCAACTGATACTGGTCTTCAGATGACCTTACTAGACGGTAAATTACAGCATCATCTGCGAACAATCTAAGAGAACTGCTCAGATTGTCACCCAGGTCATTTATATAGATCAGGAACAGCAGAGGTCCCAGGACGCTTCCCTGGGGAACACCTGATGTCACTTCAGTTTTACTCGACGATTTGCGGTCTATTACTACGAACTGCGACCTTCCTGGCAGGAAATCACGAATCCAGTCGCACAACTGAGACGATACCCCATAGCTCCGCAGCTTGATTAGAAGTCGCTTGTGAGGAACGGTGTCAAAAGCTTTCCGGAAATCCAGAAATACGGAATCAACTTGAGATCCCCTGTCGATAGCGGCCATTACTTCGTGCGAATAAAGAGCTAGCTGCGTTGCACAAGAGCGATGTTTTCTGAAGCCATGCTGATTACGTGTCAATAGATCGTTCCCTTCGAGGTGATTCATAATGTTTGAATACAGTATATGCTCCAAAACCCTACTGCAAACCGACGTCAATGATATAGGTCTGTAGTTAAATGGATTACTCCTACTACCCTTCTTGAACACTGGTGCGACCTGCGCAATTTTCCAATCTGTAGGTACAGATCTATCGGTGAGCGAGCGGTTGTATATGAGTGCTAAGTAGGGAGTTATAGTATCAGCGTAATCTGAAAGGAACCTAATCGGTAAACAATCTGGACCTGAAGACTTGCCCGTATCAAGCGATTTGAGTTGCTTCGCAACCCCTAAGGTATCTACTTCTAAGAAACTCGTGCTCGCAGATGTTCGTGTTTCAAATTCTGGAATATTCCATTCGTCTTCCCTAGTGAAGGAATTTCGGAAAACTGCGTTCAATAACTCCGCTTTAGCGGCACAGTCGTCGATAACAGTACCATCGGCACTGCGCAGCGAAGGTATTGACTTCGTCTTGCTGCTTCTGTACTTTACATACGACCAGAATTTCTTCGGATTTTCTACCAAATTTCGAGACAATGTTTCGTTGTGGAACCTATTAAAGGCATCTCGCATCGAAGTACGTGCCAAATTTCGCGCGTCTGTAAATTTTAGCCCATCTTCGGGATTTCGCGTTCTTCTGAACTTCGTATGCTTTTTCCGTTGCCTCTGCAACAGCGTTCGGACCTTTTTTGTGTACCACGGGGGATCCGTTCCATCTCATACCAATTTATGAGGTATGAATATCTCAATTGCTGTTGCTACTATATCTTTGAATTTGAGCCACATCTCGTCTACATTCGCATAGTCAGTTCGGAAGGAATGGAAATTGTCTTTTAGGAAGGCTTCTAGTGACACTTTATCCGCTTTTTTAAATAAAATTATTTTGCGTTTGTTTCTGATGGATTTGGAAGAAATGGTATTGAGCGTAGCTACAACGACCTTGTGATCACTAATCCCTGTATCAGTCATGGTGCTCTCTATCAGCTCTGGATTGTTTGTGGATAAGAGGTCAAGTGTGTTTTCGCAGCCATTTACAATTCGCGTGGGTTTGTGGACTAACTGCTCGAAATAATTTTCGGAGAAAGCATTTAGGACAATCTCGGAAGACATTTTCTGCCTACCACCGGTTTTGAACAAGTATTTTTGCCAACATACCGAGGGTAGGTTGAAGTCCCCACCAACTATAACCGTATGAGTGGGGTATTTATTTGTTACGAGACTCAAACTTTCTCTGAACTGTTCCGCAACTGTATCATCGGAGTCTGGGGGTCGGTAGAAGGAGCCAATTATTAACTTAATTCGGCTGTTAAGTATAACCTCCACCTATACCAATTCGCACAGAGTATCTACTTCGACTTCACTACAAGATAAACCACTACTGACAGACACAAACACTCCACCACCAATTCTGCCTAATCTATCTTTCCTGAACACCGTCTGAGACTTCGTAAAAATTTCTGCAGAATTTATTTCAGGCTTTAGCCAGCTTTCTGTACCTATAACGATATTAGCTTCTGTGCTTTCTATTAGCGCTTGAAGCTCAGGGACTTTTCCAGCGCAACTACAACAATTTACAACTATAATTCCGACTGATCCTTGATCCAAGCACATCCTGTAATTGCCATGCACCCTTTGATATTGCAGCCCACCCTGTACTTTCCCGAGGCCTTCTAACCTAAAAAAAACCGCCCAGTCCACGCCACACAGCCTCCGCTACCCGTGTAGCCGCCAGCTGAGTGTAGTGAACTCCTGACCTATTCAGCGGAACCCGAAACCCCACCACCCTATGGCGCAAGTCAAGGAATCTGCAGCCAACACGGTCGCAAAACCGTCTGAGCCTCTGATTCAGACCCTCCACCCGGCTCTGCACCAAAGGTCCGCAGTCGGTTCTGTCAACGATGCTGCAGATGGTGAGCTCTGCCTTCATCTCGTAAGCAAGACCGGCAGCCTTCACCAAATCAGGTAGCCGCTGGAATCCAGAGAGAATTTCCTCAGATCCAAAGCGACACACGTCATTAGTGCCGATATGTGCCACCACCCGCAGCTGCCTGCACCCTGTGCTCTTCATGGCATCCGGAAGGACCCTTTCCACATCAGGAATGACTCCTCCCGGAATGCACACGGAATGCACACTGGATTTCTTCCCCTCCTTAGCCGCCGTATCCCTAAGGGGCCCCATTACACGCCTAACATTGGAGCTCCCAACTACCAGTAAACCCAGCCTTTGCGATTGCCCGGACCTTGAAGGCTGAGAATGATCCTCTGAAACAGGGCAGGTAGCTGCATCTGGCTCAGCCAGAGACAGTGCCTGGAACCGGTTTGTCAGGCGCACTGGGGAGGCTTTCTGATCAGCCTCCGGGGACGCCTTTCGCTGCCTGGCACGCCTTGGAACGACCTCCCAATCAACCACAGGCGAGGGCTCAGCCCCACTGCGGGCAGCAACCGGGGCAACCACAGCGGCAGACCGATCTGGGGACAGGCGGGACGAGGTTGACATCCCCGTGATACCCAAGTCCGGCTCCCCACAGTGGTGCCCATTGGCAACAGCCTCAAGCTGCGCGACCGAAGTCAGCGCCGATTGCAGCTGTGAGCGAAGGGATGCCAAGTCAGCCCTCATCCGAACACAGCAATCGCAGTTCCTGTCCATTCTAATCGATGTTGAACAACAGTTACTGAAACACGAGTCCGTGCCTAGATAACGCAAGTGAAACACGCAAAGAATGTATCAACTAACCTGTACAAATGCCTAACGACTGCGCTACAATCTGCCTTAATTTACGATTACAGCAACTAAAACTCGAAATTGCACCTCCTATACGAAACTCACACGCAATTTAAATAAGAATCTACCAAGTAAACACTAAAGCGCGATGCTACAACTGTCAAATACTATAATACGCCCGAAATATATGAATTAAACAATGCAAGTACCCAAAAACACGCAAAGAAATTAATTAAACTAGCTAACAAATAAGTAAGCTAGGGTTATACGACTTGCTGCTGCAGCTGCTTATCCAACGGCGGCAGGGAGCACAATGGCTGTGACCAACCGACACTGGCTGTTCAAAACAAAAACAGAAGACAGACGACTACGCGAATTTACACTATTCAGGTACTAAGGCGCGATGCTACAACCCTCAAATACTATAAGTACTCCTTTAAGCTGACATCAGATTTTTCACTCTTCAACTATATGTCTCTGTCTGTGATTCTGGTTGGACATATTGCAAGTATGTCAGACAACAATATACAGGGTGACAATTATATGAACTATATGAAAAAAACGTAAATTAGCTATAAACTATGGCGTGCAGACACTTTATTCAACATATAAACATGAATATAGACACTCAGATTTAGGTTATGACATGTTCAATGTGCCTGTGATCATTGGCGATGATGTGGTGAAGACGAATAGCAATATTATGCATGCACTGCAGAAGTGTCAGAACACCAATGCAGTCAGTCACCATATGAATGGCTGCTTTCAGTTCAGCAATGGTTTTAGAGTTATTGTCTTTAATATTACCCTCAAAAAGGAGTCTTGTGTGTTCATATCTGGAAAATATGGTAGCCAATCAAGGCCCATGCCAGTGGCATTTGGGTACCCCAGAGCCAGAATGCGGTCCCCAAAGTACTCCTCCTGGACATCAAACACTCTCCTGCTTTGGTGGGGTTGAGCTCTGTCTTGCGTGAACAACAACTTTTTAAAATGAGGGTCATCTTCCAAAAACATCATGTACTGTCCATTAATCACCGTGCTTTTAAGAAAAACACACTGATTATTCCCTGATAGGACATTGCACACAACAGTCACCTGTTGAGGGTGAAGAATCTTGTCGATCGCAAAATGCTGTTTCTCAGTATCCCAAATGTGTCAATTTTGCTAATGGGTGAACCTACCCAAATGACAGTAAGCTTCATCGTTAAACCAAACCGCATTCACATCAAAATCCTGTTTGTCAATTCTATGGACAACAGTGCTGGTGGAATACAACCGCTGTTCCATGGCCTTGGGGCTTAATGGCTGATAGGTCTGAATTTTGTATGGAAAGAGATGCAGGTCTTCAACAACACTGTCATCACAAACACTACAAACACTATCCATTCTCTCAAACTTGTGAATTAAATTCTTGATTGTTAACACACTGGTTGTCTGCAGCATTAACTCAGTGGAAAACTTTCTTGGAGCTGCAGTCAGGCTGTTATTGCTCGCACAGTAGGCCTTCACAAACTCTATACGCTCCGGGACGCTGTACTGTGACATTTGCTACGCATATAGCCAAAGACGACAAGGCGCACCTTCATGCGCACACTAATCCCTATCGTGCTCCGTGGCCAACCGTGCAGTTTGAATGTCCAATGCAAACTGTCCAGAAGTTATGACGATTTTATTTCATATAGTTCAATAATTGTCACCCTGTATATATATGTGTAAAGGTTTTTACAATATATCTCCTGGAAAGGAAGGCAGTTCCTTTCAGTTCTAAATTGATCATGTTGAAAAAGAACTGTAGCCTGCAATCTTTGGATAAAAAGGTGATTGCAATATGCTGCATTTTTTATCATGGAGATGGATGGTGCGTCTTTTTGCTCGAGAAAGAAGAAGTAAATGTCACTCTGTTCAAAGGATAGTTAATGTATCAACCGATTTAGATTGTTACGTTGGTAATTGTAGCGAGAGACTGTGGAGGTACGTACTTAGATGCGTGAACTGCTGCTGGTGAAAGTATTCACCAGCCACACACATAGAAATAATCCACATTCTTTGCATCTCTTTAGAGAGCTTAAATACCACTGTTGCTTGAAAGCGTGTCTCGTCAGAAAAGGAAACGTGGACATCGTGAGACAACTCTTTGTGGTGTCACCGCCAGACACCACACTTGCTAGGTGGTAGCCTATAAATCGGCAGCGGTCCGTTAGTATACGTCGGACCCGCGTGTCGCCACTATCAGTGATTGCAGACCGAGCGCCGCCACACGGCAGGTCTAGTCTAGAGAGACTCCCTAGCACTCGCCCTAGTTGAACAACCGACTTTGCTAGCGATGATTCACTGTATATATACGCTCTCATTTGCAGAGATGACAGTTTAGCACAGCCTTCAGCTACGTCATTTTGCTACGGCCTAGCAAGGCGCCATATTCAGTTACTATAATTACTTCAAGAATGTATTCTGAACAGATAATATTGTGAATCATGTACCGTCAAGAGCGACGTTCATCATTAATGGATGAAAGTTAAGTATCAAACTAATTACGTCTGCTTTCTGAATTCTCATTCCTTGTCATGTTCCAGACCTCACGTCAGTATAGTTCTTACCTCCTCACACTAGGCTGCTTGAGCCAAAACGCGTGCATTTCGGCCTCCACTCGTAACACGGTGTTGGCTCTTCTGCTAACACAAAACCCTTCACATGTACCCAGCCGAGGATTGGGTTGTTTGGGGGAAGTGACCAAACAGCAATGTCATGTGTCTCACTGGGTTACGGAAGGATGGGGAAGGAAGTCGGCCGTGCCCTTTCAAATGAACCATCCCAGTATTTGCCTGGAGCGATTTAGAGAAATCACGGAAAACCTAAATCAGGATAGCCGGATGCGGGATTGAACCGTCATTCTACCGAATGTAAGTCCAGTGTGTTAACCACTGCGGCACCTTGCTTGGTGTACCCAGCCGAGTCACATTAATATGATCACCGTCTAATTTCGACATCAACAGCAAATAACCACGCACAGACAGCACGTGGCAGCACTAGTAGGGGAGGGATATAAAGTGTGTTAGGGGGACTCAGACAATAGTGTAGTAATTGTCTTGAGTTTATGGAAACAGCGCGAATGATCTGACTTCAAAAAGGGCATTATCATTGGCTTTCGGGTCAAGGGTGGAAACGTTTCTGGAATGACTAAGTATGTTAACTGTTTGAATTCTGCTGTGGTTAATGTATGCACTCCGTCATCAGGCCACAAGTGGCCCATCGGGACCATCCTACCGCCGTGTCATCCTCAGTTGAGGATGCGGATAGGAGGGACGTGTGGTCAGCACACCGCTCTCCTGGTCGTTTTCTTTGACCGGAGCCGCTACTATTCGGTCGAGTAGCTCCTTAATTGGCATCGCGAGGCTGAGTGCACCCCGAAAAATGCCAACAGCGCATGGTGGCTTCGATGGTCACCCATCCAAGTGCCGGCCACACCTGACAGTGCTTAACTTCGGTGATCTCACAGGAACCGGTCTATCCACTGCGGCAAGGCAGTTGCCGTAGTTAATGTATACCATGGATAAAAAATGGCGGTATCCAAAAGCGGTGCTGAGGTAACTGAGAGCACCACACGTTGTAGACGACAGTAGGGCTAACGACAGTGTCTCATTAATAATGCACCTAAGCTGAATGCTGTTCATCAGCGTATTTCCTTTCCTCTGCTGTGTTTCTTTGTACCCTGAAATTCTGTTCTCCAGGTCACAAGTATACTGACGTCATTGACGGGGCCCTCCTGTGCGGCCCTCTTGCCCGCGGCGATGGACATCAGACGACTGAGCGGAATCCAGAGAGAATTTCCTCAGATCCAAAGCGACACAAACCATTAGTGCCGATATGTGCCACCACCCGCAGCTGCCTGCACCCTGTGCTCTTCATGGCATCCGGAAGGACCCTTTCCACATCAGGAATGACTCCTCCCGGAATGCACACGGAATGCACACTGGATTTCTTCCCCTCCTTAGCCGCCGTATCCCTAAGGGGCCCCATTACACGCCTAACATTGGAGCTCCCAACTACCAGTAAACCCAGCCTTTGCGATTGCCCGGACCTTGAAGGCTGAGAATGATCCTCTGAAACAGGGCAGGTAGCTGCATCTGGCTCAGCCAGAGACAGTGCCTGGAACCGGTTTGTCAGGCGCACTGGGGAGGCTTTCTGATCAGCCTCCGGGGACGCCTTTCGCTGCCTGGCACGCCTTGGAACGACCTCCCAATCAACCACAGGCGAGGGCTCAGCCCCACTGCGGGCAGCAACCGGGGCAACCACAGCGGCAGACCGATCTGGGGACAGGCGGGACGAGGTTGACATCCCCGTGATACCCAAGTCCGGCTCCCCACAGTGGTGCCCATTGGCAACAGCCTCAAGCTGCGCGACCGAAGTCAGCGCCGATTGCAGCTGTGAGCGAAGGGATGCCAAGTCAGCCCTCATTCGAACACAGCAATCGCAGTTCCTGTCCATTCTAATCGATGTTGAACAACAGTTACTGAAACACGAGTCCGTGCCTAGATAACGCAAGTGAAACACGCAAAGAATGTATCAACTAACCTGTACAAATGCCTAACGACTGCGCTACAATCTGCCTTAATTTACGATTACAGCAACTAAAACTCGAAATTGCACCTCCTATACGAAACTCACACGCAATTTAAATAAGAATCTACCAAGTAAACACTAAAGCGCGATGCTACAACTGTCAAATACTATAATACGCCCGAAATATATGAATTAAACAATGCAAGTACCCAAAAACACGCAAAGAAATTAATTAAACTAGCTAACAAATAAGTAAGCTAGGGTTATACGACTTGCTGCTGCAGCTGCTTATCCAACGGCGGCAGGGAGCACAATGGCTGTGACCAACCGACACTGGCTGTTCAAAACAAAAACAGAAGACAGACGACTACGCGAATTTACACTATTCAGGTACTAAGGCGCGATGCTACAACCCTCAAATACTATAAGTACTCCTTTAAGCTGACATCAGATTTTTCACTCTTCAACTATATGTCTCTGTCTGTGATTCTGGTTGGACATATTGCAAGTATGTCAGACAACAATATACAGGGTGACAATTATATGAACTATATGAAAAAAACGTAAATTAGCTATAAACTATGGCGTGCAGACACTTTATTCAACATATAAACATGAATATAGACACTCAGATTTAGGTTATGACATGTTCAATGTGCCTGTGATCATTGGCGATGATGTGGTGAAGACGAATAGCAATATTATGCATGCACTGCAGAAGTGTCAGAACACCAATGCAGTCAGTCACCATATGAATGGCTGCTTTCAGTTCAGCAATGGTTTTAGAGTTATTGTCTTTAATATTACCCTCAAAAAGGAGTCTTGTGTGTTCATATCTGGAAAATATGGTAGCCAATCAAGGCCCATGCCAGTGGCATTTGGGTACCCCAGAGCCAGAATGCGGTCCCCAAAGTACTCCTCCTGGACATCAAACACTCTCCTGCTTTGGTGGGGTTGAGCTCTGTCTTGCGTGAACAACAACTTTTTAAAATGAGGGTCATCTTCCAAAAACATCATGTACTGTCCATTAATCACCGTGCTTTTAAGAAAAACACACTGATTATTCCCTGATAGGACATTGCACACAACAGTCACCTGTTGAGGGTGAAGAATCTTGTCGATCGCAAAATGCTGTTTCTCAGTATCCCAAATGTGTCAATTTTGCTAATGGGTGAACCTACCCAAATGACAGTAAGCTTCATCGTTAAACCAAACCGCATTCACATCAAAATCCTGTTTGTCAATTCTATGGACAACAGTGCTGGTGGAATACAACCGCTGTTCCATGGCCTTGGGGCTTAATGGCTGATAGGTCTGAATTTTGTATGGAAAGAGATGCAGGTCTTCAACAACACTGTCATCACAAACACTACAAACACTATCCATTCTCTCAAACTTGTGAATTAAATTCTTGATTGTTAACACACTGGTTGTCTGCAGCATTAACTCAGTGGAAAACTTTCTTGGAGCTGCAGTCAGGCTGTTATTGCTCGCACAGTAGGCCTTCACAAACTCTATACGCTCCGGGACGCTGTACTGTGACATTTGCTACGCATATAGCCAAAGACGACAAGGCGCACCTTCATGCGCACACTAATCCCTATCGTGCTCCGTGGCCAACCGTGCAGTTTGAATGTCCAATGCAAACTGTCCAGAAGTTATGACGATTTTATTTCATATAGTTCAATAATTGTCACCCTGTATATATATGTGTAAAGGTTTTTACAATATATCTCCTGGAAAGGAAGGCAGTTCCTTTCAGTTCTAAATTGATCATGTTGAAAAAGAACTGTAGCCTGCAATCTTTGGATAAAAAGGTGATTGCAATATGCTGCATTTTTTATCATGGAGATGGATGGTGCGTCTTTTTGCTCGAGAAAGAAGAAGTAAATGTCACTCTGTTCAAAGGATAGTTAATGTATCAACCGATTTAGATTGTTACGTTGGTAATTGTAGCGAGAGACTGTGGAGGTACGTACTTAGATGCGTGAACTGCTGCTGGTGAAAGTATTCACCAGCCACACACATAGAAATAATCCACATTCTTTGCATCTCTTTAGAGAGCTTAAATACCACTGTTGCTTGAAAGCGTGTCTCGTCAGAAAAGGAAACGTGGACATCGTGAGACAACTCTTTGTGGTGTCACCGCCAGACACCACACTTGCTAGGTGGTAGCCTATAAATCGGCAGCGGTCCGTTAGTATACGTCGGACCCGCGTGTCGCCACTATCAGTGATTGCAGACCGAGCGCCGCCACACGGCAGGTCTAGTCTAGAGGGACTCCCTAGCACTCGCCCTAGTTGAACAACCGACTTTGCTAGCGATGATTCACTGTATATATACGCTCTCATTTGCAGAGATGACAGTTTAGCACAGCCTTCAGCTACGTCATTTTGCTACGGCCTAGCAAGGCGCCATATTCAGTTACTATAATTACTTCAAGAATGTATTCTGAACAGATAATATTGTGAATCATGTACCGTCAAGAGCGACGTTCATCATTAATGGATGAAAGTTAAGTATCAAACTAATTACGTCTGCTTTCTGAATTCTCATTCCTTGTCATGTTCCAGACCTCACGTCAGTATAGTTCTTACCTCCTCACACTAGGCTGCTTGAGCCAAAACGCGTGCATTTCGGCCTCCACTCGTAACACGGTGTTGGCTCTTCTGCTAACACAAAACCCTTCACATGTACCCAGCCGAGGATTGGGTTGTTTGGGGGAAGTGACCAAACAGCAATGTCATGTGTCTCACTGGGTTACGGAAGGATGGGGAAGGAAGTCGGCCGTGCCCTTTCAAATGAACCATCCCAGTATTTGCCTGGAGCGATTTAGAGAAATCACGGAAAACCTAAATCAGGATAGCCGGATGCGGGATTGAACCGTCATTCTACCGAATGTAAGTCCAGTGTGCTAACCACTGCGGCACCTTGCTTGGTGTACCCAGCCGAGTCACATTAATATGATCACCGTCTAAGTTCGACATCAACAGCAAATAACCACGCACAGACAGCACGTGGCAGCACTAGTAGGGGAGGGATATAAAGTGTGTTAGGGGGACTCAGACAATAGTGTAGTAATTGTCTTGAGTTTATGGAAACAGCGCGAATGATCTGACTTCAAAAAGGGCATTATCATTGGCTTTCGGGTCAAGGGTGGAAACGTTTCTGGAATGACTAAGTATGTTAACTGTTTGAATTCTGCTGTGGTTAATGTATGCACTCCGTCATCAGGCCACAAGTGGCCCATCGGGACCATCCTACCGCCGTGTCATCCTCAGTTGAGGATGCGGATAGGAGGGACGTGTGGTCAGCACACCGCTCTCCTGGTCGTTTTCTTTGACGGGAGCCGCTACTATTCGGTCGAGTAGCTCCTTAATTGGCATCGCGAGGCTGAGTGCACCCCGAAAAATGCCAACAGCGCATGGTGGCCTGGATGGTCACCCATCCAAGTGCCGGCCACACCTGACAGTGCTTAACTTCGGTGATCTCACAGGAACCGGTCTATCCACTGCGGCAAGGCCGTTGCCGTGGTTAATGTATACCATGGAAAAAAAATGGCGGTATCCAAAAGCGGTGCTGAGGTAACTGAGAGCACCACACGTTGTAGACGACAGTAGGGCTAACGACAGTGTCTCCTTAATAATGCACCTAAGCTGAATGCTGTTCATCAGCGTATTTCCTTTCCTCTGCTGTGTTTCTTTGTACCCTGAAATTCTGTTCTCCAGGTCACAAGTATACTGGCGTCATTGACGGGGCCCTCCTGTGCGGCCCTCTTGCCCGCGCCGATGGACATCAGACGACTGAGCGGACCGTGGCACAAACACCGAAATGGCGGGAACCACGGAAGCAGACCATAGAGGAAAACAAGTTCACACCAGCACCATAGATACATAAATTGCCCGATGTTTTTTTAGATCGTATAAAAATGATAATTTTACTGTTTTTTAATTCTGTCAAGTACAGATTTTAACCTTGACATCTACATATTTTAATTAATTATTTTTAACATAAAAAAGATCTACTGAATACAGTATATGCAAATGGAATGTAACAAATGTAAGAGACGACACCTGTCGGTAATAGTGTTATAGTTAATATAAATGACGTGCACTCTGCCAACCAATTTTATGTGACGTAGCATGTGAAAATTGCTGGATTTGGACGGGTTACTCCTGTAACTGAAATATCTGGTACGTTCTGGTACATTTGATGTTGATTAGATAGGATGAAAAAGATTTGCTTCCGTGAAATACTAAATTAGTATCATTATTTTTACAGATCTGAAGAGGGTTCTGAATGAACCGAAACCGATCATATGAATAAAAAAATTTGCAAAGAAGATTGACCATTCAGTTCTGTGAACACCTCTGCCTCCGTGACTGTGGACTGAGCTTTGTGATCACGAGCATGATTGGAGGATGGTGAGGGGTTGGGGTTGGCAGGGAGAGGAGGGGGGTAAGGAAGGGTGTAAGGGTGGCTCAGAGGGATAGGTGACGTGGGAAACATTTTTGAGGAGGTCAGTGTGGAGAGGAGTGGAGGACTTGATAAGAAGGGAGTCCTTGTGGGGAGTGTTGGGAAATGGGGGCATTGGGGAAGTATTTGCTGATTTCTAAGGTTAGGGTATGGGCATGAAGGAACTTGGGATTGGGACAGGAGAGGATGAAGGTGAGCATGGTGTGGCTTTGGGATGTGGGAATAGGATTGAATCCGTGGTGGGGTCAGATGGGGTGTGGATGGGCGGTGTTATTTTGGTGGAGGTGGAGTGGGGTCGACGCTAGGTTGTTTAGCGAGGTTCTTTGGTGAGGGTAGCCTGGGAGGAAGGGTGAGGGTTAGAGTAGGAGGTGATGGGAGGCAGGCCCTGCTTGGGGTGCAGAAGTACAAACATTAGGGAGTGTCAGTGGATCGTATGGGGCAGTCCTGGCGGGGTATGACTGGGCTGGGTGAAGGAGGTGCTGGAGTTGTAGGGCGACTGAGGAGGGGGAAAACTAATGAGAATGGGTGACAGGGACGGGAGTGGAAGCCGAAGTTGAGCAGGATTATAAAGGTAGGGATACAATGTGGGGGAGGAGATGGAGTGGGAGGAATCAGTAACGAGGGGAGGCTGAGCATAAAAAGGCCGGAGGAGGTGCTCCGTACAGTGATGGTGGGGACAGGAGAAGGGAAATTGTAGGCAAAGCTTGTAGTTGGTGTGTCTATGACTCATTGGGAATGAGCGCGACGGGGGTGGTGGCGACGGCAGAGGGGGAGCAAAACAGCGCAGAGTGGGGCCACTGAGCTTCCAGCCAGAGAATGTGTACTGAGAGTAGCGCAGTCGACAAACTCTTCCGTGTGGCATGAGGGATTCTAACCTTCGGCATGTGGAAAGGCTAGTTCACGGTGTTCAAATGGCTCTGTGCACTATGGGACTTAACATCTATGGTCATCAGTCCTCTAGAACTTAGAACTACTTAAACCTAACTAACCTAAGGACAGCACAGAACACCCAGCCATCACGAGGCAGAGAAAATCCCTGACCCCGCCGGGAATCGAACCCGGGAATCCGGGCGTGGGAAGCGAGAACGCTACCGCACGACCACGAGATGCGGGTGCGTCCTCTGCAAATACTGTTTCATCTGTGGCGCACAGAGCAAGCGTAAAGATGGACCTATGGATCTACACGTCCGCCCTCTGTCGAAACGCGATCCCGGTGGGGGGAAAAAAAGGGGGGGCTAGATGTCGCCAGACGTGTGATTATGAATAAAATGTTTTCTCTTAGAAGAAATTAAAGAGATCAGCAGGTCCCAAGCCTTGTCCAACTGAAAGCCGCCGTCACGATTTTTAAGAGCTTGTGCTATATATATTTCCTCAGATTCTTTACTTGCTGAATCTCGAATCGATCTCGCAGGGGCTAAGATTCTTTTGGTAGACTAATCCACAGTGTCATGTGGTAACACAGTGCTCAGCTACAGCTAACGTACTGGTCTGCGATCGGCGAGTGTGGCGCTCATGTTCGACGCACCTTTCATGTACTGTGCGTATCGCTTGACCAATCTAAGCTTTGCCACACTGACAAGGACAGATCGTCCTTTACCGAACCGAGAAGAACACCAATCTTCGCCGGTGGCCGGGACATTACTGCAACTTGATGCTTCCTTAGAAACCTGCCTATTTTAGACCAAAGGTTGCCAACTTATAGAAGGAACTCTTCGCTTTGAACAGTTCCTTACCTTCCTGATGTCGTGGGTGGTCACGATCCTTCCTGCTTAGCGCTGTGCTAATCTGGCGTGGAGAGAAACATTATCTTCGATCACGGGCTGTAGACGTTGTAGTTCCTCTGTAAGGCTGTCTCCATCCCTTTTACGAACCTTCGGAAGGCCGTATAATCGGGAAGCCACCGAACAACGAGTAAAACGTCAGAGCTGCTGGATTCTTCATCTATTGCACGAAAAGTGGCCAAAAGATTACGCACCATAGTTCTATATTACGCAGGTTATATGGTCTTCCGACCATTCGTGGGAAAGAGATTCCGTTACGGCGCCCCCACATATGATTTGGCTACACATCTTCCCTCTCTACTGAGACCTTTTTAGGGGAAGTGCGATCATCACTATCATCATGTTCGCAACTCTGCTGGCATTATCAATACACTGAAGCCATATCAACTTATTAGTGAGCTTCGATGTCATCTCACTTTTCACTAAGGTTCCTCTTACGGACTCTTTGTCACTCATCAGCAAGAAACATTTTTTAATCATGTGCTTTTCTCAACCTACTTTTTCTTTAACAACGAATGGTTTGAGCAAACTGACGGTGTTGCCATGGGCAGTGCGGTCTCTTCTCTGGTAGTAAACTTTTTTTTATGGAAGACTGTGAAGAAAGGGCTCTTGATTCGGCAGAACGTAAGCCGAGAGTCTTCTGGCGATGTAGATAACACATTCGTAGTGTGGCCCCATGGTGATGAAGAACTGTCACATTTCTTGCAACATCTGAATTCAGTCCTCACGAACATCATCTTGGTTCGTAGGAAAGTGGATGGGTTGTTAGGGCATTCCGTCTACCGTAAGCCCACACACAGATCTCTATTTGCAGGCTTTGAGCTGCCATCACCCTTCAGAAACTACCGGCGTCCTTAGAACGTTACTGCAACGGAAGCATTTTGTGTCTGGTGATGGAGACGGTCTTACAAAGGAGGTACAACATCTACAAAGATAACACAGGTCTGCGACATAAAAACTGTTTCAAATTTATTAAGTGATTGTTGTAGTGTTTTCAACGCTGATTTCGGGAAAAATAGCGAAAAAATTCCAACACGCACAGTTATTGCATAAACTGCGTGTCTAGTTTTACCTAATTTCGATAATTTAGCACTCTACTGAGTTGGAATTTTGGTTTTTACGATCTCCATAAACTGTTATTTAGCCGTTTTTATACTAGATATACGTAAAATAAAGAGTAATTTGGAGAAACCAGCATTATTTTCATGTCAGTGTCTGTCTGTCGCGCTTCCCCTTCCCCCGCCATCACCAAGCAGTGAGCTTCTGCTGTTGTCCTTCAGTTCACAGTACCTCTTCACTCTGTGCTGTTCACATGTTGTTGTTACTAGTGATTTAAAGTAGTGATTGTTATCTTGTATTGTGAAGTTGTTTTATGGACAATGGCTACCAGAGGATGTATAAGCTCGCCAGACTGCTTCTGCTACATTTGTGGTAACTATAGCGTTAAAAAGCCACAAAGAGACGTTTCCGATTTTGTTGAAAAAGTATATTTTGGTATAAAGTTAGGTGATCAAGATAAGCATTGGGCCCCACACAAAGTTTGTTCAGTGTGCGTTGAAGAATTGAGGCAATGGTTTCAATGTAAAAAGCAGTCCTTACGTTTTGGAATACCAATGGTTTCGAGGGACCCCAAAAATCATAGTGATGACTGCTATTTTTGTTCTTGCAACGTACGAGGTTTCAATTTGAAAAACAAATAGGATATTTCTTACCCTAACATTCAATCAGCCGTTCGCCCTGTTCCTCATGGACCTGAAGTACCAATACCCTCTCCTCCAGATTCTTTGGATGATGATCAGGAGCCACTGGCTCAGCAAGGCGACAGTGAAGAAGACGGAGATTGCTACGATCCTGGCACAACCAATCCCATTCCATTCTCACAATTTGAACGATTTAGTTAGAGACCTAGGCCTTTCTAAAGAATCGGCAGAGGTTTTAGGATCTAGATTAAAAGATAAACATATGTTGGCTCTGGGTTCATCCTTTTCTTGGTATAGATCGAGGGAAAATGTATCTTTCTTCTCTCAACAAGGTGACCTGGTGTTTTGTAGTGATTTTCCTGGATTTATGGCACGTTTCAAAATAGAATATCCTTCTGATGAGCGGAGACTTTTTATTGATTCTTCAAAAAGAAGCCTTAAGGCAGTACTTCTACGCAATGGCAATAAGTATGTTTCGATACCAGTTGGACACTCGGTTCACTTAAAAGAATGTTACGAAAAGCTTGAACTGGTTTTGAGCAAACTCTGCTATCCAGACCACAAATAGAAACTAAGTGGTGATTTAAAAGTTATTTCACTGCTGCTTGGTCAACAAAGTGGCTATACAAAGTTCCGTTGCTTTCTCTGTGAATGGGACAGTAAAGGCAGAAAGCAACACTTTCCTAGGAAACAAAAGAGATCCAAACTACAAGACAATTGTCGCAGATATGCTCGACAACTTTAAGAAGCTGGGCTGTATGTAACATGGGCATTAAAGTTCATTTTCTCCACTCACATCTTGACTACTTCCCTGCAAACCTTGGTGATGTAAGTGAAGAGCAGGGTGAAAGATTCCACCAGGACATCAAAGAAACTGATAGAAGATATCAAGGAAGATGGAACGCCAACATGATAGCGTTTTTGGACAAAATGGTTGTGGAGAGAAGCAGCGATTAGTATGATTAATCAACAATACAAGAACAGTCTTAATCGCATTTGTTACTGTTATAATACCGCCAACCGGTTTCAACCCGACGTAGAGGTCATCTTCTGGTCGTTTACACCATTGGTCGCCTGCTGGTGGTGTCACTCCTGTCTACATAACCAGCAGTCGACCAATGGTGTAAACGCCCAGAACATGACCGCTACGTCGGGTTGAAACCGGTTGGCGGTATTATAACAGTAATAAATGCGATTAAGACTGTTCTTGAATTGTTGACATGATAGCGGACTACTGCTGTATGATAAAAAGAGATGATCCTCAAGGAGTCCACAGCCGGAAAAGCAATGCGTTATTATGACTTACGAGCTTAAAGAGAAATGGAAGTGAACTGGAAATGTAGTTTAGAACATTATTTACAAACAAAATAAAATTTTATAACGTTGGAAAAAAGGTGATAAATTGCTTAAATTTTGTTATTATACCCATTTTTTTTTTTTTTTTTTGAAAACCTGACGTGATAGAAAAAAGATTGCATTTTTGAGATCAGCGCTGAACCGTACGTAACAGTCAGTTATCAAATTTCAAGCAACTTTCAAAAACTATTTTTCTGCACACCTGTGTAATGGTTACTCCCCACACCGGGTTAGCACAGCGCTGAAACGTGACCACCCACAACCTCAAGAAGATATGGAACGGTTCAAATCGAGAGCGTTCCTTCTATAAGTTGGGAACCTTTCGTCTAAAATAGGCAGGATCCTACGGAAGCATCAAGTTGAAGTAATCTTCATGCCACGGTTCAGTAGATGACGACCTGGGAGGACGACGGTTCAATCCCGCGTCCAGCCATCCTGACTTAGGTTTTACGTGATATCCCTAAATCACTCCAGGCAAATGCCCGGATGGTTCCTTTGAAAGGGCACGGCCGACTTCCTTCCCTATTCTTCCCTAATCCGATGAGACCGATGACCTTGCAGTCTGGTCTCTTCCCCCAAACAACCCAACCCAACCCAACCCAACCTTCTGTCTGAGGTTCAAATGGCTTTGAGCACTATGGGACTTAACTTATGAGGTCCACAAAAACTACTTAAACCTAACTAACCTAAGGACATCACACACATCCATGCCCGAGGCACGATTCGAACCTGCGACCATAGCGGTCGTGTGCCTAGAACCGCTCGGCCACTCCAGCCGGCCTTCTGTCCGGGTTCAGATTTAGAAACATGGGGGTTGATGATCACATGTGTTTTTGTTTTGTTTAATGTTTATTTGTCTTTGTGTGTGTGTGTGTGTGTGTGACTGAGTGAAATAACAGGTGATAGAGTTTCTCGGATGGTTGTAGTTGATCTGTAAAGGACCAGTGCCTTAAGTTGAGATGAGTTGATGAGGTAAATTTTCTGTGTTTGTATAGAATGGTTGGGTTTTCTTTTGAATGACTAATGAGATGGTGGCCATGTTTGTGTCTTTGTGTAAAATGGGACGAACCAGGGTGCATCAGTTATTATCCTGTGAGTCTTGTTTTGAACTATTTGTTGTTTTATGGAGCATCTGCAGCCATACGCCCGCATCTCGTGGTCGTGCAGTAGCGTTCTCGCTTCCCACGCCCGGGTTCGATTCCCGGCGGGGTCAGGGATTTTCTCTGCCTCGTGATGGCTAGGTGTTATGTGATGTCCTTAGGTTAGTTAGGTTTAAGTAGTTCTAAGTTCTAGGGGACTGATGACCATAGATGTTAAGTCCCATAGTGCTCAGAGCCATTTTTTGCAGCCATACCCCAGACTCCACAATAATAAAGTAAAGTTGGAACAGTGGTTGCAGCGAATGTGTGTGGTTTGAAGTGCACCAGGATGAGTTTACCGTGCAGCCCTGGCCACCAAACTTCCTGTAAAGTGCATTCGACTACGGTACTTCAGTCGGCATGCCTCCACATGCCTGTCGGTACTGCCGTGAACGTCTCTGAGTTTTTCTGCACGTGTCGCGCTACAAAATGTGGTTCTTCAGGCTTTTGACAGGTGATCATAGTAATGTGGCTGAACACAAACAAAATCGCGCCCTACGAGTTCTTGCACCACAGCAAACTTGTACGGGCAGAAATGGAACTGGCCGTGAACAGTTCACTCCAAGAACCATTAGAAAGCCGAGGAGATCGAAGGAATGACTGCCTTACTGCTTCTATGTTCTGTGGCGATTTCACAGGCCGTGGCAACTCCATTCTTCCCGGTTCTGACAACGCCCAGTGTCACATGGCAACCTCTGTCACGGAATTTTTGACCTCAAGGCATTCCTGTTGTTCCACAATCCCTCACTATTCATCTCAGTCGTTGTGACCTTTTTCGTTTTCTGAAATTGAAAAAGTCTTAAAAGTACGCCATTTTGGGACTCCGGAGAACACTCAAAACAATATCACCTAGCAGTCGAAGCCTCTCAGCACTCTCACGAAGACTGGTAATAACGACTCCGCCGGTGCGTAACTGCAAAAGGAAACTGTTTTGGAGGGGACAATATTGTTAAAAAAAAAAAAAAATAGAACTGTGATCAAAAGTAGCCGGACACCCCCAGAAACATACGTTTTTCATATTAGGGGCATTGTGCTGTCACCTACTGTACTCCATATCAGCGACCTCAGTAGTCATTAGACATCGTGAGCGAGCAGAATCGGGCGCTCCATAGAACTCGAACATGGTCACGTGATTGGGTGTCACTTGCGTCTTACGTCTGTACGCGAGATTTCCACACTCCTAAACATGTTTCCGATATGACAGTGATGTGGAAAAGTGAAGGGACACGTACAGCGCAAAAGCGTACAGGCCGACCTCGTCTGTTGACTGACAGAGACCGCCGACAGTTGAAGAGGGTCGTAATGTGTAATAGGCAGACATGTATCCAGACCATCACACAGGAATTCCAAACTGCATCAGGATCCACTGCAAGTACTAAGACAGTTAGGTGGGAGTTGAGAAAACTTGGATTTCATGGTCGAGCGGCTGCTCATAAGCCGCACATCATGCCGGTAAATGCCAAAAGACCCCTCGCTTGGTGAAAGGAGCGTAAACATTAGACTATTGACTAGTGGAAAAACGTTGTGTGGAGCGTAAATCACGGTACACAATGTGGCGATCCGATGACAGGGTGTGGGTATGGCGAATGTCCGGTGAACGTCGTCTGCCAGCGTGTCTAGTAGCGGTAGTGTTGTGGTGTGGTCGTGTTCTTCATGGAGGGGGCTTGCACCACTTGTAGTTTTGCGTGGCACTGTCACAGCACAGGCCTACATTGATATTTTAAGCACCTTCTTGTTTCCCACTGTTGAACAGCAATTCTGGGATGGCGATTGCATCTTTCAACACGAACGAGCACCTGTTCATAGGCGGCCGGAGTGGCCGTGCGGTTCTAGGCGCTACAGTCTGGAACCGAGCGACTGCTACGGTCGCAGGCTCGAAACCTGCCTCTGGCATGGATGTGTGTGATGTCCTTAGTGAGGTTTAAGTAGTTCTAAGTTCTAGGGGACTGATGACCTCAGAAGTTAAGTCTCATAGTGCTCAGAGCCATTTTTTTTTGTACTGTTTTGTGACAAAACAAACGCAACCTTGCAAAATTTCCGTTTGTTACTTTAATTTTGGACACCAGTGTTCTTGATTATGTGTTAGTGTAGGACAAATGATCACACTTATAGGTTCATAGTGCGTGGCAGGACGTTGTGGACAGACCAAGAAATAAAAGTATTGTATCAATAAGATTTTAAACATGGTATAAAATATTCTCGGACTTACGGCCTCAACGATGCTAGGTAGAACCTCGAGCTTTCGACAGTCACCACCATCGCCTTTGTCAGGAGCAGCTGACTGTCGTGGTTGCTGCTGTGTTAGCCTTTCATACGCCATGCGAGGCTTATGTCGTACTGCCGTAGATGGCGGCAGCGTCTGCGCTGTCAGCGCCACCGCTCCCGTAGCAACGCAAATAATGCTGCGAACTTCTCTGTTTCTTCTTGGCGTTGAGAGCTCGTTTACGCGTACCACTGACGTGGAGAATACAGCAAGTGCCATAACCTGATTTCACAGAAACTTCGCTCAGTGGAAGAGGGGTCAAAATAAACAAACGAGTGTCTTGGTTTATCCGTAGATAATTGACCTTTTCTGATAAGACGACTGTCAAATTTTTCCACGTTATTTAGATGCCTTTTCGGGCTGAGACCAACTCGTGGCATAGTGCCTTAGTCATGGCTTGTCACTAATGCGTCCCGCATTCGACACCCGATTATTACTTTTTTTTATTTATCTACCCAAATCTGTAGGAAGTAACTAAACGAATGTTTATTATCATTGTTAGGGGATGAAACTACGTTATATTAATTGTAAAATTACAACTGGATCTCACAATAAATGTCAAACATTTATCATATTACATTCTTATATTAGTTCTTAGTTCTTATATTTTTGTTATGTTTATTTTTCAGGAAGATTTGGTGCATTTCCTTGGATGACACCGACTGTAGAAACATTCGAAACATTGAAATTACGAACCACGAGCATCTCAGAAAGGCAGGACTGTCAGAGCGAGCCGGCCACAATGCCCGAGCGGTTCTAGGCGCTTCAGTCAGCAACCGCGCGACTTCTACGGTCGCAGGTTCGAATCCTGCCTCTGGCATGGATGTGTGTGATGTCCTTAGGTTAGTTAGGTTTAATTAGTTCTAAGTTCTAGGCGACTGATGACCTCAAAAGTTAAGTCGCATAGTGCTCAGAGCCATTTGAACCTGTTCATAATGCACGGCCTGTCCCTGAGTGGTTACACGACAATAAAATCCCTGTAATGTACTGGCCTACACAGAGTGCTGACCTGAATCCTACGGAACACCTCTGGGTCGTTTTGAAACGCCGACTTCGTGCCAGGCCTCATTCACTGACATCGATACCTCTCCCCTCTATCCACAACGTACAGATTAACAATCCTCTTTTTTAAATAAATAAATTGTCTTTTTTTTACAGTCCATATTCAAATATTCATACCTACTATCGTTGCAGGGATTGCGCGCTAAAGAGTTTGTTGCTGTCCAGCTGCGCTTCACTTCACTTCAAGTACTTTTAGAATCACATTTACATTTACGGTATTTACATACATTACTGAGCTTCTCAGAATAAAATCAGGCACAAATTAGTTTTAAAAAAACAGTGAGGCACATATAACATTACAAGTGCATCACTCCGTGAAGAATGGGCTACCATTGCCGGCCGGAGTGGCCGAGCGGTTCTAGGCGCTTCAGTCTGCAACCGCGCGACCGCTAAGGTCGCAGGTCCGAATCCTGCCTCGGGCATGGATGTATGTGATGTTCTTAGGTTAGTTAGGTTTAATTAGTTCTAAGTTCTAGGCGACTGATGACCTCAGAAGTTAAGTCGCATAGTGCTCAGAGCCATTTTTTGGGCTACCACTTCCTAAGAAACCTTCCAGCATCTTGATTGAACGTGTGCCTGCGAAATGTGGAAGCTGTCATCAAGACTAAGGGGTGGGCCAACACATACGCCCGATGGAGGGCGCCACAAACTTCTAACTCATTTTCGGCCAGGTGTCAGGATACTTTTGGTCACATAGTGTACTTCGAAAACTTGCTGAACTTGCTCGAAATTAGTCTCGTCTAAATTATTCAGTTCACATGAGCGGCTTCAACTGGTACGTACTTTAACACATCAGACACTAAAAATTTCATATTCGATGTTCTCGTGATGTCAACAAGAACAAGTTTGTTAGGATTACCATTAGCGTGCAATGCGATTTGAAATAACAGGTACGCTGAGCCGTGTTGCGGCTCGCGTTGGTGCCGTTGGTAGGTTGGCATCATGTACTAGGGATAGTGGCGTCTCGTTCTCTTCTTGTGTTTACTGGCGCCACTACGTTTGCTAGTGTTGTAGGTTCGTGAGTGGCAGCAGCAGCGGTTATCGATATCTAGTACAGTGGTACTGTCTTTGGAGGGACGTCAAGTGTTTTCCGGGTCGGAGTATGTTGTGGAGTTCGGTTGGGGCGGAGCAGCAGTGAGGTCCGGTAGTGGGAGGACATGCCAGGACTGCTGGTGGCACGCAGGTACTGCCGGATCGAGGGGCTGTAGTTGCAAGGGCTGCAGCTTCGTTGTCCACCAGACCCAGGACGTTTCAGTTGAGTGAACATTAACCCAGCAGTGAAACCTCCACTATTTTGAGATCACGCCTTTGTTCACGTGTTGCTGCTTGCAGGGTCGCTGAGACGAAGAGCAACGAGTGCAGTGTTTGGAGTTGCCGAAGTTAATTAGCCGTCCTCCACTTCTTATTATTATTAAACATTGAATTCCTTGTGTTATTAGTGGTGAAGTTCAACCAGCGGTATTTTTCTGCCTAGTGGCCGTAAACGCCCTATTTACCTGCCATGGGGGTTAGCGTACTTTCGCAGCAGTGTACCTTTCCTCGCCTTGCCACTGCTTTCCGATAAGGCGTGTAGTTCGTCAGACTCCTTGATTGTGGTTTGGGTATTTTGCTTCTTTTGGACAAGTTTGGTCGTAGTGGTTCCTTCTGCTTCTGGATGTTCTAAACACCGGATTCTGAAGACCCAGTGCTGTCCACGGGTTCCGCCTTGCCTGGGCTATTCCATGATTGTACTGGTTATTAGATGTTAGGTAGATTTTGCAAGAATCTGCGTTTAAACTGTCACTAGTTTGAGTTGCCATCCGGTTAAGTGAATACAACTCTTGACTGCTTGTCTCATCGTTTACGAAGTTGTGCGTTTTTCCCAGGTCGATTCTTGGAGCACTGTCTGAGGCCCTCTTCTCTCTTGATTTGGTCACATTGTGATGATTGTTTTTTGAAAAACAATATTTTAATTTTGAATTATTTCTGTTTGGGCCTTCACTCGACAAACAGTTTGAATTTCTTGTTAATAAGGCATTCAACCGTGGGTGTAACTTGTGTTAAGAAATTTTAATTAGACAAAATATCTTAACACTGAAATTTTGATGATTATTCTTTAAATATCTCTCGAAGAAGTTTAATTGCTTCTCAAAAATTTGCTATCCAGGCCTTCAGCCGTCCAACTGTTTTTTGAGTTATTACTGTTGGGGCCTTCAGCCGTCAAATAATTTGATTTTCTTGTCAATATGGCCTTCAGCCGTGAAAGCAATTGATCTTAAGAATTTTTGATTAGAATTTGTCCCTTGATAGTGAAAATTTGATGACTGCCTTTTTTAAAAGTATTTAATATCTCTTGGAGAAGTTTAATTGGTACTTAAGAATTTGCAATCCAGTCCTTCAGCCGTCAAATTGTTTTTTGAGTTATTACTATTGGGGGCTTCAGCCGACAAATAATTTAAATTTCTGGTCAATAAGGCCTTCAGGCGTGAGTGCAACTTGCCTAAGAATTTTTTTAATTAGACATTGTGTCTTAACAGTCACATTTGATAATTGTTCCTTATTGTCAGCTTTATTTGCAATTGTTTCCAAATAAAGTGTATGTGATTTAAAAGAAAATAAAAAAACTGAGCAAACAACGGTAACTGATTACAGCTCCGTCCGCACCGAATCCTGCTTTTCCCTATGTACCATGTCTCATACACCGTTATATGCTTTTTTGCCACTTTATTACGCAGTGTGACACAAGTGGTCCTTTGCAAATAACAACTCAATAGTGAATCTCCCCATCTCACGCTCTTATATATCCTTTCATACAATTACGTCATTGTTGAGTTTACAGTTTTCATTAATTACAGTTGAAAAGTGTTTTGTCAAGTCAGATTGACTTACTTACAGGAACGGTATGAACACCACTATTTGCTTTACACATACACTTCAGCCAGGATACCGTAATAAGATTTGAATTTACATCCGATATGGAGAAAGCACTGTTTTCATACCTTGTTTTCGACATACACTTTAACAGAACTGTCAGTTAACGTTGACAGTTATTTTTTTTTACAGCATGTATCTTTATAATGTCGTATGAAAACACTTTTTGCGGCTGGTGCCGGCGGAGGTTCGAGTGCTCCCTCAGGCATGGGTGTGTGTGTTTGACCTTAGGATAATTTAGGTTAAGTAGTGTGTAAGCTTAGGGACTGATGACCTTAGCAGTTAAGTCCCATAAGATTTCACACACGTCTGAACACTTTTTTGAAAACGCTTTCAGCCGTCTAAATCTCCAGTTGTTATTTCGTTTGACAACCAGTTTCGGTGCTCCATTACGCCATCTTCAGGCCCCCTGACTGGCACGTAGAATGAATCCCATCTCTGGTCCAGTCAAAACATCCAGTGATATCTTCGACATGTGACGATCGAAGGCATCTCTGATGTCACTGAATGCTGGCCCCTATTCTGTATGGACAAGAGGTGAGATTCTTCCTACATGTCGTCCAGGGAGCCTGAAGATGGCGTAATGTAGCGCCGAAACACGTTGGTCATATAAAATAACAACTAGAAGTTTATTCGGATGAAGATGTTTTGATTCGACATTTTAAACTGTATAGCCGAGGTCCCGCAATCATCTGTATAAAGTTGGATTTATAGAGAATGATGATTTTGTTTCCGTGTGTTGGGGTTCATCATTTCGTAAAACACACATAATTACTTCGTTTATCAGCAAACTTTGAGACATATGTGGCCTACAAAGATGGATAATAGCATTTCTTATATTATTCTGAACATTTCTTTCTGTATTTTGGACGAGAAACCAAAATGAGCTACTTGGTATAACAAGTTTTCACTATATGTTCATTAAAACAGAATACGAAATTTTAAGATGTTCCTAGCATTTGACCGAGTTTCATGGTTTTGATATGTTAGTACTTCTCAATGATGTACATATTACATTGTCCAGTAGGGGTGATTATCACTTCTTTACGTTTCTGGCACTTTGATTATCTTGTTCTTCGTCTAATTTGGAATGGTCGCATGTGACATAGTTAGTGTACTAAGCTAATACCATAAGACGTCGTCGTCTCCCGACCTTCGTTGCTTACATACACTGCCCTCACAGTAATATTCCGCACTTAAAGACGCTTCATTCGAACCCAAACTCGATAAGATAAAGTGAATGTTGTATGAATTCGTGTAAACGATATGCAAATAACAAGTAAATTGCAAGTGCGCACCGAGGTTGAAATACTCGAGGCTGGTGTACACACACACATTCAAGACACGACAGTCACAAAAGCTTTTAGGTCGGGAGAGGCAAACCACACACCAGGAGGCCGGTCCCATCAGAGGACGAGTCAACCTATCTACGTCGGCCAGCGACCGCCTGTAGAGCAGACAGTGTTTGCCTGAGTGAGTGAAAGGGAGAACAACCCCGTGTTCGGCTTAAAAGCAAATTCCGCTACATTGTGTGGGAGCACCCAACCTACGCATTCTTTACAAACATAGCACACAGTTTCAGAGGTTTTCACAGGGAGACAGCAAACGCCAAACGCCGATGCTACAGATTTCTGGATTGGTCGCCTTAGACGAAACGTCATTCTCTTGTTTTAGAAGAGCAATGCTGATTGGCAGATGATCTTCCTGACACCTTGAGCTGAAGGAGTAAAGGAAGAGACTGAATGATATACCCTTTCACGTTTCTCTTGGAGAGAGAACACATAACGAGAGCGTGTGCGCTCACATGTGTACTCAAACAGCAAGGAACAAGTCTCTCCTCAGTACTTCACTGGGAGAGCACCTCTGTCGAGAGCAAATCGGAGTGTGACTCTTAAGTCCTTGTCATTAAGCATTGTTCACTGTGTTGACCACCACACTTATTGTGCGGTCTGAACGGACAGAGTTATAGTTAAACACCTGCAAGCGAAATTTTGAGTGGCATCGTGGTGGGCTGGTTATCTGACCTGTGTACCACTCCAATAGTTAGACTAGGGGCGAATAGGAGTCCTTGAATTCATCAAGGCTTAGGGAGAGTTTGAATGGCGAAGGTCAATCCAGATAGAACGGGAGTTATCTTATTTGTCAGCAGTGAGCTGCGCAGACAGCAGTCATTGCAGCTTATGGTATTGTGCACTACAGCTCTTGCGAGCCCCATATTTCCTCTACAACAGTACAATTCACTGCATTACACACGTGACAGCCTCAACCGTACCTAGCAACATTCTAACGGATAATTATTCAAGTTGAGCAGGCGCGGCTCTCAGCCATTCTGCCAAGTCAATAACAATCTTAAACTTTGTATAGAAATTTCATTAGCGTATCCTATCCTTAAGAGATAACTTCACTTTCCGAAAAGAACCCGGAAATACCTTGTTCAGTTCATAACTAAAAGTGCCATTGTGATTTCCCAGAATTTTTGCAAAATTTTTTTTTTTTCGTTAGTTTCATGTTTTTCTTACACTAACTAGCACTAATCCAGTACCCAAGTATCCCACTAGTTACGTAAGAAACTTTGTGAATTTTTGTGTCATTTCCTTACAGCAGACGACTCTAGAAGATATTTATTGCTGAAAGTTTTTCAGGCATTTCTCTTTCGAACGTTAGGAGCGTCTGTCTGACTTCTGTAGTAGTGTGGGGGTGGAAATTGCATCTTGCAGGAGCCACAGGGTAAAGGGTACATCTCAGATTAATCCATTGCGCAGAATGACAGAATAGCACCCACACATCGCTCAAAATACACAAAATACATCCATTTCATTGTTATAACAGAATTGGAGTGTGGGATGTGGCCAACCCTCAGTGAACTAAGGGTTGTGGTAACGATCTATTCAATTTGCTTTTCGTTCTGGTCTGCTACGACACTATAAGAACACGGCAGTGAATACACAGCAAGCGATTAGCCCTGAAGCATAGTTCGAGCAGTAACAATACCAGTCTGTGTTCATATCTATTTCCGAAATACACGGCGTTAACTTATCAGAAGGGCAACTTGAAGAGTAGAACACCAGGTGTAACAATCAGTCGCAGTGGTCAGTTGTATTCGGCGAATTGTCATGTAAACCACAGGACGAGTGAAGAGGCGGGATACTGCCAGCCTGCAGCTGTTAGCCACGTAGCCTTGGCTGCCGGCAGTGATAAGATCTGTCAGATAACAGAGTGTTAGTGGCTGGCACCGCACTTAGCACCCATAAACAGCCTCCATTCTCAACACCAGGTTATGTGGAGAGGCTGACGTAACGGGGCAAGAAAAGAACGACAGAGGCCGGCTTCTGTACAGTTCCTAATAGGTCTCAATATTTAACTGATGCCCGCGGTAACATCAAAAAATTAATTCTTTTTAATGTTCATTCCCAACTAGAGAGAGTAGGACTTCATCTTTCCAGCCAAGTACCCCAACAGGCTGGAAGTGTAGCAAAGGAAATCGAAATTGGGAGTGTTTGGGAAGGAATCTTCAGTTCCAGAATTACCTGTGTGACCAAAGGAAACCTCCCAAGAACCTTGGTCAGAATATTGCATTGGGTTGTCTATTGTCCCAGACAGAACTTAAAATTACGTATATGTATGTACGTGTGGATGTATGTCTTGTGTGTAGTCACATCTTGAGTTTAGTCCCTGCGAGGAATTGTCTCCAAATTATGACATTCTCTGAAGAAGCGTCGGGAAACACGTTATTGAAGGAATTGGTGAATCGTAAGGCAGTAAGAAATTGCCTCTGAGCACTATGGGACATAACATCTGAGGTCATCAGTCCCCTAGAACTTAGAACTACTTAAACCTAATTAACGTAAGGACATCACACACATCCATGCCCGAAGCAGGATTCGAACCTGCGACCGTAGAGGTCGCGCGATTCCAGACTGAAGCGCCTAGAACCGCTCGGCCACCGAGGCCGGCCAAGGCAGTAAGTCAGGAAGTAAGTTGAGGCATTAAGCACCTAAGTCAATGCTGCGTGGCTGTGTGACTTTTCCAAGTAAACTACACAGGAAGTTTGGATGATTACATCTCAACCTATATTCAT
This sequence comes from Schistocerca gregaria, assembly GCF_023897955.1. Lineage (NCBI taxonomy): Eukaryota > Metazoa > Arthropoda > Insecta > Orthoptera > Acrididae > Schistocerca > Schistocerca gregaria. The sequence goes on along the minus strand of NC_064928.1, from coordinate 122,364,521 downwards.
GTTGTTTAAAAGAAGTACCACATATTTCAACAGGATGAAGTACTGGGATAAGTAGAACAAAAGGTTTTATAATGATATGTCCAGAAACCAATACCTGTTGAGATATGGAACAATCTGTCCTTTCATTTCCAGCTGTGTGCTGCGTGGAAGCAGGAACTGTAACGAGTTCTGCAAGTGACGAGCACACATTCTGACACACCTTCAGTCTTTTCTCGCAGTGAATCATGCACTCTTTCAAATACACCTGCTTCCATCCGGATTGTGTCACATGCATTGCTCACATGCTCCTGTACTGTCTGTACAGTGACGACAGGTTAGGCCTCATAGCCAGAAATCAATGAAATAAGGTCCGTTGAAAGGGGACGCCACGCTATTGAGCCTTCTTGACCAAGCCATCACCCATGAAAAGCTATGCTATACGTGCTGTTTTGTGACCTCAGGAAACTGCTTTCGCCCAACCATGACTGTGGGTTCTTTGATTGCTGTGGCAGAAGGCTCATCAAACTACAACAATTTATTATACACTACTGGCTATTAAAATTGCTACACCAAGAAGAAATGCAGATGATAAACGGGTATTCATTGGACAAATATATTACTGACATGTGATTACATTTTCACGCAATTTAAGTGCATAGATCCTGAGAAATCAGTACCCAGAACAACCACCACTGGTCGTAATAACACACTTGATACTCCTGGGCATTGAGTCAAACAGAGCTTGGATGGCGTTTACAGGTACAGCAGCCCATGCAGCTTCAACACGATACCACAGTTCATCAGAAGGAGTGACTGGCGTATTGTGACGAGCCAGTTGCTCGGCCACCATTGACCAGACGTTTTCAGTTGGTGAGAGATCTGTATACAGAAAGGCCCGTACAGGACCTGCAACATGCGGTCGTGCATTATCCTGCTGAAATATAGGGTTTTGCAGGGATCCAATGAAGGGTAGAGCCACGGATCGTAACACAACTGAAACGTAACGTCCACTGTTCAAAGTGCCGACAGTGCGAACGAGAGGTGACCGAGACGTGTAACCAATGGCACCCCATACCATCACGCCGGGTGATACGCCAGTATGGCGATGACGAATACACGCTTCCAATGTCGCCAAACACGGATGCGACCATCGTGATGCTGTAAACAGAACCTGGATTCATCCGAAAAAACGATGTTTTGCCATTCGAGAACCCTGGTTTGTCGTCGAGTACACCATCGCAGGCGCTGTGATGTAGCGTCAAGGGTAACCGCAGCCATGGTCTCCGAACTGATAGTCCATGCTGCTACAAACATCGTCGAACTGTTCGTGCAGATGGATGTTCTCTTGCAAACGTACCCGTCTGTTGACTCAGGGATCGAGACGTGGCTGCACGATCCGTTACAGCCATGCGGATCAGATACCTGTCATCTCGACTGCTAGTGATACGAGGCCCTTGGGATCCAGCACGGCGTTCCGTATTACCCTCCTGAACCCACCGATTCCATATTCTGCTACCAGTCATCGGATCTCGACTAACGCGAGCAGAAGCGTCGCGATACGATAAACCGCAATCGCGATAGGCTACAATCCGACCTTTATCGAAGTCGGAAACGTGATGGTACGCATTTCTCCTCGTTACACGAGGCATCACAACAACGTTTCACCAGGCAACGCCGGTCAACTGCTGTTTGTGTATGAGAAATCGGTTGGAAACTTTCTTCATGTCAGCACGTTGTAGGTGTCGCCAGCGGCGCCAACCTTGTGCGAATGCTCTGAAAAGCTAATCATTTGCATTTCACAGCATCTACTTCCTGTCGGTTGAATTTCGCGTCTGTAGCACGTCATCTTCGTGGTGTAGCAATTTTAATGGCCAGTAGTGTATAAATGAATAAAAAATGTACTTAACTTTAACGGACGTACTGGATAATTTGACCGCTACGGTCGGAGGTTCGAATCCTGCCTCGGGCATGGATGTGTGTGATATCCTTACGTTAGTTAGGTTTAATTAGTTCTAAGTTCTAGGCGACTTATGACCTTAGATGTCAAGTCGCATGGTGCTCAGAGCCATTTGAACCAGTACTGGATAATTTACAACTGCGACTGACTATGAAAGCATCACTTTATGCACAACAATCTGTTCTCTTGAGGTGTAATGTTCGGCAATTACAACAGTACAAGTTCATCTGAAACTATAACAAATCATTGGTCCTGCTCTATGATGCTGCCTCCTTGAGATGATACCACGTACTCGACCTGACTCTTGCAAGCTCGACACTACATTGATCTCAGCGTGAGGGTGCTGGTACGCTGGCAGTGGAGGCGTGGTCTGCAAGAGCGCCACCCATGCACCACTGCGAATTGCAGCGAGCCGTCGTTGAGGTCTGTGATACCGATATGCATTGACTTCGATGTGGCAACGCAATATCTAGACGATACCACATACTGTCGCATAATCTGCAGAAAATGGGCTGGTGCCCGTCGTGTAAAAGCCGCACTCATTGTTTTACTGTAAGGGTTGCGTTCTCCAGTTTTGCTGATAGATCATCGCACAGCTTACTTCGACAATGAGACCGCCTACAGCGCCAGACGTCACACATTTCTCGCCGAAAGTAAAATGCCTCATATCTCAACAGATACTGACTTTCAGACGTTATAGTAACTTGAAACTTCCTGGCAGATTAAAACTGTGTGCCGGACCGAGACTCGAACTCGGGACCTTTGCCTGCCTTTCGCGGGCAAGTGCTCTACCAACTGAGCTACCCAAGCACGACTCATGCCCCGTCCTCACAGCTTTCCTTCTGCCAGTACAGTGTCTCCTACCTTTCAAACTTTACGGAAGCTCTCCTGCGAACCTTGCAGAACTAGCACTCCTGAAAGAAAGGATATTGTGGAGACATGGCTTAGCCACAGCCTGGGGGATGTTTCCAGAATGAGATTTTCACTCTGCAGCGGAGTGTGCGCTGATATGAAACTTCATGGCAGATTAAAACTGTGTGCCGGACCGAGACTCGAACTCGGGACCTTTGCCTTTCGCGGGCAAGTGCTCTACCAACTGAGCTACCCAAGCAGGTTCGCAAAAGAGCTTCTGTAAAGTTTGGAAGGTAGGAGACGAGGTACTGGCAGAAGTAAGGCTGTGAGGACGGGGCGTGAGTCGGCTTGGGTAGCTCAGTTGGTAGAGCACTTGCTCGCGAAATTGCCGGCACGATAGCTCAGCGTGTTCGGTCAGAGAGCCAGTTGGCCTCTGTAATAAAAAACTGAGTGGATGAATCAACCACCGAACTTGAACAGGATGTCTTGCGAAGTCCGCTACGACCAAACACAACGATAAAAAAAATGGTAGAGCACTTGTCCGCGAAAGGCAAAGGTGCCGAGTTCGAGCCTCGGTCCGGTACATAGTTTTAATCTGCCAGGAAATTTCATATCGGCGCACACTCAGCTGCAGAGTGAAAATCTCATTCTGTTATAGTAACTTTTCTTCTAGTTTTAAACAATATGTTGCATGCCAACCTTGCATAGCACAGCAAAATGGGTAACATTTTTCAAATTCCCAGAGCGAAGCAACCTCGCTACACTACGGCAATGCTGACACGAGGCACCCGTAAATGCAAACATTTTACCACCGAGATTGGGTCAGGCGGCAGACATCGGCAGAATGTAATGGGTCAGAGCACCCAGAGAGAGTAGCGTCACCTTCGTTATGTGACGAAAGAAAGGGTAAGGCAAATGCAACTGATTTTACGAACCAGGTCTATGCTATAACGAACTCATTAAATAAGCACAGCAGAAGCAAAACCGCTCGAAATTGGGCTATGGAAGCATAGTTTACTCCTTTGCTCGGCCGTCTATTCTTCGGTGTCTCGACTCTATCCACCACTGTGGATTACGTTTAGTGTCTGGAGCTTTTTACACCAGCCCTGTGGAAAGCCTTTATGCTGACACTGCTGAACATTCGCTGTCCAATCGGCGAGCTGTCCTTCTAAGTCGTTACGCTAGCCATCTGTCTTCCATGCCTGCAAATCCGGCCCATGACATTTTTTTCGACGCCTTCTTGGATTTAGAGTATGCAGGCCGCCCTTCCTCCCTACTATCACCGGGAGTCCACTTCCGTCAACTGCTCCATTCTCTTTGCTAAGACTTTCTTGACAACTTGGGGTACAGCACCGCCTTGGCGCCAGCCCCGGACCTGCCTGCTCCGTGACCTTTGTCAGTTCCCCAAGGATGGTACCCCTCCTCTTGTCGGGCATTTGCTGCTCTATGCGCACAAATGAAGGATGCCACATTTATTTACACTGATGGCTCAAAAACATCGTTTGGTGTTGGGAGTGCCTATATTGTTGGCGACACCCCAAATCGATTTCGGCTTCCCGACCAGTGTTCGGTTTTTACTGCGGAGCTTTACGCTGTTCTCCAGGCTGTCCAATACATCCGTCGCCATCAGCGGCTGCAGTATGTTATCTGCTCAGACTCTCTCTGCTCTCTTCTCAGTCTCCAAGTTCTCTACCCTGTCCACCCTCTGGTCCACCGGATTCAGGACTGCCTCCACTTGCTCCACTTGGGGTGCGTCTCTGTGGCGTTCCTCTGGATCCCAGGACACGTTGGTATCTATGGAAATGAGGCGGCCGATATAGCGGCCAAGGCTGCAGTCTCTCTCTTCGGCCAGCTATTCGCATGATTCCCTTCACCGATCTACGGAGTGTTTTATGTCGTGTTTTATGGCACGCACATTGGTCGACACTTTCCAATAATAAATTGCGGGACGTGAAATCTCTTCCCTGTGCTTGGACCTCTTCCTCCCGAAATCGTCGTCGGGGTGAGGTAATATTAACTAGACTCCGGATAGGGCACTGTCTTTTTAGCCATCTACATCTTTTAAGCTGCGATCCTCCCCCACTCTGTCCCCACTGCTCTCAACTGTGGACGGTGAGACACCTTTTACTTGAGTGCCCCTATTTTACTCCGTTACGCGCCCGCCTACAGCTGTCGCCTGATATATCTTCCATTTTAACAGATGACACGCGATCGGCTAAGCGCGTGCCAGTGAGATGACGTCAGTCATTTGAAGCTCTTTTTGGGGACAAACAACCCCCCTTCTATAGTGTTTTTTTTAAGCTATCCTTCTGTTTTTGGTTTCCCCACTTTTTGAGTTTTGCTCCCATTGCTGCTGGTTTCCAGTTTCGTTTTTTGTAGCTTTTCCTAAGTCACGGACTGGGCGCTAATGACCGTAGCAGTTTTGCGCCCTAAGAAACCATAACTAAAAAAAAAAAACCTTCGTTACAGCGATCCCTATGCGTTATGACGAATGATATCGGGTAAAAATTAGCCATTACTTCGGTTCACAAATACCCCAGCAGTTTAGCTCGTGAGGCAGCTGGCCAGACGGATCGATGGCGTACATGACGTGGGGTAGCGTTCTCGCCTCCCGCGCCCGGGTTCTCGGTTTCGATTCCAGGCGGGGTCGGGGATTTTCTCTGCCTCGTGATGACTGGCTGTAGTGTGATGTCCTTAGGTTAGTTAGATTTAAGTAGTTCTAAGTTCTAGGGGACTGATGACCATAGATGTTAAGTCCCATAGTGCTCAGAGCCATTTGCACCATTTCTTTGCGTACTTGACGTTCGCACTCGATTTACTGATCGTAGCGAAGTGACGTGTGACACAAGTCTGTTGTAGATTTCGTGCACGCTTCGGACAACAACAGCCGCTAGGGGGAGAGAGGGCTACCTCACCATAATCATCAGTCGCAGAGTTCAACGCCACAGTCTGCCTCTGTCGCAGATGGGAGGACTTACCAGGACAGCAGCGTTCCAGACATGCTGGCGGGCTGAATAGTGGCTATCTGGACAGCAGGCCAATATCGTCGAACTTCACGGCTACACGGCAACCATCAATGCCGTACAACGGATGACGAAGAAGGGTGGTGAGCCGCAGGGGACAGAGCACCTCCCAGGCCGGCGTGTGAAAGTCCAATACACGCGAAATCCACACTCACTGCTGCGGCGTCGCGGCACAGTAGGAGCCGGGGCAGTGGAGCATCCGGCTGGAACGAAGCGTGCGGTGTCAGCTAGCTGTCTTGAGCGGGTTGAAAGCCGCTTACGACACGATGCCTTAGCGGGCGTTGACAGACGATGCAAATTACAAGTCAGGACGCTACCTGTATTTTTTTGGGATATAAATAACTAATTCTGATTCTTCTTTCACCGGTGACCACGGGTCCCTACCATACTTCCGAGGAAAACAGACAAGGTGCGAAGTTAGAGAGTGCCTCCTGACACAGAAACAACTCCACTTACGCCCTCCCAATAGTCGCCTCTTGCAAATACTGTCTCCTGTAGGTATGAGTGATGCATTTTTTTGAAACATCCTTTATTGCTGTCCGTCATATGAAGCTTAACAGCATCTGAAGATCTAATGATATTCTTCCGAAATATACTCATGATGTTGTTGTGGTCTTAAGTCCCGAGACTGGTTTGATGCAGCTTAGTGTATTCATATCTTGGTCTCCCTCGACCATTTTTACGCTCCACGCTTCTCCCCAATACGAAATTGATGCTTCGTTGATGCCTCAGAACGTGTACTACCAACCGATCCCTTCTTCTTGTCAAATTGTGCCACAAACTCCTCTTCTCCCGTTCTATTCAATACCTTCTCATTAGTTATATGACCTACCCATCTATTCTTCAGCATTCTTCTGTAGCACCACATTTCGAAAGCTTCTATTCTCTTCTTGTCCAAACTATTTATCGTCCATGTTTCACTTCCATACATGGCTACACTCCAAACAAATACTTTCAGAAACGACTTCCTGACACTTAAATCTATACTTGATGTTAACAAATTTCTCTTATTCAGAAACGCTTACCTTTGCCATTGTCAGTTTTCATTTTATATCCTCCCTACTTCGACCATCATCAGCTATTTTGCTCCCCAAATAACAAAACTTCTTTACTACTTTAAGTGTCTCATTTCCTAATCTAATTCCCTCAGCATCACCCGACTTAATTCGACTACATTCCATTATCCTCGTTTTGCTTTTGTTGATGTTCATCTCATATCCTCCTCTCAAGACACTGTCCATTCCATTCAACTGCTCTTCCAAGTCCCTTGCTGTCTCTGGCAGAATTACAATGTCATCGGCGAACCTCAAAGTTTTTACTTCTTCTCCATGGATTTTAATACGTACTCCAAATTTTTCTTTTGTTTCCTTTTCTCCTTGCTCAATATACAGACTGAATAACATTGGGGAGAGGCTACAACCCTGTCTCACTCCCTTCCCAACCACTGCTTCCCTTTCATGTCCCTAGACTCTTATAACTGCCATCTGGTTTCTGTACAAATTATAAATAGCCTTTCGCTCCCTGTATTTTACCCCTGCTACCTTCAGAGTTTGGAAGATGGTATTCCATGAAGACTAATCAAAGAGAGCTAGCGAATGTACGACGCAAGATAAGACGCGGCAAAATACAGTACAAATTTCCATCCTTCTTCTTCATTTGCGCCTTGGTCCGATGCTCGTGACGTGAGGAAGACATATTTGTGTTGTTTTAATTTATCATTAATATCCTTTCTTTTATACTGACTGCGCCTGGCTACAAATCGTGGATAATGTCGGAAGGAATGGCTTCTGGCGCCTGAGTTCAGAGCCCTTCTCCAGTTCCTCAAGTAGCGCTCTCCAGACGGTCATGTGGTCACCATTACTTGCTGCAGATAATCGTCTTACGCCGACGCTAAGATTGTCGTCCGTTTCAAGCAGAATTTTCTCCGACAGCTAGGTGTCCTTGTCCCTCTAGGCATGTTCCAGTCACGACTAAACGTCCAGTGGTGCTAAGATGTAGAAAACAACGATCAACTGCTTCAAACTCCTCCTGTCGGGGTCTTGTCGTACTGGAAATTCCTACCGATACAGACATTGACTATTGCCATCTGCTAATCCGTACAGCAAATGGGCATCTGCCAACTCCTTTGGCCAGCCGGTGTGGCCGAGCGGTTCTAGGCGCGACTGCTACGGTCGTAGGTGTGAATCCTGCATCGGGCAAGGATGTGTGTGGTATCGTTAGGTTGGTTAGGTTTAAGTAGTTCTAAGTTCTAGGGGACTGATGACCGCATATGTTAAGTCCCATAGTGCTCAGAGCCATTTGAACCAACTCCGTTGCACTGTACCGGAAAATAAGTCCGTGATGAACACTAAACTACTGATGCTACACGCTTGCAGAAATGAACACTAAACACTTAATCGAACGTGCATCCATAGCCCGTGACGAACACTAAACAGTTGAGGCCACGTGCTTGATGCTAGTAGAGGAATGGGGTTAGTCACATGTTAACATTACCTTCGTTCATCTGGAACAACAAACATTGGCAGTGAACCTAAGAATTAGAACTTACTGTACATTATAACTCAGTGGTTCACAGCCTTCTTGATACCATTGCCCTTGAGCACAATTAGGTGTTAGCTACTGGCTAACAACATCATCGACATTAGCGCCTAACAAACCTTTTTTTCTTTGAACGCTTACAGTTTTTAAACGATGAAAGATAAATGATATTTAGTTTTTGTAGGTTTTTTATAAAAACATAGACTATGGAATCAATGATGCAACTGCTACTGATAATTTCCAAGACCGTTTTTTTTATAGAATGGTGAAGCTATTTTCATAGCATCTTAGCTCAACGTGCAACTCAGAAAAGAAAGCTAACGTTTCACCAGTCACTGGTCACAGTACAAGCTTCCTTTGGACCACATCTCTTTGTAGTGACACTTGCTTCATCACACTCTACACCCCATTTACAGTCAACCAAGTTGAAATATGCCAATGGCTTTGACGCAGTGGTAACACCGGTTCCCGTCAGATCACCTAAGTGCTGTCGGGCTGGGCTAGCACTTGGATGGTTGACCATCCCATCTGCCCAGCGCTGTTGGCAAGCGGACTGCACTCAGCCGTTTTGAGAAACTGAGGAGCTACTTGACTGAGAAGAAGCGGCTCCCGTCTCGCAAACTGACATACGGTCGGGAAAGCGGTGTGCTGACCACATGCCCCTCCGCATCCGCAGCCAGTGACGCCTGTGGGCTGAGGATGACACGGCGGTCGGTCGGTTCCGTTGGGCCTTTCAAGGCCTATTCGAACGGATTTATTATTAAGTTGAAATATGTACACTATACAATTTATGTTTGTAAATCGCTTGATTTGTGGTCTCCTAAACTGACAGAAAATGCCTTCTCTCTGACAACAGCGTCTCATAATAAGCCGGCCGGTATGGCCGAGTGGTTCTAGGCGCTTCATTCTGGAACCGTTGACCACTACGGTCGCAGGTTCGAATCGTGCCTCTGGCGTGGACGTGTGTGATGTCCTTAGGTTAGTTACGTTTAAGTAGTTCTAAGGTCTAGGGGACTGACGACCTCTGATGTTAAGCCCCATAGTGATGAGAGCCATTTGAACCAATAATAATAATAATAATAATAATAATAATAATAATAATAATAATAATAATAATAATAATTCAGGATTGGGCAAAGAAAAGTGACCTGGTGAACAGCATTTCAGGGCACAAAGAAACACAGCAGAGGAAAGGAAATACAGTACTAACCTCACTATAGAACATGTTGAAACTGACCACTGTTCATCTCCCTGGTCCCTGGTCAGCAAGTTACAGAAGGCGGATCGAAGTTGGACTGCTGGAGTTGCTGAAGTCCCATCCGAAATCTTCTGCTACAATTCTTAAAGACGATGAGGGTTGTCGCGATACACCTTACACTTGACGGTTCCCCACACAAAGTAATTGCACAGTGACAGATCAGGTGACCTGGAGGGCCAGCTATGGCCGCGACCAGACTGATCTCTGCTAACAACTCCCTCAGGCATGAAGACTGTGTAAATGTGCTCCAGGGTTCGGCCGGGTGTTTGAGCAGTTGTTTCAGTCTGTGGGAAGTAACTGCAGGTCCTTCCCTCCTACGTTAATGCTGCCACAAACGGTTTCAAAATGTTTGCAGAGTAATAAAGTAAAGATAATAAACTCTCTCAAGAATAAAAGCTCACATGGAATTGATGGCATTTCCAGCAGGATAATAAAAGCTTGTTGCCAAGAGATAAATGGCATTCTTAGCCATATATGTAATAGCTCCCTGAAGCAGGGTATTTTCACAGTTAGACTGAAGTACGCCATTGTTAAACCACTGCATATAAAAGGGGATACGTCTGATGTCAGCAGATACCACCAAATCTCTCTTCTGACTGCCTTATCCAAAATTCTTGAAAAAGTAATGTATTGTACAGTAGCTTCACAACTTTGTATAACATTTTTAACAAAATGTCAATTTGGTTTCCAGAAAGGTTTTTCAACGGAAAACGCTATATATACTTTCACTGATGAAATATTAAATGCTCTAAGTAACCGGAAGTCACCTGTTGGGATTTTTTGTGACCTCTCAAAGTCTTTTGATTGTGTAAATCATGGAATACTTCTAGATAAGCTCAAGTACTGTGGTATGAATGGGACAGCGCTCAAATGGTTTAAATTATACTTAACTGCAAAAGTGCAGAAAGTTGAAATAAGCAGTTCACATAATATGCAAAACCGGTGATACTCAAACTGGGGAACAATCAAGAATGGGGTGCTGCAAGGTTCGGTCTTGGGTCCTCTTCTGTTCTTAATATATATTAATGACTTGATATTCTATATTCACGAAGATGCAAAGCTGCTATTTTTTGCCGATGATACAAGTAGAGCAATCACAAACAACAGGCAAGAATCAACTGATGACACTGTAAACGATGTTTTTCAGAAAATCAATAAGTGGTTCTCTTCAAATGGGCTCTCATTAAACTTTGACAAAACACAGTATATACAGTTCCACACAGTAAATGGAATGACAACATTAATAAATATAGACTTCGATCAGAAATCGGTAGCTAAGGTAGAATATTTAAAATTTCTAGGTGTATGTATTGATGAGGGGTTGAACTGGAAAAAAAAAACACACTGAAGATCTGCTGAAACGTTTGAATTCAGCTACTTATTCTGTAAGGGTCATTGCAAATTTTGGCGATATGCATCTGAGTAAATTAGCTTACCACACATATTTTCATTCTCTGCTTTCGTATGGCATCATATTCTGGGGTAACTCATCACTGAGTAAAAGAGTGTTCTTTGCTCAAAAGCGTGTAATCAGAATAATTGCTGGAGCTCACCCAAGATCATCCTGCAGACACTTAGTTAAAGAGCTAGGGATCTTCACTGAAGCCTCACAGTAGACTATATATATTCACTTATGAAATTTGTTATTAACAATCGGAACGAATTCAAAAGTAATAGCAGTGTACCTGGCTACAACACTACGAGAAAGGATAATCTTCACTACTCAAGGTTAAATCTAACTTTGGCTCAGAAGGGGGTGAATCATGCTGCCACAAAAGTCTTTGGTCACTTACCTAATACATCAAAAGTCTGACAGATAGCCCTATAGAATTTAAAAGAAAAATTAAAAGAATTTCTGAATGGCAACTCCTTCTGCTCATTAGATGAGTTTTTGGATACAGTAAGTGGGCAATTTCACCAACCCCCACCAAAAAAAAAAAAAAAAAAAAAAACATTAAAAATGTGAAGTGTCATGTAATATTTTGTGTAATGTAATATCTTGTATAGACACCTTTTATTAGCCTGACACGTTCCACATCATTACGAAGTGTCGTATTCACGATCTATGGAACAAACACTAAAAAAAAAATAAAGAAAATAACGTCAGGAAGTCAGCGTCTGATGAAAGAAGATGGGACCAATAGTGCGGCGTGCAGACACTGCACACCACAGCCCAACCTTCTGGTCACCTAATGGCGTTTAGTGGAAGTTTTGAGGATTCTCCGCTTCCCGAAAGCTGTGATTCTGTGAGTTGACATAACCACTCAGGTGAAGCCAGGCTTCATCAGACATAAAGAACAGATCCCTGTCAACGTCAGTCATTGTTGTCTCAGTGAACGGCCACTCACAAAACTGGAGGCGCTGAGGAGCATCTGCTGGTTTTAATGCAGGAACAACAGACACTCGGTAGGGATGCTCGTGCAGGTCCTGCTGGATTATCCGTCTGCGTGATCGACGTGATATGCCGGTCTCTTGCGGTAGGTGTCGGGTTGCTTTGGTAGGTCTGAATAAATAAGACCGCTGCGACTTTTAGACAGGACTGTGGTATCGATAGCTACGATGCCAAGGCGTAAATACAAGTTTTAAAGTTGGCACTACGACAGACACCGACGACAGCGCACTCTAGCCGGAGCGGGAGAGCTCTACGAGCTCCGCTCCAGATTCTGCCCATTTCATCAAGAGCAGACGGCCTGGGAACATCGCTTCAACCTCAGTTTGCTATTGACGCTATGTACTACTTACGACGGGAATAAGGTTTTGCACCTACGGGCCCTTCAGTTGTAAAGTTACGTATGTCATTGACTAATAATTAAATGTACATTCACGTAAAAAAACTGTACCGAGAATCTTACCTCACCTCCTCCTGCTCACTTCCTACATTCGGCCTACCCATTCCGTTTATACAAAAAGGACCGCTTTCGCAAATTAAATTTGCATCTTCAGGTGCATCAAGTCAAAAGATTAAGGTTATGTTTAAGCCGGATAAAGCCATTCCTGACATTTATATCCGGGTATTTAAAACTTACGACTCACGAATTTGCGAGCGTCTATGATAAAATGTTTTGGGGCCTAAAGCCATCCCCAACATCCGTTGTAGACAGACTGGGGAGGAAGCGATGTTGTTGCCTTGCCATCCACTCGTCTGGACGACTTCTATTTGCCCTACCCTGTGATAAAACAGCGCAAGCCATACAATAGTGTAGTGGCCATTATGTAGTTACTAGTACGTTGTCGTGTCGCTTAGTTTGTTCGCTGCTGCGAAGTGCACAGTGAAGAATTTCTAGCATGTTGTGGGAACTACCGACAACTCGGAGAAGTCATTTCCATAAAGTATTTAAGCATATGTGCTTTGCATTTCACAGTTTTACTGTCGTAGATGCGTGGTACAAAATGCAAAGTATGTGTGTCGTGGTGGACTATGTGAAGGAGATGTTGTTCGTACTTTCGTTTAACGATCTGTGACCCCCACCGCACGTTACGTTCAAAAAAAATGTTCAAATTCGTGTGAAATCTTATGGGACTTAACTGCTAAGGTCAACAGTCCCTAAGCTTACACACTACTTAACCTAAATTATCCTAAGGACAAACACACACATCCATGCCCGAGGGAGGACTCGAACCTCCGCCGGGACCAGCCGCACAGTCCATGACTGCAGCGCCTTCAAACTGCTCGGCTAATCCCGCGCGGCCACGTTACGTTAGTACCTTAAGGAAATGAATGGTAACTTATGCAGTCAATATTACAGTGTTATGAAATAGAGGTAATAGCAATGATCTTTTAAAAATAGCCAAACCTTTCCGCTTTTGTCCATGAGAAAATATATTTCGTCGGTCTCCTTCGTCTCCTCCTCCTCCTTCGACTTTTTCTTTGACATCACAGCTCTTGATGTGCCTTGACTTCCTCAACAGTCTTCTTCCACACATCTCTGCTTTTCTCTTCCATTCTCGAATCTCCATCTTGGTAGAATCAGCCAACACATCGTCCAGCCATCTAGCTCTTGGTCGGCTCTACCTTCTTGTGGACCAAAATCTGCCTTTCATTGTTCGTTTTGGCATCATGTTTGCAGTCATCCTCTCCGTATGTTCTAACCAGCATATTCGTTGAGATTTAAAAAACTTCACAATCCTCTGCCTCTCACATGGGTCACAAATTTTACTCAGGATATTCATTTCAAATGCCCTTAGATTGTTCATATCCGTTTCTGTCATCTTCTACATTTCTGAACCGTATGTAAGAATGGTCATACAAGGGAATAGTATGCTCTTAAGTTGGTTGCACTTGTAATTACGGTATTCTTGAATACATGTAAGTTTGCATAATAGACTCTGTCTCCTGCTTCTATCCTTTCTCTAACACATTATCTTATTGTCTCTGGTTGAGAGGATACCTAAATAATAGAAGTAGCTGACACCTTTAAAACAGTTATTAGACGAAACCAATTCATGAGGTGTACTTCTACATGGACGTCTAGATGGATACTCTACAAATCACATTTAAGTGCCTGGCGGTGGGTTCACTTAACCACCTTCACAATAATTCTCTTACTATTCCAATCTCGTACAGTGTGCCGAAAAAACGAACATCTACACTCCTGGGAATGGAAAAAAGAACACATTGACACCGGTGTACAGACCCACCATACTTGCTCCGGACACTGCGAGAGGGCTGTACAAGCAATGATCACACGCACGGCACAGCGGACACACCAGGAACCGCGGTGTTGGCCGTCGAATGGTGCTAGCTGCGCAGCATTTGTGCACCGCCGCCGTCAGTGTCAGCCAGTTTGCCGTGGCATACGGAGCTCCATCGCAGTCTTTAACACTGGTAGCATGCCGCGACAGCGTGGACGTGAACCGTATGTGCAGTTGACGGACTTTGAGCGAGGGCGTATAGTGGGCATGCGGGAGGCCGGGTGTACGTACCGCCGAATTGCTCAACACGTGGGGCGTGAGGTCTCCACAGTACATCGATGTTGTCACCAGTGGTCGGCGGGAGGTGCACGTGCCCGTCGACCTGTGACCGGACCGCAGCGACGCACGGATGCACGCCAAGACCGTAGGATCCTACGCAGTGCCGTAGGGGATCGCACCGCCACTTCCCAGCAAATTAGGGACACTGTTGCTCCTGGGGTGTCGTCGAGGACCATTCGCAACCGTCTCCATGAAGCTGGGCTACGGTCCGGCACACCGTTAGGCCGCCTTCCGCTCACGCCCCAACATCGTGCAGCCCGCCTCCAGTGGTGTCGCGACAGGCGTGAATGGAGGGACGAATGGAGACGTGTCGTCTTCAGCGATGAGAGTCGCTTCTGCCTTGGTGCCAATGATGGTCGTATGCGTGTTTGGCGCCGTGCAGGTGAGCGCCACAATCAGGACTGCATACGACCGAGGCACACACGGCCAACACCCGGCATCATGTTGTGGGGAGCGACCTCCTACACTGGCCGTACACCTCTGGTGATCGTCGAGGGGACACTGAATAGTGCACGGTACATCCAAACCGTCATCGAACCCATCGTTCTACCATTCCTAGACCGGCAAGGGAACTTGCTATTCCAACAGGACAATGCACGTCCGCATGTATCCCGTGCCACCCAACGTGCTCTAGAAGGTTTAAGTCAACTACCCTGGCCAGCAAGATCTCCGGATCTGTCCCCCATTGAGCATGTTTGGGACTGGATGAAGCGTCGTCTCACGCGGTCTGCACGTCCAGCACGAACGCTGGTCCAACTGAGGCGCCAGGTGGAAATGGCATGGCAAGCCGTTCCACAGGACTACATCCAGCATCTCTACGATCGTCTCCATGGGAGAATAGCAGCCTGCATTGCTGCGAAAGGTGGTTATACACTGTACTAGTGCCGACATTGTGCATGCTCTGTTGCCTGTGTCTATGTGCCTGTGGTTCTGTCAGTGTGTTCATGTGATGTATCTGACCCCAGGAATGTGTCAATAAAGTTTCCCCTTCCTGGGACAATGAATTCACGGTGTTCTTATTTCAATTTCCAGGAGTGTATATCATTCCGTGCCAGCTCTTATTTCCCTTGTTTTATGATGATGATCATTTCTCCCTATGTAGAGCGACATCAACAAAATATTTTCGCATTCGGAGGAGAAAGTTGGTGATGCAAATTTCGTGAGTAGATTCTGCCGCAACGAAAAACGCCTTTGTTGTAATGATGTCCATCCCCAATTCTGTACCATTTGAGTGACACTCTCTCCTCTATTTCGAAAATAATACAAAACGTGCTGCCCTTCTCTGAACTTTCTCGATGTACTCCATCAGCCGTATCTGGTAAGGATCCCACACCGCACAGCAGTATTCTAAAAGAGGGCGGACAAGCCTAGTGTAGGGAGTCTCTTCTTGCCTTAGATCTGAACTTTATCTTGTATTTTGTCTTTTTTTGGTTTATCGTAAATCAAGTTCTTTCTCCTTGTGCTTCTATTATTTCATACATTTCTTTAAGGATGTTTACATCTCTTGCCACAACTGCAATATCGTCTGCATACGCACATGTCTGGCTGCACGGTGTAATTACACTCAAGTTGAAAACCACTGTACAAACCAAAAGTAACCAAGAGAGTATCTTGAACACTTCATGTAAGCAAACGTTTCCTATAATGTTAGCATGTTCTGTTTCTGTGTGGCTGTGCATGTTAACATTGTGAGTGGTGCAAATGTGTCACGAGATGAAATCTATTTTCAACACGTTGTTTTCTCACGAGAAAGCCAAGAATGCTTCAAAACGCTTTGAACGACAGAGTGTGAGAGTATGTATCGGAGATGAGTGAACGAGACAGAAGATGTGCGAAAGAGACAGAGGGTCTGCGATTAACTTAAGATAGAATATTCAAGAAAATTGAAGAATTTTCTACTTATGTTCTGGGACCGGAAACTGTAGATTCTATGTTCTACAACGCCAAACGTTTGTGTGCATGTGCCAGTGTTAATCCAACAACAAATAAAAACAATTCGATAGTAGCTAATATTCCAAAACGTTCACACAATCTCGTTAAACTTACAAAGAGAAAATACGGCGCGGGTAAAGAAAACGAAAGAGCAAAGAGAAAAGTTATTTACTTTAATTCGAGAAGCAGTGTAACGAGTAAGAATAGGTCTAAGTGAAGAAGAATATGGAAATACAAGACTCATTTGAACTACAGGAACTGCGTAATGAAAACAGGAATTTCGCGTGCAATATGTAATCTGAAACAAGAAGACGCGCATTATTCACAAAAATTATGATTAAAGTTACGAGATGTAGTTATTTGAAATTGAACGAAAAAAAGGATAAACAAGGCGAGACTGGAATTAGCGATTCGTGAACTGCAAGTGATTATCAATCTACTACGCTACCGAGTGAGTATACAACCAATCTGCATTTATACATCAACTGTACGACATGCAGTCCCTCAGACAGCATCAAAGCTGATTTTTTCTGTAAATGAATGAAAAACATTAAGAATAACCAACCTATTTCTGGGCACTTTTTAACTGTGTTTCAATACGGAACAGGAAGCAGTCTCTGCCATTTTCATGCTGCATATTAACAGCGCGACAATCAGAGCACAACAGCCCAGAGACTGTGTCTATAAAAGGTTTTTGAAATAAAAACTACGTAGCTAAAGTGTGATTAAGGGAAACTTTGACGGCTCTTAATATATTCGAATATCTTAAAGTTTCATTTAATGTAACTTCGTAATAAGACCTCTAATACATACATAAGACCTACATCCAAGAGCGAAACAACACCAGTGCGCCTGTGCTACGGCTCCTGACCAATCATCGCGTTTGTGTTTGTTTATGCGGAAGTTCATGCAGATCGGCGGTACACTGAGTCAGGTCTGTTCCGGAGTAACCACAAGCGCCGGCACGAACGCAAGAGTTAGAAGGCTGTGAGACGACTTCAGCCAATAATCCGCTGACGAGGATCGCACCATGAGAGGGTAGCCCTCTAGCCGAAGAGAATACAGCGCCGCTTCTGCCAGTACCAGATCGAGACTGCAGACAAGCACAGTATAAGACCGGCACTGTTGCACACCGACACTTCGATAACAGTTACAAGCCACCCATATTCATTGCTTACATGGACCTTGCATAAACAAAAGACATTGACTGTTTGCATGTCCCCCATCGCTTGCGACACCGTTGTAAATTCAAAATTAACTATTGTCAATCTTGTTGTTGTTGTGGTCTTGAGTCCTGAGACTGGTTTGATGCAGCTCTCCACGCTACTCTATCCTGTGCAAGCTTCTTCATCTTCCAGTACCTACTGCACCCTACATTCTTCTGAATCTGCTTAGTGTATTCATCTCTTGGCCTCCCTCTACGATTTTTACCCTCCACGCTGCCCTCCAATACCAAATCGGTGATCCATGCCTCAGAACGTGTGCTACCAACCGATCCCTTCTTCTTGTCAAGTTGTGCCACAAACTTCTCTTCTCCCCAATTTATTCAATACCTCCCCATTAGTTATGTGATCTACCCATCTAATCTTCAGCATTCTTCTGTAGCACCACATTTCGAAAGCTTCTATTCTCTTCTTGTCTAAACTATTTATCGTCCACGTTTCACTTTCATACATGGCTGCACTCCATGCAAATACTAAAAGAAACGACTTACTGACGTTTAAATCTATACGCGATGTTAACAAATTTTTCTTCTTCAGAAACGCTTTCCTTGCCATTGCCAGTCTACATTTTATATCCTCTCTACTTCGACCATCATCAGTTATTTTTCTTCCCAAATAGCAAAACCCCTTTACTACTTTAAGTGTCTCATTTCCTAATCTAATTCCCTCAGAATCATCCGATTTAATTCGACTGCATTCCATCATCCTCGTTTTATATCCTCCTCTCAAGACACTGTCCATTCCGTTCAACTGCTCTTCCAAGTCCCTTGCTGTCTCTGACAGAATTACAATGTCATCGGCGAACCTCAAAGTTTTTATTTCTTCTCTATGGATTTTAATACCTACTCCAAACTTTCGTTTTGTTTCCTTTATTGCTTGCTCAATATACAGATTGAATAACATCGGGGATAGGCTACAACCCTGTCTCACTCCCTTCCCAACCACTGCTTCCCTTTCATTCCCCTCAACATAACTGCCATCTGCTGTCTGTGCAAATTGTAAATAGCTTTTCGCTCCCTGTTTTTTACCCCTGACACCTTCAGAATTTGAAAGAGAGTATTCCAATCAACATTGTCAAAAGCTTTCTCTAAGTCTACAAATGCTAGAAACGTAGGTTTGCCTTTCCTTAATCTTTCTTCTAACAAGGGAACCTCCCCGTCTCACACCCATCAGATTTAGTTATAAGTTGGCACAGTGGATAAGCCTTGAAAAACTGAACACAGATCAATCGAAAAAACAGGAAGAAGTTGAGTGGAACTATGAAAAAAATAAGCAAAATATACAGACCGAGTAGTCCATGTGCAAGATACGCAACATCAAGGAGAGTATGGGCCCAGGAGCTCTGTGGTCGCGTGGTTAGCGTGAGCAGCTCCAGAGCGAGAGGTCCTTCGTTCAAGTCTTCTTTCCAGTGAAAAGTTTAATTACTTTATTTTCGCAAAGTTATGATCTGTCCGTTCGTTCATTGACGTCTCCGTTCACTGTAATAAGTTTAGTGTCTGTGTTTTGCGACCGCACCGCAAAACCATGCGATTAGTAGGCGAAAGGACGAGCCTCTCCAATGGGAACCGAAAAATTTGATCGCAAGGTCATAGGTCAACCGATTCCTCCACAGGAAAACACGTCTGATATGTTCTATATGACACTGGTGTCGACATGTGCGTCACATGACAGGGATATGTTGTCGACCCACTTAACTTGCCCACTTGGCGAATGCGTACTAAGATTCTTCTACCTTGCCTGATTTAGGTTTTCTTGTGGATATGATAATCACTCCCAAAAAAGTGATGAAAATATAAGAGTTTGTCACATACACTGCAACAAATGAATGCAACAGTTTCACAGTCGCACAGTTTTCAAAATGGCTCAAATGGCTCTGAGCACTATGCGACTTAACATCTGTGGTCATCAGTCCCCTAGAACTTAGAACTACTTAAACCTAACTAACCTGAGGACATCACACACATCCAAGCCTGAGGCAGGATTCGAACCTGCGACCGTAGCAGTCACGCGGTTCCGGACAGAGCGCCTAGAACCGCTAGACCACCGCGGCCGGCGCACACGGTTTTCCATGTGCTCTGTCAAAACATATGTTTTTAACGTTTTCAAATTTTTCCGTGTGTAGACCGTCAAATCCTGCATATGTCCAAGCAAATCTGAACATGTCCTGGAATTTTGGAGAGCGAAGCTGATTATGTGTGAGTGCCTGAACTCTGATAATTGACACGCCATCACTTAAACAATAGTGCTCTGTGCAGCTTCGCAGAATCATAGAATGTTTTCACAATGTATTTCACTTGCCGAAAACCAAACACATCTAACGGTTGCACAAGAGGGGTACAACCTGGAGGAATGGTAATCACGTCTACTCCCACACTAAAATTGTACAATGCCTGATCCGTCTGTCCTGTATAGGCTGTATAAAAAATTAAACTTTACCCTGGAAGGAAGAATTGAACCAAGGATCGCTGGTTCCGTAGTTGCTCACGCTAACCATAGAACCACGGCGCTCCTGAGCTCAGACTCTCCTTGATGTTGCATATCTACTCAGTTTGTGTATTTTGCTTTTTTTTTCATAGTTGCACGGAACTTCTTCCTGTTTTCTCGATTAATCTGTGTTCAGTTTTTCAAGGCCTATCCATTGTGTCAACTTATAACTAAATCTGAGGGGGGTGCGATGGGGAGGTTCCCTTGTAAGATAAGTCGTAGGGTCAGTATTGCAACAAGTGTTCCAACATTTCTACGGAATCCAAACTAATCTTCGCCGAGGTCGGCTTCTACCAGTTTTCCATTCGTCTGTAAAGAATTCGCGTTAGTATTTTGTAGCTGTGACTTATTAAACTGATAGTTCGGTCTTCTTAAGTATAATACAAACTTTTAATGTGACTTGCTTCAGTTGTTGTATAGCATTCCGAGACCGCAGCATCCCTTAGGCACCCTATATGAGACGAGTGTGCAGGACCGCCACACGCTCTCCCCTGGTTAGATTACTAGAAGTTGTGAGCACACGCCGTGTCGGTACACAGGAAGAACCGCAGTGGTTGCGGATGCCCGGACCTTGCACTTCTGACGCGCGGCAGCTGATCCGACGCGATGTGGAGGCTCTCTAGCTGTTGGCAGTCCGGAGTCGGCAGTGGGCGAGCGCGCAGAGCTGACACACACACCTGTTCCTCCCACAGGGCAGCGCGGGACAGCACCTCTTCACCTAGCAGGCGCCAACAGCTCTCGGACGAGTTCCTTTCAGCGAAAGGTCAGTCTCACCCTAAAGTTACGGCCGACTACAGTGAGACCAACAATAGCTGGTAAATGATGACTGCTAGATGAGCGAAATGCTGTTGTCTGTCCGGACGGCTGGCACTGCTGGAGAGCAAACAACTGGCAGCTCAGCTACCTGGAAGCAGGTTTTAGGGCAGTGTGTGTCCGACAGTCGGTAAGTAAATTGAACATAACGACAAATTGTGGTGTGCGTACTGTAAGACCTTCGGTACACACACAATCAGATTATTTGACTTGTCGCTCTAACGAGGTAGCCGAGCGTCAGCAATATGCCTCGTGGTCTTATCGTAGCGTGTTTATCTTCTGCCATTAGGTCAGACGATAGAAATGCCACTTCCACGCCTATAGTAGCAGATTGACGGTGACCAACTTTAAACAGAATACGATTAATTTTCACACACATTTATTAAAAGAATAAAAATCGTAGCCATTACGTAACTTGATTCTGGATGCTGTTTACAATTGACAGTCAGAAGTTTCTTTGGTCTTGGTACGTTAATCTTATTCTCACATATCTCTGATACTGGACAAAGTGTCTATTCATTTATCTTCATGGCTATGTACAGGAATATGGTAATCTTATTAGGCGCAGACTGAAACTTAACTATGGACTGGTACAGACTAATGCAGACTGGTACAGACTGATGCAGACAAATGCAGACTAATGCAGACTGACTAATCGAAGGTCTGTACACTCGTTATAATACCTCGCACATTCATGTATCACTGTGCAAGTGTGATCTGCGAGGAGAAAAGGTTCTACGTTAGCAGCAATCTCATCGCTGTGTTAGATATTAATACGCGGATCGGCGGAAGCAGAATTTGGTCTGTCTCTAAGGCAGCGCCATCTCGTTGTGCGGAGACAGACGAGTGCTGCGCCTGCACTGTTGTGCTTAGCGGGGCACGCTCTAGTCGGAAAGTTGTGTACGCGCTGACTACGCGTAACTATGTACACAACACAAACAAACTACAGTAATTTGCTAAAAATTTTCATCGATAATAACTACCAGTGATCGCCGCTATCCTGATTATTTACACAATCGAACTGCCATGTAGAAAGCGTCTTATCTCCGGAATTACACTGAGGTGATAAAAGAAGTGATATAGCGTTATTTATGTATACAGACGGCTGTAGTATCGCGTAGACATGGTGTAAAAGGGCAGTGCATTGTCACAGCTGTCAACTGTATTCAGCTGATTCAAGAGAAAAGGTTTCCGATGTGATTATGACCGCACCACACGACTGGAATTAACAGATTTTGAAACCCGAGTGCTAGTTGGAGCTAGACGCTTGGGACATTCCATTTCGGGATTCGTAGTGGAATATTCCGAGATCCACGGTTTCAAGAGTGTGCCGAGAATACCACATTTAACGCATTGTCTCTCCCCATGGACAATGCAGTGGCCGACAGCCTTCACTTAACGACCGAGTGCAGCAGAGTTTGCGTGGACTTGCCAGTGCTAACAGAGTAAAGCTCTTTAAAAAAAATGAAAATAACTTTACGATCACGTTGAATGAATGTGTGATCTGTGGAATAAGTACTGAACTCGAATTGTCGTGTTGCGTGTTGTAAGTGCAAGTGGTGTGTTTGCTCTGTGTCAGTGTTAGCAAAACGTCAGGCAGTGCAACTCCCAATACCAATAAAGAAATGCAGTCAATGCAAAATACACTCAGCCTCTTAGGCACTGAGTCATCTCGCCCTGTTCAAAGCTGATAACTTTGGTACCTGTGCACCTAACAAATAAATTAAACTGTGTTACCTCTAGAGCAAAGCAGCACGGTGGATTGTGATGTATTATGGCCTCTCTTAATATATATGCTAGCCACAGACTGAGCAGTGTGCAATGCTGACCGTAACACTTTGAAATGCACATGAAATTCTTTTGGCTGATAAACGAGAAAATAAGAAAATCCAACTTCTGTAAAAAATATATGACCCGGACAGGGAGGCGGTACTGCCTGTGGTGAATTTTTAGCAAAATTATATTGCAAGTTAAGTTTGGCTTTTCAAAAACATCTGACAGTTTAAGTTTCATTACTCACAATTGATTAACAAACAATGAGATTTAAACAGCAAGTATTATCTAGTTTCACTAATGCAACATAATGCAAACCATCAAATTACATATAGCTCTGTTTTATCAAAACGGTTTACATACATTCTGGAGATACTCGACAATTAAAATTATTAGCTAACTCATCTATACTAATGTGCTGGCAGAAACAGAAATCATAATTATTTAACATCTTTACCTTGCTTGCATGAAGACCACTGCTTCCAAGCTAAACGATAATGACATACCTAAACTAATCTAGCACGTGGTGGTTTCACAGAGCGCACCACAAAAACTACCTACTCCATCGTGTTTCCCTCACAGGCAGCTACCTACTCTTACTCCAATACTATCTCAGACCAGGAGCAGTATCTTTGGCTCTGTGGTCATGCACAATCAGCGATACGCATTATTGGTACATTCATTGTTTACAGCATACTAGTTCCATTTTAATTTATTAATATCCTTATATTATTCTGGTGCCACACCCAAGTGTGACCCAATAGACTCCTTTCACAACTCTCCAGCGGTGTTCAACAAATTTGAATGAATCATGATCTGGTTATAATATGAGTAAATTGTCTTGTGAACAAGGTTATTGAAAAATAAATCATATAAAGCAGAATGAGTATATAGTCCTATACATAAAGATAATGGCATAGGATTAAGCAAGGGAAAGGAAGAGTCATGGCTGAAGCCTATGAGCATGTTGAAGGACTGCATCATAAAGTCCATTTCTTTTTGTTTTGTGCAGGTTCAACAATCAATAGGGATTGCATTCAGTGTACCAAGACATCTGAACTCCATGTTATTTTCCTCAGTAATGTGCCGAGATACAAGAGGTACTCGGCAACAAATGACCAACAACCATAGTTGGCGATTAACATAACGTGAGTAATGTGATGACCAGCATCATCACTGCTCTTCATAGTAGAGATACGTCTGAGAACCAAACGACAAATACAGTCACTTAAGTATGAATACCAGTAGTAAATTTCTCCAATACCATGAAAAGGGGTAGGAGACTGGATGATTGAGTGCATGAGAAGGTAGCAAAGGTTAGGTAGTGGAACATGACCATTTCTACCTACGTCAACAAAAAAAAAAATGGTTCAAATGGCTCTGACCACTATGCGACTTAACTTCTGCGGTCATCAGTCGCCTAGAACTTAGAACTAACCTAAGTACATCACACACATCCATGCACGAGGCAGGATTCGAACCTGCGACCGTAGCGGTCGCTCGGCTCCAGACTGTAGCGCCTAGAACCGCACGGCCACTCCGGCCGGTCCTACATCAACATTGAATATTCTATGTGATCAGAAAAAGTTCAGTATCCTAATGAAATTACAGACTGGATGAAGCAACAATGCTTTACGTCAGCATGAATAGACAAAATTAAAAGTGAACTCTGAATAAGACATCAGTAAATGTGGCATCAGGCTGCCAATCTGACATAGAATAACCAAACGTTACACAGAACATCACTGGTTCATGAAATTATGCTGTGGTTCTCAGTGGCCTTGTTTATGCAATATTGAGACGTAATCAATTACTTAAGAAAACCTAACAATAAAATCAAGACCTGAATGGCTCCAGCTTGCCTTGCACTAGGAATACATGAAAATCTTAATAACTAAAACAATGTTATAGAAAATATCAATCAGAGGCACCAAGTGGCTTTCTTACATACATAAATGCTGATCTTAGTAACTATAAAATGATTGGGGCTCCGAGTGGCCTAATGAATGAAATACATGCAAATCTTAATATCTAAAACATTTGACTAGATCAATCAGAGGCTGCAAGTGGCCTTTTTACATACATAAATGCTGACCTTAATAGCAAAATGTTACAGAAAAAGTCTTTCTGGCTCAACGTGGCCTAGCTTTAGATAGCGTAAACATCAAAGCTGAGAAACTATCATCAAAAATAATTAACTATAACTTTAAATGGCACTCAGAGGCCTATGCATAATTCATAATGAGAATATGTAACTCGACATGGTTTTTGCAAGAACAAAGCGCATAAACAGCAGTATTATATGAAAGTATGGCTCTGTATGGCCTGTATGAATACATACTAGACAAATAGAATCATAGAATCAAAATATGGTATCAGGTGAGTAAAGACATAATATTTATAGGTTGTGTAGCACCCTCGGGGCTCCATAAAACTATCTATTAAATGATCTATATCTCTAATAATGCGAATATCTACAGGGAATGGTATGGGAATTATTGATAAGGGCAGTGCACTTCGTCTGCAAAGAAAGTGATTAAGAGTCAGTCAATTGCCATTCCCTTGAGTCAAGATCTGCTATGGCCAAACCAAAGGAAAAATGTGATTATAGTACATGCAAGCATAAATACAGGAGTACTAAGGGTAATACAGCTTACCGACTAGGGAAATTTAACATATCACAGTAAATCTTGAGATAAATATACAGATGCGAATGAATTGCGCAAATAGTGGAACCTGGAAATGTAATTATTAACCTGGAAATGTGATTATTGGCCTGAAAACAAAAAAAGTCGGGCATGCATGCTAACGTAAGGAGGCAGTATCATATACAATCTCATAAGGAATGGTGAAAAAATGTTTTAGGTGTAAAGCTTCTGTGGCAGTCTCCGACAATTATTTGGCACAAAGTAAGACAGCTTTTCGTAGAAAGGACACAACACACACAAAATACATACTAGCATCATATAATATCATTATAGAAAAATCATAAATATATATCAACATTATCCTCATTATTGGAGTGTAGCTCAGGGCATGAACTCTCATTAAACATCAATATTCCCTCATTACTCCAAAAATTTGGTGCAGCACATGGTATGAACACTCAGTAAATGATCTAACAATACTCTTATAACTAACACAAAATGCAGACAAAATATCCTTAATCCTAAATCTTTATAGACAATCTGCCTAATTTAAGTAGTACACCAATAAGAAAATACTTATAAAAGCCTGCCAGGTGAGAAGTGTCAATAGTGTTTAATATTCCACATAAGTTGCTTATGTCGTGCATTCTATGTACTGCACTTTATGCACTTTCATGTGCTTCTATTTATGGGCATAATGTCTCGTTTGGATACAATGAGACTTTGGTACATCGGTTCTACAAATATACAAAATGGATGAGTATATGCAATGGATATGAGTTACAGGGTAAATTGATTTCTTAAATATTCATAGGTGAAAGCAAGTAAACTAGTGACATCATCAAGTACAAGAGATATACAGCAAATTAGAGCACAAGACTGGGCATAAAAGAAGCATGGCAACATCATAAATTAGAAAGAGTGAGAAACCTAACATAAAATTTAATGATAATTCGTCAGAGAATAGCATAAATGTCAGTAGGAATAATATATAGCATACGGTGTGCAATAACGTCAAAGTGGAGTAGCATAGCGTCATAAAAAATGGCACATTTCATGGTTTAGGTAAAGACAAAATAGCATCAGAAATAAATGAACACAAGATATATAGATGCTATATACAAAAAGGACACAAATTCTTATTATATAAAATAAACGTATGAGTTGCAGTTTGCAGCGGTCAGAGCACCCAAGAGGTGTGATCGGCTGGACACATGTCAAAATAAATGGTGTCACATTCAGCTGTTGTTTTCATGCACATACGTATGAAAACAGAACAATGTGCAAGCCCTAAGCTTATGGTAAAAGAACTGACCTGCAAGATTTTCCCCGCCGGGCACATTGCCATCTAATAAAATGCTGAATATTCAAGGAATTGTGGAAACAAGGTACCAATAGAATTTGTATAAGCATAGGAAGTGTGTCAAGTAAAAGTCTGGGGTGTTTTATAGGTATGTGGACTCACATGTAGAACTAAAATAAGCATAAATTGTGATTTACTAGTTATACAAATAACTGCTTCTGCAAGACAAATGACAAGTATCATATTTCCTGAAAAGTAGCAAAAATATTATACAAAGCTGAAAAGTGTTAAAAATATAGATATTGCAGTACTATGATGTCTTCAGAATGTAAGACGTCGAAGTGAAGAAATAATTTATGTCGTCAAAATTGGTGCATTTCCGTACCATAAGTAAACTAGCTGGTTGCACAGAAATTTCGCAGAATCACTCACTCCGTCTTCAGGCGACGAGTGGCCCATCGGGACCATCCGACCGCCGTGTTATCCTCAGTAGAGGATGCGGATAAGAGGGGCGTGGGGTCAGCACACCGCTCTCCCGGTCGTTATGATGGTATTCTTGACCGAAGCCGCTACTATTCGGTCGAGTAGCTCCTCAATTGGCATCACGAGGCTGAGTGCACCCCGAAAAACGGCAACAGCGCATGGCGGCCTAGATGGTCACCCATCCAAGTGCCGACGACGCTCGACAGCGCTTAGCTTCGGTGATCTCATAGGAACCGGTATATCCATTGCGGCAAGGCCGTTGCAGTTTCGTAGAATAAATGCCGTAAAATTTCCTTTTCAAATTCTTCTACTCAAATAAGCGTGCGTATAATTTCGTTCATAATCGCTGTCGTATCCTTGGCGCCAAGATTCAGGTGTTACATAGCTACAAAAGACGTAATAAATAGACAAATTCGGTGTATCAGTGTCAAAATCGTGTGTAACGTTGTAGTCCAGGAAATCAAAAAGGTGTAAAAAGTAACTTCTGTGATAACAGAATATGCTATGTTGTATTTACGTTGCGCAATATAATTGATCCAGCTCTGTGTTTGGCTTGGCATAATATTTTTGAGATGAATGTAGATGTGCTTAGTTTCGGAAATCTAGTTTTTCAAATAAATCTGCTCAGTTTGGTGCTGACGTTAATCAGCTCTGGTGACTTTATTGTGGACTGATTTGCTGTTGATGATTTGGCGATTAATCTCATAGGGTCTAGGCAGTGCTGTTACATCAGAGGGGCACAGCGAGGAAAAGGAAACACCTTTGATATCGGTGGGCTTGATATATGCGGAGCAGAGTTTTGTTTTGGTCGGCGTAGCGCTACATTGCTTTGAAGTAAGCTGTGGCGGCTGCTGCTGGTTTCAAGGACTGCCTTGCCTATTGCAGATATCATACTTCGTCTGCACGTTGCCTCTATGCTTTCAATAGCCTGTACTACCGGTTGAACTTGATCTTGAATAATTTGTAACATTGGAGGAGTCTCAGGGATATCAGAGATGTTTTTAGCTTGTGTAGGATGACTGTGCGGGGTTGGTATAACGGAATCTGTGTGTTTGATTGTATTAAATAAACGGTGAACTGAATATAAAATATATTCTTCCCCTTGCGTAGTCTGTTGCGAAAATAATTTGGAACTGTTTTTGGCTTTATCCTGACGGGCTGTCTTGTTAGATAGAACTGGTCTTAGTTAATAAAATCTTCTTCACACCAAATGACATCTGTATATATACTGGTGTTCCGAATATGCCTCCCAAAACGCCACTTCCGTGGCCTAGGCTTTTCTGTACTGGTGCTGAAAGCATTATTCTAAGCGGTTTCACAAATGTTACTTGACAGTTTAAGGTCATCTGTGCCAGAAGATAATTTTTTTATGAAAGCTGCTGCCAGTTATAGTTTTCTAACGTAAACAGAGCGAATATGCTGTTCGTTAGCATTAGATGTGGGTTGTTGAAATAAATTCGAACTGTTGTGACCATCATTCCTACGGGCTGTGACATCAGACTGGGCTGGCTTATCGTCGATTTTTTGTTTGCTCAAAATAAAATCTGCATCCTTGCTGAAATTCTAAGTGTGACTTCCACGAAGTTGCTGTGTTTTATTTTCTGTAGCAATCGACATCATCTTTTTACAGCGTTCTGATTGTAGGATGGCCGGCCGAAGTAGCCGAGCGGTTCTAGGCGCTTCAGTCTGGAACCGTGCGTCCGCTACGGTCGCAGGTTCGAATCGTGCCTCGGGCATGGATGTGTGTGATGTCCTTAGGTTAGTTAGGTATGGTGATGACGAATACACGCTTCCAATGTGCGTTCACCGCGATGTCACCAAACACGTATGCGACAATCATGATGCTGTAAACAGAACCTGGATTCATTCGAAAAAATGACGTTTTGCCATTCGTGCACCCAGGTTCGTCGTTGAGCACACAATCGCAGGCGCTCCAGTCTATGATGCAACGTCAAGAGTAACCGCAGCCATGGTCTCCGAGCTGATAGTCCATGCTGCTGCAAACGTCGTCTAATTGTTTGTGCAGGTGGTTGTTCTCTTGCAAACGTCCACATTTGTTGACTCAGGGATCGAGACGCGGCTTCACGATCCGTTACAGCCATGCGGATAAGATGCCTGTCATCTCGACTACTAGTGATACGAGGCCGTTGGGATCCAGCACGGCGTTCCGTATTGCCCTTCCGAACCCACAGATTCCATATTCTGTTAACAGTCATTGGATCTCGACCAACGCGAGCAGCAATGTGGTGATAGGATAAACTTCAATTGCAATAGGCTACAATCCGACCTTTATCAAAGTCGGCAACGTGATGGTACGTATTTCTCCTCCTCACACGAGGCATCACAACAGCGTTTAACCAGGCAACGCCGGTCAACTGCTGTTTGAGTATGAGAAATCGGTTGGAAACTTTCCCCATGTCAGCTCGTTGCAGGTGTCGCCACCGGCGCCAACCTTGGGTGAATGCTCTGAAAAGCTAATCATTTACATATCACAGCATCTTCTTCCTGTCGGTTAAATTTCGTATCTCTAGCACGTCATCTTTGTGGTGTAGCAATTTAAAGGCCAGTAGTGTATGAAATTGGTCGTCGGACTTAAGGCCACAACAAAAACAACAACAATATTATGTCAGGAATAGGAATAACGGCTCAGTTCACTTTGAAATAACTAACAGGCGTACTCAAAGATCAAATAAGTAATACATATCCCGCGATACAGACAGATACGTGACGATAACCAGTCTCTTCTTGATAACCAGAAAACAGCTCCACTAAGACCTTGCTAGCACAGCGTCGTAGTATTCTGTCAGAAACGCGTGGCACGACCAAAAAAAGGAAGCGGCTGACAGGCCTCATCCGGAATCGTGAAGGCGTAGTCAATTTGGTAATGCAGGGAACCGCTAGAAACCCAGGGAGGGCTACTAGTGTTTCCCCTGTAGGGAATTACGGCGAAACCCGGGAATAATAAGTCGTATTACCGCACTAGTACCCCCACCCCCACCCCTGCTCACCCCAACACAGGTAAACCGACGCGAGAAAAGCACCACCCGTCTCAAGAGGCACTGTTTAGAATGCGGGTATCTTTTCGTTTAGGTGGTATGGCGTTTATGCCACGTCTCCGCCTACGTTTCATTAGGTTTTTGTTGTTTCGTTTAAACATTCAGTATAGGAAAATCCGTACGCAGCTCGTGGTCTTTCGGTAGCGTTCTCGCTTCCCGCGCACGGGGTCCCGGGTTCGACTCCCTGCGGGTTCAGGAATTTTCCCTGCCTCGAGATGTTGTGTCGTTTTCATCGTCACCGTTCATCCCCATTACGATCGGAGGAGGGCAGTGGCAAACCACCTACGCTAGGACTTTGCCTCGTCCCCTACGCTCCTCGGAGTATGGGATCTCATCATTATCGTAGCAAGATTCACGTCTCTGTAAGGTAGCGAGAAGCATATACGTCACGTAACACGACGGGTGGTGTCAGAGAGTGAGAACGGTGAGATGGTTAAGAGCCTTATTGTGCTGGAAACCGCAGAGACAGCAGGGACTCACCTGCGAGGCAACTTTCATCATTTATACAGTATTTACTGTTTAAATGTTAATATACACATCCAACCGTGATTCTGACATTATTTACAATGATATCTTGTTACTGATAACTTGAGTAACTTTCAGTCCACACTTAAAAACTAAATAGAAATTTCAGTTAATATTAATAGTGATTGGTGAAAACAAAGGACCAATCATAGAATCACCCTACATGTACATCTACATCTACATTTGTACTCCGCAAGCCACCCAACGGTGTGTGGTGGAGGGCACTTTACGTGCTACGGTCATTACCTCCCTTTACTGTTCCAGTCGCGTATGGTTCGCGGGAATAACGACTGTCAGAAAGCCTCCGTGCACGCTCGAATCTCTCTAATTTTACATTCATGATTCCCTTGGGAGGTATAAGTAGGGGGAAGCAATATATTCGATACCTCGCCCAGAAACGCACCCTCTTGAAATCTGGACAGCAAGCTACACCGCGATGCAGAGCGCCTGTCTTGCAGAGTCTGCCACTTGAGTTTGCTAAACATCTCCGTAACGCTATCACGCTTACCAAATAACCCTGTGCCGAAACGCCCCGCTCTTCTTTGGATCTTCTCTATCTCCTCCGTCAACCCGATCTGGTATGGATCCCACACTGATGAGCAATACTCAAGTATAGATCGAACGAGTGTTTTGTAAGCCACCTCCTTTGTTGATGGGCTACATTTTCTAATGACTCTCCTCCGGCCGTGGTAGCCGAGCGGTTCTAGGCATTACAGTCTGGAACCGCGTGACAACTGCTGTCGCAGGTTCGAATCCTGCCTCGGGCATGGATGTGTGTGATGTCCTTAGGTTAGTTAGGTTTAAGTAGGGGACTGATGACCTCAGAAGTTAAGTCCCATAGTGATCAGAGCCATTTGAACCAATTTCTAAGGACTCTCCCAATGAATCTCAATCTGGTACCCGCCTTACCAACAATTAATTTTATATGATAATTCCACTTCAAGTCGTTCCGCACGCATACTCCCAGATATTTTGCAGAAGTAACTGCCACCAGTGTCTGTTCCGCTATCATATAATCATACAATAAAGGATCCTTCTTTCTATGTATTCGCAATACATTACATTGGTCTATGTTAGGGGTGAGTTGCCACTCCCTGCACCAAGTGCCTATCCGCTGCAGATATTTCTGCGTTTCGCTATAATTTTCTAATGTTGCAACTTCTCTGTATACTACAGCATCATCCGCGAAAAGCCGCATGGAACTTCCGACACTATCTACTAGGTCATTTATATA
This sequence comes from Schistocerca gregaria, assembly GCF_023897955.1. NCBI lineage: Eukaryota > Metazoa > Arthropoda > Insecta > Orthoptera > Acrididae > Schistocerca > Schistocerca gregaria. The sequence continues at coordinate 122,332,469 of NC_064928.1, read as the reverse complement.
TATTGTGAAAAGCAATGGTCCCATAACACTCCCCTGTGGCACGCCAGAGGTTACTTTAACGTCTATAGACGTCTCTCCATTGACAACAACATGCTGTGTTCTATTTGCTAAAAACTCTTCAATCCAGCCAAACAGCTCGTCCCATATTCCGTAGGCTCTTACTTTGTTTATCAGGCGACAGTGCGGAACTGTATCGAACGCCTTCCGGAAGTCAAGAAAAATAGTATCTACCTGGGAGCCTGTATCTAATATTTTCTGGGTCTCATGAACAAATAAAGCGAGATGGGTCTCACACGATCGCTTTTCCCGGAATCCATGTTGATTCCTACAGAGTAGATTCTGGGTTTCCAGAAACGACATGATACGCGAACAAAAAACATGTTCTAAAATTCTACAACAGACCGACGTCAGAGATAAAGGTCTATAGTTTTGCGCATCTGCTCGACGACCCTTCTTGAAGACCTGGACTACCTTTGCTCTTTTCCAATCATTTGCAACCTTCTGTTCCTCTAGAGACTTGCGGTACAAGGCTGTTAGAAGGGGGGCAAGTTCTTTCGCGTGCTCTATGTGTAATCGAATTGATATACCGTCAGGTCCAGGTAAGACGCCAAACTGGTAAGACGGCTGACAAGTATGTGATCGGTATCTGAGAAGGCAGTGCGTGAATATGTGTGTAAAATATGACGTAGCGTAGAGACGGAATAGTGTATTAAAACTGCCACGGATGCCGTGCTCGTGCGAACGTATGTTAATTCTGCGTGAATTCTAAAATCGTGCAGACCATTTTGTTGCAATTTTTTGCGGTGATGTAGAAATAATTAGAATCTAGAATCTTTGCCGTGTAAACTGGTAGTAGACTGGCTTCCAGAACCATTTTCTTGGTTTTATGGTTGTGTAAATAGAAATATAAATGTAGTGCCATCCCAATATCTCGCAATTTCCTTTTGTAAATGCACTGAATTCTTTCTCATTTGCCACTTAGTTATTTACTATTTGTTGCATGCATATCAGAGACTGCCGCCAGCAAACAAGAAACCAGCTTGGGACGATGGCTGCGAGACAAGTTCACAAGACAAGAGATAAGCATTGCTGTATATTGATAATTTTTACTTATGGACCGTCTGACAGCAACTGAATAAAACACAAATTTAGTGCCATACGCCTTTATTTTCTGCAAGGCATCATCAGTGTCAGGTTGCGTGGACAATTTCTTACATATTACGCTCCCGTTGCATTTTTGGTGTTGTTCTTCTTCTTGTGAATGCCAATTTGCGGTCTTTTTCCCCACATTTCACAGCACTATGGACTGAACGCTTGTTTCAATGCAGTAGAAACCAAAACATTGCATTAAAACAAGCGTTCTGTTCATTGTGTTGTGGAATGTGGGGGAAAAGACCGCAAATTGGCATTCATAAGAAGAAGAACAACACCAAAAATGCAACGGGAGCGTAATATGTAAGAAATTGTCCACGCAACCTGCCACTGATGATGCCTTGCAGAAAATAAAGGCGAAACGCGTATGGCACTAAAATTGTGTTTTATTCAGTTGCTGTCAGACGGTCCATAAGTAAAAATTATCAATATACCGTAATATTACACGCAACTGAGGAAGACAGGACTAAAAAAGTTGAAGAGATAAGCAGTTTACCTCCAGTTGTGATAGGGAAAGTCAGCGCGGGCATTACGCTTTTGTTGATCGTGGCACATCATTTCGGTGGGAAGTGTACCACAACAGGATAACGTTAAACAGCAGTTAATTGTAATGAGACGAAGTACCCTTATAGACTGAAGAGCCCAAGAATCTGGTACACCTGCCTAACATCGTGTAGGGCCCCCGTGACGACGCATTGGTGCCGCCACACCAAATGGTAGGGACTCAAAAAATGTCTGAAGTAGTGCTGGGGGGAATTGACACCGTGAATCCTGCAGGGCAGTCTATAAACCCGTAACAGTACGAGGGGGTGGAGATCTCTTCTGAAAAGCACGTTGCAAGGCATCCCAGATATGCTCAATAATGTTCATGTTTGGGAATTTTGGTGCCCAGCGGAAGTGTAGCAATTCTGGGAGTGTGCGGTGTTGCATTGTCCTGCTGGAATTGTGCAAGTCCGTCGGAATGCACAATAGACATGAATGGGTGCAGGTGATCAGACAGGATGCTTACATACGTGTCACCTCTCAGTCGTATGTATACATATCAGGGGTCCCATATCGCTTCAACTGCACACGCTGCACACCATTACAGACCCTCCTCCAGCTTGAGCAGTGCAGGGTCCATGGATTCATGAGGTTGTCTCCGTACCCGTGCACATCCATCCCCTCGATACAATTAGAAATGAGACTCTTCTGGCCAGGCAACATGCTTACAGTCATCAACAATCCAGTGTCGGTGTTGACAGCTCCAGCAAGGCGTAAAGCTTTGTGTCGTGCAGTCATGCAGGGTACTCGATTGGGCCTTCAGACTCGAAAGCCCATATCGATGATGTTTCGTTGAATGGTTCACACGCTGACACTTACTGATGGCCCAGCAGTGAAACCTGCAGCAATTTGCGGAAGGGTTCCACTTCTGTCACGGTAAATGATTCTCTTCAGTCATCGTTGGTCCCGTTCTTGCAGTATCTTTTTCCGGCCGCAGCAATGTGGGAGATTAGATGTTCCGCCAGATCCCTGATATTCACGGTACACTTGTGAAATGGTCGTACGGGAAAATCCCCCCTTCATCGGTACCTGAGAGGTGCTGTGTCCCATCGCTCATGCGCCGAGTATAACACCACATTCGAAGTCACTTAAACCTTGATAACCTTCCATTGTAGCAGCAGTAACCGATCTAAGAACTGCGGCAGACACTTATTATCTTATATAGGTGTTGTCGATTGCAGCGCCGTATTCTACCTGCTTACATATATCTATATTTGAATACGCATTGCTGTACCAGTTTCTTTGTCATTGCTACAGCGGCTACGTATAGAAGCTTCAGTGTTAGCGCAGGTCTCCGTGGCTGCATGCCTTAGCGGTATTCCTATCTGAAACAGCGCAGCACATCTCGTTATCGCTTGGCCGAGGCCCAACGCCAAGGTCGGGATTGAGACGTTGAACGTACTCCGTGTACCGACCCGAGTCTGTTTACCCACTGATATGGCGCCGACTGGAAGATGTCGGCCACGCGTCTCACCTGTGAGGCTGGTCGCGGGTGATTCTGTTCTAAAAAGAGAAGTCGCAGCGCCAGAAAACTGTAGCGAAACACCCAGGAAGACGTACCGTCGACATTCGCTACGAGGTTTGGTGGCCGAACCTCTAATCGTTCATGCTCATTTAACTAACAAAGAATGGGGCCAGAATAAAAGTGCGCAGACCGCGGATTCGGATAGAAGGCCACCGAGCGAGTGGAATGATTACCACTCTGGACTCGCATTAAGGAGGACGATGGTTCAAACCCGCGTCCAGCCATCCAGATCCAGATTTCCGTGACTTCCCTAAATCGCTGCAGGCAGATATCGGGATGCTTTGTTTGAAATCGCACGGCCTCTTTCATTCCCCGTCCTTGACGCAATCTGAGTTTGTGTTCCGTCTCTAATGACCTCCATGTCGATGGGACATGAAATCCAATCTTCCTTCTTTCCTTCGCATTGATCGACTATGTGAAGCAAATCCCCCGACAACAAAAAATGGCCCTGAGCACTATGGGACTTAACGGCTAAGGTCATCAGTCCCCTAGAACGTAGAACTACTTAAACCTAACTAACCTAAGGACATCAGACACATCCATGCCCGACGGTTCCAGACTGTAGCGCCTAGAACCACTCGGCCACTTTGGCCGGCTCCCCCGACAACAGATCGGTCGACAAAGTGACTACCCAACAGTGACTGACAATAGTCGAAATGAGCACAACCATAATGAGCATCATTTATTGAGAGCCTAGATGTCTGTGGATGTCGCAGAACCGAAAAATTTATTCTACACTCCTGGAAATGGAAAAAAGAACACATTGACACCGGTGTGTCAGACCCACCATACTTGCTCCGGACACTCCGAGAGGGCTGTACAAGCAATGATCACACGCACGGCACAGCGGACACACCAGGAACCGCGGTGTTGGCCGTCGAATGGCGCTAGCTGCGCAGCATTTGTGCACCGCCGCCGTCAGTGTCAGCCAGTTTGCCGTGGCATACGGAGCTCCATCGCAGTCTTTAATACTGGTAGCATGCCGCGACAGCGTTGACGTGAACCGTATGTGCAGTTGAGGGACATTGAGCGAGGGCGTAGGGGGCATGCAGGAGGCCGGATGGACGTACCGCCGAATTGCTCAACACGTGGGGCGTGAGGTCTCCACAGTACATCGATGTTGTCGCCAGTGGTCGGCGGGAGGTGCACGTGCCCGTCGACCTGGGACCGGACCGCAGCGACGCATGCATGCACGCCAAGACCGTAGGATCCTACGCAGTGCCGTAGGGGACCGCACCGCCACTTCCCAGCAAATTAGGGACACTGTTGCTCCTGGGGTATCGGCGAGGACCATTCGCAACCGTCTCCATGAAGCTGGGCTACGGTCCCGCACACCGTTAGGCCGTCTTCCGCTCACGCCCCAACATCGTGCAGCCCGGCTCCAGTGGTGTCGCGACAGGCGTGAATGGAGGGACGAATGGAGACGTGTCGTCTTCAGCGATGAGAGTCGCTTCTGCCTTGGTGCCAATGATAGTCGTATGCGTGTTTGGCGCCGTGCAGGTGAGTGCCACAATCAGGACTGCATACGACCGAGACACAGGGCCAACACCCGGCATCATGGTGTGGGGAGCGATCTACTATACTGGCCGTGCACCTTTGGTGATCCTCGAGGGGACACTGAATAGTGCACGGTACATCCAAACCGTCATCGAAGCCATCGTTCTACCATTCCTAGACCGTCAAGGGAACTTGCTGTTCCAACAGGGCAATGCACGTCCGCATGTATCCCGTGCCACCCAACGTGCTCTAGAAGGTGTAAGTCAACTACCCTGGCCAGCAAGATCTCCGGATCTGTCCCCCATTGAGCATGTTTGGGACTGGATGAAGCGTCGTCTCACGCGGTCTGCACGTCCAGCACGAACGCTGGTCCAACTGAGGCGCCAGGTGGAAATGGCATGGCAAGCCGTTCCACAGGACTACATCCAGCATCTCTACGATCGTCTCCATGGGAGAATAGCAGCTTGCATTGTTGCGAAAGGTGGATATACACTGTACTAGTGCCGACATTGTGCATGCTCTGTTGCCTGTGTCTATGTGCCTGTGGTTCTGTCAGTGTGATCATATGATGTATCTGACCCCAGGAATGTGTCAATAAAGTTTCCCCTTCCTGGGACAATGAATTCACGGTGTTCTTATTTCAATTTCCAGGAGTGTATGTGCAGGGCTGATGCTAGGCTTTTTTCCGCCATAGGCGAGAACTGAAAAATGACGCTCCCTCATTTTTACTAGCATCGGTCCCCTCGACATCCACCCCTCCCTGCCACCACCAACAACGAACTGCACATCAATGCAAATTTGCTATAATAGGTAGCCATACGTCCTCATTTTCTGTGGACGGCCATCAGTATTCGTGCTTTGTCTTCTATTCCTTTAAAATTGGTTCAGGACTACAAATGTGCTATAAAAGACGTTTTCTTTGGAATTTCTATCGAAAGTTCTACTACTTTTATTAACGGCCCCGGTGGCATATTGGTCTAAGCGCTTGTCTTCTCATCATTAGTCCGAATGGTTCCGGGTTCGAATCCCGGGAATTTTATTCCTAAAAGACTTTTTTTTTAAAGAAACAGATTTAAAATTATAAACAGAAACATCCTCTGAATATCAAGTTAAATTTATTCAGAGGCAGAAAGAAACAAATTTTTGAGTGTATGAGCTTTCGGGCTGAGAACCTTGTCGCTCCCTTTTGACACGGCAGTAGTCACGACCGCTCACAACCACCTCTGAAACACTACATAGGTGCAAATCGGCAACACACCAGATTACCTTAAAGCAAAAGTTTTAACAATTCACACAAGCACACAAAATATGCATCCCATAGGAGGGATGTAAATGGTACAAAAGACTAAAATTAAAAGATTGCCACCGAAGGTGCAACTTGATTTTAACTTCTAAGAAAAGTCTTACGGTGGAAGGGTCGAAACTTTATATACTAAAATGACCATTTAAATAAAAGCTCACAAAATGCAATCTTACATGAAATTTTACAAGGTTGGCCAAACATCCTCTACAGTACACATATACCGCCTCTCAAGATGATAGGCAAGATAAAAACATATTTCAGGAATTAAGCCGTTACACTTCAAGCAATAAAATCTTTAACACACGGAATTCGACAAACATGACAGAGGCAGCTATTAACGTACGGCAGATTGATAGGGAGATTACTGAACAACCCGAACCGCAGGTTGATCTAACCTGCCTCTACTCCACAAGGGAAAAAACGGACCACCCAATTCATAAATAACCACCTACCCGCGGGTGGGCAAACGGAGAAGAATGGTGGAACGACCCCAAAACAAAGCGGCTGGTGACCTCACCAAGATAACAAGTAGAATTTAACAATTAAATGATACAACATATCACCAATCACTTAACTTCTGGCCGGCCGGCCGTGTGGTTCTAGGCGCTTCAGTCTAGAACCGCGCGACCGCAACGGCCGCAGGTTCGAATCCTGCCTCGGGCATGGATGTGTGTGATGTCCTTAGGTTAGTTAGGTTGAAGTAGATCTAAGTTCTAGGGGACTGATGACCTCAGAAGTTAAGTCCCATAGTGCTCAGAGGCATTTGAACCAATTTTTGTTGACAACTTGGGTCCATGGCTACATGGGGTCTGCGTCACATTCGAACCCCACCATCACGTCTTATCCACTGAAGTGGCGACTCACCTGACCAGGCCACGATTTTCCAGTCGACTAGGGTCCAACTGGTACAGTTGCAAGCCAGAAGCGGTGCCGCAGGCGGTGTCGCGCTGTTAACAAAGGCAATCGCGTCGGTCTGTTCTAACGAATACATTCGTTGCATGTCTCACATTGATTTCTGCGGTTAGCTCCGGTTGTGTTGCTTCTCTATTAGCAGTGACATTTCTACGCAAACGCCGCTTGTCTGTGGTAAGAGGTAATGTCTGAAATTACGTGTTTGCGGCACACTATTGACACTATGGATCTCGGAATACTGAATTCCCTAAGGATTTTAGACACGGAATGGCCGATGCGTCTAGCTCCAGCTACCGTTCCGCGTTCAAAGTCTGTTAATTCCCTTAGTGCGACCTTAATCATATCGAGTCCGCATCTCCTGGTCGTGCGGTAGCGTTCTCGCTTCCCGCGCCCGGGTTCCCGGGTTCGATTCCCGGCGGGGTCAGTGATTTTCTCTGCATCGTGATGGCTGGGTGTTGTGTGTTGTCCTTAGGTTAGTTAGGTTTAAGTAGTTCCAAGTTCTAGGGGACTGATGACCATAGATGTTAAGTCCCAAAGTGCTCAGAGCCATTTGAACCATTTTTTTAATCACTTCGGAAACCTTTTCACATGCACCACCTGAGTACAAACGACAGCTCCCCCAGTGAATTGCCTTCTATACCTTGTGCACATGATACGTTCGCCATTTGTATATATGCACATCGCTACCTCATGACATCTTTTTTTTTTTCACTTAAGTGTAGGTGCCTATGAGAAAGCACATCATTCTGTGTGACCGTGCGCGATATACCACTATACCCGATCTGGAAGAGAATGTTTTAACACGCGATTGGTGACAGTTGTGCCATTATTGTCGGCACACTGTACAGGATCCGAACACAAAGTAAACGACTGTTTTGAAAATCTGAGGAGTGTTTCAGTACTCTGGGTTGTATGTTTTGGTGATTGCGTAATACAGACTCCTTCACTGTTGTGGAAGTATTTTCACAGAAACAATTTTGCCCATACAGGCACCTCAACATTGGAAACGTTATATTATGGTTTGTTTTGTTTGTAATGTAAGTCGTGCCCTGGTATGAAGTTACACAGTCTTAAGAAAGGATAGATTCCGACATAAAACAAATTTTACATCCATAAATACTGAAACGAGTAATCGAAATGTAACACAGGATACACAGAGGTTGTATGGTGTAAAAATTGCTGTTGATACACGTTTAGAATTTTACTAATTCAGTCCATATTAATGACTATGTATAAAAATTAGTGCAATATGTTCTTTTGTATGTCCTCTAAGAATTGCTTCAAAAGCACAGCCATATGTATAGATACACCAGTATTCAGACGCATACATTTAAGTAGTACATTGTGGCATACTTTTAGAGCCGGCCGGGGTGGCCGAGCGGTTCTAGGCGCTGCAGTCTGGAACCGCGCGACACCACGTTCGCAGGTTCGTATCCTGCCTCGGGCATGGGTGTGTGTGATGTCCTTAGGTTAATTAGGTTTGAGCAGTTCTAAGTTCTAGGGGACTGATGACCTCAGAAGTTAAGTTCTACAGTGCTCAGAGCCATTTGCACCACAATTTTAGAGCCTTCTAGTTTGTATTCTACTGAAGAGCACCTGGGAATGTAGTCAGTTAATTGAGATTTGGTATTCCTCCGACATTCTAATTACCAAGAGCATTAGATTAGTAGCTCAAGAGACTATATCTTGATACTGGCACTGTTGACGAACTCGTACAAAACCAGAATGAGACTTTCACTCTGCAGCGGAGTGTGCACTGATATGAAACTTCCTGGCAGATTAAAACTGTGTGCCCGACCAAGACTCGAACTCGGGACCTTTGCCTTTCGCGGGCACGTGCTCTACCATCTTTTTTTAATTGGTATTCTATCTGGATACAAAATTAGGCAGTTCACAAACACTAAATGAAATGCATCTTCTGCACAAAAAAAGAAAAAAATCATTTTAAAACAAATCACAAATTAAAAAGGAACAGAGATGTTGTTTTTTTAATTAATTTATTTATTTTCAATAAAGATCCTTCTGTTAAAAGGAACATGTAGATCATCTATGGTATGTGCATTACATATTGAGTGGTGAGAGAAGCGTGAGGTTCATTATCAGCTGTCAAATGTCCACACCGACTGCACCCGGCACATCCCAACTGCGTGGGGGGTCAGGGAAGACTGCCTGAAGATAGTTGGCAAAGGTTTTCCTATAGTGTGACCATCTATGAACCTCATTGTGGGCTTGCTGCAAGAAATACCAAAAGTCAAGTCGCGACTTGGAAGCATCCCCATAGAGGTACGCGATCGTCCAACCTTTGACCCAGATGATCGACTGTGGTTTAGTCGCCGGAAGGTAGTCACTCTCCGGATGTAAGAAGGAAGCAGGGGTAATATGTGGCGGGGTCAGGAGCCAGACGTCCTCCACCGCGATACAAGTTAAGCGGTGATGGTCTTCATCCACTTGGCGACATTTCGGGCATAGTGGAGTGAGTGCCCACTAGTCCAATTGCATGGAGCCGTTGGTTGGTGTTGAACTTGCCACAGGCGACAGAGAACCACAGTGCCCGAACGAAGGTAGGAAGGAATTTTTGGTGCACATGTCTCCAAATCTTCGGGCAATGCAACCTGCGGTGTTAGAGTTCAGTGACATTACGACTTATCCGTCGTAGCAGTCAAACATAAAAATCCTTCGCGAATGGTGGTCTCGTGCGCGGAAGCTTGTCTCTGATATAACTAAGTTCCACGATAAATGTCGAGACATGCGCAAAATGTGGCGTAATGTTGCCCACCGCTACCGGAGGTTTGAGGGACGCTGGAACCAGGAGATCCAGTAGGCGGGGTGTAAGGGAATCACGTCCGCTACGCCATTGCTTGTACATCGTGGCTAGAAGGAGCGCCGTCGCTCGGCAGTAAACATTCGTAAGTCCGAGTCCCCCCTTGTCCGTAGGGAGTGGGAGCGTTTCGTATCGCCCCTTGAGGGGCGATCCAATCATCACAAAATAGCCTAGTGCTGATTGAAGTCGACGTCCGAGCGTGAGTGGTAGGGGCAGGATCTGCGAAATATGCACCATTCGAGAAACCACATAAGTGTTCAGATACTCGACTCACTGCAAAGGATCAAGGCGCCGTAGGAGATGTTGTCAAACCATGGTACGTGTTGTCTGTAAAATACGTCGGTAGTTAACTGCCGCAGTATGTTTTATACACTCCTGGAAATGGAAAAAAGAACACATTGACACCGGTGTGTCAGACCCACCATACTAGCTCCGGACACTGCGAGAGGGCTGTACAAGCAATGATCACACGCACGGCACAGCGGACACACCAGGAACCGCGGTGTTGGCTGTCGAATGGCGCTAGCTGCGCAGCATTTGTGCACCGCCGCCGTCAGTGTCAGCCACTTTGCCGTGGCATACGGAGCTCCATCGCAGTCTTTAACACTGGTAGCATGCCGCGACAGCGTGGACGTGAACCGTATGTGCAGTTGACGGACTTTGAGCGAGGGCGTATAGTGGGCATGCGGGAGGCCGGGTGGACGTACCGCCGAATTGCTCAACACGTGGGGCGTGAGGTCTCCACAGTACATCGATGTTGTCGCCAGTGGTCGGCGGAAGGTGCACGTGCCGGTCGACCTGGGACCGGACCGCAGCGACGCACGCATGCACGCTAAGACTGTAGGATCCTACGCAGTGCCGTAGGGGACCGCACCGCCACTTCCCAGCAAATTAGGGACACTGTTGCTCCTGGGGTATCGGCGAGGACCATTCGCAACCGTCTCCATGAAGTTGGGCTACGGTCCCGCACACCGTTAGGCCGTTTTCCGCTCACGCCACAACATCGTGCAGCCCGCCTCCAGTGGTGTCGCGACAGGCGTGAATGGAGGGACGAATGGAGACGTGTCGTCTTCAGCGATGAGAGTCGCTTCTGCCTTGGTGCCAATGATGGTCGTATGCGTGTTTGGCGCCGTGCAAGTGAGCGCCACAATCAGGACTGCATACGACCGAGGCACACAGGGCCAACACCCGGCATCATACACTGGCCGTACACCTCTGGTGATCGTCGAGGGGACACTGAATAGTGCACGGTACATCCAAACCGTCATCGAACCCATCGTTCTACCATTCCTAGACCGGCAAGGGAACTTGCTGTTCCAACAGGACAATGCACGTCCTCATGTATCCCGTGCCACCCAACGTGCTCTAGAAGGTGTAAGTCAACTACCCTGGCCAGCAAGATCTCCGGATTGAGCATGTTTGGGACTGGATGAAGCGTCGTCTCACGCGGTCTGCATGTCCAGCACGAACGCTGGTCCAACTGAGGGGCCAGGTGGAAATGGCATGGCAAGCCGTTCCACAGGACTACATCCAGCATCTCTACGATCGTCTCCATGGGAGAATAGCAGCCTGCATTGCTGCGAAAGGTGTATATACACTGTACTAGTGCCGACATTGTGCATGCTCTGTTGCCTGTGTCTATGTGCCTGTGGTTCTGTCAGTGTGATCATGTGATGTATCTGACCCCAGGAATGTGTCAATAAAGTTTCCCCTTCCTGGGACAATGAGTTCACGGTGTTCTTATTTGAATTTCCAGGAGTGTAGTTGAGGTAAAGTCTATTCCGAGATAGCGGAATCGTTGCACATAAGGAAACGGACTGATTTCTTCCGGCGTAAGGCCCCTTCCAACCGGCATTGCTGCCGATTTGTTCATGTTCACTGCACTACCCGCCGTCACACTGTGGCCCAACTACAGTTCAAGAACCGTCTTCACCTCTTCATCAGAACGAAAGAGCAGCAGGAGGTCGTCCGCATAGGCACGACATTTGAAGGTATAGCCCCGTAGTTCTATACCAAAAAGAGAATTGGTTAGCCTCCCAATTAATGGTTCCAACGCTATCGCGAACAGCAGCATCGAAAGAGGGCAGCCCTGGCGAATGGATCGTCGAATTTGAATGGGCCCTGCTATACGCCCATTAACCTGTACCAAAGATTGTGCGCCCCCATAAAACCTAATCAGACCAGTAAAACGATCTGAAAATCCCATTTGTTCCAGTACAGCGTACTGATAGTTGTGGCGCACCTTACCAAAAGCACTGTCAAAATATCTGCCACCATCGCTGCTTTAAGCCGGCACTCCTCCGCCAGCGCTATCACATCACGGCATTCGCCAGTAGCTGTTTGCACATTCACCGATCCTCCCGGTGTCGTCTGTTCTGGTGAGAAAACGCTACGAATTAACATACGACATCGGGACGCTAGCGACCGTGCAAAGATCTTATAGTCGGCATTAAGCAGGGTGATGGGGCGATAATGTCTGACCGTAATTCCTGGCTTCGGTTTATGCACTGGCACTAGGAGGCCTTCCATAAAAGCCGCTGGAATAGGCGCATCGGAATTTAACATCTCGTTGTACATTTCCGTCCATCGCGGTGCCATTTTGTTGCGAAATTCTCGATAAAATTCAGCAGGAAGAACATCAATATCTGGGGACCGATTCTACGCACCTTGTGCGATCGCATCATGTACTTCCTCATAGCTAATGGCTTCCAGTAAGGTTTCTGTGGCTTCCACCGTCAGTGTACGGGAGACATGCGTGGCTATACGGTCGAGGTTGTCGACAGGGGCTGCTTCTTCCCGATAGATGTGTTGGTAATGGTCGACGAATGCAGAGACAATGTCCGCTTGACGCGTCACTCTTCGGTCTTCGCGGGTAATTAGTTCCCGTACCAAAACGTGTCGTCGGTGCTTTCGTTCATTCACGACGTGGTGCATGGAAGGAATCTCGTACCTTATCGTATCGTGACATCTGGCCCGCACCATGGTTCCCTGAAGATGTTTCCGAGCTAAATCCACTAGTTTAGCTTTTATCCTTTTGCGTTCGATCCAGACGTCCTGTCCCGGCGGACCATCGTCCAGGTCGCGCAGCGCTGCAAAATAAAAGTCGGTCGTACGGCGGCGCCATTCTGCCATCTCCCTGCTATATGAGATGAACGTACGGTGAAGCGCCGGTTTAGCACAAGTCAGCCACCAATCAAGCTTCGTCGCATACCTTCCAACCCTTCGCTCGCACATCGTCCATGTCTCAAGGATCCATCGACGGCATTAAGAATTATGTAGATGTTGAATGTTTAATTTCCACGGGGCCTTACTGTTCCACACCTCTCTACGGGGAAGACGCACCGTACAGATGTAAGCGCTGTGATCGGAAAATGTCAATTGCCAGCGTTCCGCGTCCTGCACATCATTTGCATGACCCCGGGAGATATAAATGCGATCTAACCTGCTCGCCGAATGACTTGTCACATAGGTGTATCCCGGTGCATCTCCATGTCGTAATTCCCACGTGTCACTAAGTATAAGGTCGTTGACAACGATTCGCAACTCCTGGCTGATGTTTGCTTGCGGCCATTGGTCTTTCTGGCTGAGAACACAGTTGAAATCTCCACCAATTATTATACATTCATAACGTCCATGGAAAAGTGGGGCAATGTCTTCTGCATAAAATCGCGCCCTTTCCCGCCGCCGATTGTTTCCCGACGGTGCATAAAGATTGATGATGCGTGTCCCAAATGTCGTAAAAGCCATTCCCCTGGACGACGGAAGGTAACACACGTTTTCCACTGGGAAGCCATCTCGCACGTAAACTGCCACCCCACTCCCATTGTTATCTCCATGTGACGAATAGGACTGGTAGCCTGCGATGTATTGAGCTATGTGGACTTCCTGCAGCAAAGCAATATCCACATCAGATGCCCAAATCGTTTCCTTTAGTAGGTGTATTTTGGCCGGTGAACGCACGTCATTTATATTTAATGTCGCAATACGGTTCGCATGGCGTTGAATCCCACTCTGTCCAGACGCAACAACATCTCCCTGCATCGGCGCTGGGGGCTGAGAGAAGACTTTCTCTCGCCCCTCTCCATTCACCTTCAGCAATTATTAGGCCGTCTTCGTGAGTGCCGGCTCCTCAATATCGTCATACCACATCTTTGCAGGCAGTGATATATTCGTGTCCATAGCCACAGCATCTGCGTCTGGAGAACCAACTTGTTGTGATTCCTCTTCAGCATCACCACGTCCCGCTACCGTCAATGTGACAGACTGCTGCGGATCTGATCGAACAGTTTACATTGCCTCATCCTGTTTCGTAGAGGCTGTTGTGTCGTCTTGGTCCAAGGCACATCGTCGTCGGGGCAAGGGGAGTCATCCCGAGGAGATGTCGTGCGACGCCGCCTTTCCCTCCTTTTCGGGGAACGTTGTTTGCGTGATCTTCCTTCCGTGTCCTCAGATTGTAGGGAATCACGGCTGCCCGACAGAAAAGCATCCGTAGGAACTGGAAGTGTTTCGAGTCCTATCGTTGTACTTGGCGGGAGTTCGGTCGAAACTGATGTTGTCGTCACAGAGTGCGTTCCAGACGGCACAGCATCCGTAGTGGCTGGAACTGCTTCGTGTACTATCAGTGTGCTTGGTGGGAGTTCGGTCTCATCTGATGTTGTCGCCGTAGATTGTATGCTTGATGGAGCAGCATCCTCCGTCATCCCGACGTCTGCTACAAGGTTTCGGAGAGTGCCATCTTGATCTTCCACCGGGGCTGTGTCCTTTCGGTCATCAGCTGACGCAGTGAGGGCTTTGGCATAGGTGATCGGAAGTACTGTCATCGCCGGCGACGGCTCCCGCACATCTGAAGGCAGTTACGTAGTCCGCCGTTGCATACAGTTCGACCTGAGGTGGCCCTCCTGGCCACAGCCACAACATGTACGTGGTTGACCATCGTAAATCACCACCGGCCTACAACCACCAATTGTCAGATAGGACGGTATATGCTTCTGAAAATCAATAGTGATCTGTCGCACTCCGTTAAGAACGGGGTACGTGGCGAATTGTGTCCAGCGTTCTGCCGTGTGACCATGTACCGTGCCGTATGGCTTAAAAGCCTCGATAACTTCGTCAGCCGGGAGCTCAAATGTCAGCTCAAAAACACGTATTGTCCGTACACCCAGACCAGCATGTTCTACAGTTACCGTGCCGACATTCCCGTCACTATGTCAAAATCGGAGACCTGCTTTTGTCGCCTGTAGAATTCTCTGACGCGCCGCGTCATTTACCATCTTAACATACACCGTGGGTCTAACGATGGACAGGTGAATTCTGACAATATCGTTTGGCGGTATCTTGACGTACTCTCAAATGAATCGTTCCACTGCTAAAGCCTTTGGTCGTTCGTAGTCTTTGCAGAAATTGAATCGTAAAGTAGTTTTCCTGTACTTGTTCGCCATGATCGTTGTTACTAGCCCGCGCGCAGACTAAGTCCACAAGTAAACAAACACTCGCGCACGCCGCACAGGCGGAAGTATCGGACCTCCGCTTCGCACGGCCGCTAGCGCCGAACTGCCGTCTGAGCTACCGAAGCACGACCCACGCCCGGTACTCACAGCTTTACTTCTGCCAGTATCTCGTCTCCTACCTTCCAAACTTTACAGAAGCTCTCCAGCGAACCAGGAGTCTCGATCGGGCACACAGTTTTAATCTGCCAGGAAGTTTCATTTCAGCGCACACTCCGCTGCAGAGTGAAAATCTCATTCTGGAAACCTCCCCCATGTCTCCGCAGTATCCTTTCTTTCAGGAGTGCTAGTTCTGCTAGGTACGCAGGAGAACTTCTGTAAAGTTTGGAAGGTAGGAGACGAAATACTGGCAGAAGTAATTCTGTGAGTACCGAGCGTGAGTCGTGCTTCGGCGGCTCAGATGGTAGAGAACTTGCCCGCGAAAGGCAAAGGTCCCGAGTTTGAGTCTCGGTCGGGCACACAGTTTTAATCTGCCAGGAAGTTTCAACTCGTACAATAGTTTGTTAAGTCGCTATATCGTTCGATTCTAACAAGATTTGGAGGTTACTTGGGAACTTGTGACCAAGAGTTCGAAGATTACTTACAAGTACGTTTATGTGAAACGTGTTCCGAGGACACTGTAGGAATATATGGTTTGGGCCATCTTCCTCCCCGCAAACACAAAGACGGTTGGCGCTTAAATTGATCCGATAAATGTTTCTTGAACTTCCAATGATTAAATTTCAGCCGTGCCATAACTGTTGTGAAGCTCCTCGA
Source organism: Schistocerca gregaria (assembly GCF_023897955.1). NCBI lineage: Eukaryota > Metazoa > Arthropoda > Insecta > Orthoptera > Acrididae > Schistocerca > Schistocerca gregaria. The sequence goes on along the minus strand of NC_064928.1, from coordinate 122,316,456 downwards.
TGTTTGTCCTTATTCTTGGAATCATGGGATGAACTTGTACCAGTTACTGCCCTTAATCTCAGGTGTCTGCCACCATTCCTCTTGCCACTCAAAGGACAACCGCTTTCTGAGTACGGGTATCATGTCTGAGAGAGGCAGTTTATCAAATTTTACAGCTCCATGTAGAGATGCCTGCTTTTCTGGGGCATCTACTTGTTCATTTTCAGGTAACCCAGAGTGGCCTTTCATTCATACGATCACGATTTGCGACTGTTCCTCTGCACTCGAAACACAACGCTGCAACTATGGGGTTGGTACAACTGTAATGATGGTGTCTAATCAGCTGTAGGGCCGACATATCATCAGAGATTATGACTATTGTATTCTGTGGTCGTCTGTGCGAACAGTAGGGCTTCCAAAATGCAATCAGCTCGGCTGTCTTAATAGTGAAGTGTGGGTCCAGGTTGTGTAGTTCTTGTCGTGTGAGCAAGTGAGAGAGGAATTCCAGCGCCGCTGCGTTAGTTGGGTCCTGGTTTTGAAGCGTTAAACTGGTCCTGGCATAAATCTTCAGAGTCTATGTTCCGCATGTCCTGTTGTAGTGCGGTAGAAGAGGACTTTTCCAAACCTTGTGCACCCGCGACGGGTGGAAGCTGCCAATTTAGCCAATATCTTCCGCACACATAGCAGGATGTTAAATGATTTCTTCGTCAAGGGCCGAACTAGAAGAAGGATTTCATGCAGAGGAATATTCGTCGCAGTTTTAACAGTGATTGATCCACTTCAATCAGTAATGCATAGATTGGGGCTAACATGAACTCCCCAGTAATTATATACAAGGCTTTGTAGTGCATAGTCTCGAACCTTTGGAGCGTACTGCCTAACGCTGATACGTAGTAACTGTGTCCGTAATCAAAGTGTGTCCTCACTAGGAACTAGTATAAAACCATTGCTGTCTGCAGAAACAAAGTCGATTGGTGTAAAAAACAGAATAAATCACAATTACATTATTATTAACGCTGTAACGAGGCACCGAAGACAATGGGTCCCTCGTACCAACAATCAGAACCGCACCGACGTGTTCACTCCCCCTGAAAGTCTTTGGAGGGAAGAAGACGGTAGCGACAACGTGTGATGGACGCCTGGAAGTTGACCCGTAGGTCTTTTTGCTCCAACTGTATTGTATCACATCATCGTGCGGGTGTCTTGATACGTGTTACACAATGCGTAATCTCAGATGTGGTTGTGGAGTGGGGTGTGTCGGCAGAAGGTCAGATAAGATATCTACTGAGAACAATGTCTGAAAACAAAGTCGTTTGTGTGATATAAAACACATTAATGCGAGATGTTCTCAATAATAGTTGACTGGCTGCAGGGGACGGGGACACTGTTCCTCTTTTTTGTGTTATCAATCTTTAGACTGGTTTTATGATGCCTTTTTCCATCTACTGTTGTTGTGCGCCAATTTTTTAAACTCTGCTGACTACATCGCCCAACGTTGACCATAATGTGTTTTGCAAATTATGATCTTTGTCTCCCCCTATAGTTTTTCCTCCTCGTTAGCTCCCTCCAGCGCCAAGTAAGGTAGAGTCTTATGGTCAGGTTTGATTCTATGAAGAAGCAGTTCTGCTCAGCGACCGTATTTTCTTCGAGTAGCAAAGGATACAGCACTCATTCACAAGTAATTTTTATTTCATATCCAGATTTTTGTGGCCATCTTCAGTACCAAAAGACATATTGAAACCTTCCCGTCTAATATTGGATGAACGTTTGCTTGCTGACTGAACGCTGCGTCTCTTAAAATCTTTGAACTGCTGCTCTGTCAAGACTACCTGCTGATTATTACGACGAAACATAAAATGTGTTGTCGCCGTGGCCCTCAGTCGTTACCTGAAATTATTAAGACTGATTCTTACCTTTAATTATTTATACTGGATCGCCATCTGACTGCTACAGCAAACTGTGGAATGAATATACTTACTTCTCTTTAACATAATTATAAGCTGCTGGTGGAGTTTCATAATACTTTGTGACTGGAATTCTTTAAGTTGAAGTTAATTTAGATTTGATAAAAGCTGAAGCTCAGTTTAGACTTTTCTTTTAAGATAACAATAAATTCCGTAAAGCATTTACGTGAATGATTTTGGGATAGAAAATTCTTAATGCATTTAATCTGGTAGAAGTTAACTATATTCTGAGAACGATCTTGACAAACAATTACAAGGGGTATAGTTCTTTACAAAAATTCTTAAAAAGTAGCGTTGCGCTACATACCTAATTTTCCATCAAAATTACATAACTATATTCTGAGAACGATCTTGACAAATAATTACAAGGGGCACAGTTCTTTACAAAAATTCTTAAAAACTAGCATTGCGCTACATATAGCGAGTGGCTGGCGAGCACACCGCTTCTTTCAAAGTGTTAATTCATACCTCGCTTACAGCGACCTCCTCTCATGTCTCGCTAGCTACGACTGCCTCGTCTCACATCTTACTCGCAACTGCTCGCTTCCAACGCTCAATGCTACAAAAGTGTGGTCTCGCCGCCAACAATGGTTTTTGGTGCAGACAATCCCTGCTACCATTACAGATGTATTACTGCGCGCTGTTTCCCGCTCTTTCTCAAAATGTATCTATGCGCGGTTTCCCGCTCTTTCTCAATAATACACAATGCAATTTAATTAACAAAACAATTTAAATAAGAAACAGTTCAGATAATTACATGCTAAAACAGTTTAAATACGCCTATTACATAATTACAATATAAGGAACCATTTACAAGGCAACGTGGCCGCCTTATTAAGTACACAGACCAGCGAGGTTTAAATGTGACTCAGACATAAAATACATACCAGCAAAAGTAATCAGAAACATTAAAACCGTACATAATCCCAAGTGGACTATTCATGTCACGGGTTGAGTTGGCACTGAGGATGCGGTTTACAGTTACAACACCGCTGTCTTTAACGTATGTCATACCAATCTACAGCGCCCTCTTTACGTATGCGATGCGTCGCTATCCTGCATTAACTTTATTTTACAATTCGTGTGTGTTATCATTTTATTTATAATTTTATGAACTTTTAAAAAAGCTTACGTCATTTAAGCGCGTAAGATGGTTGTAACTAAAAGCAGTGACTTACGTTTTATACCATGAAATGTACACACATCAAAAAATCTTTTGCATCAAATGGTTCAAATGGCTCTGAGCACTATGGGACTTAACATCTGAGGTCATCAGTCCCCTAGAACTTAGAACTACTTAAACCTAACTAACCTAAGGACATCACACACATCCATGCCCGAGGCAGGATTCGAATCTACGACCGTAGCGGTCGATCTGTTCCAGACTGAAGCCCCTAAAACTGCTCGGCCACTGGTTTTGCACCACCCCGGTTCACAGAACTCTTGAAGATAGAGACGTTGACTGTGGATATTGTATCACAGACACAGTCCCTGCGACTGTTTAGAGTTGTCACTAAACCCGGCCAAAGATGTAAACAACCACACATGAGCAGTGCCTATTAGACGGAGGGGGTCCCATAGCCGATCAGTTCCAGTCATTCCACCAGGAAGGAGGTACACGGCTCGTGTTGTCTGTAGTTCAACCATGCCTAGACGGTCAATACTGCGGTTCGATCTCGTCCACATTGTTACTTTGTGCCAGGAAGGGCTCTCAATAAGGGAAGTGTCCAGGTGTCTCGGAGTAAACCAAAGCGATGTTGTTCAGACATGAAGCAAATACAGAGAGACAGGAACTGTCGATGACATGCCTCGCTCAGGCCGCCCAAGGACTACTACTGCAGTTGGTGAGCGCTACCAACGGATTATGGCTCGGAGGAAACCTGACAGCAACGGCACCATATTGAATAATGCTTTTCGTGCAGCCACAGGACGTAGTGTTATGACTCAAACTGTGCTCGATAGGCTGCATGATGGGAAAATTCACTCCCAACGTCCTTTGTGAGGTCCATCTTTGCAACCACGACACCATGTAGCGCGGTACAGATGGGCACAACAACACGTCGAATGGAACGCTCACTATTGGCATCACGTTCTCTTTACCGATGAGTGTCGCATGTGCCTTCAACCAGACAATCGTCGGAGACGTGTTTGGAGTTAACCTGGTAAGGCTGAACGCCTTAGACACGGAGCCCAGCGAGTGCAGCAAGGTGGAGGTTCCCTGCGACATACACCGCTGGTGGTCATGGAAGGCGCCGTAACGGCTGTACGATACGTGAATGCCATCCTTGGACCGATAGTGCAACCATATAGGCAGCATATTGGCGAGACATTCGTCCTCATGGACAACAATTCGCACATCCATCGTGCACATCTTGTGAATGACTTCCTTCAGGATAAAGACATCGCTGGACTAGAGTGGCCAGCATGTTCTCCAGACAAGAACCCTATCGCACATGGCTGAGATAGATTGAAAAGGACTGTTTATGGACGGCGTGACCCACCAACCACTCTGAGGGATCTACGCCGTATCGCCGTTGAGGAGTGAGACAATCTGGAACAGCAGTGCCTTGACGAACTTGTGGATAGTGTGCCAGGGCGAATACAGGCATGCATCAGTGCAAGAGGACGTGCTACTGGGTATTTGAGGTACGGGTGTGTACAGCAATCTGGAACACCACCCCTGAAGGTCTCGCTGTATGGAGGTGCAACATGCAATGTGTGGTTTTCATGAGCAATAAAAAGGGTGGAATTTTTTAAATATTGATCTCTATTCCAATTTTCAGTAGAGGTTTCGGAAGGCGCAATTGAAGAAACAGACGGGCGTGGTGTTAGAAGTAATCGTACCAGCAGCGGTCTTCCAAAAGGATCAGGAATGTTTCTGCTTGTCTTGTCATCAAATAAAAATACATTCTAATTTACACAGTTTATGTGAACCTTACGTGAGGAGACATTTTAAAGCAGAAAGATTTCTGGTTGTTTTGAAGTACTTCTGCAGGTACAATATCTTACAACACTACTCTTGTCCCAATTCTTTCAACTGTGCCTAGTATAAAACACGTCTTTCATTAGAAGAAATTATTAACTTCGGTATTTTAAAGAAGACGATTTGTATTTTTTAAAGCATATTCGGTTGTAAATTCCAGGTGTTCGAATTCCGAGTCGTGATGCAGTTAACAAATTAGTGAATAAATGTCGTGAAATGGGAAGTGTTCGAGAGAAGAAGCGTAAACGATGACGTACAGTGCTCACAGAAGCTCGTCTCGATGACGTTGTATACCGTCTTTCGCAGCAAACATAAACATGGTGCTACTCACCAAAAAGACGTGGTAAGCTTGCAAGTAGGCTGTTTAGGTTTTCATGTTGGTAACACCACGTAGCGCTCTAAATGAAAATCACTGACTGTGCTGTGTGAAGGCTGTGGTTGGCTTGCATTGTTGAAGTATATGATATTGTAGTGTTGGGCAGTTGGACGTGAACAGCGCGTAGCGTTGGGCAGTTGGAGGTGAGCCGCCAGACGGCAGCTACGTCGTCAGCTTCCTAAGTACGTTTTGTGGCTGCCAGCTGTGTGAGTCATTGCCTATTGTCTCTTTGTTGGCGCGCGTCGTTATTGGGATTTGGAGATCTAACTTCTACAAATTCACCTTGTCGAGAGGGCCCTGCCCTGTTTGAATCCCGCCAGTTCTGATGAAATTCAGGTCTGTCGTTTTGTCGGTGGTTTACATAGTCTCTTTTTTGTCGGTCATGTGGTGGATTAGGGAAGGATGAGGAAGGAAATCGGCCGTGCCCTTTCAAAGGAACCATCCCGGCATTTGCCTGAAGTGATCTAGGGAAATCACGGAAAACCTAAATCAGGATGGCCAGACGCGGGATTGAACCATCTTCCTCCCGAATGCGAGTCCAGTGTGCTAAAGGCCCTATAAAGTATCGGTAGTACACGAACTTCGACCTGGCGATCCTGCACGCCGGATTATGGTGTTCGAATGGGTTGTAAAATAAGTGCATGACGGTGAAATGGATCCTTTGCTGTATTTCTTCACCTTCAGGGTACCCATCGATAAGTCTCCGATGGCTCATCTGAAGATGATTGGCAGGTGCCCAGTACGAATATCGTGCAGTGAATTAAACAGTGATTGACTGCAAGACCTACATTTGTTTGGACATTCAATACGAAGGGAAAATTTTAAAATTATTCCGTAATGTCTTAACAGATGCCCTGCCTGTCGCCTACTCTGCCGACCTTACTTTCAACACTCTTCTGTAGCACCACACCTCAAATGCTACCTACTCGTCTCGAAGAGCACTATGGCGGTCGCCGAATTTAACCTCCCCGTCGGATGGACGGATCACAATCAACAGTATAATACGCCCTCACTTCTTGAGACACTATGGAGAGGTTTGCAATTAAATCAAGGGTATTAGCGCTAAGTTTCATGATTAGTAACTCTTCTCCCTCGAGTCTCCTCTTGCTTGGCAAACACTGGTGACGAGAATTCCATCCACTACCGGTGTTCGAAGCGTCATAGCTTCGATGGAGTTACTGTGGCGGCAAAATCGGCTACGGAGGCCTTCAGCGCTAATTACTTTTGGCTATTTCTGGACACGATAGCAGATGCCAACCATTATGCCGGTGTGGACGCTCACCTATTATTTTTTTTACTTCCCTCTCCAGACTTCTACATCTACATCTACATCTACATGATTACTCTGCAATTCACATTTAAGTGCTTGGCAGAGGGTTAATCGAACCACAATCATACTATCTCTCTGCTATTCCACTCCCGACAACGCGCGGGAAAAACGAACACCTAAACTTTTCTGTCCGAGCTCTGATTTCTCTTATCTTATTTTGATGATCATTCCTACTTATGTTGGTTGGGCTCAACAAAATATATTCGCATTCGGAAGAGAAAGTTGGTGACTGAAATTTCGTAAATAGATCTCGCCGCGACGAAAAACGTCTTTGCTATGATGACTTCCATCCCAACTCGCGTATCATATCTGCCACACTCTCTTCCCTATTACGTGATAATACAAAACGAGCTGCCCTTTTTTGCACCCTTTCGATGTCCTCCGTCATTCCCACCTGGTTAAGGATCCCACACCGCGCAGCAATATTCTAACAGAGGACGAACGAGTGTAGTGTAAGCTGTCTCTTTAGTGGACTTGTTGCATCTTCTAAGTGTCCTGCCAATGAAACGCAACCTTTAGCTCGCCTTCCCCACGATATTATCTATGTGGTCTTTGCAACTGAAGTTGTTCATAATTTTAACACCCAGGTACTTAGTTGAATGAACAGCCTTGAGAATTGTACTATTTATCGAATAATCGAATTCCAACGGATTTCTTTTGGAACTCATGTGGATCACCTCACACTTTTCGTTATTTAGCGTCAACTGCCACCTGCCACACCATACAGCAATCTTTTCTAAATCGCTTTGCAACTGATACTGGTCTTCGGATGACCTTACTTGATGGTAAGTTACAGCATCATCTGCGAACAACCTAAGAGAACTGCTCAGATTGTCACCCAGGTCATTTATATAGATCAGGAACAGCAGAGGTCCCAGGACGTTTCCCTGGGGAACACCCGATATCACTTCAGCTTTACTCGATGATTTGCCGTCTACTACTACGAACTGCGACCTTCCTGACAGGAAATCACGAATCCAGTCGCACAACTGAGACGATATCCCATAGTCCCGCAGCTTGATTAGAAGTCGCTTGTGAGGAACGGTGTCAAAAGCTTTCCGGAAATCCAGAAATATGGAATCAACTTGAGATCCCCTGTCGATAGCGGTCATTACTTCGTGCGAATAAAGAGCTAGCTGCGTTACACAAGAAAGATGTTTTCTGAAACCACGCTGATTACGTATCAATAGATCATTCCCTTCTAGGTGATTCATAATCTTTGAATACAGTATATACTCCAAAACCCTACTGCAAACCGACGTCAATGATATAGGTCTGTAATTCGATGGATTACTCCTACTACCCTTCTTAAACACTGGTGTGACCTGCGCAATTTTCCAATCTGTAGGTACAGATCTATCGGTGAGCTAGCGGGTGTATACGATTGCTAAGTAGGGAGCTATTGTATCAGCGTAATCTGAAAGGAACCTAATCGGTATACAATCTGGACCTGAAGACTTGTCCGTACCAAGCGATTTGAGTTGCTTCGCAACCCCTAAGGTATCTACTTCTAAGAAACTCATGCTAGCAGATGTTCGTGTTTCAAATTCTGGAATATTCCATTCGTCTTCCCTGGTGAAGGAATTTCGGAAAACTGCCATCAATAACTCCGCTTTGAAGCACAGTCGTCGGTAACAGTACCAACGGCACTGCGCAGCGAAGGTATTGACTTCAGTTGTAACTCTTTTTATATTCTCAGTTCCACATCAGTACCTGATAGCACTTTGCTAAAGTGGAGTTACAGTGTCCACGACTCATCCGTTGCATACTGCTGTTGGCAATTCGTTGTTGCTGCTCGTAGCCAATCGAATGATAGTATACGGTAGCCATGAGAATCGCTCAATCAGATCGTGTTCTTTTATCCGAATACGTCACGATTTCCGACTTTGTGCTGAGTTTGGTACCTAACAGAATAGTTTACATCTCTCCGGGTGAAATGAGCAACAATTAAATTAATAATTTTGAGAGTCACAAATAGAGTATTCGGTTATTTTTCCGTAATATGTCGCGATTTATGAGTTGTGATTACGTCGAGACCTCATAGCTCTCATTAAATTGCTACAGATAACAAAAAATACCAGCTAACAAAATTTACGAAACAAAGGAAATTGCTAACGAAGAGTGTGAATGGCTACCCACATGCTGTTAATGATTCGTCGAGTACACTTCTCATCATTCATCGTGGAAAACATTACCAGTATCAGCACATAACGGAAAGGCCATGGACACCGTAAGTGCAGTTTTAACGAGCTATTTTATCAAAGGCCACTTTCTTCTCCAGCGGCAGTCTGCTGTAGTACAAGATCCCACGATCAAAACCATGTCTCTTAGATTTACGGCCAAAACCTTATAAATCGCTAGACTGGATGATCTTCAACACGGCTAGGCAGACAATAACTGTGAAAAACGTCACACCTTCGCCGGCATCCCACATCAAAAAGACCATATACTATTATTACAATATATCTGATACTAAAAGTGTACGTACAGTTTGTCATGTTATTACGAAAATGTTTTTCAGCCACCTTCGATGTCATCTACACTTCCATAAACACAAAGAACTTTCTGGCGCTTATTATGCTCCCATGTTGAGGGCTGCTATTCACTTTTTACGCTCTTGTCCCTCGACTCATCTCAACAGGTCTTGGTATTGACCTGGGGAGTGATATTGATGACGATAATGATTATGAAACCAACAGAGATTAAAAACGTTTACAGTTTTTCGCATTAAATAAACTGTGTTTTTCAAACTTTATTCCAGCTTCCTTTTGAGCAGGTTATTTTTTTAAAAAAATCCCTGCACTTCAGTACAAACCTTTAGAGCAAGCTCTTTATTAATAATCTCAGATGTTAAGGATTGCAACTTATTCACTGGCTTATAAGATAAGCTTTCATTTGCTTCGATACGCTTTTAATCACTTTTTAATATCGAAAACTTGTGTAGTTAGTAAGGTGCCGCACAAAATTTATCTGATATCAATTTCCTCTACATCTGGGACACTTATTTTATTATATACAACAGTTTTCAGACGTAACGCTTTGTCACCGATTGGTAACCTTTTTTAATATTTTCAAAACGTTCTCAAAAACGAGTTCAGATTTGCTTCTGAAAAATGATTTTTTTTCACGTTAACTGATCCAAAACTAATAGTAAAATAGATTTTTAGATGGGGTGCTATGATTTTTTCTTTTGGTCTTATTTCTTATTTTTTCAAATATTTCCCTGGATTTGCGCTATGGTGCAGGCGTCTGAAAAATGTGTTTTCGGCATCTTAGATCTATCGTTCAACTACGTTCGAAAAATGAGACGTATCGCTGGGATACAGTTCGTTAAATTTTTTTGGCATTTTTTAAAACGCAGTCAGATCAAAGGTGATGTGAAAAATTCCTGAAATCACTATTCTTTTGCTTTGGGGTGATCGAATCAATCGATTTTGAACGGTTTTGGATTTTATGCGATTTTTGGTCGTATTGCTGTAAGTCAAAAATTTTGGTCAGGGCTCTCGTACCAGTACTACTAAAGTCTCTCATCTGTTGGCCATTACATATGCAAGGGGAATACATAACATTTTAATTATGACCGCAAATAATAAGTTACTTAATTAATTTTTTGTCTGTATGGAGATACAATTTGCATTTCTGGTATATATTGAAACCTCTGCATCATAGTGCCATAGCACACCGCTATAGTAGCCAAAACGAAATAGTGCAGCCCATCTTCGCTTTATGAATTCAAGGCATTAAGGGCCCCCACATATGAGTGTTGGATCATAGCAATCCATTGCAAACGATATAGCAGCAACTGGTCGCTTGAGTCAACCTTACGATTTCGAAAGCAATTTCAACTAGTAGCTACTGTATCGAGTTCTCCTATGGAAAGTAAACCTTTACAGAAAATATTACATTTTTTACTGACGCTGAAAGTGGGTCGTTTAGGTCTTTCCAGTGTGCTAATGTAATGTCTTTTTCATCCATTGTCTTTTGGCTTAACAGCAATGTACACTCCTGGAAATTGAAATAAGAACACCGTGAATTCATTGTCCCCGGAAGGGGAAACTTTATTGACACATTCCTGGGGTCAGATACATCACATGATCACACTGACAGAACCACAGGCACATAGACACAGGCAACAGAGCATGCACAATGTCGGCACTAGTACAGTGTATATCCACCTTCGCAGCAATGCAGGCTGCTATTCTCCCACGGAGACGATCGTAGAGATGCTGGATGTAGTCTTATGGAACGGCTTGCCATGCCATTTCCACCTGGCGCCTCAGTTGGACCAGCGTTCGTGCTGGACGTGCAGACCGCGTGAGACGACGCTTCATCCAGTCCCAAACATGCTCAATGGGGGACAGATCCGGAGATCTTGCTGGCCAGGGTAGTTGACTTACACCTTCTAGAGCACGTTGGGTGGCACGGGATACATGCGGACGTGCATTGTCCTGTTGGAACAGCAAGTTCCCTTGCCGGTCTAGGAATGGTAGAACGATGGGTTCGATGACGATTTGGATGTACCGTGCACTATTCAGTGTCCCCTCGACGATCACCAGGGGTGTACAGCCAGTGTAGGAGATCGCTCCCCACGCATACGACCATCATTGGCACCAAGGCAGAAGCGACTCTCATCGCTGAAGGCGACACGTCTCCATTCGTCCCTCCATTCACGCCTGTCGCGACACCACTGGAGGCGGGCTGCACGATGTTGGGGCGTGAGCGGAAGACGGCCTAACGGTGTGCGGGACCGTAGCCCAGCTTCATGGAGACGGTTGCGAATGGTCCTCGCCGATACCCCAGGAGCAACAGTGTCCCTAATTTGCTGGGAAGTGGCGGTGCGGTCCCCTACGGCACTGCTTAGGATCCTACGGTCTTGGCGTGCATCCATGCGTCGCTGCGGTCCGGTCCCAGGTTGACGGGCACGTGCACCTTCCGCCGACCACTGGCGACAACATCGATGTACTGTGGAGACCTCACGCCCCACGTGTTGAGCAATTCGGCGGCACGTCCACCCGGCCTCCCGCATGCCCACTATACGCCCTCGCTCAAAGTCCGTCAACTGCACATAAGGTTCACATCCACGCTGTCGCGGCATGCTACCAGTGTTAAAGACTGCGATGGAGCTCCGTATGCCACGGCAAACTGGCTGACACTGACGGCGGCGGTGCACAAATGCTGCGCAGCTAGCGCCATTCGACGGCCAACTACGCGGTTCCTGGTGTGTCCGCTGTGCCGTGCGTGTGATCATTGCTTGTACAGCCCTCTCGCAGTGTCCGGAGCAAGTATGGTGGGTCTGACACACCGGTGTCAATGTGTTCTTTTTTCCATTTCCAGGAGTGTATTTATACAGATGTTGTCAGTAACAGCACTGCTGAGTAATCTCTTGTATTAATTGTATGTTGGAGAGTTATATGAATTTACAATGGACTTGAGTATTGCTGTACGATATATTTTCCCTAAATAATCAAATCAATATCCCATCCTTTTTCGAAGTTAATAAATTTAATATTGCAGGCACTTGTTTCGTAAGTAAATGAAAATCATTAGCTGGAGCCCAGTATATCGTTACTGTGAACCTCCCATCAGTTCTACTTCTACAAAAAACTTCAAGATACAACTCACTGCAAATACCAGAGGGCGTATTTTGCGTTACTTCTTAATATAAATTGCAACTCTTACCTCAATTTCACTTTGCTCAGAGCGAATAATTATAAATTATAATGAAACGGTCTTAGTGAATGTGGGAAAAGAAAAAAGTAATAAAAGTATACAATCCAGCATAATAACCAGACAAATGAGGCCCAGCCATATAGCCACACATTGTTGCTAACCAACCAAGCAGCCATACTGCATATGCAAATCGCATGCAGTTCGTCAGATTGCCTGGGATTCCATGCTGTCAACTATCAACACTTGATCGCTGCAATTTTCTCACACACTTGCAACCTATGAAGCGATCACATGCTCATGCAACAGATCACTATGATGTGTCACTCATGTGTTTGGCGTTTCAGAGTGCTTGGCAGTGGCATTGGGATAAGGGTAAAACATCTGTTGTACATGTTGAGCAGTGTGTGTGTGTGTGTGTGTGTGTGTGTGTGTGTGTGTGTGTGTGAGAGAGAGAGAGAGAGAGAGAGAGAGAGAGAGAGAGAGAGAGAGAGAGAGAGAGATCTTCTCCCATACCCTGGAATCGATTTCAACATGATTTGGCACGGAAACAGCAGACCTTATGAGTTCCAGTACTACGGGATTTATTGCCTCCTCTCTCTAATAAACGTGGAAATTCAGGCAATAACGTGTTTTTTCCACCTTCTGACATATAGGCTACCCTTCATGAGAGGCACATTGTGTGGGGACAGTATTGGCCTGCAGAATCAAGCTGCTTTGCAGAACAGCCTACATGTCAGGGACAAGAAATGTTTTCCCAGACCCTGATATGTTAGCTGCCCTGCATGACAGGCATATTGTGTTGTAGTATGATTATGCTTTGCCGACCTGATTTTCATAGCAGCCTGTATATCAGGGAAAATAAATGATTTTCGAGGGTCTGATGTGTGGCCTGCCCTGCATGACAGGTGTGTTGTGGGAGTTGTATTGAGATGCTTTAATGAACTGTATTGCAAGGACTGCACACTATGATGAGTATGGGTGGGGACAGGTTGATGTGGATAGAGGAGGGATTGGACAGAGAGAGAGAGGGCAGAGGAAATGGACAGATAGAGGAGAGGAGTGGGAAATGCATGAAACAAGTGGAAGGTGTAGAGGGGTAGTGGGCAGGTGGAAAAGGAAGGGGGGAGATGGGGATGGAAAGAAAGAGGAGGAGGAGGGTATGGTCCGAGAGAGAGGGGATGGAGATATAGTCAAAGTAGGAGGGCAGAGGAAATGGAGAAAGATAGGGTGAAGATGAAGAGAGAGGGAGAGGGGAGAAGAAGATAAAGGTGGGAGGCTGAGGTGGACAGACAGAGGGAGCAAGAGGTGGATACAGAGAAGAAGAGGAGGAAGAGGTGTGTTCAGTGTAACCACCGAACGTACATACAGCTGAAAATACGGAGAAAAGGCTAGGCAACAGTAAAGTTTATTGTAGACAAATGCCCATATACTTTCTCTAACAGCTATACTGGTTGTGGGGCCCAGTCCACTCGTTTCTTATAGGGTGCCTGAAGCATGCTGCTTTCTTGCTTTTTTCAAGCAAGAGTTACAATACGTAACTTTGTATTACAAGAACGTGTCGCAAGCGATGGGTGACATGCAATCAGTGTCAGTCGCTGAATACAATGTCCATACAAGCAATGGATATGGATCGCTAATACCTGCAGTCGTAGTGCTCTCCTAGTGTCCGTCTTCTGACTGTCCTGGTCTGCTAATGCCGGTCTGGTACTGTGCGGCTTAATCTGGCAGGAATGGCGCTTGTTTCTATTCTTGTAGAGGCCGCTGTGATGAGGTGACTCCTAGTCACTGTACAATTGACTGACGTCTTCTCTGCTCTTGCGTTCTTCATCTTCATGCCGGCGCTTTTCGTTACACACGAAGTAATGGCCGCTATCGACAGGGGATCTCAAGTTGATTCCCGTATTTCTAGATTTCCGGAAAGCTTTTGACACCGTTCCTCACAAGCGACTTCTAATCAAGCTGCGGGACTATGGGGTATCGTCTCAGTTGTGCGACTGGATACTTGATTTCCTGCCAGGAAGGTCGCAATTCGTAGTAACAGACGGAAAATCATCGAGTAAAACTGAAGTGATATCTGGTGTTCCCCAGGAAAGCGTCCTGGGAGCTCTGCTGTTCCTGATCTTTATAAATGACCTCGGTGACAATCTGAGCAGTTCTCTTAGGTTGTTCGCAGATGATGCTGTAATTTACCGTCTAGTAATTTCATCCAAAGATCAGTATCAGTTGCAAAGCGATTTAGAAAAGATTGCTGTATGGCGTGGCAGGTGGTAGTTGACGCAAAATAACGAAAAGTGTGAGGTGATCCACATGAGTTCCAAAAGAAATCCGTTGGAATTCGATTACTCGATAAATAGTACAATTCTCAAGGCTGTCAATTCAACTAAGTACCTGGGTGTAAAAATACGAACAACTTCAGTTGGAAAGACCACATAGATAGTATTGCGTTTCATTGGCAGGAAACTTAGAAGATGCAACAAGTCCACTAAAGAGACAGCTTACACTACACTCGTTCGTACTCTGTTAGAATATTGCTGCGCGGTGTGGGATCCTTACCAGGTGGAATTGACGGAGGACATCGAAATGGTGCCAAAAAGGGCAGCTCGTTTTGTATTATCACATAATAGGGGGGAGAGTGTGGAAGATATGATACGCGAGTTGGAATGGAAGTCATTAAAGCAAAGACGTTTTTCGTCGTGGCGAGATCTATTTACGAAATTTCAGTCACCAACTTTCTCTTCCGAATGAGAAAGTATTTTGTTGAGCCCAAGCTACATAGGTAGGAATGATCATCAAAATAAAATAAGAGAAATCAGAGATCGGACAGAAAGGTTTAGGTGTTCGTTTTTCCCGCGCGCTATTCGGGAGTGGAATGGTAGAGAGATAGTATAATTGTGGTTCGATGAACCTTCTGCGAAGCACTTAAATGTGAATTGCCGAGTAATCATGTAGATGTAGATGTAGATGTAGACTGGTTTCAACTGATGAGTCATTCTTCATAGCCCACAGATAGTTCTGGTAGAAATCTGGAGTAAATTCTGATGCCCCGCATTTTTTGATACAAGTATCTACCAAGAAATGTCTGTTGCCCATGGAAAGTGACTTATCAGTTACCAACTGTTAAGTAATTAAAGACTTTAGATGAGCATTTGAGTGAAATAAACATTGTTGTTAAAAATTGCGTCATTGTAATGTTTCGACACACACTATCCCTATGTGCCAAAACAATTAATTAAGTGTATGACCAATTTCTTAAGTTCGCTGGCTTCGTACGTGTCTAGGGGATAACCACACACACCTGTCACATTACTCTATTATTGTTTGTGTTAACCTAATTTCGGTCAATTATGGTTGCTGAAATGAGTATATACCTTTACCAGACGCTGGGTATCATTTAGTAACGAAAATGCTCATTCACCTCTAGCTTAATACCATTAAAGAACAATGACAGATCGAATAATTAGCTCAATCAAGAATGCACTTAATCTGCACACCACGTTCCTGTTCAAATTAACTTTAACTTCTCGAAGTCAATGAAGCTATGCGAAACATTCACAAGTCCTTAACTGCTCTGCTGTTTGAAACTAAATGCACGAGCTCCACTGCCAAAACCGTCTCTAAGTTACTGAATTATTGTAGAAATTTTACACTTGTCACTCAGAAATCTTTAAACATTTCAGTTAGCACTGACTTGCCGCTCATCAGGACACGTCCGTATTCGCTTGCCTCTCTATGTAAACTGCCTCTAGGCCATCACGGCGGCTATTCTCATATACAGGAAGACTCGACCTATCTTTTGAAAAACTCAGAAAACAGTACATACTGTGCATATTATTATACAAGCTACATATATAAATACATGACTAGTGCTTTACCGCTTTAAGCTATTAAAAATATCTGTTTCATTGTCTGATTTTCACAAAATCAGGAATGATGACTTTTGCTTGTTGCACAAGAAATTTATAGACAAATGAATGTTACGTTTAACTAATCGCTACTACAAGTATTACATATTAACTGAGACAAGAATTTCACCATATTTTCATTGGTGGCATAGTTTGTTGCTGGGGGACCTCGGATTTTGAGTTATTTACATCTTTTTCGGCGAGTAGTCAATAGTATTTATATAATCTATATTAAAAATACTGAGACCTAAACGTTTAAAGATTGTTACTGAAGTCTATTATCTAATACTGCCCATGTGCTTGGCGTTATGCAGTTCATTTTGCACCGAAATACCTTTTTAAAGTCTTAATCAATGTTCCAGCTTGTAATTCAAATTGTATTACTTTAATAGGTATTCTGAAGCTTTTTATTGATCGTCGATTATCCGGTGAAATTTTGTTCTTTAAAGTCACTTAAAGAGTTTACAAGTTATTAACTTTTAAATTAATTGGCTGTGACCACTATGGGGCTTAATATCTGAGGTCATCAGTCCCCTAGAACTCAGAACTACTTAAACCTAACTAACCTAAGAACATCACACACATCCATGCCCTAGGCAGGATTCGAACTTGCGACCGTGGCGGACGCGCGGTTCCAGACTGAAGCGCCTAGAACCGCTCGGCCACATCGGCCGGCTTAAATCAATTAATTACATTCTTGTCTTCCACGGTGAGTATCTTAAAGCACAGTTATATGTACACTATGGGTGTTCAAATGTGCTTTCCTGCCTCGTTCCACTCTTCCCTGCAATGCCATTGTCTCTTTGGTATTAATATTAGATATTTTACTTATGCTGCTGTTGCGAAATAATAATAGAAGGCATTGTACTAAACTGTGCTATAAAAATGAAAGTAAAATTCTAACAGTAAAATCAGCATATAAAACTCCCAACTGTGGATTTACCAAGGGAAGTAGTTTCATGTCGTTTGTCGAATGCGTTAATGACATGACACAGCCAAAAACCGCAAAGCTAGTCAATTATAGTTATGATACATCACTTATTATCTGGGGATGTAGTGATCAATGAAATAAGACTAAACTGATCATAGAATACTCGTATCTAACACTGAATAAAGCTACAGGGAATAATTACAAGACGGTGGTAATGAAGTTCTTGTCAAATTGTAACCAGTCTCGTACTGAATCACTGTCCACAGTTGAAACATTCGATGGACATAACACTTTAGGCATTGTGATTGACAAACATCTTACATGGGAAGAACACATCAACTACATCTGTAAAAACATTAGCTGCAATATTTACTTACTGAAACGTCTTTTAAATATAATAAATCCTCCTGTCCTTAAAGAAGAGTATTATGGATTAAGTAACTCGAGTTTTCAACATGGGATTGAAAGTTGGATTGGGGCACCCACAGTATACACGGACAGAATATTCATGTTTCAAAAGAGAGCAGTTGGGATACTTGCCAATGTAAGCAAACGCCAGTCCTGTAGTGACTACTTCAAAAATTATAATTTACTGAATGTTTATTCATTGTATGGCCTTGAGACTATTATAACAGTAAAAGAGAATGATATACTGAGCGTAAGGAAAGGAGACATTCATAATTACTATACATTAACTGGATATGATTATCATAGGGCATCAACTAATAAAAGATTTACAGATCACAGTCCACTTGAAGCTGAAACACAGTTCTATAAAATATTGGCAAGTAATATAAAACAGCTTGATGGAAAGCTTTTTGAAGGAAACTTGAAACAGTTGTGAACTGAGAGATGCTTATAATCACTCATAGTTTTCGCATCATCATTATCTACAATTCTAGTTTTGTATACCACAGTAATGGTCGTAAATGTTTATGTAACCGTATGTAAAGTGCTACTTGCTGTATATATTCATTATATGTATTGCATGATACCTCTATAAATGTACAAAAACTGGCTATGTACAAGATTATAAAGTTTTTACAGGCAAATAAATATTGTTATTAATATTATTTGTGGCCTCTGAGTGTGGCGGCAATATCACACCAAACGCGGGCCAAAACGGCCTCTCGCCCAGGAAGAACCACTCGCAGTAGGCCTTCATGTTACCCGTTGCCTTAAGACAGCTGGCCAACTTCGTGGCAATTATATTCCGCTAGTTAGTCTGGGCAACGAAGGCCTAAAAAAAGTCGATCAGGATAAAATATTGTGTAGTCGAAAATTTTTGTAGAGTGATAGGAAGCAGTGTTATGCAGAACATACTAAAAATCCCCATCAGTGGAGTGTGAGCTTAGGGATGGTGTGTGGGGAAGGGGAATTTATGGGTCACCTTTGTGTTTTTCTTGAATAACTCGAATCTGTGGCCTCTAGCGATAATGTTTACCAGTACAGTATTAAACTACATTACATTTCCTACAAAAAGATCACATTCACATTTATCTAGGATTGGTAGTTAGCAAGTTGCAAGGGGAGGAAGAATCACTGATTGTTAATAGTGGTGTTTTAATGGTATAAAAATACAGTTTAGTGTTAAATGAAGTGATTTTAATTTTAAAAACCAACAGCCTCAGTTGAAAAGCTTACCTAGATTTACCATTCCACTATGGATGAACGGTAGTTACTTTTATTCTGAAGAAGGTTGGGTTATCCTGACAGAAACCTAGATAAATCTAGGTAAACTTTGCAACTGATGCTGTTTGTTTTTAAAATTAAAATTAATATTTATACAATTGATGAAAGCTCTACGAAATGTTGAAAATATTTAAATGAAGTGGTTTATGAACAAATCTGTGGCTTCTAGCGTATATGTTTCCCACTACAGAAATTGAACTACATTACATTTCCTACAAAAAGATCCCATTCACATTTATCTAGGATTGGTAGTTTGCAAGTTGCAAGTTTAGCCCTAAATGAAGTGGCTATGGACAAATATTCTACGTGTGTGCCACGTGTAAGTGCAGTAGACCCGTATTAAGGGATAAATTGTTCTGGGGGTATAACAAGTTGGACGGGGCTTAGGTGGAGGTTAGAAACGTGAGGGAAAGGTTGGTCGCCAGACTGCAGTTGTGTACTCTCTCTTCCATGGGTCTGCAAGCTGAAGAGCAAGAATGCGATTCACTACTGTACCGATTCCAGTATGTCGCAGGGAGCGACTACAGGATATTCCACAGGGATATACCGACCCTCTGCAGTGCGCTTTACTAATCACTGGTGATGCAATGCGCAAAAATGTCCAGAGGAGAGGGAGGGATGTTTACATAAAGTGCATTAACACTGCACAGAGTACAGACATGGACTACTTATAATACTAACTCAAGAAACATCCTAGTATGTCGCTGGGAGCAAATATAGGATATTCCACAGGGATATAGGTACCGACCCTCTGCAGTGCGCTTTACTAATCACTGGTGATGCAGTGCGCAAAAATGTCCAGAGGAGGGGGGGGGGATGTTCACACAAAGTGCATTAACACTGCACAGAGTACAGACATGGACTACTTATAATACTAACTCAAGAAACGCACATGGGCGGTACCTCCATAAACCTCTGTGCACTGCTCCACACTGCTAGAGGGGAAACTGATTCTTAGTCATATTGTACAGCAGCTGTAGCTCCCCCCTCCTCCTCCCCCCACCCCCCACACACACACCACACCACAATCACGAGCGCTGCTCGCTTTTCATTTTACAGGCTGTGCCTGACCAGAATTTCCTGTCCAGTTCTTTTGTGTGAGCAGACAAAATCAATGAGCTCATGTTTATGTAGTGTAGTTATTTTCCGTTTATTAAACGAGTTCTTATTTGCGGTTGTTAACAGAGCTTTTATGAAAAATGCATCTCCTAAACAATGGCTGGGTAGTGTATCATTTGTAAGTGTGGTGTTTTCAGTGACCTTTGTAGTGTAGGTGGAACAGGTACTGGACTGGTAAATGTGGCACCCTGTTACTGCCTATTGTTGACAGCGTACTGCAAATGCTATAACTGTGTTGTACTCACTTGGTGGTGAATTAGTGAATGGCCAGAAAGGTAGCGCACTTCTCTCACCATTAACTGCATTACTGGTAGACAGCGTAAATCTCTACTATTCAGAAATTACTGGCACTCACAGAGTGGGCTGCACTGAGCTGAGCCACTTACCACACATCCACTGTATATCTTGAAAGATTTGTGTGAATATGTCTGGTGGGACATCACGTTGGTTGACTTGTGTTAAAACATCTAAAGTTTCATAACACACAGGTGACCTACTTCTGTAAAGAGGTAGACAGTTTATTTGCCCCTGGGACTCTTCAGATGTTGAAAAAGCTCACACTATGGTAATGCATGTGATAAACCTCACACAGAGAAAAGTATTGCAGTCAGTACAGTGAAGACAAGGAAATGGACATTTTCGAATAAATATTGACAGCATGTTACACTTGGAACAGGCTCTTCAGTGTGTTAGACAGTTGACAGTTTTGAACGTTTGAGCTTTTTTACTTGATAGCTCATTTAACAACTGCAAATAAGTACTCATTAAAGT
This sequence comes from Schistocerca gregaria, assembly GCF_023897955.1. Taxonomy (NCBI): domain Eukaryota; kingdom Metazoa; phylum Arthropoda; class Insecta; order Orthoptera; family Acrididae; genus Schistocerca; species Schistocerca gregaria. The sequence continues at coordinate 122,295,739 of NC_064928.1, read as the reverse complement.
GAATGTAACTCCACTAATCAGGATGTAATGGGTGCGAGTGCAGATTTATTTACATGTGTACCTTACTATGTATACACATCGATTTGTTAGCTGTTTTTCCTCTGTGACACGTCAATAATATTTTCTGCACGGTCGTAGCTACAGTGTGTAAACTTTTAGATGGCAGACATCTCCCCAGTCCTGAATCGGTAGAACTCGGTAAACGTCGGGAGGCTTCGGTAGGCACGCAGTTTCGACTGCTGCCAACATTACGTAGCTGACTGTGTTGTACAAGGTAGCCATTGTCGTCTGCCTCGTTATTGTTTTGCGCTGTACTGTTCTGCGTGTTTTTATTGTGCAGTTGTGCTAAACATTATCAAAACGAGTGAAGAGGCAGTTGGTGGCCCATCTCGAGACTCGCCAACAACCCCTGCCGGTAGGCCTACGTTTAGAAGGAAACCAGTATATTACGTAATGATGCTCGCAAAATTATATTGGGTGTGATTGAATGTTGCCAAAGGGAAAGGGAGCTGGATATTTTCCCGCGGTGGCAGCTCATTGTTTATGACGTCATATATCCTCAAGAATGTGTCTTATTTCTTTTTTTTCCGGCTACGGATCTTCGTGGGCGTACGGAGAACAAATCACCAAAATTTCATCGCAATCGGATGAATGGTCTGGGAACGCACCGAGGGCAGACATACATACATTCATTTTTATATAGAGAGATTGACAGTTACGTTATACTATATGACGTGTTAAAGTATATTTAAATTTTATAATTAATAGTTAAACATTGCGGGGAATGATATAAAATGAAAAAAAAGTAATTGCGAGCCGTGGGAATCGAACAGCGGCCTGCTGCATGACAAGTCTTACAGTGACCCAACTGCTGAAACATTGTCCATTACGCTTTTTGGGCGTTTGGAGAACGTCACCAAAGTTTCATTGCAATCGTATGAATGGTTTGTGAGCGCATAGAAGATTATATATATATATATACATTCATTTTTATATATAAAAATGCGGACGTGCATATATATATATATATATATATATATATATATATACTCCTGGAAATTGAAATAAGAACACCGTGAATTCATTGTCCCAGGAAGGGGAAACTTTATTGACACATTCCTGGGGTCAGATACATCACATGATCACACTGACAGAACCACAGGCACATAGACACAGGCAACAGAGCATGCACAATGTCGGCACTAGTACAGTGTATATCCACCTTTCGCAGCAATGCAGCCTGCTATTCTCCCATGGAGACGATCGTAGAGATGCTGGATGTAGTCCTGTGGAACGGCTTGCCATGCCATTTCCACCTGGCGCCTCAGTTGGACCAGCGTTCGTGCTGGACATGCAGACCGCGTGAGACGGCGCTTCATCCAGTCCCAAACATGCTCAATGGGGGACAGATCCGGAGATCTTGCTGGCCAGGGTAGTTGACTTACACCTTCTAGAGCACGTTGGGTGGCACGGGATACATGCGGACGTGCATTGTCCTGTTGGAACAGCAAGGTCCCTTGCCGGTCTAGGAATGGTAGAACGATGGGTTCGATGACGGTTTGGATGTACCGTGCACTATTCAGTGTCCCCTCGACGATCACCAGAGGTGTACGGCCAGTGTAGGAGATCGCTCCCCACACCATGATGCCGGGTGTTGGCCCTGTGTGCCTCGGTCGTATGCAGTCCTGAATGTGGCGCTCACCTGCACGGCGCCAAACACGCATACGACCATCATTGGCACCAAGGCAGAAGCGACTCTCATCGCTGAAGACGACACGTCTCCATTCGTCCCTCCATTCACGCCTGTCGCGACAACACTGGAGGCGGGCTGCACGATGTTGGGGCGTGAGAGGAAGACGGCCTAACGGTGTGCGGGACCGTACCCCAGCTTCATGGAGACGGTTGCGAATGGTCCTCGCCGATACCCCAGGAGCAACAGTGTCCCTTATTTGCTGGGAAGTGGCCGTGCGGTCCCCTACGGCACTGCATAGTATCCCACGGTCTTGGCGTGCATCCGTGCGTCGCTGTGGTCCGGTCCCAGGTCGACGGGCACGTGCACCTTCCGCCGACCACTGGCGACAACATCGATGTACTGTGGAGACCTCACGCCCCACGTGTTGAGCAAGTCGGCGGTACGTCCCCCGGGCCTCCCGCATGCCCACTATACGCCCTCGTTCAAAGTCCGTCAACTGCACATACGGTTCACGGCCACGCTGTCGCGGCATGCTACCAGTGTTAAAGACTGCGATGGAGCTCCGTATGCCACGGCAAACTGGCTGACACTGACAGAGGCGGTGCACAAATGCTGCGCAGCTAGCGCCATTCGACGGCCAACACCGCGGTTCCTGGTGTGTCCGCTGTGCCGTGCGTGTGATCATTGCTTGTACAGCCCTCTCGCAGTGTCCGGAGCAAGTATGGTGGGTCTGACACACCGGTGTCAATGTGTTCTTTTTTCCATTTCCAGGAGTATATATATATATATATATATATATATATATATATATAAATGTACATGACGATTTCAGTTTCGTTTACGAACAACATTTAAAGCGTTTTACTTCCAAGCCTTTCATCTGCTTTCGTGTAAGCATGAGGCCCAATTTGTAGTGCCAGACCTGCAACTGGTAGGAGTGCCTTGTCCTCCCCCCCATCGGATCCTCTACCCTCGCCAGCCTCGCCTCGCCTCCTCTCCCTGCACTTCTCTCACAGCTCTGCCGTCTTCCAGTTAACACACTGCACATCGCTAAGTCGACAATGCCTGTTAGTACAGATTAACCGTTTTGTTCCCACGCGTCCATACTTCAACACCTGTACTGCTGTCCAACAGAAAATAAACATTAATGGCTTGGTTTTAAAACATGCACTTGGAGTTACTATCCAACTGAAAAACGTACAACTTATAATAGCTATAATACCTTAAAAACTGATGTAATGTTAAGCTTATCCATTATGGATATTTTACAACCCATCACTGTTAATTGAATGTAGATACATAAAACTGCACTCACTCATTTTTTGAATAGTTATTTATTATTCCACAAACTGGTTTTCGAACCTTTTCAGGTTCATCTTCAAATGGGTTTCTGGAAGTTACATCACTATTTCTAGTATAATGTTGGGTGCTGCCTTGCAACAGTACGGGGAGATATTTTGTGTTAGTGTGCATTTGTCTGATTCCATTTTGATAGCCAGTTGCCACATCACTTACACACTTTTACACACTCTGTATGCATTTACAGCGATGTAATGTTGTTTAGTACACCATTCTCAGCCACCATTGAAATATCAATACTTATGCGTTTTACACCCTGTATAAAAACGTGCTCAGTGAAGTTATTTTGTCTACTCGTATAACAGTACTGGACATGAAATGCTAGTGAGGTGTTGTCTGTCTGTCAACTGGGAAGCGTACAGCGCCCATTGTACGGAAAACTGTCTCTCCTGGAAGAACGCTACAGTGATGACTAAGAAAAACATGGTTCAAATGGCTCTGGGCACTATGGGACTTAACATCTGAGGTAATTAGTCCCCTAGAACTTAGAAATACGTAAACCTAACTAACCTAAGGACATCACACACATCCATTCCCGAGGCAGGATTCGAACCTGCGACCGTAGCAGTCGCGCGCTTCCGGACAACAGCGCCTAGAACCGCATGGCCAGCGGGGCCGGCGATGACTAAAACCAGTCTGCAGAGATTTACACATACATTTCTTGGGTTAGTAATGTTAGTAACTAATATCAAAATCCAATGTAGTGTTCACACACTTGTGGGAAATAAACATACCCGGGCATGTCTTTGCGGTGCATAGTTAGGGTTCATAAGGCGCACTGTAGTGTAGGTATAACTTTGTGAAACACCCTGTAGTTGCTTCTTGTGATATACAGGCCTAGGTCGAGCTAGGAATCAAGTATCTGTTCTTCACATTTTCGCTAGAAGCCGCAGGTTGAGTTATACAAGTAAATCAGAAAAAAGTAACACACTATATTATCAAAAGTATCCGGACACTTGGCTGAAAAAGACTTACAAGTTCGTGGCGCCCCCCATCGGTAATGTTGGAATTCAATACAGCGTTGGCCCACACTTAGCTTTGGTGACAGCTTTCACTCTCGCAGGCATACTTTCCATCAGGTCCTGGAAGGTTTCTTGGGGAATGGCAGCCCATTTTTCACGGAGTGCTGCACTGAGGAGAGGTATCGATGTCGGTCGGTGAGGCCTGGCACGAAGTCGGCGTTCCAAAACGTACCAAAGGTATTCTCTAGGATTCAGGTCAGGACTCTGTTCAGGCCAGTCCATCACAGGGATGTTATTGTCGTGTAACCACTGCACCACAGGCCGTGCATTATGAACAGGTGCTCGATCGTGTTGTGAACATCCAATCGCCATCCCCGAATTACTCTTCAACAGTGGGAAGCAAGAAGGTGCTTAAAACATCAATGTAGGCCTGTGCTGCAATAGCTCCACGCAAAACAACAAGGGGTGCAAGAGTCCTCCATGAAAAACGCGACCACACCAAAACAGCACCGCCTCCGAATTTTGGCACTACACACGCTGGCAGATGTTCACTGAGCATTCGCAATACCCACACCCTACCATCGGATTGCCACATTGTGTATCGTGATTCGCCACTCCACACAACGTTTTTCCACCCTTCAATCGTCCAATGCTTTCGCTCCTCACACCAAGCGAGGCGTCGTTTAGCATTTACCGGCGTGATGTGTGGCTTACGAGCATCCGCTCGACCACGAAATCCAAGTTTTCTCACCTCCCACCTAACTGTCATAGTACTTGCAGTGGATCCTGATGCAGTGTGGAATTTCTGTGTGATGGTCTGGATAGATGTCTGCCTATTACACGTTACGACACTCTTTGACTGTCGACGGTCTCTGTCAGTCAACAGACGAGGTCGGCCTGTACGCTTTTGTGCTGTACGTGTCCCTTCACGTTTCCACTTCACTATCACATTGAAAACAGTGGATCTAGGGATGTTTAGGAGCGTGAAAATCTCGCATACAGACGTATGACGCAAGTGACACCGTATCACCTGACCGTGTTCAAAGTCCGTGAGTTCTGCGGAGCGCCCCATTCTGCTCTCTCACGACATTTAATGACTACTGAGGTCGCTGAAATGGAGTACTTGGCAGTAGGTGGCAGCACAATGACGTAATATGAAAAAATATGTTTTTGGAGGTGTCCGGATACTTTTGATCACATAGTGTAGATGCCCGCCAACCCGACGTCCACGCCCCACTTGTGGGTTTCAAATGGTTCAAATGGCTCTGAGCACTATGGGACTCAATTGCTGAGGTCATAAGTCCCCTAGAACTACTTAAACCTGACTAACGTAAGGACAACACACAAATCCATGCCCGAGGCAGGATTCGAACCTGCGACCGTAGCGGTCGCGTGGCTCCAGACTGTAGCGCCAGAATCGCTCGGCCACCAGCGGCCGGCCCACTTGTGGGGATTTTGAGTATGTTGTTCATGACACGTAATCCTGCTGCTGTATTAAAAATATGCGACTCGACAATTTTTCCTCCTAATTTTCTTTCGTTGACAGGAGTGAGCAGCAGGGGTTTCTGTGTCGCCTGCTGGTCAGACAACGTCCCCACACGCTAACACCTCGCAAGCTGCACGCCATCCAGCTGCACCCGACTGTCGCCTCTCATATTACTGTACCAGTTACTGCTCTCTGCCAGTAACAAGGCAAATAGGAGCAAGAAGCTAATTATACGGCTGAGCACGGATACAGAATCGATAAGATTTTTTTTTATTTTTGATTTGCTGTTGTTGTGGTATTCAGCCCAAAGATGGGTTTGATAGAGTAGTCCATCCTAATCTGACCTCTGCAAGCGTCTTCATCTGTGTGCAACTACCGCAATCTACGTTCCTACAAACCCGCTTACTGCAAAATCAAATGGCACTATGGGACTTAGCTTCTGAGGTCATCAGTCCCCTAGAACTCAGCACTACTTAAACCTAACTAATCTAAGGACTTCACAAACATCCATGCTCGAGGCAGGATTCGAACCTGCGACTGTCCGGTTACTGCATTCGAGCTGCGTATTCCTCCTAGAGTTTTTATCCCTGACGCTAGCTTCCATTACCAAACTGATAATTTCTTGATTTCCTATCAAGCGACCCTGACTTTCTGGCAAGTTCTGTCATATTTTCTTTCCCTCGATCCCATTCATTTGTTATTCCAACTACCCATCTAATCTTCAGCATTCTTCTGTAGCACAACATTTCAAAAGTTTCTGTTCCTGAACTGTTTATCGTCTACATTTCACTTCCGTATGAGGCTACACTCTGGACAACATAAAAAAAAACTTCATGGGACGTTCAATAAGTGATGCAACACTTTTTTTCTGAAAGCAGGTTGGTTTTGTTCAGGATTCCAGTGCAGCATATTATTCCCCACTCTTTTGGCTACAAAACCTCATTTTTCAACATAATCTCTATTAGTGCGACAGCCTTACAGCACCTTACTAGGAGGCCTTGTATGCCACAAGGTACCACTTTATTGGTCGACGTCGAAGCTAATGTCTTGCATCAATAACCTCTGATCATCCACGTACTGCTTGCCGTGGAGTACATCCTCCACTGAGCCAAACTGATGGAAGACAGAAGGTGCGAAATCCGAGCTGTAGGCTGGATGATGAAGAACAGTCCAATGAAGTCTCTGAACTGCTTTCCGTTGTGCAGACTTGTGTGAGGCCTTGCATTGTCATGGGGAAGGAGAAGTTCGTTTCCATTTTTGTGGCGACAGACACGCTTGAAGACGTTTCTTCACTTTCCTCAGGACAGCGCAGTACACATCACAGTTGATGATTACCTCATGAGGGAGGACACCAGACAAAATAACCCCTTCAGAGTCACAGAAGACGGTCGCCATAACTTTACCGGCTGAAGGAGCGGCTTTGAATTTTTTTTTTCGGAGCAGAGGTGTGTCGCACCACTCCATGGGCTGCTGTTTTGTTTCCGGTCCGAATGATGAACTCGTGTTTCATGGCGTATGACTATGTTCGACAAAGAACGGCTCGTAACGCGCAAGCAATTCCGCACACATAGCACTTCCATGGTCTTTATGGTTTCCGGTTAGGTGGCGAAACACCAAGCGGCACACACCATTGAGTGCCCCAATTGGTGGACGAATGTGTCAGCACTGCCAACAAAGACGTATAGTTGAATACCAAGGTTGATTGCGATCCGTCGATCACCTCGAATAAGAATATCCACAAGTCCCAACATTGCAAGAGTCACAGCTGCTTGGGGCTGGTCGGCAGGCGTGATATCTGAGAGGTTTGAGCGACCTTGTTGCGATGATGGCAGACGCCTCGCCCAACGACTCAGCGTGCATTTGTTCATAGCCAGGTCTCCGTAGACTTTCTGCAAGCGCCTGTGAAAATCTGCGTTGCTCTGGTTTTCAAGCAAAAGAAAATAAATGATAGCTCACTGCGTGGAACGCATCTCCGTTACAGACGGCATTTAGAAGGTTACGTGTAGCGGAACTCCATGAAACTACAGGGTGTTACAAAAAGGTACGGCCAAACTTTCAGGAAAAATTCCTCACACACAAAGAAATAAAATATGTTATGCGGACATGTGTCCGGAAACGCTTACTTTCCATTTTATTACTTCTCTTCAAATCACATTAATCATGGAATGGAAACAGAATGTACAAGCGTGACTTCAAACACTTCGTTACAGGAAATGTTCAAAATGTCCTCCGTTAGCGAGGATACATGCATCCACCCTCCGTCGCATGGAATCCCTAATACGCTGATGCAGCCCTGGAGAATGGCGTATTGTATCACAGCCTTCCACAATACGAGCACGAAGAATCTCTATATTTGATACCGGGGTTGCGTAGACAAGCGCTTTCAAATGCCCCCATATATGAAAGTCAAGAGGGTAGAGGTCAGGAGAGCGTGGAGGCCATGGAATTGGTCCGCCTCTACCAATCCATCGGTCACCGAATCTGTTGTTGAGAAGCGTACGAACACTTCGACTAAAATGCGCAGGAGCTCCATCGTGCATGAACCACATGTTGTGTCGTACTTGTAAAGGCACATGTTCTAGCAGCAGAGGTAGGGTATCCCGTATGAAATCATGATAACGTGCTCCATTGAGCGTAGGTGGAAGAACAAGGGGCCCAATCAAGACATCACCAACAATGCCTACCCAAACGTTCACAGAAAATCTATGTTGATGACGTGGTTGCACAATTGCGTGCGGATTCTCGTCAGCTCACACATGTTGATTGTGAAAATTTACAATTTGATCACGTTGGAATGAAGCCTCATCTGTAGAGAGAACATTTGCACTGAAATGAGGATTGACACATTGTTGGATGAACCATTCGCAGAAGTGTACCCGTGGAGGCCAATCAGCTGCTGATAGTGCCTGCACACACTGTACATGGTACGGAAACAACTGGTTCTCCCGTAGCACTCTCCATACAGTGACGTGGTCAACGTTTCCTTGTACGGCAGCAACTTCTCTGACGCTGACATTAGTGTTATCGTCAACTGCACGAAGAACTACCTCGTCCATTGTTGCAGGTGTCCTCGTCGTTCTAGGTCTTCCCCAGTCGCGAGTCATAGGCTGGAATGTTCCGTGCTCCCTAAGACGCCGATCAATAGCTTCGAACGTCTTCCTGTCGGTACACCTTCGTTCTGTAAATCTGGAAATCACGGCTATTGCCCTGTGCTAATCCATACATCAAATGGGCACCTGTCAACTCCGCATTTGTAAACATTGCACTGACTGCAAAACCACGTTCGTGATGAACACTAACCTGTTGATGCTACGTACTGATGTGCTTGATGCTAGTACTGTAGAGCTATGAGTCGCATGTCAACACAAGCACCGAAGTCAACATTACCTTCCTTTAAATGGGCCAACTGGCGGTGAATCAAGTAAGTACAGTAAATAATGGCGAAACTAAAATGAGCTCTAACATGGAAATTAAGCGTTTCCGGACACATGTCCACATAACATCTTTTCTTTATTTGTGTGTGAGGAATGTTTCCTGAAACTTTGGCCGTACCTTTTTGTAGCGCCATGTATAGCTGTTGAAGTAGGAATATTCCACAATGTCCCACAATAAATTCCTTCCGAAGTGCTTTTACTGCCTTTGACAGTCTTCTCTCCTTCATTCATCAAGAGTTCTTTCCGTGGTGAAATAATGAAAATTACTCAGTACTGGTGCCTCATTTCGTAATGTAACTCCTTCAGCATCACTTAATTAAATTCGATTACATTCAATGATCCTCGTTTTACTTTAATTGATATTCGTTTCATAACCTGTCTTCAAGACACTATCAGTTCCGTTGAGCTGCTCTTCCGTCTCCTTATCGCCTCTGACAGAATGACATCGGAAAACTGCAAAGTTTTTGTTTCTTCTCCCTGCACTGTTCCCGTTCCAAATTTCTTCTTGGTTTGCTTCACTGCTCGCTCGGTGTACAGATTAGATAGCACTGTGATGGGCTACAACCGTGTCTCATCCCTTCTCAACCATGCCTCCCGTTTCATGTCCTTCATCTGTTACTGATGCAATCTGGTTTCTGCACAAGTTGTAAATAATGTTTCGGGTCTTGTATTTTTATCCCTGCTACCTTCAGAATTTCCAAGAGAGTAAACCAATCATCTTTTTCAAAAGCTTTCTGTGCGTCTACAAATTTTAGAAACGCAGTTTTGCCTTTCTTTAAGCTGTCTTCTGAAATAATTCGTAGTGTCAGTGTTGTCTCATGTGTTCCTACTTTTCTCCAAAACACAAACTGATCTTCCTGAAGGCCGGCCGCTGCCAATTTTTCCATCCCTTTGTAAATAATTCGTTCAGTATTTTGCAACCGTGACGTATGAAACTCATGGTACGGTAGTTTCCACACATATCAGTACGCGTCTTGTCTGGAACTGGAATTGTTACGTTCTTCCTTAACTCGGCGTGAGTGAGATCGGGTATTTCATACCCAAAGTGTGTTGAGGCGCTGATTATTGAACGTCATTGTTGCCACACAAATATTGCTGTCGCAGTAGCTGGGAGGGAGAGGGGGACAAGATGCAGTGTTGAGTTTATTGCTGTGCCATCGTTAGAGGGAGATACACGTGTGCAAAGGTGGTTAGGGTACGTCACACCAGACCCCGTAGTCAGTGTTACATTTTTGAGCTGTCAGCAAGTTTCTGAGATATACAGGGTGAGTCATCTAACATTACCGCTGGATATATTTCGTAAACCACATCAAATACTGACCAATCGATTCCACAGACCGAACGTGAGGAGAGGATCTAGTGTAATTGGTTACTAAAAACCATAAAAAACGCACGGAAGTATGTTTTTTAACACAAACGACCTTTTTTTGAATGGAACCCCGTTAGTTTTGTTAGCACATCTGAACATATAAATAAATACGTAATCAGTGCCGTTTGTTGCATTGTAAAATGTTAATTACATCCGGAGATATTGGAAACTAAAGTTGACGCTTGAGTACCACATCTCCGCTGTTCGATCGTGTGTATCAGAGAGCACCGAATTACGTAGGGATCCAAAGGGAACGGTGATGGTCCTTAGGTACCGAAGAGACTGGAACAGCACATTACGTCTACATGCTAACACCTTTTTATTGGTCTTTTCCACTGACGCACATGTACATTACCATGAGGGGTGAGGTACACGTGCACACGTGGTTTCCGTTTTCAATTACGCAGTGGAATAGAGTGTGTCCCGACATGTCAGGCCAATAGATGTTCAATGTGGTGGCCATCATTTGCTGCACACAATTGCAGTCTCTGGCGTAATGAATGTCGTACACGCCGCAGACATCTGGTGTAATGTCGCCGCAGTCTGCCACAATACGATGTTTCATATCCTCTGGGGTTGTAGGCACATCACGGTACACAATCTCCTTTAACGTACCCCACAGAAGTCCAGAGGTGTAAGATCAGGAGAACGGGCTGGTCAATTTATGCGTCCTCCACGCCCTATGAAACACCCGTCGAACATCCTGTCAAGCGTCAGCCTAGTGTTAATTGAGGAATTGTGCAGGTGCACCATCTTGCTGATACCACATACGTCGACGCGTTTCCAGTGGGACATTTTCGAGCAACATTGGTAGATCGTTCTGTAGAAATGAAGTGAGGATAATGTTTAAAGCGTCAACTTTAGGTTACAATATCTCCGGATTTAATTAACATTTTACAATGCAACAAACGGCACTGATTACGTATTTGTTTATATGTTCAGATGTGCTAACAAAACTAACGTGGTTCCATTTAAAAAAAACGTAGGATTGTGTTAAAAAACAGACTTCCGTCCATTTTTGTATGGTTTGTGTTAAACAATTACACCAGCACCTCTCCTCACGTTCGGTTTGTGGAATCGGTTAGTCAGTATTTGATGTGGTTTACGAAATATATCCAGCGGTAACGTTAGGTGACTCACCCTGTATAGTTATTTATAGCATTGTCTGATTTATTTTTAGATTTTATATTTCTCAAGATGTCTTATGAAGAAAATGAACGTCGGCTACAAGAACTACTACAAAAGGCTTTAGAAAACTGTTCAAATGCTAGATCCTGTGACTCGGAGATCGAAGAAGATTCAAAATGGTTCAAAGGGCTTGAGCACTATGGGACGTAACATCTGAGGTCATCAGTCCCCTAGAACTTAGAACTACTTAAACCTAACTAACCTAAGGACATCACACACATCCATGCCCGAGGCAGGACCGTAGCGGTCGCGCGGTTCCAGGCTGAAGCGCCTAGAACCGCTCGGCCACTCCTGCCGGCAGCGAAGAAGAGATTGACAAAGTTTCTCAAAGAAGTGAAGAAAGTGATTCGGAGCAAGAGAGTATTTTGTACGATTCGGAAGAGCCAAAATCTACGTTAGCGGCTTATAGTCAGTCACCTGAGGTACGTCGAATTTTTTATACGTCCAAAGATGGTACAAAATATATGAAGAATTGTCCTAGGAAAAGTGTTCGTATTCGTTCAGAGAATATTATTACCAATTCTCCAGGCGTATAAGGTGCTGCAAAACATGCCAAAACAGAGACTGAGTGCTGGAGTCCTTTTATAACAAACAGTACGTTGAATACTATACTTATACAAATAATCAAATAAGGAATATCAGGGGAAGATATCTATAAAATAAAGAGCAGTACCACATGAACAATGCAGCTTTGGAGGATTTGAAGGCATTTATGGGACTTTTGTAAATAGCGGGCGTAATCCGCTCAAATAGAAAAACTTGAACGATTTGTGGCGTACATATTGCACTGGAGTTGCAATCTTTCGGACTACAATGCCACTGGAGAGGTTTTACTTTCTCCAAAATTGAGATTCGATGATAAAAACATCTGGGACGAAAGAAAAAAGACTGACAGCCTGGCTGCTGTAAGAGATACTATTGATAATTTCGTTGAAATTATTCAACAACACTATATGCCGTCTGAGAACCTTACTATTGATGCGATGCTGTTATCTTTCCGAGGGAGATGTCCTTTCCGTGTACAAATGCCAAACAAACCAGCCAAATACGGCGTAAAAATATATGCTCTTGTAGATGCGAAGACATTCTATATCCTCAAACTGGAAGTATATTCGGGAAAACAACCACCAGGATCTTACCAGCTTGGCCGCGCGGGATTAGCCGAGTGGTCTGAGGCGCTGCAGTCTTGGACTGTGCGGCTGGCCCCGGCGGAGGCTCGAGTCCTCCCTCGGACAGGGGTGTGGGTGTTAGTCCTTAGGATAATTTAGGTTAAGTAGTGTGTAAGCTTAGGGACTGATGACCTTAGCAGTTAAGTCCCATAAGTTTTCACATACATTTGAACAGTTTTTTCTTACCAGCTAAATAATGAAGCGTATGATACAAACCGTTTAGTGGAGCCAATAACGAAAACAAATAGGAACTTGACGTTCGATAATTAGTTTACTAGTTACCCCCTTATAATCCATCTGTTGAAAGAACATTCATTCACTTCTGCCGGCACAGTTCGTAAAAACAAGACATGTTTACCTGAAATTTTCAGAAAAGGAAGAAAAGTATATAGTTCTCGAGCTGGGTTTCAGAATGACGTTATACTCGTGTCCTATGTACCTAAAAAAAAATTGTGCTGGCTATGTCAAGTTTACACCATGATGGGAACGTAGACCAACCGACAGGTGATAAAAGACAGCCGGAAATGATTACTTATTACAGTGCAAATATAGTCGTTGTCGCAGATGAACTGAGTGCCAATTATGATGTTGCCCGCAACAGCAAACGTTGGCCTATGACAATTTTTTATGGTATACTCAGTATGTCTGCCATAAATGCCTTCAGAGTGTACGGAGAAAATAACAAAGGTGACAAAACACGTATGAAGCCCCGAGATTTCTTTCGTAATTTAGGTTTGAATCTGATGAATGACAGTCTCCTCATTGGACAAGAAAACCTACGTCTTCCAGAAATAGGATTGCTGATAAACTGGAAGAAACTTCATCATCGCCAGGTAAAAAAAAAAAAAAAAAAAAAAAAAAAAAAAAAAAAAAAAAAAAAAAAACCGGTAGATACGTCAGATGTGACGACTGTGCTAAAAAAAAAGACAGGAAAACAAAACACTGTTGTTCAGAGTGTGACAAGTCAATATGTATGGAGCACGCGATTTTTATGTGCGGGGAATGCTCTGGTTTGTAGGGGTTATGTCGGTGCTGCGCTAATTGAGCTCATGAGACATTTTATTTTCATTTTCTGTTTCATAATTAGAAGATAATATCATTATGTTAATTAATCAAAGAGACTGTAATTTTGTTCGAATTTTGTATGAAAAAATGTTAAACTTCTTAAACTTGTACTTTTTCAGATAAACTATAGAAACTTCATTATTTCACCATAAGAGAAAGGTACTATATCTTAAACGTAGTATTTTAGTTACTCATCTTGTTTAATAGACACCATTATTACTACCCCAAGTTAAATACCTGATAAACGATTACAGTATAAAAAAATTGTCATCAGAGTTTCAGGTATCTCATACCCAACTCATAGCTGGTGTAACAGTTTCTCACCTCATTCACGCCGGGTTAAATCTAAGGATATTTTGCCTGTCACAAGTATCTTGCATACCAGATTGAATAATTTTGTCATGGCGACCTCTCCCAAGTATCTCAATAGCGTGCTGTAGGGCTCTTGTTCCCATTTAGGCCTTTCAGTGCTGTACAGGGTGTCCGAGAAATGTTACAACGAACTTCAAGGGGTTGTAGAGGATGTCTTGACGAACAAATTGAGGATAGGAACCCGTGTCCAGAAACTTCATTTAATGGCGCTACAGAGCGTCGAAGTTCACCGGCGCCTGCCACTGTGGAGCCCCCCCTACATTAGGCCGCCCCTTCGCTGACGGACTGTAGGCGACTCATAACAACGATCGCCAACGGAGAAGATGGAGCTACCTGCTGCATAGAAAGGCCCACCCAGTCTTCTATGATGCTCTGTTGGTGGATGACGCTTTCGGACACGGGTTTCCATCTGCAATTTATTTTTCTCTCTAAAACCACCAGTGTTTTCCAGTGCCTATAACTTCGAGACTCTGTAGCGTCGTTGGATGACGTTTCCAGACTGGGGTTCGTATTCTCGATTTGTTCCTTAAGACACAGTCTACAACTCCTCGAAGTTTGTCGCAACGTTTATGGTATGCTCTGTATAGTGTGTAATAAGCCAAGTATCGAGTTCATGTGTGAAATGTCCGCCCCCGGTAGCTGAGCGGTGAGCGCGCCAGACTGTCAATCCTAAGGGCCCGGGTTCGATTCCTGGCTGGGTCCGACATTTTCTCCACTTAGGAACTGGGTGTTGTGGAGTTCTAATCATCATCATTTCATCCCCATCGACGCGCAAGTCGCCGAAGTGGCGTCAAATCGACAGACTTGCACCCAGCGAACGGTCTACCCGATGGGAGGCCCTAGTCACACGACATTATTATGTGTGTAATAATTTAAATTACACGGATTTTTAAAGTAGTGCTGTTGTATGTCGCATCCACGGATATTACAGTTTTGTAAAACCAATTTAACCCTCTTGCTACCAATTTAATCCTTTTGCTATCTCGATACTGTTGCCCGTGGCCATTGTTTTCGTCGTTTTTGCCAGGTGAAGTCGGACCTCGTAATTCACATTGCATAGACTAAGAACGTAGCGGCAGATCATGACCAAATTGTAACACAAAATAGTCTGTTAAATTCGTGATAGGTTTCATAAGCTAAACATTCTGTCATAATTAAACGAATTTTATGATATTTCCCTAGGATCATTTCTGCAACAGTGCGATGTCGAAGGAAGTCGCGTTACATGCCTCATACTGAATGTGGTGTCACCGCCAGACACCACACTTGATAGGTGGTAGCCTTTAAATCGGCCACGGTCCGTTAGTATACGTCGGACCCGCATGTCGCCACTATCAGTGATTGCAGACCGAGCCCCGCCATACGGCAGGTATAGTCTAGAGAGACTCCCTAGCACTCGCCCCAGTTGTACAGCAGACTTTGCTAGCGAAGGTTCACTGTCTACATACGCTATCATTTGCAGAGACGACAGTTTAGCATAACATTCAGCTACGTCATTTGCTACGACCTAGCAAGGCGCCATATTCAGTTACTATGTATCTTGAACAGATAATAATGTGAATCATGTACCATCAAGATCGACGTTCATCATTAATGGATTAAAGTTAGGTATCAAACTAATTACGTCCGCTTGCTGAATTCTCATTCCTTGTCATGTTCCAGACCTCACGTCAGTATAATTCTTCCCTCCTCACGCCAGTCTGCGTGAGCTAAAACTCTTGCATTTCGGCCTCCACTCGTAACATGGTTTTGGCTCTTCTGCTAACACAAAACTGAATATTGTTTAAAGTTCATCATATACTTCATTAACTAAATGTTCGTTTATTCACCTAATGTTAATCACGTTATAAACTTTGCATTCCAAGAGGCAACCAGGAGGCAGCCAAGACGAAGGGTTGAAGGTATCTGTCCCAAGGGGTGTTTTTGCTCGAATGAAGAAATTATTGCGTGGCAAGTGAAACGTCCCCTTAGAAAAATTATACACGACTGTGCTTAAACTGACACACAATAGATTTTAGCGCAACGCAATCTGACTTTCAGTAATCCCTGCAAGAGAATGGCTCTGACTAACATTAACCTATATGTTTCACAAATCGCTTACCTCACAAAAATCTTCGTTACTCGAACTACTGCAATACAGCGAGCGCCACTACTGCCAGCTAACTAAAAGATTCAAACTACGGAAGTCACTAACTACTGATAGGCACAGTTAGCAAATGAAAGATTTTAATAGAGAACAAACAATGTATTTACCTTTATAGTCATAATATATATATATATATCAGTTCATGACATCCGGTCTTACAAATTTCAAAACTCCGCCATTTCTCTCCCCACGTCCACCACTGCTGGCGGCTCACCTCCAACTGCGCAACGCTACGTGCTGTTAGCATCCAGCTGCCACTGCCCAACACTACAATGGCAGACAACAATGCAAACTAGCCACAGACTGCGCACAGCACAGCCAGTGATTTTTCATACAGAGCGCTATGTGGCGTTACCAATAAGAAAACCTAAACAGCCTACTTACGTAGCCCCCATGCTCCCCACAAAAAAACTTTTACAAATTGTTTTGGGCAGTGGCCAATAATGATTTGATAAAATTTTTCATAATTACTATAACAAAGATATCAAATGCACACACTTATTGATACAATGTTGGTCAGAAGCTAAAATTTTCTCACAGTCCATAAAGACAGTCTTGATCGTCATCACAGTAAAATTGCAGTGTTTTTTTCAAAGTCTGAGCAATAAAAGAAAGTGCACTTGGAAGTAGTGGATTTCTAAGCAGTCTTGAAGAAGTAGTGTTGTCCTTCCAATGAAAGACAGTGCTGACTCTTGACATGCAGACAGGTAATGGGCCACAGCAGAGTCAGTCGACGTTGAAGACTATTGGTAGGTAGGTCATCACAGAGCAGACCCACTGTAGTCCTGGTAGAGATTACTATTGGTGGCCACCAGAGGTGCAGACCCACTGCAGTCCTTGTAGAAATAATGGTATTGGTGGGTCATCAAAGGTGTAGACCCACTGTAGTCCTTGTAGAGATAGCCAGCAGCCATCTGTTTGACTGTGCAGGCGCACAATCACCATTGAAGAGTCTTGTGGATAATATAGCAAGTCCATAACCCACCACTTGTCCACTCACAAAGTTTTTGGAATTGTCCTTAGAACCAGCAATGCTGTTGTCCAGTCCCTTGCTGAATTATTAACACACGTGCAAACACTATCAGTCCCTACTTCTCACATATTGTCCATATATTATGACCAACAGAAACGTGTGCAGTGAAATGTAATTTACAAGTTACTTAATTGAATGAACTGGTGTCAATTACAATTTTATAACATAAAAATACAATAACAAAGGTACAAAATACATCTTTAAAGAACATAACAATACAGATAACATTTGCAGTAGTACAGGCTTTACAAAAGAATCGAAATAGCAAATACATCAGTGTTACAAAAATTACGAGCTAAGTACATACATAAAAGATCAGAATAACTTTTGAAACATCAACTTCACACATGAGCATTAGAACAAAACAGAATAAATAAATTGTAAACATCTTTACTAAGTAAATAACATGTTATTAATGCAAATTATATTTGAAGATAACAGTATTCCTCATCATAGTGAATGTAGCTTAGTATTAGAAGAGAAAAAATTCTATGAACAGTACACAGAGACAGGAAGAAAACAAATACACAAGGGTACACAAACGCATAGTGGATAACACAAGAGGAAAGGGCAGGGTTTGTTTTCAGTGTAACATTTGGTACTGCAGTCCAACCCAAAACTTCATTCTGTAGATCTTTCGTCATATCTCAACATTTGTTTCCACCAAAAATATCTTATCCAAGCATGCTTTCTGTATTTTGTTCACATCCTATTTCAAAAATAGTTTTTCTCCACTGTACACTACTTTTTTTTTGGCCAAACCATTTTCTTATAGCTTCTCAATGCTTTTCTTTCAATTCATCATAGTTTCTTATGTAGTCTACCCCCTCTTAAGCTAACTTAAACCTACTGAGCTCAGATGCTAAACTAAGGGGCGACGCAATGCAGCAGCACAAAACAAATTGACACAAACAGCAATGACCCAAAAAATGCAGATTTGCAAAGCAAGCAGTAATAAATGTAATAACTTATATCTAAACTTGACAAACCCACAAGCAGAAAAAATAGTATACTAAAGACAACAATGCAGATAAGGGAAAGTTATGATCACATCTTAATGTCTATGTTATTAAAGTGGTGCACCACAAAAACTAATGCTACAACAAATTACCAAGTACTTGAAGAGAAAATTATATATACAGTTACTGTTATTAGTCGCTTCTTATTGCTCTTTCCATTCCAAGAGCTTCTTTTTCGAAGAATGTGGATCATAAAATAATTATTTAATAGATCTGTTGACAGAAAGTGTTCATTACCAAATGCATTTAATTTTATTTTATAAAACCAATGCTGCAACACAGCTGGAAACCAGATATCAAATGAAATAAGCAACTATGAAAGGCAAAGCATAAAAATATCATTCAATAGTCATGTGACATTTCATATGTTAGAACAAATTTTCTCAACTCTCGTAGAAAGACGCTTGTCATTATCAGGTGTGCAGAAGTAAATAAGTATCTTCTCCAAGTAATGAGCGTGTCGTTTTTGCGATGCTTTCTACACAGGAATGTCAATAGCGAGGATAATGGCCTCCCTTTTTTTTTTTCTTGTGCCTCTGAAAGTCACACACTAATGGCTTGTTTCCAGGTGGCTGTCGCCCAGCTGGGTACCCACGACGCGACGCATTACGTGCAGGTGGTCTTACCGAAATATTTACGACACCAGTTTCCGCTACAGTGGCAGTCTCATATAAATAATTTCACTGGTCAAGAACTTGCGTTACACATATGTATAAACAAAATTCTATTAATATAACAGTGTCCAAAAAGTTTTCGTCGACATTGTAATACATTCAAGCATTTAAATACATTTCATAACTCTTAAAGTACGATTCATGGTTTTCAACAACCTTTTTCACAAACCAGAGTCCCTAACCACTACTCATTATTCTTTACTTTATTACACATATACATATTCGTAGACACTTTTTCAATATTTCATCATAATAAATACGTAGCATAATCAAATTCCTCATATAGCATCAGCTTATTGATCATAAACATACCGCAACAGCATAATACACATAGTCATCGTAATAACAACATCATAACACCTCAGTCAAATTCTCAAAATCGTCGTAGCTTCCTCCACTAATTTCAAAACCTAAAAAAATTCTCTGCTCATGTCAAAAGTGTCATCTACCTCAAACGTACTTTAAAAATCATGATCCCATACCAAATACATCATTGAAAGCTCTCATAATATCACAATGGTTCCGAAAAAATATGAACTGTTCACAAAGTACAGACAAAATACAATTTCATAAGTGTGAAGTTTTCCAATGGTGCAATTACGTAAACATCTGTCACTGATGTAGTAAAATAAAATGTTCGTTCCTCTGTTAAATGACCAGATAGCTGTGTAATTTATGTGTTAGAGAAATATGGTACCGATGTGTAAAGTTGTATAAGCAAATACCATATTAGCTAGGGCTCCTTGTGCTTGCCAAACACATGGTACAGAAAGTAGGCGTGTACCCCCCTGAGGATTAATGTAATTATATCCTCAGGTGTTGCAGATTACAACAATGGAATGAAATGTATCACGGAAAACCTTTGTATCATTGTACTTCAAATATCTTTAACAATAAATGTTTTAAGTACAAAATTAATCACTCAAATACGTGTACTGTAGCGCTACACCGTGCGTCTTGTTGTAAGATAATATCTGTGGAAGTGTCGTAGTTATCGTCCTCCAAAAGCTAAGTTCTGCAGAAGTCAATGTACTTACTCATGATAAACAAAAGTGAAATGCATTGCGTATAGATATCGTAGTTACTACTCTTATTGCCGTGATGAAGTAAGTACTGTGCTGTAACGTATTGTTGTGCTACAGAAAAGGCTGTCTCACTGTAGCTATACCACAAAGTTACTACTAAAACATGTTTTCCTTTCCAGAAGAATTCAGAAAAACTGTGCAGATATAAAACAGATACACCGCAAAAGCACAATGTAAATTGTGTCACACATTAGTAGCGTCGTGATATAATCGTGTAGCTATCAAAGAAACCAAATGCTAAGTCATCTTTAATCTCACAGAAAGTACATCAAATAAAGAATGTCTTTTAAACTAAACCAAAATGTTGCATTAAAGTCTCATTAACAGTACTGATATATGTTCTAAGTATGTAAGCCTTGTAGTCGTTACGTAATCGTGCAAACTAACAAGCAAGAATGTACAAATAACAACACTCGTCCCCTTAGAAAAATTATACACGACTATGCTTAAACTGACACACAATAGTTTTTAGCGCAACGCAATCTGACTTTCAATAATCCCTGCAAGGGAATGGCCCTGACTAACATTAACCTATATGTTTCACAAATCACTTACCTCACAAAAATCTTCGTTACTCGAACTACTGCAATACAGCGAGCGCCACTACTGCCAGCTAACTAAAAGATTCAAACTACGGAAGTCACTAACTACTGATAGGCACAGTTAGCAAATGAAAGATTTTAATAGAGAACAAACAATGTATTTACCTTTATAGTCATAATATATATATCAGTTCATGACATCCAGTCTTACAAATTTCAAAACTCCGCCATCTCTCTCCCCACGTCCACCACTGCTGGCGGCTCACCTCCAACTGCGCAACGCTACGTGCTGTTAGCATCCAGCTGCCGCTGCTCAACACTACAATGGCAGATAACAATGCAAACTAGCCACAGACTGCGCACAGCACAGCCAGTGATTTTTCATACAGAGTGCTATGTGGCGTTACCAATAAGAAAACCTAAACAGCCTACTTACACAAGTATTTGTGGCTTGAAGACAAGGTGATTTTCGACCTAGAGGTGTTACCGAACAGCCAAAATACAAAATTCTACAACCGAGGTCTCCCGCCAAGTCCTCCGCCTATGAGAAAAAGTGTGTCGCATTGTCGGTGAACACTTACATAATTCCTTTATGGAGTTGATAATGGAAACTTCATGTCTTCCTAATGTTGACTATCGCGTCCTCTAGAGGACAGGGTAAGTGCTGAGTATGGGTGATGACGATAATCTACATGTGGCGTACCATGTTTGAGCATTGCCTTTGTTGCCAGAGAATTACCTCTACCAATGAGACGTGTTTCATGCTGCTCTAACCGTCGATACCTCATTAACTATTTCGATAGCCTGCTGTGCTCTGTCCGTAAGACCCCTGGCCTCACGCACTGCTCCGTCCTTTGTGGACAGTAGCTGAGTAGCGGATACGTAACAACTGCCCCCGGCAATTCGTGTTTTCGTAGGCTGCGGCTGACCTCCGTGCGTTCAAAGCAAATTCCTGCGGAAGCGATTACTGTAATTGCCGGTCATGACACGCGATGTCCCACACACAGTTCGTCTTGGCCCTCGTGCGCAGTTGGTGTCTTCGACGTCCAGGCTGCGGATCGCTCTGTTCCTCGTGCACCGTGAAGCGAAACGCCTTTGGCCGTGTCGTCCGTATACCGCCGTACTTCTTGCTGGCAACCCTCCTGCGCTGTCTAGACGATACTGTTTGTAAGTATTCAGTCTTCAATGTTTGTCTTCTTTTTCTTTCTTGTCTGCTCAGAGCAGATGAAACCGGAAAAACCAAATTCTTAAAAAAAAGAAAGAGTGTAAAAAGTGACGTTGAACAACTCTGATATGAGAGAAGTGTTTGGTGACCAGGGAGGGGAAAAAATCACGAACAGAGTCCCTCAAATTTCAGTTTTGGTAGCACTATTATGTATTACGTAAGTTATGTGGACGACCTTCCACTTGATTTACATCAGAGTTGGTACTCCTTGCAGACAACACTAGTGCTATAATTGATGTGCTTAGATATACAGCAACATAAGGAACTGTTAATACTTTTTTAAAACATTTTAAAAAACATTTGGTCTACTCAGAGTCAGTCAAATCGACAAAAGCATCCTCTTAACAGAAGAATGCAAAACCTCATCCTAAATTAGTCGAAAATTGAATAAAGTTTAGCTATGGAGAAAATAAATTCACATGTTGGTTTCCACAGGATTCAGTTTTGGGCGCGCTATTATTTCCTATATCTACGTCTACGTTCTATACTATGTCTTCTTCCTTTCCTGTTCCAGTTGTGAAAGATATGTCGCAAAACCGAGCTTCGTATATATTCCTGCACTCTGGAATCTCTCTGATGTAAACTTCGTGGTCTTTCCGCGGTATATACGTGGCAGAAAGTAATATATCACTTGACTCTTCTAGAAATGTACGTTCTCGGAATTGTAACTCTAAACCAAAAGTGCTGCACGAGCCTCCTCGTGTAGCATCTTGAGTGGACGTGGCTGAGCAACTCCGAGACGCATTCGCGCCTACTAAACTAATCTGTGACGAAACGTACTGCCATTTATTTATTTACACGTCAAGTTCCTCAGGACCGAATGGAGGAGAAAATCTCCAAGGTTATGGAACTCGTCAGTACATGAAATTACAACATAAGAGTAATAACAAATAAAAATAAAATGTTTATGAACCCCAAAAAAATCAATCCATAAGTTTAAGTAAATGCAATCAACACGACAACAAGATTCAGTTTAATTTTTCAGAGAATAGGAGTGACCCATGAGGAAACTCTTCAGTTTCGATTTGAAAGCGCGTGTACTACTGCAAAGATTTTTGAATTAGAGTGGTAGCTTATTGACATGCAGCAGGATACTGCTAACCTCTCTGCACAAGACTTAAGGAAGTCCGATCCAAATACAGGTTTGATTTCTGCAGAGTATTAACTGAATGAAAGCTGCTTATTGTTGGGAATAAGCTAATATTGATAACAAGAAATGACAGTAAGGAATATATATATACTGAGAGGCCAATGTCAAAAGACCCAGACTCGTGAACAGGATCGACAAGATGTTCGTGAACTCACACCACTTATTGTCTGAACCGCCCGTTTCTGAGTCAAATATATCCATTTAGAATGGGGAGAGTTACCCCAAAATACAATACCATATGACATAAGCGAATGAAAAGTAGACTAATTTTCGTGTCGAACGATCACTCATTTCAGATACCATTCGAATAGTAAAAATGGGAGCATTATGTCTTTGAACAAGATCCTGAACGTGGGCTTTCCACGACAGCTTACTAACTATCTGAACACGTAGAAATTTGAAAGGTTCAGTTTCACTAATCATATGCCCATTCTGTGAAATTAAAAAGTCAGGTTTTGTTGAATTGTGTGTTAGATACTGTAAAAACTGAGTCTTACTGTGATTTAGTGATAGTTTACTTTCTGCAAGCCATGAACTTATGTGATGAACTGCACTATGTGAAACAGGGCCAATGTTGCTCACAATATCATTCACTACTACATCAGCAAACAGAAATATTTTAGCACTTACCCATAATACTAGAGGGCATATCATTTATATAAATAAGGAACAGGAGTGGTCCCAACACTGATCCCTGGGGCACCCCCCTCCGCCCCCCCCCCCCCCCCCGCCCCACTTGACTGTACCCCACTCAGACCCCACATCACAGTGATTCTCAAAATTTTGAATAATGACCTTTTGCTGCCTGTTGCTAAAGTAAGAGGTGAACCAATTGTGAGCTTCTCCATGTATTCCATAATGGTCAAACTTCTGCAGTAATATTTTGTGATCAACACAATCAAACGCCGTAGTTAAATAAAAAAATATGCTTAGCGTTCGAACCTTTTGTTTAACCCATACAATACATCACAGAGAAAAGACAATATAGCATTTTCGGTTGTCAAACGGCTTCTAAAGCAAAACATTTGATAGCAAATCGTTTGATATAAAATGATCAATTATCCTTACAGACACAGCCTTCTCAATAACTTTAGCAAAAACTGATACCATAGAAATAGGTCTGAAACTGTCTACATTGTCCTTTTCTCCCTTTTTATAAAGCAGCTTTACTACTGAGTATTTTAATCGTTCAGTAAACTGACCATTCCTAAAGCAAAAATTACAAATATTTCTAAATACAGGGCTAACATGTGCAGCACAGTACTTTAATATTCTGCTAGGCACTCCATCATATCCACGAGAGTCCTTACTTAGTCTTCAGTGACTTAATTACTGACTGAGTCTCCCTCTTGTCTGTACCTCAGTAGTGTATTTCAGACATCAATCTCGGAAAGGCATTTGCTAAGAAAGTTAAATTATTCCCTGTAGAAACTAAATTTTTATTACATTCACCAGCAATGCTCAGAAAATGATTGTTAAATACTGTACATATACCTGACTTATCAATAACAGAAATATTTTTACTACGAACTGACCTTATATCGTCGACCTTGTGCTGCTGACCAGACACATCCTTCACAACTGACCGTATGGTTTTATTTTTATCCTGTGAATTAACTATACTATTTGCATACCAAATACATTTTGCCTTCCTAATGACATTTTTAAGCACCTTACAGTACTGTTTGTAATGGGCTACTGCAGCTTGATTGTGATTACCTCGTTAGCCACCCAGGCTGCCGATTACTGCTAGTACCCCCGTTTAGAACGTTCCAATGGAAATCAACTCTCAAAGAGCGTGTGAAATGTGTTAAGGAAAGCATTATATTTATCACCTATGTTATCGGCCCTATAAACATCTTGTCACTCTTGTTCCTTGACAAGGTTTAAAAAACTCTCTATTGCTGTTGGATTAACTTTCCTACATAGTTTTTAATTATATGTGAGATTTGTTTGAGAACAAAAGCCATTTAGTGTGAAAATTTCTGCATCATGGTCTGGAAGGCCATTCACCCTTTCTTTGGGTCTTCTATATTTCCTCTGTCTACCCTATTTGTTAAGTGTCCCAGACAGACGAACAATACTCAGGTAACGCTCGAACGAGGGTTTTGTAAGCTATCCCCTTCATTAGTGGACTACACTTCCTGAGGACTCTTACAATAAATCTCAGTCCAACATAAGCTTTTCCTATAATTAAGTCTTACGTGATCGTTCGACCTTAAAACGTTTCATGATCGCCTTCTCAGATTACTGCCTTTCCGTAATTGTGCAATACAATAATGGACTTTACGTCTATTTTATATACGTGAATGACCTTACATTTATCTTACATCAAGCAAACTTAATGTTCTTCATATATGGCACTAGCCTTACAACCAACCCGGTTAGACAGACTGCAGCATGAGGAACTGCTGTTTTTCTGAAAGAACTCAAAATAATTTTTATCTGCTCAGAGTAAGCACGTTAACAACACAACAATTTCTTAACAATGAGAATTCTAGAAACTGTGCTAAATAACTATGAAACGGAAGATGATATTTCCGTTTTGCGTCCATTTTCTTTGGAGCAGTGAATACTTTTTGCCTAAGTGTTGAGTTACCTCAAAATTCCGCATGACAGCATAGAGTGAAAGTATGCAAAGTATGTTAGCTTGCTAATTTCTGTATCCTTAAAATTATTGTGATTGCAAAGTTGCTGAACCTAGTCACTTAAGGAGATCCAAAATATGAATTTCCCAATTAAGATTCTCGTCTACATGCACACCAAAAAACGTAGTATGCTCTACCCTGGCTACTGACTTCTGTTATTGTGTTATATTTATTGAAGGAATTTTACTCCTTGCAGTAGAAAATTGGATGTAATGTGTTTTTTAAAGTTCAGAGAAAGCCCATTCGCAGAAACCAGATCAATAACTTTTCCAAATATATTATTTGTATCATTTTCTGTAGGAGTTTCTTTTACTGGATTGTAAAATCAGCAAACAGTGTCATTTTAGCTTCTTGTTTCAGATAAGAAACAAAGGCGACTGTTCAGCTTGAGTAACAATCTTGGGCTAACTGAAGCTGGAGCCTGCCTTTTTTGGACAACAGGTATTAGCTGGAAGAAGGTGGACTCAAACACACAACGACGTATACTCATCGCTGATTGGCTGTGTTTCGGAAAGCTGCATTGCTGACCTACGGTCACGCAGGACGAGTTGCTGAATACGACGTCCGCTAGCGTGTTTTGGCGTCATTATCAGCTTATTTTGTTCGTCACGCTATATACTGATGACCTTCCACTTCACTGACGTCAAATAGTAGATATTTCATTTCAAGATGACCGAAGTACGACAGTTAATCCTATTCTGCAGAAACTAGAGATGTACAAGGGAGCACATATGGGAGCCGAAAACATGAAATGCCTTATATGACATACCTGTATTGTGATAACTCCAGATGAAATTCACTGTGTAATATTGTCTGTCCAGAATCGCAGTATAGTGTACGTCGATACTCAAGGTCAGCACTGAAAGCTTTTGATATGGCACTCATGACAGTAGCCGGCCGGTGTGGCCGTGCGGTTCTAGGCGCTTCAGTCTGGAACCGTGTGACCGCTACGGTCGCAGGTTCGAATCCTGCCTCGGGCAGGATGTCCTTAGGCTAGTTAGGTTTAAGTAGTTCTAAGTTCTAGGGGACTGATGAGAACAGATGTTAAGTCCCATAGTCTCAGAGCCATTTGAACCATTTTTGAAACCACGATAGTAAACACACGAACTGTATCTGAGTCACGTGTTGGTTTACAATTGCTACAGCAGGGCACACGTTTGGGCGATCTTTCCTCTTCTCCTAACGGCGGGACAGAGCGAGGTGGCGCAGTGGTTAGCATTAGGGAGGGCTGCGGCTTTAACCTGCGTCCGGCTACCCAGACTGAAGTAAGTTTTACGCGATTTCTCCCCAGGCAAATGCCGGGATGGTTCCTTGAAGGGGAACAGCAGATTTCTTCCCCGTGATTCTGCTCCGTTTCTAACAACCTCCACGTCGAAGAAACGTTAAACTCTAATCTTCCTTCCTTCCTCAAGGCGCTGTTACCTCATTACTACACTACTGACCATTAAAATTGCTACACCAAGAAGAAATGAAGATGATAAACGGGTATTCATTGGACAAATATATTATACTAGAACTGACATGTGATTACATTTTCACGAAATGTGGGTGCATAGATCCTGAGAAATCAGTACCCAGAACAACCACCTCTGGCCGTAATAAAGGCCTTGATACGCCTGGGCATTGAGTCAAACGGGGGCTTGGATGGCGTGTACAGATACAGCTGCCCATGCAATTCATCAAGAGTAGTGACTGGCGTATTGTGACGACCCAGTTGCTCGGCCACCATTGACCAGACGTTTTCAATTGGTGAGAGATCTGGAGAATGTGATGGCCAGGGCAGCAGTCGAATATTTTCTGTATCCAGAAAGGCCCGTACAGGACCTGCGACATGCGGTCGTGCACTATCCTGCTGAAATGTAGGGTTTCGCAGGGATCGAATTAAGGGTAGAGCCACGGGTCGTAACACATCTGAAATGCAACGTCAATGAGAACAAGAGGTGACCGAGACGTGTAACCAATGGCACCCCTCAATATCACGCCGGGTGATACGCCAGTATGGCGATGTCGAATACAAGCTTCCAATGTGCGTTCACCGCGATGTCGCCAATCACGGATGCGACCATCATTATGCTGTAAACAGAACCTGCATTCACCCGAAAAAATGAAGTTTTGCCATTCGCAGACCCAGGTTCGTCGTTGAGTAAACCATCGCAGGTGCTCCTGTCTGTGATGCAGCGTCAAGGGTGAACGCAGCCACGGTCTCCGAGCTGATAGTCCATGCTGCTCCAAACGTCGTCGAACTGTTCGTGCAGATGGTTGTTGTCTTTTAAACGTCTCCATCTGTTGACTCAGGATCCGAGACGTGGCTGCACGCTCCGTTACAGCCATGCGGATAAGATGCCTGTCATCTCGATTGCTAGTGACACGAGGCCGTTGGGATCCAGCACGGCGTTCCGCATTACCCTTCTGAACCCACCGATTCCATATTCTGCTAACAGTCATTGGATCTCGACCAACGCGAGCAGCAATGTCGCGATACGATAAATCGCAATCGCGATAGGCTACAATCCGACCTTTATCAAAGTCGGAAACGTGGTGGTACGCATTTCTCCTCCTTACACGAGGCATCACAACAATGTTTCACCAGGCAACGCCGGTCAACTGCTGTTTGTGTATGAGAAATCGGTTGGAACCTTTCCTCATGTCACCACGTTGTAGGTGTATAGCAATTTTAATGGCATGTTGTGTATCTGATCAAAGTCACACATGTTATGTCGTTGAAGGCCTCTTCCAAGACTCTTTCCAACGCCACAGAAAAAAAACCTTGTAGTCCTCTATTCTTTACAGACGAATGGAAAAGCTAGTAGAATCCGACCTCGGGGAAGATCAGTTTGGATTCCGTAGAAATGTTGGAACACGTGAGGCAATACTGACCCTACGACTTATCTTAGAAGCTAGATTAAGGCAGGGCAAACCTACGTTTCTAGCATTTGTAGACATAGAGAAAGCTGTTGACAATGTTGACTGGAATACTCTCTTTCAAATTCTGAAGCTGGCAGGGGTAAAATACAGGGAGCGAAAGGCTATTTACAATTTGTACAGAAACCAGATGGCGGTAATAAGGGTCGAGGGACATGAAAGGGAAGCAGTGGTTGGGAAGGGAGTGAGACAGGGTTGTAATCTCTCCCCGATGTTATTCAATCTGTATATTGAGCAAGCAGTAAAGGAAACAAAAGAAAATTTCGGAGTAAGTATTAAAATCCATGGAGAAGAAATAAAAACTTTGAGGTTCGCCGATGACATCGTAATTCTGTCAGTGACAGCAAAGGACTTGGAAGAGCAGTTGAATGGAATTGTAGTGTCTTGAAAAGAGGATATAAGATGAACATCAACAAAAGCAAAACTAGGATAATGGAATGTAGTCGAATTAAGTCGGGTGATGTTGAGGGTATTAGATTAGGAAATGAGACACTTAAAGTAGTAAAGGAGTTTTGCTATTTGGGGAGCAAAATAACTGTTGATGGTCGAAGTAGAGAGGATATAAAATGTAGACTGGCAATGGGAAGGAAAGCGTTTCTGAAGAAGAGAAATTTGTTAACATCGAGTATAGATTTAAATGTCAGGAAGACATTTCTGAAAGTATTTGTATGGAGTGTAGCCATGTATGGAAGTGAAACATGGACGATAAATAGTTTGGACAAGAAGAGCTCTCGAAACGTGGTGTTACAGAAGAATGCTGAAGATTAGATGAGTACAACACATAACTAATGAGGAGGTATTGAATAGAATTGGGAAGAAGAGACGTTTATGGCACAACTTGACTAGAAGAAGGGATCGGTTGGTAGGACATGTTCTGAGGCATCAAGGGATAACCAATTTAGTACTGGAGGGCAGCGTGGAGGGTAAAAATCGTAGAGGGAGACCAAGAGATGAATACACTAAGCAGATCCAGAAGGATGTAGGTTGCAGTAGGTACTCGGAGATGAAGACGCTTGCACAGGATAGAGTAGCAAGGAGAGCTGCAGCTCCCCGTGCACATAAAACAATGCTGTGAGCAGTACCAAACTGCTGTGACTGCACACGTCTCACTTCATCCTTAGTCCAGTTTCGAGATGATTCTTTTCTGTGTGATGTCAGCCAGAGGTTGACTCTGGGCAGCCACAGATCTACGATGTTTCCCAACTGGAGCGAAAATACTGGTGTCTCCCCCCCCCCCCCCCTCCCCACCGCCCCCGCTCCCGTCCTACTCTAGCGTTTGAAATAGGAAGTCAAAAATTTAAAAAGATCAATTTTTCAAAAATAATTTCATCTTGTAGCGCACATAATTCTGAAGAGTTTGATATATCGAACATATATGTTCCAGGAAATATAAGATATGTTATTTGGCGTTAAGTGTGCCAAAGTACAGTGTCACACCTTTTCACACAGCATTCTTTTACCGCGCGTCATTATATTTCGCTCTGTGGAATTCAAACGTGTCTTTTTGTAATGGAACCCATCAAGCCTATGTTCTGGGCAGTGGAAATAAAATGTCTTGTGGTGCCTCTCTTGCTCCCAGTGGACCGGTTTGACATCCTTACCCCTTTCCTTCCCCCCCCCCCCCCCCCCCTCCTTAAAGAAACGTCACAAATAATACTGGGTGTGATTATTTGGGAGAATAAGAACTCTTCAGAAACATTAGCACTCTTTATTGCCTATTAGCAGTAACTTTCTCTTTCGTGAAACATAAAATGGGATAATTTGTGAGCGTAAGAATAAGAACTCTTCAGAAAATTAGCACTCTTTATTGCGTCTTAGTAATAACTTTCTCTTTTGACGTAAAATTGAATACAGAAAACTTAAATCCAATAAAGGCAACAGACAAACAAAACAGTATCCATTTCTTCAATCCTTAGGTCCCAGCATTATTTCCTCTCTAATGTTGCTACAGCTACAGCTACAGCTACAGTGTTTAAGAACGTATTACCTCATCGGAGTTCGTCAAACTTCCTGCTGCATGAAAAATCAAAATGTCATTGTCTAATAAAGCTGTTACTACGTATAGTATCCAAAAGTGGTGTGGTTTCTCGATTTCATTACGTCTATTTGGTCACTGTCTGCTAGATAAAACGAAATAGGGCTTTCTAATATTGCAGCAATTGTAACACACGCCAAATAAGCGGGACTGTTTTGGCACGAATGTTTTTCTCTGCCTCATTTACATAAATAAAACTACAGAACGTAATTCATGAAGTACCAATATAAAATCCCTATTCATCCCTGCTACAAGAAAAAAGTTTTTCAAGCATGAGATCGAAAAGTAGTAGTAGTAGTAGTAGTAGTAGTAGTAGTCCGAAATTTTTATATACATTTGGAATCGTTATATTCTTCCATATAATTTGTGTAATGTCCTCTTTTCTTCTCGTTTCTCGTTCTAACGAATAGTCTTGTCAGCACTAATTCTATAATTATTCTATAATTCTATAATTATTCCTGCCATTGTCAAAACTTACACTCCGATCAACTTCGCTAACCCTGCCACAATCATCGGTTTAGTTATCCGCGTTTATTCTCCGGTTAGGCGCTATTACGTGTTGGTCCAAAGCGTATTCCGAATAGAACTTAAACGGTTGCTGACCGGAGACTGTACAACTGGTCGTTAGTAGTGTAGCGATCTGGCAAACATTTTCGGTCAAAATTTTTTTTTCTTGGATACACCGAGGAGATACTATGTAATCTTTCTTATCTGATGTAACCGTTAGTCGTTTATTTCCTCTCTGGTAGTCTGTAGCTATGAATTTCGCTACTATTTATAGCAACGCTTATCAGTCGCACACCCAGTCAACGTAAACAAACAGCGATTAGTATTCACCCGTTCGGGTTTATTCGGCTCATCTCGTATAGTCCTGTACCCTTTTGTCTGCAGGAAAGTGTTTTATTTCTTGTTGCGACATGGATTCTCCTGGATTAAACATCCTGCACACTATGCACGCATTCAAAATCAACTTATAATTCGTTCAGAAATCAACTTAGAATGTGTTCAAAAATGTTCAAACACTAACAGGGATGCTTTTCAAAATCGCATGGATAACGGTGAAAAACTGGTTTTTTCCTATGTCAATGACTAACGATTTTTATTCAACAATTTCCCTGTGCTACGGAAAGTTGTTCAGGAGAGAAACCATTAACCTACGTTTGCTAACACTTATGCTGTCAGACATTTTATTTTCATAGGTGGATACTTAAAGACACAAGTGCACTTGTCTATATGGACACGGATGTATGTATTGCTCAGTGTTTCCTGATCGGTATGTAGAATGGAGCAGTTCTTGCAATAGGTTCAAATGGCTCTGAGAACTATGGGACTTAACTTCTAAGGTCATCAGTCCCCTAGACCTTAGACCTACTTAAACCTAACTAACCTAAGGACATCACACACATCCATGCCCGAAGCAGGATTTCACTCAGCGACCGTAGCGGTCACCCGGTTCCAGGTTGTAGCGCCTAGAACCGCTCGGCTACTCCGGCCGGCCTTGCAATAGGTCCTGACCTCAAAGACTAGATAATGCTCTCGCGAATCTTATCAGACACTGGAAAAGATTGATTCAAACCGGCAGTAACATCTTGGCTGTGAGTCCAAGTTACAAACAGGCAACTAACTTCTTGCGGCAGGTAATAAAATGGTTCAAATGGCTCTGAGCACTATGGGACTTTAACATCTGAGGTCATCAGTCCTCTAGAACTTAGAACTACTTAAACCTAACTAAGCTAAGGACAGAACACACATCCAAGCCCGAGGCAGGATTCGAATCTGCGGCCGTAGCGGTCGCCAAGTTCCAGACTGAAGCGCCTAGAACCGCTCGGCCACCACGGTCGGCGGCAGGTAATACATCAAAGCGATAATGGCAGTCGGCAGTGCATCTGCTAACATGACACACGCCACCTGACAACGTATCGCAGTGTGTTTGGCACTGTGGTTTATTGATAAGAACACCAGCGGCGCCCTGATAACGCGATAACATGGATGAGCTGGTTGTTCAGGCTCACGTATCAACTCAGACCTCAAGGGGAATTCAGTTTTCTGCACAACGATGTAAAATGAGACGTTCAGGCAGAATCACTTCCAAAGGGATTTTATAGGACACAACCCAGTTCGTGAATCTACACCACCAACAAAGGTACCGTCAAGTACGCAAGTGGTGGAATAGTTATGTCGGAAAGCATTGAAAGATAATGGTGTCCCACAGGATGCAATTTTGTGCCCACTACTAATATCTTTGGATGTCCCTACACTTAACATGCATTAACCAGAGTTGGTGCTCACAAAAGTGTTATATGTAATCTGAAAAGAGAGACAGCAAATAGAAAAAATTAAAGACCGTCAAATTAAACACAGCCGTCTACTTTCCAAACTTGTTTTATTTGGCTACCAGTTAAAAGAGATTTACTACGCCATCTTCATGCCTCTGACTGACATGTAGGAAGATTCCTCCTCAGTTCTGATCAAAACAGGGAGCAGTAAGAGGTGGTATTAGTAGATTTCTGCTTGCTATAGCGATAACTTCAACCTTCATCAGTCGACTGAAAACTTGACGGTTGAAAGGTGTTTAATTTATCCTGTATTGAACAACTTGCACCTTGGGACTATAATGATCTCATTTATACACTACTGGCCATTAAAATTGCTACACCAAGAAGAAATGCAGATGATGAAAGGGTATTCACTGGACAAATATATTATACTAGAACTGACATGTGATTACATTTTCACGCAATTTGGGTGCATAGATCCTGAGAAACCAGTACCTAAAACAATCACTCTGGCCTTGATACGCCTGTGCATTGATTCAAACAGAGCTTGGATGGCGTGTACAGGTACATCTGCCCATGCATCTTCAACACGGTACCACAGTGCATCAAGAGTAGTGACTGGTGTATTGCGACGAGCCAGTTGCTGGGCCACCATCGACCAGACGTTTTCAATTGGTGAGAGATCTGGAGAATGTGCTGGCCAGGGCAGCAGTCGAACATTTTATGTATCCAGAAACGACGGTACAGGACCTGCAACATGCGGTCGTGCATTATCCTGCTGAAATGTAGGGTTTCGCAGAGATCGAATGAAGGGTAGAGCCACGGGTCGTAACACGACTGAAACGTAACGTCCACTGTTCAAAGTGCCGTCCATGCGAACAAGAGGTGACCGAGACGTGTAACCAGTGGCACCCCATACCATCACGCCGGGTGATAAGCCAGTATGGCGATGACCAATACACGCTTCCAATGTGCGTTCACCGCGATGTCACCAAACACGAATGGGACCATCATGATGCTCTAAACAAAGCCTGCATCCATCTGAAAAACTAACGTTTTGCCGTTCGTGCACCTAGGTTCGTCGTTGAGTACACCATCGCAGGCGCTCCTGTCTGTGATGCAGCGTCAAGGGTAACCGCAGCCAACGGTCTCCGGGCTGATAGTCCGTGCTGCTGCAAACGTCGTCGAACTGTTGGTGCAGACGGTTGTTGTTTTGGAAACGTCCCCATATGTTGACTCAGGAATCGAGACGTGGCTGCACGATCCGTTACAGCCATGCGGATAATATGCCTGTCATCTCGACTGCTAGTGATACGAGGCCGTTGGGATCCAGCACGGCGTTCCGTATTAACCTCCTGAACCCACCGATTCCATATTCTGCTAACAGTTATTGGATCTCGACCTACGCGAGTAGCAATGTCGCGATACGATAAGCCGCAGTCGCGATAGGCTACAATCCGACCTTTATCAAAGTCGGAAACGTGATGGTACGTATTTGTCCTCCTTACACGAGGCACATTCCTCATGACAGCACGTTGTAGGTGTCGCCACCGGCTCCAACCTTGTGTGATTGCACTGAAAAGCTAATCATTTGCATATCACAACATCTTCTTCCTGCCGGTTAACTTTTGCGTCTGTAGCACGTCATCTTCGTGGTGTAGCAATTTTAATGGCCAGTAGTGTATAATTCCACACTCTCAGCTGATTTCAAGTGCTTAGTCATGTTAAATTACACAAACGTATATGAAACAGAACACATTAGCATGCCAAATACGATGCTGGAAACGCGTTGGCATTCGAAAAAACTGCGTGTTCTCGGAATGAATAAATACTAGGCTTTCTTGGTTTTCACTTGGTTTTCAGGGGAATCCTACAGGTCTTGCATGGCTTTCAGGGGAATCCCACACCATTCTTCCTACAAAATAGCTGCAGCTTTACATGATGATGACGGAGTTGGATAGTGTTCACGCACCCTTGTCCCCAAAGGCTCAATAATATCGGGACACACGGACTGTGGTGGCCAGGGGAGAAGCGATAGTTCATCCTTGTGTTCGCAAAACCAGCCCTTGATACTATGCAGGGGAGCTGGTGTCTTCCTCTCTGGGGAACAAAATTTGATCATAGGATCGATCTGATTAGCCAAACTGGACACCTAATACTTGGCAGTAATGTGATATTGCGGAGTACCCAGGGGGTCCATGCAGTACCCTCGTCATGTTTCACTCTTGGGACGAAAACTGACAGAAGTTGGAAACAGTACAAAGCAAGACTCATCCGACCAAATGCCTTCCTCCACAGTCGCTCCACAGTCCAGGTCGTGTGGTTTCGGGAGCATGTTTCCCTTTTACGTGTGTTTGTATCACTGATGAGTCGTTTTGGAATTCCAGCTGCTCTGCAATTCTCAGCTTATGGAGCTCACTTCGTGTAGTTTTGCTACTGTGAAATTTCGCTAGCGTCAAGTTCAGTTCTGCAGCGACTCTTGCAGCTGCCGGCATCTCGTTTTTCGTCACAATCCGCTTCAGCGACCTTCCGTTACTACCACTCAACACACACATCCGTGAGCGTTGTGGCGTAGCGGATGATGTTTTTCCCGTTTCCCTCTATGCGGTATAATTCTTGGATACGGTTTTCCTTGAAAGACGAAACACTTCGGTTCACTCGGTTACGGAAGCATCTTCCCCCACCCCCCTCTCCCACCCCGCTGCCTCCACGCAAGCACCAACAATATGCCCACGTTTGGATTCACCACGGTCGAATTCACTTAGCTCCGACATAATGCACTCACAACTAGGAAGAACACTTTTCTAACCACGAGTGACGCTTGCAACGCACTGAAGACGTTGTCCAGCTACCGTTTGTGGCCAAATACAACGACGCAACCTGCAGGCGTGGTTAGTGTCTGTATTTATGTTTATAGATCTCCTGTACGTCCCCATAAGATTAACTGCAAGACAAATAGTAAGATGTGCAATATGAATCTTAAAAATATTCACAAAAAACATTCGTATTCAAGTAACGTTAGGTGGAAACTGAAAATTAGAAATAAGGAACAGAAAAGAAAAATCAAAAAGCTGGAAAAAATCCTGTTGGAGATCCATAAAGATAACGAAGAAGAAAATCTTACTAAATCTTAAAGTCATCTACAAAACTTTCGCCGCTTACACTTCATGTCATAATGGATTTATGGGATTAAACTCATGCTTTCTATTTTTTAGTGTTAACTCTTAAGACTCAGGTCGAAGACAATATATTTTTCACTCTAAATTTTTGCAGCTGGTTAAATGAAGTGGTGCCTAGGGCCGGTATAGAACTGGAACTACTGTGTTGGGAATGCCTCAATTCCTGGGTCAGACGCCTCTTCGATATTGAAATATGACGCTCTTGCCCCATTCTTCAAGTGCTAAAAAATGGCATTTTCTTTTTTCATCTGATGTTTATGTCCACAGATTAAGTAAAAAAAAAATACACCCACACAATGTATTTGGCAGAGTCTACAATAATAGATTTGCGCCGTAAAACTGAACGTAGAACCAGCAAGCCAACAGCAGTTTGTTTTGTTCACAGAAAAATAGTGAACTACTGTTGTGATTCCGTCGGGCAGCAAGATGAGGAGGCGTTCTTAAAGGAACTGCTGACGGAATATGGGCACGTGTATACTCCTGTCCAGTTATCTGGGCGTCAGGGTCTTAGACCAATCCCATCCTTCAACGCGGAAAGGACTGTACGACCAAGAGAGAGAAAAGATTGAACTGTGGCCCTGTTGTGCTGAGGTTTGCAGCCACCTTGATTACAGAACAGCGTAAAAACCTCCGCCGTACCCAGGAATCAGCATAATTTCTGACAACGAAAGAGCCCCAGATATACAGGGTGTTACAAAAAGGTACGGTCAAACTTTCAGGAAACATTCCTCACACACAAATAAATAAAAGATATTATGTGGACATGTGTCCGGAAACGCTTATTTTCCATGTTAGAGCTCATTTTAGTTTCGTCGGTATGTACTGTACTCCCTCAATTCACCGCCAGTTGGCCCAATTGAAGGAAGGTAATGTTGACTTCAGTGCTTGTGTTGACATGCGACTCATTGCTCTACAGTACTAGCATCAAGCACATCAGTACGTAGCATCAACAGGTTAGTGTTTATCACGAACGTGGTTTTGCAGTCAGTGCAATGTTTACAAATGCAGAGTTGGAAGATGCCCATTTGATGTATGGATTAGCACGGGGCAATAGCCATGGCGCGGTACGTCTGTATCGAGACAGATTTCCAGAACGAAGGTGTCCCGACAGGAAGACGTTCGAAGAAACTAATCGGCGTCTTAGGGAGCACGGAACATTCCAGCCTATGACTCACAACTGGGGAAGACCTAGAACGACGAGGACACCTGCAATGGACGAGGCAATTGTTCGTGCAGTTGACGATAACCCTAATGTCAGCGTCAGAGAAGTTGCTGCTGCACAAGGTAATGTTGACCACGTGACTGTATGGGGAGTGCTACGGGAGAACCTGTTGTTTCCGTACCATGTACAGCGTGTGCAGGCACTATCAGGAGCTGATTGGAGCACGTTATCATGATTTCATACAGGATACTCTACCTGCGCTGCTAGAACATGTGCCTTTACAAGTACGACACAGCATGCGGTTCATGCACGATGGAGCACCTGCACATTTCAGTCGAAGTGTTCGTAGCCTTCTCAACAACAGATTCGGTGACCGATGGATTGGTACAGGCGGACCAATTCCATGACGTCCACGCCCTCCTGACCTCAACCCTCTTGACTTTCATTTATGGGGGCATTTGAAAGCTCTTGTCTACTCAACCCCGGTACCAAATGTAGAGACTCTTCGTGCTCGTATTGTGGACGGCTGTGATACAATTCTCCAGGGCTGCATCAGGGATTCCATGCGAAGGAGGGTGGATGCATGTATCCTCGCTAACGGAGGACATTTTGAACATTTCCTGTAACAAAGTGTTTGAAGTCACGCTGGTACGTTCTGTTGCTGTGTGATTTGAAGAGAAGTAATAAAATGAGCTCTAACATGGAAAGTAAGCGTTTCCGGGCTCATGTCCACATAACATATTTTCTTTCTTTGTGTGTCAAGAATGTTTCCTGAAAGTTTTGCCGTACCTTTTTGTAACACCCTCTATACAGGGTGATTATAATTAAAGTTAAGCTTTCAAAACGCTGTAAAAACTGGTCAGAATGACGTCAAACTGCAACGGAATATTATCGGAGAAGGGAGGAAACATGTGGTTCAAATGGTCTAAATGGCTCTGAGCACTATGGGGCTTAACTTCTGAGGTCATCATTCCCCTAGAACTAAGAAATACTTAAACCTAACTAACCTAAGGACATCACGCACATCCATGCCCGAGGCAGGATTCGAACCTGCAACCGTAGCGGTCGCGCGGTTCCAGGCTGAAGCACCTCGAACCACTTGGCACACCGGCCGGCGGAAGCCAATGATTGTGCCCTTGTGGATGACAGTTATACCACTCCCTTTCCGCATTTCGATAATGACTGAATTGTTTTCTGCTGCCTCCCGACACACTTTATATAGCCTCCACTGCCAGTGTTGCCAACTGTTGTCAGTGAAAGGTTATTGCACCATGACGTCGAACATAGACGGTGGTCAAATTAATGTAACTGGACCGTGTACTTTAAGATGTTCATAAGTTAAAACTGTTACTATGTTTAAAAGAATTCAGTACTGACACTGAAACATCGATGTTTTAACTCCCAACATCGATATTTTCTAAACAGTCCTAGTCAGCTAACATTCACACCTATGAGCCATAGCATGTGGCTATCGATCATTAGCTGTTATTGTTGAACGCAGGCCACCTTGCGAGACAGTTCTTCGACGTTTCGTGCCTCACGGTAGAGGTCGAGTATTTGGATGACTTCGGCGTTTTTCCCGTGCTGTCAACCATTCTTTCTCTGTACCGACAATGCGGATACAGTCTAACACGGGAGCATTCATCCAAAGTTTCACCTATTTTGTTCATATTTCGCACGAATTCTTCTCCTGTTCCAACCTCTTCATATCGGAGTAGCACTTCCAACCTACCTTCTCATTTACTTCCAGAATGTAATCCAATCTCTGTCTTTCTCTACAGTTTTTACCCTCTACAGCTCCCTCTAGAACCATGGAAGTTATTACCTTATGTCTTAACAGATATCCTATTATCTTGTCCGAGAATTTCCTCATTCCTTACCTTATCAGACCACATAATTTTTAACATCCTTCTGTAGCAACATATCTCAAATGCTGCGCCGGGCGTAGTGGCCGAGTGGTTCTAGGCGCTACAGTCTGGAACCGCGCGACCGCTACTGTCGCAGGTTCGAATCCTGCCTCGGGCATCGATGTGTGTGATGTCGTTAGGTTAGTTAGGTTTAAGTAGCTTTAAGTCCTAGGGGACTGATGACCTCAGAAGTTAAGTCCCATAGTGCTCAGAGCCGTTTGAACCATTTCAAATGCTGCTTGCTGTTCCGGTTTTCCCACCGTCCATGTTTAACTACCGTGCAATGCTGTGCTCCAAACGCACATTCTCAGATATTTCGTCCTAAAAAAAAAAAAGGTCTGTATTTGATAGTGGTAGACTTCTCTTGCCCAGTATTGCCCTTTTTGCCAGTCCAAGGCTCCTTCTGATGTCCTCCTTGCTTGGTGCTTATGCTGAAGAATTCTTTAACTTCGTCTTCTTCCTGATCACCATTTTGTCGTTAAGTATCTCGGTGTTCCCTTTTCTGATACTTCTCATTATTTTCGTCTTTCTTCCATTTACTCTCAATCCATATTCTGTACCATTAGACTGTTCATGCTATTCGACACATCCTGTAATTCCTCTTCACTTTCACTGAGGATACGAATGTCATCAGCGAATCTTATCATCGATATCCTTTCACGTTGAAATTTAATTCCACCCTTCAACCTTTCTTTTAATTCCCTCATTGTATCCTCGATGTATAGATTGACGAGTATGGACGAAAGACTACATCTCTGTCTTAGACTTCATTCATGGGCTTTTATTTTTCCTCCTTGGTTCTTGTATATGTTGTATAGTACACCTCTCTGCGTATAGCTTACCCCGATATTTCTTAGAATTTCTAACATCTTGCACTGCTTGACATTGTCGAACGCTTTTTCCAGATCGACAAATCCTATGAACGTGTCTTGATTTTCTTTAGTCTTGCTCCCATTATCAACCACAACGTTAGAACTGCCGTTCTGGTGTCTTCACCTTTCCTAAACCCAAATTAATCATCTAACACATCCTCAATATCTTTTGCGTTCTTCTGCATATTATTATTGCCAGCAACCTGGATGCATCAGCTGTGAAGATGTGTGCGCGATAATTCTCGCACTTGACGGCTCTTGCTGTCTTCGGAATTGTGTGGTTGATGTTACTCTGAAAGTCAGATGGTATATTGCCAGACGCATACACCAACGTGAATAGTCGTTTTGTTGATTTTAGAAATTGTTATGGAATGTTATCTTTGCTTGCTGCTCTATTTGATTTGAAGTCTTCCAAAACTTTTAAATTCTGATTCTAATACTGGATCCCCTACATCTTCTACGTCAATTCCTGTGTCTTCTTCTATCACTTCATCAGACAAGTCATCCCCCTCATCGATGCTTTCAGTATGCTCTTTCCCAGGATTCCGCTTTCCTCTAATTATGGATTTCTCCCCTTTGCAGTCTTAATTTTACCACTTGGTCTTAATGTAACTGAGGGCTGTTTTGACTTTTCTGTGTGGTGAGGCAGTCCTTTCGACAATCATTCTCTTCACGTTTTTCATTCAGCCATTTCGCTTTAGCTTTCCTGCACTTCCTTTGTATTTCGTTCCTACGTGACTTGTATTTCTGCACTCCTGAATTTTCCTGAAAATTTTTGCACTTCCTTCTTTCATCGATCAAGTGAAGCATTTCTCATGTTACCCATGGTTTCTTCGCAGCTACCCTCTTTGTACCTATGTTTTTCTTTCCCACTTTTATGATTGCCTCTTCAACTGAACTGCCTACTGAGCTATTCCTTATAGCTGTACCTATGTTTTTCTTTCCCACTTTTATGATTGCCTCTTCAACTGAACAGCTATTCCTTATAGCTGTATCTATAGCCTTTGAAAACCTCAACGTATCTCTTCATTCCTTAGTACTTCCGTATCCCGCTTCTTCGCACATTGATTGTCCCGACTAGTCTCTATTAAACTTCAGCCTATTCTCCATCACTACTAAATTGTGTTCTGAGTCCATATCTGCACCTGGATACGCCTTACAGTTTAGTATCTGATTTCGGTATCTCTGCCTGACCATGGTGTAATCTAATTGAAATCTTCCTGTATCTTCTGGTCTTTCCCAAGTATAACTCCGGCTCTTGTGATTCTTAAACAGTCTCCCCCTCCCTTTTCTTTCCCTTCTCCCCATCAACCTCTCCCTTCTCCCATCTTTCCCCCCTTTTTCCCAACTCCTCCCACCTCTTCCCTTGCTCTATCGGCTACCTGTTTAAAGCATAGACCACAGCTGCATATCACAGTATTTAGAGGTGTAGTTCCCATACATAGAATATCGGTTGCTGATACAACTACAAAGGTAAATGCAACACCTATGTACAATACTTTTCCCTTGTAATAGTTGTTGTTGTTGTTGTGGTCTTCAGTCCTGAGACTGGTTTGATGCAGCTCTCCAAGCTACTCTGTCCTGTGCGAGCTGCTTCCTCTCCCATTACGTACTGCAGCCTACATCCTTCTGAACCTGCTTAGTGTATTCATCTCTTGGGCTCCCTCTACGATTTTTACCTTCCACGCTGCCCTCCAACACTAAATTGGTGATCCCTTGATGCCTCAGGACATGTCCTACCAACCGATCCCTTCTTCTAGTCAAGTTGTGCCACAAACTCCATTTCTCTCCAATTCTATTCAATGCCTCCTCATTAGTTATGTGATGTACCCATCTAATCTTCAGCATATGTAATAGTAGACAGTATAAATTTTTAATTTGTTTTTAGATGTGGAGATGACCCAGGCAGATAAGAACTAGGGATGCTGTAAGAAATTGTACAACTGAGATATAAATATAAGCGACATATACAGTAATTTATAAATATTTGATGATCTCGTCTTATGATCTGTGAAAGACTTTATCTTCCGAAGTGCCGCTCGATAAAATATGAAAATGTTTAGCTTGTACGGGACAGTTCACGGTATCAGAGAAGTGCAGTCTGAAAACTTTTGGTACCGCAGTCGAATATGTAAAGTACAATTACGAAAGTACATACCCTTGTACGTGATTGTCTACATCTACAGCTACATCCATACTCCGTAAGTCACCTGACGATGTGTGGCGGAGGGTACCATGAGTACCTCTATCGGTTCTCCCTTCTATTCCAGTCTCGTATTGTTCGTGGAAAGAAGGATTGTCTGTATACCTCTGTATGGGCTCTAATCTCTCTGGTTTTACCCTCATGGTCTCTTCGCGAGATATACGTAGGAGGGAGAAATATACTGCTTGACTCTTCGGTGAAGGTATGTTCTTGAAACTTTAACAAAAGCCCGTACCGAGCTACTGAGCGTCTCTCCTGCAGAGTCTTCCACTGGAGTTTATCTATCATCTCCGTAACGCTTTCGCGATTACTAAATGATCCTGTAACGAAGCGCTCTGCTCTCCGTTGGATCTTCTCTATCTCTTCTATGAACCCTATCTGGTACGGATTCCACAATGCTGAGCAGTATTCAAGCAGTGGGAGAACTAGCGTACTGTAACCTACTTCCTTCGTTTTCGGATTTCATTTCCTTAGGATTCTTCCAATGAATCTCAGTCTGGCATCTGCTTTACCGACGATCAACTTTATATGATCATTCCATTTTAAATCAGTCCTAATTCGTACTCCCAGATAATTTATGGAATTAACTGCTTCCAGTTGCTGACCTGCTATTTTGTAGCTAAATGATAAGGGATCTATCTTTCTATGTATTCGCAGCACATTACACTTGTCTACTTTGAGATTCAATTGCCATTCCCTGCACCATGCGTCAATTCTATGCAGATCCTCGTGCATTTCAGTACAATTTTCCATTGTTACAACCTCTCGATACACCAGAGCATCATCCGAAAAAAGCCTCAGTGAACTTCCGATGTCATCCACAAGGTCATTTATGTATATTGTGAAAAGCAACGGTCCTACGACACTCCCCTGCTGCACACCTGAAATCACTCATACTTCGGAAGACTTCTCTCCATTGAGAATGACATGCTGCGTTCTGTTATCTAGGAACTCCTCAATCCAATCACACAATTGGTCTGATAATCCATATGCTCTTACTTTGTTCATTGTATGCGGTGTTATGGCGTATGTTGTGTATGGCAGCCAACCTTGCACATGCTTCATATGCAATTCCATTAAAAAGATGAGGAGAAAATTGTGTCTTGAGACACAGAAACCATAGCCGAAGAGCGAGGGGACGAAATGGTGAGTGACAATGCTGACAATAAAAGTAAATCAATCAATGAGAATGTTATCAGCGTCACTGATAACACGTATGATTTTCTTGCATTTTACCAGACTTATCAGCTCACTCTCGTAAGAACTGGGGCAGCCATTAGGGGCACCGTTTAACGAGGTGTTGTGAACTGAAATCCGAACCCTGAGTGATACCGCCTATGTCCTTTGGCTGATCACACGGCTTTTACCCACAAAACTATCGGGAGCTACCGTGCCCAAAAGAGTGGGTGACGGGGGGGAGGGGGGGGGGGAAGGGGGGGGGGGGCGCTGGTATGTATTAGATGTGTGTCAGAGGTACGCACTAGCGCCCTCGAGCCGTAACCCGTCATGCGATGAGACCAGT
Source organism: Schistocerca gregaria (assembly GCF_023897955.1). NCBI lineage: Eukaryota > Metazoa > Arthropoda > Insecta > Orthoptera > Acrididae > Schistocerca > Schistocerca gregaria. The sequence continues at coordinate 122,252,042 of NC_064928.1, read as the reverse complement.
ATTGCCGAAACGAGTACCTTTCAGGTGGCAAGGCATAAGGGAGGCATGGCCTAACTGCTGGGGTAGACGTTTGGCATGTCGTACCACGCTTGGAAATAACAAGTACCCGAGCTCTTTCTTGAGACAGCCGACAATGGAATGCGATTTCTAAATGAGGAGCCCCCTGCGCAATCTTTCCTAATACACGGAACGGAAGTAACGGCACTGTTACCTAATTTCTATTCATACCAATATCACGTTCGAGGCATTGATACTAAATAACAGTTGTACAATAGTAGCGAAGCGAACGAAGTACTGTTTTAATTAAACTGTATTGAACTAAGTGCAACTGCTTTCACAATTATTCAGAGAGGCAACAGATGTCTGATTAAACATGAAGCACCCAAGTATGACACTGCATAACATACCTAGCGCTAGCATAACGTAGGTTATGTTTCCAGTCAAACCTTGTGAAGTTGGTTTTTTTTTATTACTTACCTAAAAAATGACATGCTACGTCGCTATCTGGAAAACAAAGTCGAATTTGGCCCCACGCCAGTGCATTGTTCTGTTCCGACTCGAAATAATTACATCTAGCTCCTCAGCAGTCCCAAAATCCTATACTCCTTTCTCTGCAAACAATTTTTTTTCTCTAAAGTACCAGATCGCAATTTGGAAAGTAAATAGACGTGGTTCTTTCAGTAAGACACACTATATGATAGTCTCTAACAAAATACAATGTCCCTCTTTATTTACTACCTCAATCAATTTTTCAATAGACATCTTCCATTTTTGTTTTACAACCATAGAACTTGTATACGGTTGTCATACCTGTAAGTGCCGACGGCTTTGCCTCGTTCAATAGAACGTTACCGCCAAATCACTGAAATTAATCAACACCGGGCATAGATGTGACTCGGATGGGTAACCTCATTGTTGTGTCACGCGCTATTGATAATTTTCCCTTCCGGTGATGCCACGAGGGATGATGGCAAAAAGTTCCTGATAACTAGAATTTGCACCAGTCTCCTGGATTAGACGCTAAATCCTTCCGCAATGTCTCATGAAGTCATGCGACACTATTGATGATGATGTTTGGTTTATGGGGCGCTCAACTGCGCTGTCATCAGCGCCGAACAATGTCCCAATTTTTATACAGTCCAATTTTTTTAAACTTTCCAATCTAGCCATTGTCATGAATGTTGACGATAGGATGAAATGATGAGGACAACAAGGACGCCCAGTCCCTGGGACACAGAAAATCCGCAACCCGGACGGAAATCAAACCTGAGACCCCATGATCCAGAGCCAGCAACACTATACACTAGACCACGAGCTGCGGGCTCGCGAAGGGTAGGAAAAGCCTTTTCAATTAGACGGCTGAATCTTCCCCTCGGGGTCTCCAAGCTGATCATGGCACACGACTTTATTTTTTACCTCTGAAGTCAAATAATGTTTTAAATTTCTTAGGAGAACAAAAATTTCTTGGCCAAGATCTCAATAAAACACTGTTTTGTGTATGACTGGTTCCGGTAAACTAAGTTACCATTATCAGATCTGCAATAACGTTACAAAAGGTTCTACACACTGTTTAACAAGTAATGCCAGATTAACCCGTAGAGGAATCAATGATACCATACCTTCGTACAGGTTATTATGAAAATCTTGTGCCAGGTGCACACAAAATCTTTACATTAAATCTCCAGATGCGCAACGTATGACATGAATGACGTGCTGGCTCGTCAAAAGTAAAAGTTAAAATTACTATGTACACTAACCGCCACAACACTGCATCCATATGGTCACGTGCCATGCCACAAGACTGACTGTCAACAAATACGACAGGCATAGCTGCAGTGCATAATTTCTACCATTAAGTCAAATACGTAATTTAAAACCAACCATGATTCCAAATATAAAAGTTTTAAACTGCTAAAAAATTTCTTGATTTCTGCCAGACAAAACATAGTTAAGACATCCTATATATGATATTACGTTAAATGCATTACGTCATCCCAAAACTGCAAGTACCTTTATGACAGCATAGCTAAGTAAGCGCCAACGGAAATACTAAATAAAGTTAAAAAATTTTAAACATTAAAAAAAAGAAGTTAGACTGAATGCCAAGAAATCTTTTAGGAAATGATTAAAATACAATGACGTTCAACCCAAAGTCTGGAGCTAACTGATCTTAAAATTATACTATTATAGTGCAACACACCGTGCTTAGAGCACGGAAAGATTGGGCGATGTAATTGCCTATATCAAGGCCACAATTACTACTCGGCATGCCAACAGAAAGCGGTCCAAAATGGTTACAGCCTGCTTGTTAGATTGAGCACATGGACGTCTGTCGCCAAACAAGAAACAAAACGTGACACTGAATGACAATCCCAAGAAAGTAAACAGTTCGTTCCTTCATACTCAGTAGGAGTAAACTGATGAACATTGTTAAGTGTTTAAAACGTCGCCGATGCCGCATCTGTTGGTAGAAAATTTAAAGTGGTTAAATTTTGTATTCAGGTAGGTTTTCAAAGAAGGTCAAAGCTTTCGAATCACTGAAGAAAAGCGGGTCTTTTTGCACGCTTTTCTCGAATAATTTCAGACCTACAGCCTCTAGTGGAAACATACCTCAGCGCAAGTGGCGAGCGAGAGAATATGAACATTGTTTGCCATATTTGAAGGTGTTGCGGGTTGCATTAAGCCTATGGGTTCGGCCAGCTATATCACCCTGTACATGGACTGTTCGTTTATAGGTTTTGGCGAGTGAATTTGCGAGTATCGAAGTATGTGACACAAATGGCCGTATTTTTTGAACGCATAGTCTTAGAAGCTTAAATTTTTTACATAGCCAAGGACTGAAGGTCCTAGTATTTCACATAAATTTCAACTTGATACCGACATCTTATCCTGAGAAAAATAGCTCCTAAGAAGTGACAGACAGGATAATTACAAATTACAAATTAACAGTTTTCGAATTTTTTGCTTTCCACGTGTTGTGAAACCTTGCTCCTTACCAAATGTCATGATTCGAGATCAACGGTAAGTACCCTGTAGCTTTTGATGAGTGAGTTTGCGACTATCAAAATGTCTGAAATAAATGGCAGTAGCTGTCGATTGCCCTGACTTAGAAGCTAAATTTTGTTACACCGTCAAGAGACCCTAAACCTTAGCATTTAATATAAATTTCAACTTGACACATCTAGTCGTTCCTGAGAAAAATGGGCGCTGAGGGGCGGACAGATAGACAGACAACGAAATATACGGCTTCAATTTTTACCAACTGAGGTAGTGAACCCTAAAATAACTATAGGTAACATTCAACCCCTTAAGGATACAGGGTACTTTTCCGACTCAATATTATGTAAAAATCAACACCTCTTTCTTTCAGGCACTGTTTATAATATATATGTTTTACAGATTTTTTTGTTGATATCAAGTAATGTAACGCACTACCTAAACAAATTAGAAGTATTTCGAATATTTATGAACCTGCTTAGGGTAATTAAAAAATTACAAAGAAAATGATGCATTTTTTCTTCCTCAAATTGAGGTACCATTTAACCCAATGTTATACATTTAAAGTAGACCAAATTTTTGCGATATACCCATGACATGATGGCTGAGGTACTAGACCTATTTAATTCCATCTATTGTGTATATTACAAGGAGAAAAATATATCACATCTTACATTTTAATTTTTATAGTCTTTTTCCTAGTAAAAATTTTATTTTTTCTATAACTTAGTTGATTCTTCAATAAAGCTTAGGTCTACTACATAAGTATGAAAGATACAGAAGAAAATTAGAGCAATGCTTTATAAACTTTAGGAAATATTTGTACCTGAATTCTGAAAAGTACAACTTGTGGGAAATTGCAAATGAAGATAAGACTCCAATTAAACTGTGCTCTAGAACATTCCTGAAGCATAGTCTTCATCCTGCAGCATTTCATCATCTTCAAGCTTCCTCTTGGCATTCCTGTTAGTACTTCTTGCTTCTTTGGTAACTTGAAGAGCGAATCTTTGAGCTTCATGCACCCGTTGTCTGTCACACGCAAACAACTGATCTTCCAAATTAGAGCCACATTTTATGCCTAAATTTCTCCTCACTCCATCATTTAAACGTATCACTGTATCTATTACACCAACTTTTAATGTATGTAGTTCTACAAAAACATACTTGGGTAATCTTTCCGTATACAATGGTTGAAACTTTCATTTGTAATCTGAGTGCCACCATGAAGACATTTATTAAGGAAAACACGGTCACTCAGGTCTCTAAAAATTGGTTTTATTACTTTCATAACAGGCTCCGGAAGAGAATGATTAAGATGGTAAATTTGACCACTTTCTTTTGCTTTTTGGTAACAACACCAAGAATCTGCTCCTTTAGGGCAAAGTCCGTGAACATGGTGGTCATCTGTGCACAAATTATGAAAGTAGGTGGCCCATAAAGCTTTTCTCATCGCTGCAACATCATTGAGAGGTGCAGTTTGTCTAATGACCAGTGCATAATAACTCTGAAGAAGGTCTATTTTAGTTTCTGGCAACCCGCCTCGGCGAGACAGAGATTTTCCATCAGATAGCAACTTTCTTTTCATTTCTCTTTGTAGCTTCCTCAATCTAGCACCCATCCTCTTTTGCACGTGTCCATAACACCACTTTTGCTACCAAGGTATCACCATAAACATTGAACTCACTAATTTTATTGAAAGCCTTAGAGACGCCTTCGCCTAGGTATTTCGTATATCTGATGTTATAAACGGGCACCGACCTCTGAAATGTTTTTAGAGCTCCTTCACCTCCACTGTAACCACCATAATTCTTAGAACACTGATGTTCAATATGTCATTCAGCGTTACCGTGGCACTACAAACAGCGTCATTGTTAACACAAAAATTTGAATCACCAGGAGGCAGGCCATGTGGGAGTTTTTCCCGGAAGATCAGGTACATAGGTTACTTGAAACAGGGTAGCTTGCTTTGTTTGTGATCTGGTTACCACGGAATTTCCTTTTGTTGAATTTCTTGATGCCTGATATAGTTCGTATTTATTGCACACTAAAGGGTATGTACCTCCACAAATATATGTAGCACGTGGGCAACAAACATACAGTAACACGTGAACAAACTGCTTCAGCGAAACAAAAGTAAATACTAGCAAAGATAATCATGTACAGATACTAGAAACCTGCAGTGTTACCAACACATACAATGTATCATACGTATAATCGCTGGAAACAGAAAGTTCACAGTTCTTTTCTAAATAATAGTCGTTTCTGTAACAGAAATAAAGGGAGCGTGGCCGCATACATAACCATAACTTTAAAATTTGGTATATATAGGTAATTTTTCAGATGGCTTGCGGAGTATGGATGTAGATGTAGATGTGGATAATGTATATTCCAATGTAATTAGGAAAGACTATGTAATTTAATAAAGTCATAAAAAAATCGATTTTTCCACCATTTATAAGTTCCCTGTGTCTTTAGTTCATACCCAGCTTGAGAAATAAAACATTTGGTTTAAATTATATTTTCTTTCGTGTACTGAGGAGATATCTGCATCTATTATGGAGAATTACATGCATATTGCTACTGTAACTTGCTAATCGTTACCAAAGAAAGAAAACAGCTTACACGTAAGTGTTTTCTTCCAACATGTCATCTCTGTGGTCCCCTTATCACCCGTCATCATGTGTGTATGTGTTACAGTTTCAGTTCCCAAATAATCGCAACTAGCAGTCGCGTTTGCCTTACAAATATATTCGATTATGGTGCATTTCCGAATGACAGCGCATTTAGTTCGCGGATTAAGTCACCTTCCGCCATTAGGATCTCGCGAGACGAATAAGAATCCTTCCTTCGGTACACCCGGTGAGAAAAGATGCTATTTTTAAAGACAGACCCGCGCTTACTTATCAGCAAGTACTTGAGAAGTTATCAATGTGGCGATCAGCTGACGAATGGCATTCCGCGTCCTGTGATAAGCAAGCGAAAGTAATCTTTCAGTCAATTAAATGTTATGTAAAGACAAGCGGTTGAGAAACAGACGTTGATCTCTGTGTTGTCAATACAGCATTTGTAGCACTGCCTCCTCCGTCGCTAGGTCAACGCTAGCTAACGTGAAGGTAAGAATCATTGTTACTCCTAGCTCCTAGTATGTAAGTGCTTTATTTTTGTTTTATTCAAACATAATTAAAGTAAAGTTTTAGGCATGTTCAGTAGGAATGATTATTATGAAATACATTCGCAAACTGTGAATACAGTTATACAACGCCGGCCGCGGTGGGCTCGCGGTTCTAGGCGTGCAGTCCGGAACCGTGCGACTGCTGCTGTCGCAGGTTCGAATCCTGCCTCGGGCATGGGTGTGTGTGATGTCCTTAGGTTAGTTAGGTGTACGTAGTTCTAAGTTCTAGGGGACTGATGACCACAGCAGTTGAGTCCCATAGTGCTCAGAGCCATTATTTAGTTATACAATGGCTGTTCGAGTTACTACTAACATACGAACATTTGTGCTAGACCGGGACTCTAACCCCGGTTTAATGCTTTATGCGGGCGGCGTTAACCACCTCGAACATCCGAGCAGCACGCCTCCAGGATCGACTCAAACTTCCCTATGTCCAAGGGTCTACGTCACATAGCGCTCGCATACAAAACATGCCATTCCCGCACACGGAGTGACATTGTTTCGCTCGTCAGTCTGCCTTTCTTTGACATAAAATACAGGAGGACTGTATTTTACAGTGTCTATATGGTTCGATTCAGCATGCGTTTGAAGATATATGCATGTTAAGGCGACCGCCTCCGAAAAGCAGTAAATCTGACTTCGCGTGGCAGTCCCGTGCACATTTTCATATTTTGCTAGTAAATTATATAACCGTTGTACAATCGTACTCACAATTTTGGAAGGCAGCTCATCATTTCATCTGGCTTTCAATGGTCAGCAGCGTCTGTTCCAGTCTCGTATTGTTCGTGGAAAGAAGGATTGTCGGTATACCTCTGTGTGGGCTCTAATCTCTCTGATTTTATCCACATGGTCTCTTCTATACGTAGGAGGGAGCAATATAGTGCTTTACTCTTCGGTGAAGGTATGTTCTCGAAACTTTAACAAAACCCCGTACCGAGCTACTGAGCGTCTCTCCTGCAGTCTTTCACTGGAGTTTATCTATCATCTCCGTAAGGCTATCGCGATTACTAAATGGTGCTGTAACGAAGCGCACTGCTCTCCGTTGGATCTTCTCTATCTCTTCTATCAATCCTATCTGGTACGTATCCCACACTGCTGAGCAGTATTCGAGCAGTGGGCGAACAAGCGTACTGTAACCTACTTCCTTTGTTTTCGGATTGCATTTCCTTAGGATTTTTCCAATGAACCTCAGTCTGGCATCTGCTTTACTGACGATCAATTTTATATGATCATTCCATTTTAAATCGCTCCTAATGCGTACTCCCAGATAATTCATGGAATTAACTGCTTCCAGTTGCTGACCTGGTATATTGTACCTAAATGATAAACGATCTTTCTTTCTATGTATTCGCAGCAGATTACACTTGTCTACATTGAGATTCAATTGCCATTCCCTGCACCATGCGTCAATTCGCTACAGACCCTCCTGAATTTCAGTACAATTTTCCATTGTTACAACCTCTGGATATACTACAGCATCATCCGCAAAAGGCCTCAGTGAACTTCCGAAGTCATCCACAAGGTCATTTATGTATATTGTGAATAGCAACGGTCCTACGACACTCCCCTGCTGCACACCTGAAATCACTCTTACTTTGGAAGACATCTCTCCATTGAGAATGACATTCTGCCTTCTGTTATCTAGGAACTCTTCAATCTAATCACACAATTGGTCTGATAGTCTGTATGCTCTTACTTTGTTCATTAAACGACTGTGGGGAACTGTATCGAACGCCTTGCGCAAGTCAAGAAACACGGCATCTACCTGAGTCTATGGCCCTCTGAGTCTCGTGGACGAATAGCGCGAGCTGGGTTTCACACGATCGTCTTTTTCGAAACCCATGCTGATTGCTACAGAGTAGATTTCTAGTCTCCAGAAAAGTCATTATACTCGATCATAATACGTGTTCCAAAATCAACGTTAGAGATGTAGGTCTATAGTTCTGCACATCTGTTCGACGTCCTTTCTTGAAAATGTAGATGACCTGTGCCCTTTTCCAATCCTATGGAACGCAACTCTCTCCTAGAGATCTACGGTACACCGCTGGAAGAAGGGGGGAGGGGGGGCAAGTTTCTTCGCGTACTCTGTGTAAAATCGATCTGGTATCCCATCAGGTCCAGCGGCCTTTCCTCTTTTGAGCGATTTTAATTGTTTCTCTGTCCCTCTGTCGTCTATTTCGATATCTACCATTTTCTCATCTGTGCTACAATCTAGAGAAGGAACTACAGTGCAGTCTTCCTCTGTGAAACACCTTTGGAAAAAGACATTTAGTATTTCGGCCTTTAGTCTGTCATCCTCTGTTTCAGTACCATTTTGGTACATCGAACTAAACAGGTACTGTAAAATATAGCCACAGCTGGAATGATTATTATAATAATGATTTTTCTTCACTGTAAATACAGTATTTTGTTGTGTGTCGTTTGAATTTAGTAATGTAGTGTTCAGCAGCAGTAGTTTAATTTTCATACTCACGTTAGTTGAAACGAATCATCGAGACTGAGCACTTATATAGGTCACTTGTGACTCGTTTGATGCGGTCCACGACGAATTTCTCTCCTATGTCGACCCCTTCATTTCAATGTAGCACTTGCTACATCTTCACCACTACTTGGATGTATGCCATTCTCTGGATTCCTCTACATGTTTTACCCTCTACAGCTCCTTTAGCACCATGGAAGTTATTTTTTGATATCTCAACTCATGTCCTCTCATCATTTCCTTTCTTCTTGTCAGTGTTTTCCTCGTGTCTCCTCGTCGATTCTGCGCAGAACCTCCTCACTTCAGTCCATCTAATTTTTAACGCCCTTCCATACCATCACACCTCAAACGCTTCAGTTGTCATCTTTTGTGGCTTATTTACATTCCATGATTCGCACCATACAATGCTGTGCTCCAAACATACATTATCAGATATTTCTTCCACAAATTAAGATCTGTGTTTGACACTAGCAGACTTCTCTTTGCTGCTTTTATGTCCTCGTTGTTTTGTCTGTTATGCTCTGTTTTGCTTCTAAGGTAGCAGAATTCCTTAACTTCACCTACTTCATAGTTGCCAAATTTGATGTTAAGTTCATCGCTGATCTCATTTCTGTTACCCCTCATTACTTTTATTTTTTTTTCCGGTTAACTCTACATCCATGGTGAGTACTATCAGACTATTTGTTCCATTCAGCAGACCCTGTAATTCTTCTTCAGTTTCACTGACGATAGCAATGATGCAGCTAACCTTATCACTGATATTCTCTCGCCCTAAATTTGAATCCCAATCTTTCCTTTATTCGCCTCATTGCTTCTTCGATGTATAGACTTTACAGTAGGAGCCAAACATTAACAGTCTCTCTTACACTCTTCCTAATAGGAGTACTTCTTTCCTGGCCTACAAGTCTTATTTTTCACTGTTCTTTTTGTACATGTTGTACTTCTATATTAGTTTTTCCCTTTAACTTACACGTATTTCCACGAGAATTTCGTACCTCCTGCACCGTTTTCAGACGCTTCTTCTACGTCGACAGGGCCTACGAATGTGTTGTCCCTTTCCTTAACTCCTACTTTCATTATCAAGCATATCGTTTGAACAGTTTTTCTGGTGCCTTTACCTTTGCTAAAGCCAAACTCATAGTTATCTGGCCGGCCGGAGTGGCCGAGCGGTTCTAGGTGCTTCAGTCTGGAACCGCGCAACCGCTACGGTCGCAGGTTCGAATCCTTCCTCGGGGATGGATATGTGTGATGTCCTTAGGTTAGTTAGGTTTAAGTAGGGGACTGATGACCTCAGCAGTTGTCCCATAGTGCTCAGATCCATTTGAACCATTTTGGTAGTCACTTCCTGGCAGATTAAAACTGTGTGCCCGACCGAGACTCGAACTCGGGACCTTTGCCTTTCGCGGGCAAGTGCTCTACCAACTGAGCTACCGAAGCACGACTCACGCCCGGTACTCACAGCTTTACTTCTGCCAGTACCTCGTCTCCTACCTTCCAAACTTTACAGAAGCTCTCCTGCGAGACATGCAGAACTAGCACTCCTGAAAGAAAGGATGTTGCGGAGACATGGCTTAGCCACAGCCTGGGGGATGTTTCCAGAATGAGATTTTCACTCTGCAGCGGAGTGTGCGCTGATATGAAACTTCCTGGCAGATTAAAACTGTGTGCCCGACCGAGACTCGAACTCGGGACCCTTGCCAGGAAGTTTCATATCAGCGCACACTCCACTGCAGAGTGAAAATCTCATTCTGGAAACATCCCCCAGGCTGTGGCTAAGCCATGTCTCCGCAATATCCTTTCTTTCAGGAATGCTAGTTCTGCAAGTTTCGCAGGAGAGCTTCTGTAAAGTTTGGAAGGTAGGAGACGAGGTACTGGCAGAAGTAAAGCTGTGAGTACCGGGCGTGAGTCGTGCTTCGGTAGCTCAGTTGGTAGAGCACTTGCCCGCGAAAGGCAAAGGTCCTGAGTTCGAGTCTCGGTCGGGCACACAGTTTTAATCTGCCAAGAAGTTTCATATCAGCGCACACTCCGCTGCAGAGTGAAAATCTCATTCTGGAAACATCCCCCAGGCTGTGGCAAAGCCATGTCTCCGCAATATCCTTTCTTTCAGGAGTGCTAGTTCTGCATGTCTCGCAGGAGAGCTTCTGTAAAGTTTGGAAGGTAGGAGACGAGGTACTGGCAGAAGTAAAGCTGTGAGTACCGGGCGTGAGTCGTGCTTCGGTAGCTCAGTTGGTAGAGCACTTGCCCGCGAAAGGCAAAGGTCCCGAGTTCGAGTCTCGGTCGGGCACACAGTTTTAATCTGCCAAGAAGTTTCATATCAGCGCACACTCCGCTGCAGAGTGAAAATCTCATTCTGGAAACATCCCCCAGGCTGTGGCTAAGCCATGTCTCCGCAATATCCTTTCTTTCAGGAGTGCTAGTTCTGCATGTCTCGCAGGAGAGCTTCTGTAAAGTTTGGAAGGTAGGAGACGAGGTACTGACAGAAGTAAAGCTGTGAGTACCGGGCGTGAGTCGTGCTTCGGTAGCTCAGTTCGTAGAGCACTTGCCCGCGAAAGGCAAAGGTCCCGAGTTCGAGTCTCGGTCGGGCACACAGTTTTAATCTGACAGGAAGTTTCATATCAGCGCACTCCGCTGCAGAGTGAAAATCTCATTCTGGAAGCATTTTGGTAGTCATCTGACAGAGCCTATATTTCTCGGGTCTTCTTACTTTTCCATATTTTTCTAATTTGTAGTTCACTGAAAATTTTGATCTGTTGACGAAGGCGTTAAACATCCACGTTTTGATAACGTAGGTAACATCACAATATGGCACATCCACAGACGATATTACACAACTTGATATGGACGTGAGAATGTCTCAGTAAACCTCTCCTCACTGGTGATGGTTCTCAAAAATCGTTTGAGACGAATCCAAGGGACGTTTCTTTAGCATTTCCACCGTATTCTTTTCATAATTGGTGCTCTCTTTTCAATATCTCTATATCTAAATTTATAATCCGGAAAATGAGTGTACAGAACGCACGTTCTCGGCAAATTGAAAAAAAAAAAACTAATTCTATACCTGGTGCACATTGCATTTAACGTCTGGCAATAGAATTTGACGAGCACGTTCGTAACGGTCTCCAGTTTACAGATCGAGAGCGTGACGAAACTCGCCGCTCTTCTTTGGATCTTCTCTGACTCCTGTGCTCAAAGGGGAGAAAATTTGGTGAGCAAATAGAAAACAGCTTCGGACATCGAGTCCCACAGGGTTCAACTTTTTGTGTCCATTCGTATTCCTACATCCACATGCTCCGCAAAACTTAAGGACGAGATGGATAAAGTACCATAACATGTTAACTTCTCGGTGTAACTTAATGAAAGTTCTGTTGCTTGTTGCCGAAATCTCCCACAGAAAGTTAGAGGTCACATGGAGTGATCAGAGCGAAAATGAGCCTAAGGAGAACAATGAGAGAAGCGTTCAATGATTTTGAAAAGTAAAACTTGGTCAACCGATCTGAGTAAAAATCCCATGCGGCTTTGGTCGTGTATAAAATCAGAAAGTGGGTCGAAATCATTTATTCATTCACTCAGTGACTATACTGACCAGCGGAAGATGACGGAGAGAAGACCGAAATACTGAATTCGGTTTTCCGAAACTGTTTCATCACGGAAAATAGTAAAACGGGCCCTCATTTCAATCGTCGTACGAACGTCAAAAAGCAGGTATTGAAATAACCGATCGCGGAATAGAAAAACAACTACAATCGCTTAGTGGTACAAAGGCGTCAAGACCAGATGATATACCTATGAGATTCTACAAATAAAATGGGAAACAGCAGCAACTTATCGTAGATCGCTTGAGCAACGAAGGGTAGCTAGCGACTGGAAGAAAGCGTATGTCATTTCCGATTGTCAAAAAGCGCCGTAGGACCAGATGCACGCAATCATATACATGTGTGGTTGACGCCAATCTGTTGTAGAATTATGGAAAATGTTTAGGGCGCATGAATTATTATGTTCTTGGAGAAGGAAAATCTCTTCTGTAAGAATCAAAATGGATTCTGCAAACAGAGATCCTGCGAAATTCAGGTCACTCTACTCCTCCATAAGATCCATAGCGCCGTAGACAATGGCGCTCAGGTTGATGCCGTGTTCCTTGACTTCAGAAAGGCATTTGACACCGACCCTCACTGCCTTATAGTGAAAAAAATACGAGGCTTATCGCAGCAGATCTGCGACTGGATTCAAGACTTCTTTGCAGACAGAACTCATCACGTCGCTTTTAACAGAACAAAACGTAAGCGACAGATATGTCTTTTCCATAAGAAACGACCAGACAATTGCTGTAGTTTCTTTGCAATCATTGAGGGAAGCGGATAAACTTGGGCCGTGTAATAAACTTTGCATAAGACATATGTATCCAGTGTTCAGACATACTGGAGCAGAGTGAGAGCGCCTTTCATCTTCTAGAGTCGCTCCCTGATTTTTTTTTTTTTCCGTAACAGACTTCCAGTTGAGCGTCGCCATTATGAGTGGACAACGATCAGTATGATACCGAGAGACGTAGGCCGATCCACCGCAGTAACCCATGGAACAACGGCGTCATCAAAACCTCGCAAAATAAGAAGCTTGCATTTATGTTCATTAAGTAGGGCGCCTGAAATCCGACAATAATCATCGATTGCACCCTTCAGTGGAGGTATCTCCACATACTTGCGGAGAAGAGCTATCACGTCATCCGTGTATGCACAAACAGCTATAGTCTCTCAGGAAAACGTTTAGCCTTTTAGCTGGAATGCTAGCATCTGAAGTAGGGGCTCCAGAGACAACACAAAATTGACAGCGGGCTTCATTGAGGCACTCCCCAACATATGTTTATCGGGGGCGTCAGTTGCTGTAAATAGATTTGAGAGCACTTGCCATGTGTCAACAGTGGAAACATCTGCCACCAGAATCCAAAGCAAAACGTCATGAATAAGACGATCAAATACCTTGTCAAAGTCAAGGAAAGCAAGGACACAAGGACGTTACAGGAGCAACCGAAATCACGACACTCAACTACACTCCTGGAAATGGAAAAAAGAACACATTGACACCGGTGTGTCAGACCCACCATACTTGCTCCGGACACTGTGAGAGGGCTGTACAAGCAATGATCACACGCACGGCACAGCGGACACACCAGGAACCGCGGTGTTGGCCGTCGAATGGCGCTAGCTGCGCAGCATTTGTGCACCGCCGACGTCAGTGTCAGCCAGTTTGTCGTGGCATACGGAGCTCCATCGCAGTCTTTAACACTGGTAGCATGCCGCGACAGCGTGGGCGTGAACCGTATGTGCAGTTGACAGACTTTGAACGAGGGCGTATAGTGGGCATGCGGGAGGCCGGGTGGTTGTACCGCCGAATTGCTCAACACGTGGGGTGTGAGGTCTCCACAGTACATCGATGTTGTCGCCAGTGGTCAGCGGAAGGTGCACGTGCCCGTCGACCTGGGACCGGACCGCAGCGACGCACGGGTGCACGCCAAGACCGTAGGATCCTACGCAGTGCCGTAGGGGACCGCACCGCCACTTCCCAGCAAATTAGGGACACTGTTTCTCCTGGGGTATCGGCGAGGACCATTTGCAACCGTCTCCATGAAGCTGGGCTACGGTCCCGCACACCGTTAGGCTATCTTCCGTTCACGCCCCAACATCGTGCAGCCCGCCTTCAATGGTGTCGCGACAGGCGTGAATGGAGGGACGAATGGAGACGTGTCGTCTTCAGCAATGAGAGTCGCTTCTGCCTTGGTGCCAATGATGGTCATATGCGTGTTTGGCACCGTGCAAGTGAGCGCCACAATCAGGATTGCATACGACCAAGGCACACGGGGCCAACACCCGGCATCATGGTGTGGGGAGTGATCTCCTACACTGGCTGTACACCTCTGGTGATTGTCGAGGGGACACTGAATAGTGCACGGTACATCCAAACCGTCATCGAACCCATTGTTCTACCATTCGTAGACCGGCAAGGGAACTTGCTGTTCCAACAGGACAATGCACGTCCGCATGTATCCCGCGCCACCCAACGTGCTCTAGAAGGTGTAAGTCAACTACCCTGGCCAGCAAGATCTCCGGATCTGTCCCCCATTGAGCATGTTTGGGACTGGATGAAGCGTCGTCTCACGCGGTCTGCACGTCCAGCACGAACCCTGGTCCAACTGAGGCGCCAGGTGGAAATGGCATGGCAAGCCGGTCCACAGGACTACATCCAGCATCTCTACGATCGTCTCCATGGGAGAATAGCAGCCTGCATTGCTGCGAAAGGTGGATATACACTGTACTAGTGCCGACATTGTGCATGCTCTGTTGCCTGTGTCTATGTGCCTGTGGTTCTGTCAGTGTGATCATGTGATGTATCTGACCCCAGGAATGTGTCAATAAAGTTTCCCCTTCCTGGGACAATGAATTCACGGTGTTCTTATTTCAATTTCCAGGAGTGTATAAAGGTAAGAATGATACGGCCACGTACACAGCCTTGATGTTTCGCATCAATCATCTCCATCAGAGCCGACATCCTACTATTAACTACCCTATTCACAGTCTTATAATCAAAGATTAACAAAGTAATTGGGCGAAAGCTATCAGGGGAAGCTGGTCCAGGGCGCTCGTGATTAAACCAATTTTTCCCTCTTTGAACGAGGTCATTCAAAAGAGACGTAAAGGTAGCACACAACGACGGCCGAAAGCGCACGTAAAATTCCTCGGGAAGTCCATCCAGACCCGGAGACCTTTGCGAAGGCGATCTCACAATAAGTTTGTAAACTTCCTCAGGCTGAAATGCAGCTAAGAGCGTTTCATTATCTTCCGGTGTAAGTGCCGTATCCAAGATGCTGACTAGTGGGTCATACAAGGTTGCACTAGGCTCATCGAAGTCGTAGATGTCGGCATAGAACTGGTGTAAGACACGCGCTATATCAACCCGCTCCCATACGGTACGTCTATTTATATTTGTCGTGGGAGAATGAATACAAGCGCGCGGGCGACGGGTCTGATGCAGAAGCAAATGATATAAGGAAGTCAAGTATTCCACCACAAATGATCGTGGCTTGTATTCTTTTCAAGGTCATCAATTTCGCCTTTACACTCCCAACATCCGCAATTCGCAGAGGGGCGTGATCCGCAGCATCATAAAGTTCACGCAGGATGGAATAGTAATATTCGTAAGTTCACCGAAAGTCTCGCGCTTTGGCAGCACAGGAATGTATCAAGGTTTGCCTGAGCCTTGGTTTTGCCAGCAGTGTCCACCAGTCACGGATGGAAGAGTACTTCCCAGTGGACTGTAGAGTTCGCTCCCATACGACTCGCCTTAGAGAGCCTGTATAGAGAGAGAGTGGCTAACCGAACGATACGGCGGCCATTTTTCTGACAAACTGCGGGCGGGACTCTTGAATGGCCAGTAGTGGACTACACACTCACCGAATCAAAAGCAAAAGACAATATGGCGAAATCATTCGTTAAATGCCTTTCTTTACAGCTATAATATACTCATATTAGCCTACTACGTACAGCACAGGAAAATCTGATACAGTGGCTGTAAAAATTATTCGCTACTTGCATTTATCTCCTTTAAAGTTCGTTTACTAGACATATTGCAATGAAAGTAATGTAAATGTAAATAAAAAGATATAGTGTATAGCATTTGTTTTGTATCGGAAGGGCATAACGCTAAAGATTTAACGTACATGTATTACGTCAGATGAATGATAGTGGTAAGCAGTTGTTTACTTGTGACATGCAAAAAGTGTGAGACGTATTAGTACTTCTTGTCACGTCTTCAAACCTTTTGCATGTCACAAGTAAACAACTTTTTACGACTTTCTTTTATATATATATATATATATACTGAATACCTCTCGTAGATAACAAACGAAAAAATTACAAAAATCAGGTAATGTTAAATGTAGGGTACTGTAATAACGACCAAATATAACAAGAAAACTACCGTATCCCTTCTGCCCCACAGTAAGTAGGCCTATTAAAAACTGTATTCAAGAATACCTACAATTATTTACTACGAATAATGTTTCCTCAACCACGACAACTGCGGAAAACGTGCTTACAAATTGCCTGCGTCAACAGTCAGGCAATACGTTTACGAACGTCTGCAGAACGAATTACAGATGTCAAAAACAATGCTGTACAATTACTAACGAGTTTACTTCAAACATGTAGGCCTACCGACTTCATCACAAAACGCTTCATTATTTCAACTCGTATTTAAGATCGCAAATGCTAATTACGTACTAAAAGCGATATGCAACTAAATCGAAAATGCATGCACAACGTATAACACGTCTCTCAATAATTCAAATACCCTTTAATTGTTTCCAAAAGTCCTCTGAACTGCAATTCAACTCAAAAGCACGGCGAACATAGGAAGCGCGAGAGACGTTTGGCGCCATTTTTCTGCCAAAGCTAATCAACCAATCACGGGCAACTTCACCTATGGCCACTCTCTGTATACAGGCTCTCTAACTCGCATCAGGTCATCGAGAGAGGGGTCAGCTAGGTGAGCGGCGTTTAACATCCGCGGAGTGCGAAACAATTTGACTGACTGCCGTTCTAGATTGACGGTTGTAAAAATTGTTCAAATGGCTCTGAGCACTATGAGACTTAACATCTGAGATCATCAGTCCCCTAGAACTTAGAGCCACTTAAACCTAACTAACCTAAGGACTTCACACACATCCATGCCCGAGGCAGGATTCCAACTTGCGACCGAAGCGGTCGCGAGGTTCCAGACTGAAGTGCCTAGAACCGCTCGGCTACACGATGATCAGAATTAACTTTTTGTTCATTATGATCCAAAGCAAGAAGTAGGTTGGACGGCGGGAGTGGAAGGAACAAGATCAGCAACCGTCAGTTTGCGACGGTGCACTAATTACGGCTTTAATACAAAATCCCTTGGAGGGCAATTACACTGAACTTGTCCACTTTCATTACATAGGAAGCAGGTTCCCTCTTGACCAGTATACATGACACGAACGCGATAATCACACACTTGCAAATGTGATGGAATATTGCGTTTGAAACGCATTTCCACGGAACCAGTTCCACTATACACTGTAATTTGCGTCAAGTAGACCAACGTTCACGGCGGACGTTTTTAACATTACCACAAGGAATCAATACGTCCTTTAGAAAGTTATCAGGAGGCTGGACACTCGAACATTGGTATTGTGAATTTCAGCAAAATTTGAAAATTTGAGGTAAGGTCTTATATGACCAAAATGCTGAGGTCAACGGTCCCTCAGCCTACACACTACTTATAATAATAAACAAAAGTAAGGTTTTGCAGCCATTATCGTGTCGGCATTTGAATTTGGAGGGAATTTTCTAGTGGAGGCAGATAAATAATAACAAATAATAATAAATGATAATAAATAACAATACATGATAATAAATAATAATAAATGATATCAATAATAATAAAGACAAGTACAGTTTTTGCACACATTATCGTGTTGGAATTCAAACTTCAAGCCATCTTTTCTTCTGGAGGCTTAGATTAATGGACATTGCACAATTGGGCTACCTCCCCCCCCCCCCCCCCAAAATTCAAAATTGCCGCCATTTTTTATGGAGGTTAAGTTAGTGGATGTAGCACAATTGGCCTGTTTTCCCGCCAATATCCGCCATCTTGGATGGCGTCATGCGCTGATGCCAAGTCTACATGCCACCATTTTGGATGACGTCATCGCCGCCATCTTGAATAAAGTGCAGTGAGGTGTCACCCCCCTTGTCCCACGACTCACCCATGTCTGAGGGAGGACTCAAACCTCCAACAGGGGGAGCCGCCCGGCTACCCCGCACGTCCAATTCCAGCATCTGCGAGTGACAACCATATCAACAGAATTATCGCGATGCTTGAATGGTGCTTGAGAACCATGTCGCGACAGTAATCTTTCAACGTGAAGGGGATCCATAAATTTCACGTAAAACACGTACTTCTCTGCATCAAAATAAGCAGTGTGGACCTGATCAGAGTTCACATGAAATGTATCAATAATCCAATTGATTTTTAGAGACCCGGGCTGCACGTGTCGCGTTGTTTTACCGAAAGTAAAGCTCACAGTACCTTTTCGTGAAATTCACGTGGAAAACGTGGTAGCCATTGCGGAGCGGAGGCTGTAACGGTACTTTGACTATCGCGCCTCCGCCAGTACAAAGATACGATTTACAATCGCGCATGCAGAAGAGCGCTGCGCCAGCGACGGATTTTTATAAATAATTTTGATCTTTTTTTTACTTTTGCGTAGGTGTTATTTTAACAACTAGTTTATTACTCTCTTGTCTTCATACGTACAAGACGTGTATTTTTCGGCGCTGTGTTAAATACGCCTTTAAGTGGAAATTAAAACTATATTACGAAATTAAGTTATTTCAGTAGTGATTCGCTAAATTTATAAATTAATCCTGACAGTGCCAACTTCAAGAAATTTTCCATCAGAAGGAGAACAAGAGGACCAGCGAACAATGAAAACAGGTCATCCTGCAAGAAAATTAAGAAGTATTCCAGAAGCAGCCACGAAGACTATATTATAATAAATACTACGTTTCTGACAGAATTATCAGGTAAATTTCAACTTATTTCTGATGCTATTTCCTTACAGTCGTTTTTTGTAGTGTTGCCGTCTCCCATTCACGGTCAATTTACAGCACTATCTCAATCAGTAATACGAAGTCCGCCTTATCCGTAAGTTATTCCATCAAAATTCAAAACCCAATCAGATTTTTTTATTTTGTATTTTCACGGCAGAACGCCGAGGAAAGGAAACACTACAAGGCGCTACAACTCGCTTGGCAGACAGAGCAACACTAACGAGGAAAACTTCATACAAGCGACGCTGAGGCATGTGGAATAAACAATAATCTTCCGGCACGGCGCTCGAAACGGAACTTGCTCGCTATAAAGTTTCGCTGACCACTACGCCGCCCTGGCACAGTGGATCTGCACAACTGACCTCCCTCCTAAATTCAAAGTCCCAGTCAACCCGCTTGGTACAACTGTATTGGGATAGCCCCTCAGCATCGAACGAAACGGGGGATCCCGCCTGAAACACATAGGTGCTTTAATCGAAAGCAGTTTTCCATAGGTCACGGATGTACACAGTACA
Organism: Schistocerca gregaria; assembly: GCF_023897955.1. Lineage (NCBI taxonomy): Eukaryota > Metazoa > Arthropoda > Insecta > Orthoptera > Acrididae > Schistocerca > Schistocerca gregaria. Next base: position 122,232,254 of record NC_064928.1, on the reverse strand, counting down.
GGTTCCCATTTGGTTGTAGATCGCATTTGTACATTTCACTACAAACAGCAGTTTCTACTGTGCACAGCACAAAGGCTTGCTCGCTGTTGCAATGACTGAGGGATCCTTGGAGATGTAGTGGTAGAGAGTGGAATGGGTTTTTGCGTTGGGTGTGGACGACTGCATGAGTCCCCAGGACCTACCCTACACCTATTTAGCGATTTTTGTATTTCTGTAGCTGCCTCGTGTTTCCACAGGACGTAGCGGCCATGCTGTGTCGGAGCCTGTCCCGGTGTGTTGCTGTGAGGCCGGCGGCAGCCTGCGCCTACAGGGCTGCCACTCCGGAGAATGGTAGGCACCCACTGACAGGTGAGCCAACCGTGCTGCCTACAGTAAGTCGAGTAATGTTAACGACTGGTTAAAACCACCACACATGTATTAATACACATTTATTGCGACAAGACATATTTGATTAGAAACTTCCTGGCAGTTTAAAACTGTGTGCCGGACCGAGACTCGAACTCGGGACCTTTGCCTTTCGCGGGCAAGTGCTCTACCAATTGAGCTACCCAAGCACGACTCACGCCCCGTCCTCACAGCTTTACTTCCGCCAGTACCTCGTCTCCAACCTTCCAAACTTTACAGAAGATCTCCTGCGAACCTTGCAGAACTAGCACTCCTGAAAGAAAGGATATTGCGGAGACATGGATTAGGTGCGCAGGATAGCTTTAGTAAAATTCGGAAGGTTGGAGACGCGGTACTGGCGAAAGTAAAGCTGTGAGGACGGGGCGTGAGTCGTGCTTGAGTAGCTCAGTTGGTAGAGCACTTGCCCGCGAAAGTCAAAGGTCCCGAGTTCGAGTCTCGGTCCGGCACACAGTTTTAAAATGCCAGGAAGTTTCATATCAGCGCACACTCCGCTGCGGAGTGAAAATCTCATTCAGGTTCGATTACTTTGGAACATCAACAGGTTGCAGAGTTGATGATTTCCTGAAAGATCGAAACCGCTCGTGACGCAATACATGTGTATTAATGCAAGTGTGATGGTTTTCATTCATCATTAATATTAGTAGTACTCATCAGTCGATGTGAACATGATAAATACACTGTTAGACAAAGAACTACACACAACCCACGTATTGTCCGAATGGGACCAAAATCAGTAGATGTGATGTACGTGTATAAACAAATAAATGACTACAGTTTTAGAAAATTTGGGTGATTTATTCAAGAGAAAGACCTTAAAAACTCAATAACGTGTTGGTCCACCTCTGATCCTTATAAGTTTCCTTTAATTTACGTTTATGGTCACAATATTTTTTGTTTAACAGATTACCGTTTTCAGTTTTTAAAGACCATCATCAGATCTGCAGCCAAATTGGGAAAAATATAAATACACTCGCAAACTGTATACAGCTTAAGAACAATACATAGAGCGTATTGAAAAGTAGTACTGACAAAATTTACATTTGTGCGCTTTAAATATGAAGAGGCATACATGTTTCATAAAAACAAAGTCCTAATGTACTGCAGCCATCGTGGCATAGTCAACTGTTAAATGCGGAATCAGCACCAGCATCGTCAAATACATATAAATCACATCACACGCACGAGTCTTGTTGTCAGTAAAACTACTGTCTAAAACTAGCTGCCGTACAGTAGCCACAAGATGTTTGTGTAGTAAGTTGACCAGATGTTGCTATGTCTGATTATGTACAGAACTATATTTTCTTTTGTTTGTGGCTCTTTAGCGATTTGTTTTATACTGTTTAATATTACCCGGTGCAATATCAACGGTGTTTAATAGTTATGTAATTGTCTAGAATATTGGCACTACAGCATCTGTCAACCACGGTTTTTTTAACTCTTCTTCTTTTTATCAATATTACTTTTGTCGTGTTCTTATTTTTATTGCTTCTTATTACTGTAATACATCTTATACATTATAAGTTTATTACGTACTTTAACTATTGTATCCCCCTTTTTATTTTCGCTGATTCAAAAAAAATGGTTCAAATGGCTCTGAGCACTATGGGACTAAACTGCTGTGGTCATCAGTCCCCTAGAACTTAGAACTACTTAAACCTAACTAACCTAAGGACATCACACACATCCATGCCCGAGGCAGGAGTCGAACCTGCGACCGTAGCAGTCCCACGGTTCCGGACTGCGCGCTTAGAACCGCGAGACCACCGCGGCCGGCTCGCTGATTCAATTAATTATTGAAAACTAGTGTATGCCGACATAAGCGAAGTAATCAAAATATCCACGGGTGTACTGCCGGTCTACAGTGTTCAACGGGCACAATATTTCGGCGATCATACATGTCGTCATCATCAGGTGAACTGACGGACTGAGCTCCTGTGAATGTGCCGGCACGGAGATCCGTACGCTATGGCTGCTCAGAGGGAACTGGGTTCGGTCGCGGCGGCGGCCGATTTAAACACCCTCCGCACGCGGAGCGCTGCCTCCGCCGTCCGCGCCCCGCGCCGCGGTCGCGCGGTGGAACAGATTGCGACGGCGTCTGAAATGACGTTGGTGTGATGGCTCTGTCCGCCGTGGTCATCACAACTATGCGTTTGCTCGATTTACTCTTGATTAGCCCAATCGCTGGTTCCCAAGCCTTGCTAAGATTATAGCCACAGTCACGGTTTATGAGGTAGTCATTGGTGCGAATTTCGACGGCCTCTCTAACAACGCTGTCCCAGTATCTCGACGTCTGTACCAGAATCCTCGTGCGTTCATACTCCATAGCGTGATTTTCCGACAAACAATGTTCAGCGACCGCCGACTTGCTCGGATACATCAGTCGAGTGCGCCTCTGGTGTTCACGGCATCGATCCTCGACGGTACGCATCGACTGACCAATATACGACTTGCCACATTGACACGGAATCTGGTACACGCCAGCCTTCCTTAAACCGAGGTCATCTTTGGCGCTCCCCACCAGTGCACGGTTTTATTCGGAGGACAAAACACGTTTCCGACCCGGTGTTTCTTCAAAATGCGTGCGATTTCCCCCGAGAGTGCGCCTGTATATGGAATAAACGCTGTGCCTACCTCCTCCCTCGTGATTTCATCCATCTCCACAGGTTGTGCTGTAGTGGTTGGGTGGAGAGCACGTTGAACCTGCAACTCTTAGTACCCTCTTTTTCGAAATACGGTTCTCAGATGTTCCAATTCCTGGGGTAGACTCTCTGCGTCAGAGACAGTGCGCGCCCTATGTACTAGAGTTTTAAGTACCCCATTCCTCTGTGAAGGGTGGTGACAGCTGTCTGCGTGCAAATACAGATCAGTGTGCGTTGTCGTCCGATACACACCATGACCTAAGGTATCGTCAGCTCTTTTCTTGACCAAGACGTCAAGGAAATGTTATTTTGATTATCAAATACGCCGGGAGAAACTCAAGAATCACATTAGCGAAGTAGTTTTACTGACAGCATGACTCATGCAAGTGGTGTGATTTGTATGTATTTGACGATGCTGGTGCTGATTCCGCATTTAACATTTCACGATGCCACTATGGCTGCAGTACATTAGGATTTTGTTTTTATGAAACAGGTATGCCTCTTCATATCTAAAGAGCACAAATGTAAATTTTTATCAGTACTACTTTTCAATATGCTCTGTGTATTGTTCTTAAGCTGTATGCGAGTGTATTTATATTTTTACCATTTTTGCTGCACAGCTGATGATGGTCATTAAAGACCGAAACCGGTAATGTGTTAAACAAAAAAGCTTGTGACGATAGACGTAAATTAAAACAAACTTGTTACACATACGGGTCACTGTATTCTTTCACGACGATGTCGCAGCTTCTGATCCTTATGCAAGCAGTTATTCGGTTTAGCGTTGATTGAGTTGGATGTTATCCTGAGGTATACTGTGCCACATTCCGTCCAGTTAGCGCATTAGATTGTCAGAATTCAGAGCTGGTTGGAAGGCCTTGCCCATAATGTTCCAAACGTTTTCATCTGCGGAGAGATATGGCGACATTGCTGGCCAAGCTAGGCTTTGACAAGCACGAAGACAAACAATACAAACTCTTGCTGTGGGTGCTATTTTGCTGAAATGTAGCTCCAGGATGGCTTCCCACGACGGGCAAGAAAACGGTGAATACAATATTGTCGACGTACCGCTGTGCTGTGAGAGTGCCCCGGAGAACAACCAAACGGAACCCGAGCCCATCATTACTGGTTGTCAGGCCATATCGCGGGCGACAGCCAAGCTGGTCAGCAACCGGTGTCTGGAGCGACACGTCTTCGGCCTGGAATCTCATTGACTGGAATAGAATTGTCTTCACTGATGAATACATACACAAATGATCTTTTGGATAGGGTGGATAGCAATGTGCGGGTGTTTGCTGATGATGCTGTGGTGTACGGCAAGGTGTCGTCGTTGAGTGACTTTAGGAGGATACAACATGACTTGGACAGGATTTGTGATTGGTATAAAGAATGGCAGCTAACTATTAATATAGATAAATGTAAATTAATGCAGATGAATAGGAAATAGAATCCTGTAATGTTTGAATACTCCATTAGTAGTGTAGCGCTTGACACAGTCACGTCGATTAAATATTTGGGCGTAACATTGCAGAGCGATATGAAGTGGGACAAGCATGTAATGGCAGTTGTGGGGAAGGCGGATAGTCGTCTTCGGTTCATTGGTAGAATTTTGGGAAGGTGTGGTTCATCTGTAAAGGAGACCGCTTGTAAAACACGAATACGACCTATTATTGAGTACAGCTCGAGCGTTTGGGATCCCTATCAGGTCGGCTTGAGGGAGGACATAGAAGCAATTCAGAGGCGGGCTGCTAGATTTGTTACTGGTAGGTTTGATCATCACGCGAGTGTTACGGAAATGCTTCAGGAACTCGGGTGTGTGTCTCTAGAGGAAAGGAGGCGTTCTTTTCGTGAATCGCTACAGAGGAAATTTAGAGAACCAGCATTTGAGGCTGACTGCAGTACAATTTTACTGCTGCCGACTTACATTTCGCGGAAAGACCACAAAGCTAATAGGGATTAGGCTCGTACAGAGGCATATAGGCAGTCATTTTTCCCTCGTCCTGTTTGGGAGTGGAACACTGAGAGAAGATGCTGGTTGTGGTACTACGTACCATCCGCCAGTTTGTTTGTAGATGCAGATGTAGATCCCGCTCCGGACTATGGAGACGGGTCTGAGACCCCCCGCACAGTGACGGGATACCTACCTGTCTGTTGCCCGCCGTATAGCGGACAGCCAGGGCTGATGGCCTGCGGTGCTATTTCTTTTTATAGCAGGACCCCTTTGGTCGTCATCCATGGCCACCTTGCAGCACTGCGATTTGTCGACGATATTCTACGGCCCACTTTGTTTCTCTTGATGGGAAGCCATCTTGGGAGTGCATTTCAGCAAGATAATGCCTGCCTGCACATGGCGAGAGTTTCTACTGCTTGTCTTCGTGGTTGCGGAACCCTACTTTGGCCAGGAAGTCACTGGACCTTGTAACGTACCCTCTCTGTTATTGGTTTTTTTTTTTTTTTGTTATTTCTGATTGTGCTTGTAGCGATATGAAATTATTGTAGCGGTTTGCTTAGTCAGCCGTACTTCGGAATTTTTTTGACATTAAATGGAGCCTGAAACTTGCGTAATAAATTCTTCGCGTGAAGTGCGATTTGCGGCATAAACAAAAATTAACTGCGGAGATGCAATCCACAGAATATTAACAGAAAAACTTCAGAACAATGCTCACCACAGACTAGACACATTCAGAGGGTCCGTACATTCGCGTACGAGTGGTTGCGATATGATGAGAGAGATCTATCTTAATTTTTTTTTTGTGTATAAATAATTACGTCGTAACACACTCGGAGATTGCAACGGACAATCAGGGTAGAGGCACGTTCTTTCTATCATTCCCCGTGGCCTAGGTAAAAGAATTACAATTATTTAAATTTAAGAATATTTCTTTTTCAATCGGACTCCTATTTTTATACGGAAAGGAAGATTGCAGGTTCTGAATGTCTCGGCTAAAACACATCGAAATTAATCTTAGCGGCCACCAAAGGAAAGTAGTGAGCACAATCACGTACCTCTATTGTTGAACAGCGCCCTCGTAAAGATCGTCGCGTCCATCTAAAATTCGCCTTCTCGAGTTAACAGAATAATTTGTACTCCATTAGTACTGGATTTAGGCTTGACAGAAATTATAAAACACATTTTTCATCATTTAACACCTTCATTTAACACACGCATAGACATGAAACTATACAGTACGTCTTTACGCCAGCACATCAGAACAAAAAGGTAGTTAATACTAGAAGTAATAAAAGAATCTCGAAATTAGTCTTTTGTGTCTCAATGATAAAAAAGTTTTTTAGAGTATTTCTCTGGTATGACAGTAGAACAAATTTTCTTCTTGTATCTTTGAGATTAAATTACAAATTTTTTTAGTTCGTTTTCAACGTCTCCCCAGCTAAGAATATTTGGAGCATTATGGGCAGAGCTCTCCAACCACCTCGCTATTTAGATATCTAACGCGCCAACTGGACAGAATTAGGCACGATGTACCTCACGAGGACATTCAACAACTCTGTCAATCAATGCTAAGTCGAATAAATGCTTGCTTGAGGACAAAAGATGGACCAACGCATTACTGATTTGCTCAATCTGTGAAGCTCTTTCCTTTGAATAAATCATCCACTTTTCCTGAGATTATAATCAGTTGTTTGTCTGTACATGTACATGAGATCTACCGATTTCAGTCCCTTTCGGATGGTTCCTCCGTGGTGGGGCATTTTTTGTGTCTAAGAGCGTATTATAATGCAAGTAAGGTTGGGTTTTACCATATAGTATACTACGTTTCGACATAATTTATTCACAAATCAGCCTGACTTCTTTTGTTGTTGTTGTTCCGGTCTTCATTCGGAGGGATGGTTTCATGCAGCTTTCATCTCTGGATAACTATTGCAGTCTTCATCTAGTTGAAAGTTCATGGCCTGTTCCGCCTCTACAATTTTACTCTGCGCACTTCCCTCCATTGCACGATAGACTATTGTTTGATGCCCCCTGATACGTCCTGTCAATCGATGTTTTCTTTTAGTCAAGTTGTGCCATAAATTTCTTTTTTTCCTAATGCTACTCAGTACCTCCTCATTATTTACTTGATCTACCCATCCCATCTAATGTTCAGATTCCTTTTTTTACACCACTGAGACACCCACCTTAACCCGCAGGACAGGACAGGTAAATTGTGGAAAGGGGCCAAAATAAGGGGCTGTGAGTTACACTCGAACATACAGCTTCATTATTTGATCAAATATTACAAGAGCTCAAAAAAATTTGTTTTTTAAACACACAGCTTTCATCTTTGGCACTTAATTACCGGCTGAAAGCCACTTTAATTTAAAAATGGCTCAACGCCAATAACTTAAAACGCAAGCATAATGAGAAATTTAAAAGGCAAGCCTTATCTTCCAGCAGTTCTTTATTTATGCTGAAGGCCCAAAGAATCTGAGATTTTCAGAGCAAACAATTTGAATTCAAAATCGGCTGAAGGCCCAACACTTAAGGCCAAACAACATTAATTAAAGAAAAAACAAAGGCCTTAATTAAAACAGCTTAATTAGGCAAAACTCAACCAAAAATGAAATTTAAAAGACAAAGCCTTATCTTAAAACAGTTATTTAGTTAGGCTGAAGCCCCAAAGAATCAGACACTTCAAGAGCGAACAAGTTAAATTCAAATCTGCTGAAGGCCTAACACATAAAACTCCACAACACTAATTTTTTTAATAGCAAAATCCTTACGTGAAACAGTTTTTTAATTTTGGCTGAAGGCCTTAAGAGCAAACCTACTGAAAATCAGCTGAAGGCCCAATGCTTAGAATTCAACAACATTAAAACTTTTAAAACGCCAAAGGTCTTAAGTGGAAAAGTTCTCTAAATTAGGCTGAAGGCCTAAAGGACCTTACGCTTTAAGGGAAAAACAACCTTAACTTAAAAAAAAAAATCTGCTAGAAGCCATATAAGTACAAACAACAAGTACAAATATAAAAAAGGCAGTACACACAAAGACCTTCAGATGTTCGAGATTCGGCCTGAATTCAAACACTAATGCTCGCTTAAGTGACACAGGCAGTCGGACCAACCATTCACGACATGACGACAACCCAACCGATCGACAGCCAACGGACCCACCGACAAGATAACTTCCACTTCACTCGTCCAGGGCACAAAGGGAGTTCAATGGAACAACGTAGAAGATATTGGCCACCACAACCGATCATACTGTCAAACTACACACCGTGCTGAACAGCAACAACACGATAAAGAAACTACACTGCCTGAAATTTACGTCAACGGCTAGGGAAGGTAACCGGAATGTTAACGGCCACAAGGCAGAATATTCCGCTGGTACACTTCAATTCAAATAACCGAATACAGTGAAACTCCACTGAAGGGTGGCTAGAATTTTCCAACTTGAAAACCGCGTTGTTGCTCGCGGGAATATGCCAACAGCCGACAACGAACTTCAAACGAGACAATGTGAACAGTCTTGACTTGCTGGTAAATTAAATCAAAACTCAACTTTCGTGTCGAGGGTCGGTGTGCTATGGACCTCGTAGCAATGGAACAGCCCCACACAGTCAGACACTGCGTAGAGACCGCCAGTGGCCCCGGCCGACCTACATCTCGCGAATTCCTCGTTGCTCTACGCCAACCAACCGACTGGTCGCACACCGTCCAGCCGGAAACTATAACCGCCAGGTCGAAGATAGTCCAAGGTGCGAATATCGATACACACCGCTGCTGCCACCCACGGAAGGAGAGGATAACGGCATAATCGCGATAACCGCGGGAGACTAAACACAGAATCGCAGCGAAGGTTTAATCCAGCGCATAGCATGAGCCAGCCACGGCTCAACCACGTTTCAAAACTTTCCAACTTCTTATAGAATGAATTCCTTATGGAACACGTTTCACGTCATAGAAGGGTATACTCCAGACAAATACCTTCAGAATAAACTTCCTAACACTTAAATTTGTATTAGATGTTAATAAATGCGTCGTACTCATATGTCTCAGCCTCGGATGACATTTTTAATTTAATAGGTTGTTTTTAATTATCTGGACTATGTCATGAATAGGTATGTTGGTGTAAAGGTTTATTGCTACATCTCCGATATCTTCTATAAGGTCACAGCTTTTCTTAATTGAAAAATTCTTTTCAGAACTTTAAAAAGTACTGAGAATGTCAGCTGATGAAGTATGCCGGGCTATTTCTTGAGTTAATTACATGACGTATAGATAGAACTAATCCTGTCACATAATTTTTCACTTTTAACAACAAAATTTATCAAGTACACTCATTTGCTCTCATCACGTTTAAAGGAAAGATTTCATACCAAGTAGCTAATTTGTAACTGGTATTCAAATCTCCTTCAGCAAAAACGATAGGCTACAACAGCGCATCTCTCGCTGCAACAAGAATAACCAGTATCACAGCAGATCAGGTATTAAAAAACTTGTATGTGACATCTTCCAAAATTCTACATAGGCAAGACAGGAAGAAGTTCCACTATAAGCAACCGGAAACCCATAGATGCCTTCGCTAAATAATTTTGATAGATTCGCTTCTGCAATACATCTGGAACAATATAAACGCTTAACCAAAGTCAACCTACAGATTTTACACACTGTCAGCACAGGAAAGAAAATGAATCTTCTGAAAGAGATCTCTAAATTTACATCTATAGCTCCAGATCACCATGACTAATCCTCAGTGAACAATTAGACCCTGCAAACAAGTCTTTTCTACACATCTTTAATGAAATACACACATAAAAAAAGTTTTGCATCACATCGCTTCCGAGAGTTCCGGAACCCGCACAGAAAATTGGAAGAGAGATCAACATAAACAACATTCCCACCATTTTTTATTGCTAATGAAAACCGCATATTGCATGTTGTACCGCCATACTGCGTACCTTCAGAAGTGATGGTCCAGATTGCTGTACATACCGGTACCTCTAATACCCAGTAGCACGTCCTCTTGCATTGATGTATGCCTGTACTCGTCGTTACGTTCTATCCACAAGTTCATCAAGGGACTCTTGGTCCAGATTGTCCCACTCCTCAACGACGATTCGGCGTAGATCCCTCATTGGTTGGTGGGTCACTTCGTGTGTAAACAGCTCTTTTCACTCTATCCCAGGCACGTTCGATAGGTTTTATGTCTGGAGAACGTGCTGGCCACTCTAGTCGAGCGATGTCGTTATCCTGAAGGAAGTCATTCACAAGATGTGCACTATGGGGACGCTAATTGTCCTCCATGAAGACGAATGCCTCTCCAATATGCTGCCGATACGGGTGCACTATCGGTCGGAGGATGGCATTCACGTGTCGCACAGCCGATTCGGCGACTTCCGCGACCCGCGACCACCAGCGGCGTACGTCGGCCCCACATAATGAGACTCCAAAACAGCTGGGAACCTCCACCTTGCTGCACTCGCTGGACAATGTGTCTAAGGCGTTCAGCCTCACAGGGTTTCCTCCAAACACGCCTCCGACGATTGTCTGGTTGAAGACATATGCGACACTCATCGGTGAAGAGAACGTAATGCCAATCCTGAGCGGTCCATTTGGCATGTTGTTGGGCCCATCTGTACCGCGCTGCATCGTGTCGTGGTTGCGAAGATGGACCTCGTCATGGACGTCGGGAGTGAAGTTGCGCATCATGCAGCCTATTGCGCACAGTTTGAGTCGTAACACGACGTCCTGTGGCTGCACGAAAAGCGTTCCTCAACATGGTGCGTTGCTGTCAGGGTTCCTCTGAACCATAATCCGCAGGTAGTGGTCATCCACTGCAGTAGTTGCCCTTGGGCGGCCTGAGCGAGGTATGTCATCGACAGTCTCTGTCTCTTTGTATCTCATCCATGTCCGAAAAACATCGCTTTGATTCACTGCGAGACGCCTGGACACTTCCCTTGTTAGGAGCCCTTCCTGGCACAAAATGACAATGCGGACGCGATCGAACCGCGATATTGACCGTCTAGTCTACAGACAAAACGAGTCGTGTACCTCCTTCCTGGTGGAATGACTGGAACTGATTGGCTGTCGGACCCCATTCGTCTAACAGGCGCTACTCATGCATGGTTGTTTACATCTTTGGGCGGGTTTAGAGACATCTCTAAACAGTCGAAGGGACTGTCTGTGATACAATATCCACAGTCAACGTCTATCTTCAGTAGTTCTGGAAACCGGGTGACGCAAACCTTTTTTTGATGTGTATATTTAAAACACAAGAACTGTACCTTATAGCCCCCGCACAACTAGCAATTTAAAAAAAAAAAATGTCAGTGTCTATTAATCTCACATACTTTGCCAGCAACCGTATTGTATATTATAAATGACAGTGTGGTTCTAGAATCACGTAACAATTTCATTTTCATAGCTTGTAATATCTGTTACGTATCTGTGAAACTAGCGTCTGTTTACCTCTTTGTCCTAACCTCTTTGGCATTAATCTCTGTTTTCCAATGTAAACACGTTGGATGTTGTAAGTACATGTGCTCCTGAAATTACTAACATCCTAAGTGCCGCTACTTTATCAAAGACATAATATGGAAGCATGGGGGCTAACATGAACTTGTGAAGAACGAAATAGTTTTGTAAAACATTGTGATAAATGTAATGTGAAAATGATATGGAAACATCAGTTATGTCGAGGTAGTATAATATATTATAGCACATGTGGCTTAGGCACTTCAAAATGTTTAATTTGTGTGTATTTAGTCATCATCACATTATTTGTGTTTGATTTAAACAGTGATCTCCAGAACTGAGTATGTAAACATGTACACGTATTTAAACCAACTGAAGACCGGCAGAAGCCCAAAACTGATCGTGTGTTAAATAAAATCACCTTTCAGATTATTCCAGTCAACGTTGTCAAAACCTTTCTCTCACAGTAGAAATACTATAAACCTAGGTTTGTCTACAATCTATGTTTTAAGATAAATCGCACTGTCAATTTTGTTCACTTGTCCCAACATATCTCCACGAAACGTAATCTATGTCCTTTATGTGCTGGTGGGTACCGTAACAACACTTAATTTTTTTTTTTTTTTTGAGTCATCAGTTTTTTGACTGGTTTGATGTGGCCAGTCACGAATTCCTTCCTTATCATTGTTCTATTTTAACTACGTAAATTCATTCTCAAATTGTTGCATAATCTCGACGTTTATGGACCCTGAGTAATTCTACGCATCGTTTGAATATACATTGCTTTACAAGAATAAACTCTATCGTTCAGCAGCAATTAAAATAAAGTACCCACTTAAAATGCCCAGGTCTTCCAACTACAAGCAACAGGTGAGACCCTGCCATGTCCACGAACATACCGAATAGTTTTCTGATATGCCACATGGGGATAAGCCATCATTTAACTATGATCCGTGATATTCGTAAAATCAAAGCAGTTCTGAATCATCTAAAAGTTTGCCAAAGCGGAAGGCTATGAAATGTCTTCTTAGGCAGAAGTGGATGAAGCCGTGTTGGAATGGTTTCAGCAGAAACAGGGCAGAGAGCACCCAAGTATCTGGACCAATATGTGTCAAACGGGCCCAATTTTTCTTCAGAACCTTGGGGATTAAAGGAGATTTTAATTCGTCTTCGTGCTGGCTAACAAAATTTAAAAAGAGTCGTGATATCCGGGAGACTGCTGTCCAAGAAGAAAAGTTAAGTGCATATAATACGGCTGCTTTTGAATGAATTTTGTAATTATGTCAGGGAGTTTATTGCACGAGAAAATTTAGAGCTGGAGCAAATGTACATAAAGGACGAAACCGAGGTATTTTGGAAGTGTCTACCAACAAAGAGTTTAGGTTTAGAGAGAAATTGCAGTGCACCTGGTTATGAATCAAGCAAGGAAAGGATTCTGGTGTTGTATGGCGCTAATGGTACGGGATCACATAATATTTAGCTTGGTGTAACAGATAACGCTAAAAACCGTGTTGGTTCAAAGGAAAAGAAATCGACAATTTACCTATTCATTATTTTCACCAGAAAGGGGATTGGATGGGCCACATAGTATTTCAAACGTCACTCTATAACTGCTTTGTGCCACAGGTGCGAGAAGATCTAATGCTGAAGGGTCTGTCTACAAGGGTTGTACTGTGTTACTGGACAAGCACCCTCAGATCACAGGATGATGTTTGTAAACTGTTTAGCCTCTAATGTGACAGCATTAAGTCAGACAATGGATCAGGGTGTCATTGATACTGTGAAGAAAATTTATACAGGATAAAAAGTATTTAAACCGACAAATTCTTGGAGGTTGTATAGGACATCAAAACAAATACACTCCTGGAAATTGAAATAAGAACACCGTGAATTCATTGTCCCAGGAAGGGGAAACTTTATTGACACATTCCTGGGGTCAGATACATCACATGATCACACTGACAGAACCTCAGGCACATAGACACAGGCAACAGAGCATGCACAATGTCGGCACTAGTACAGTGTATATCCACCTTTCGCAGCAATGCAGGCTGCTATTCTCCCATGGAGACGATCGTAGAGATGCTGGGTGTAGTCCTGTGGAACGGCTTGCCATGCCATTTCCACCTGGCGCCTCAGTTGGACCAGCGTTCGTGCTGGACGTGCAGACCGCATGAGACGACGCTTCATCCAGTCCCAAAGATGCTCAATGGGGGACAGATCCGAAGATCTTGCTGGCTAGGGTAGTTGACTTACACCTTCTAGTGCACGTTGGGTGGACCGGGATACATGCGGACGTGCATTGTCCTGTTGGAACAGCAAGTTCCCTTGCCGGTCTAGGAATGATAGAACGATGGGTTCGATGACGGTTTGGATGTACCGTGCACTATTCAGTGTCCCCTCGACGATCACCAGAGGTGTACAGCCAGTGTAGGAGATCGCTCCCCACACCATAATACCGGGTGTTGGCCCTGTGTGCCTCGGTCGTATGCAGTCCTGATTGTGGCGCTCACCTGCACGGCGCCAAACACGCATACGACCATCATTGGCACCAAGGTAGAAGCGACTCTCATCGCTGAAGACGACACGTCTCCATTCGTCCCTCCATTCACGCCTGTCGCGGCACCACTGGAGGCGGGCTGCACGATGTTGGGGCGTGAGCGGAAGACGGCCTAACGGTGTGCGGGACCGTAGCCCAGCTTCATGGAGACGGTTGCGAACGGTCCTCGCCGATACCCCAGGAGCAACAGTGTCCCTAATTTGCTGGGAAGTGGCGGTGCGGTCCCCTACGGCACTGCGTAGGATCCTACGGTCATGGCGTGCATCTGTGCGTCGCTACGGTCCGGTCCCAGGTCGACGGGCACGTGCACCTTCCGCCGACCACTGGTGACAACATCGATGTACTGTGGAGACCTCACGCCCCACGTGTTGAGCAATTCGGCGGTACGTCCACCCGGCCTTCCGCATCCCCACTATACGCCCTCGCTCAAAGTCCGTCAACTGCACATACGGTTCACGTCCACGCTGTCGCGGCATGCTACCAGTGTTAAAGACTGCGATGGAGCTCCGTATGCCACGGCAAACTGGCTGACACTGAAGGCGGCGGTGCACAAATGCTGCGCAGCTAGCGCCATTCGACGGCCAACACCGCGGTTCCTGGTGTATCCGCTGTGCCGTGCGTGTGATCATTGCTTGTACAGCCCTCTCGCAGTGTCCGGAGCAAGTATGGTGGGTCTGACACACCGGTGTCAATGTGTTCTTTTTTCCATTTCCAGAAGTGTACGTTTCCCTAACGTAATTTTTTCCTAAGAGGATTATTTAAACTGATGGAGGCCGTATTACGCTCTTCAGTTGTTAGAGGGCGTGTTACGCTCTTCAGTTGTAGGCAACTACTGTCCACCAGTGTAGTAGTGCATTGTCTCCATTTACTAATGGAGCGATACACCGGGAGTGAGTACACTGATGTGGCACCACAACGGACGAGCTGCAGAGCGGGTTTATCAACAACAATATCCTAATCGCCGCATCCCGCATCATACGACCTTTGCTGCTGTGTACCAACGTCTGTGTGACACCGGGTCATTTAGCAGATTACTTGGACAGGGACGCCGTCGCACGGTAAGAACGCAGCAATTTGAGGAAGCTGTCTTGCAGCATGTGGAGCGGCATTCTTCAATCAGCACTCGTGCAATTGCACGTAACATGGGGACGAATCAGACGGATGTAAGAACTGTCCTTCACGAGCAGTTGTTATGTCCATTTCACTTACAGCGTGTCCACAACCTGGAACCAGTTGATTATCCGCCCAGAGCACAGTTTTCGCAGTGGTATCGGGAACAGTGTGAAATGCATGCTACATTTCCTCTGTGTTGTTTACCGATGAAGCAACGATCGAGCATGATGAAGTCTTCAACATGTACAATTCGCATGTTTGGAGTGAGGATAATCCACATGCCACAGTTACTAGCGCTCATCAAGTGCGATTCTTCGTTAAAGTGTTGGTCGGTGTTGTTGAGGACTGTTTAATTGGGCCGTATCTGCCACCTAGGCCATTAAATGGCAGGCACTATTACCATTTTCTCGCCGGAGCATTGCCAGAATTGCTGGAAGACGTCCCTCTCCCTACAAGACAACGCATGTGGTTCCAACATGACGGGGCGCCGGCACATTTCAGTCGTTGTGTGCGTCGATTCCTGGACCGACGGTTCCCAGAAACGGATTGGCAGAGGTGGTCCTGTACCATGGCCTGCTCGATTCCAATATATGTCCCCTTGGATTATTTTGTGTGGGGACAGATGCACAACCTTGTTTACGCAACTCCTGTTGCATCAGAAGAGGATCTGGTTGCCCGGATAGTAGCAGCAGCAGGAACAATTCAGGATACTCCCGGGGTTTTTGCCCGTGTCAGACAGAACATGGCACAACGGTATAACATTTGTTTACCTGTCAATGGAGGCATTTTTGAAAATCTACTGTAATTGAAATACGGTTGTGTTAATGTGTTGTCTCCTGGTCATAAAAAAAATGAAGAAAAGTGGTTGTTGGTTTAATTAATTTGTCGCCAGAGAATTCTTCCTCTACCGGTTTAAATACTCCTCATAGGAAAAAACGACATTAGGGGAAAATATTTGTTTTGATGTCCCCTACAACCTCCCAGAGTTTGTCGGTTTAAATATTTTTCACCTTGTAGATGAAATCTGCTAAAAAAAACCTGTTGCTTAGGACAGCAATCTTCAAACATTTTGGAAACAACAGATAGCACCAGACGCAATTTATGAAGCGCCGAAGGCGTGGCTTAAAGTAAAACAATCAATCATACGGGAAGACATAAAAAAACAATCCTAAAATTGATGAAATCGGTGACTCCAATGACGGGGAGCGCTGTTCATTAGCAACGTTAGCTGTTGTTCTGAAAAGTACTCCAGGGTGTGAAATTATTGCCAAAGAAAATATTTCCGAATGATTTGATATGGACCATACGCAGCCAGGTCATGAGATGTTGAGTGACAGTGCTATTATACATTGAATACAAGGGAAGTTCAAGGAGTTGAATGACAGTGACGAAGACGACAACATTCCTCTAACTCCAAAGCAGTTATCAGTCATGCATCAGCACTTCAGTGGGCCGACGAGTTACTGGACTACCTGGAACACCAAAAAGACGCTCGCCATTCTGACAGGTTGGTGTTGCGTAAAATTAGTAGTGCGACACGTAAAAGACAAGCTGCCTCACTGAGACAGAGATCAATTCAAGACTGTTTTATTTCAAAGTAATGTAGTGTAATGTGAAATTGGTTTCCACGCTATTCTTTGTAAGTACTGTATTGCACATAATACGCCGAATAAACAGAATTTATTACAAATATTAGTTCAGAAATTTTAATTATGATATTATAATTAATTTTTAACAAGTCTAATAGATTACCATATACTTTGATTGCGGGTTATTGGGGGAATTTAATTATACACAAGTTTCAAGTCCTCAACTGTTGCAGGTAATAATGAAATTAGAAGATGGGAGGGAAAGTCAACTACGTAATTAGCGTCCAACAGTGGCTAAAATACCACAATAGGTTTCTTAGATAAGCTGAGTCAGTTGTTGTCATTGGTGCAAAGTCTGTCCCAGTTGCATCCATATGTTTTCAGTGTTGTGTTGACACTGTAAAAAACATGCACGCTGGTCGATTTGGCTGCATTGTTTCACGCTACACTGTGTGTCTGTGTGTGTGCAGCGACCAGCAGGAGCTATGCAGCCGGCGCAGAGCCCAGTGTGGTGAGGTCTCCGTTCCCGGATGTGGAGGTGCCTGCCGTGCCAGTCTTCCAGTACATGTGGCAGAACCTGGACCGCTATCCTGACAGGGTCGCCACAGTAAGTCTCAACCGACTGCCTCTTAATATTATGCTCTTGGAAGCGTCCTCTCTAGAAGCTATCGTTGCTTGGTTGGTTGATTTGGGGATGGGGCCAACCAGTGAGATCATCAGTCCCATTGGATTGGGGAGGAATGGAAAAGAAAGTCGGTTGTGGCCAGAAGCTATGGTCTCACGTTCTACAGGGGTATAATTTTTACTACTGAGCATGGCTGCCCACTAAATTCATTTTCCTTTGTTGTTATTTCATTCCCCCATGCCTCAGGTAGTGAGGGGGCTGTAGGGAAGTCAGTGGTACAAATGACCCACTCTTTGGCCAGTGGAACTTAACGCTCCTTAGATGCTAAAACAAAAAACAAGGAGATACAAGCACTATGCATTTAAAATAATTTGAAAAGGTGGAATGAGTCAGAGAAATATAGGGTGGCGCGAAAGTCGCTGGACTCTACGTGCTGATTAAACAAAAGATTTTTTTATGTTCAAACTGTATTCTGTCATCATTAATACATCTTTGAGGTGTTTTTCTAACACTCTATGGTATAGTATGGTATCATTTTACAAATCGTGAAATGCATTGTGTATACAGTCTTTTGGTTCACCAATGGTCTGAGGGTTTTGAGAATAAACAGAGTGTGTGGCCACACTCCATGGACGTGATATCTGTCTTTCGACCAATCACTTTTCTTTGACAAGTTTCGTTTAAATAATCGCAGACGGCAGTGACATAATGTGGTGGAGCACCATCACGATGAAAGTAAATTTCTTGAAAGTTTTCAGCACACGTTACAAGTCCTGATACCACCTACTTCTAAAGCATATCCAAACAGTTATCTCTTGTCACTATCCCTTCAAAAAAATATGATCCAAGTACGCCAAATGATGATAATGCCCTCCAAAAACATACACTAGGTTGACTTAGTGTTTGTTCTAACAAAAGTACAGATATGTCTGTTAACTTGCCCGCTTGGATAAAAACGGGTCTCGTTAGATCACACAATTTTGTTGAATAGGTTAGGATCATGTTTTTGTTGGTCAAATATCAATTCACAAAACTGAAGACGTCCAACTGGATCATCTTTAAGCAACGCATGTCGTAAACGTGGAATGTAAACTTTAAACTTCTATTTGTGTGATATTCTTTGCACTGACCTTCATGATAAATCAAGCTCAGTTGCTAATCGTAAGGTTGATTTTCGTGGACTTTGAATCATAGCTAAACATATCTGCAGTTCATTTTCCTCGTTTGTGACTGTTGTTGGGCGGCCAGATCTTGATGCATCCATAACAAATCGATGTTCTTCAAATCTATCTCGTATGTCGCATACTGTTCATCTAGACGGTGGCTTTGATCTAAAGCGTCTTCCCCAATCATTAACAACTGCAACAGCATCAATTTTATAAAATGTTTTTAACGTGAAAACCCTGTATTATTTTGTTAACAGCGTGATAATTCGTGAAACTACAGCTGTAAACATGTCACGCATATCACGCTGTCAACAATTCAATAGTTCGATTATTGTGTTTGTTTTGTTTGTTGTTGCATTGCATACCATCTTGTAAAGGCGTAATTATCATCATTTGGTAATAACAAGCTAACTGGTTGAAACTTCCTTCTCCCTACGTCTTTCTGTTCCTTTTGTTTCTTTTAACCAACTGTCTGTACAAATAAAATAATGTGGTTTCATGAATCGTTTGAAAACAGTGGTAAAAATGTGGACAAACAGCACAGTTATAAAAACTTGATAAACACCTGAAGAACACTAAACACTTGTAAAACACTGAACACGACGGAAGATACGTTGACCGTTAACAACGGAGCACTGTGCACTTTCACTAAAACTGGAAAAGGACCTGCGCTGTGACGATGGATTGTAGATGGAAAGAAGAGAGGGGATAGAGACAGGGGAGTGGTCGTGATGAGGACAGAGGACTGGTAAGAGGTGGTGACAAGACAGGTGTGGCTGTGGGTGCAAGGAGAGAGGCTCAACTGATATTGGGAGCTATAGATCGGAAAAGGGATGGGGAACGATAGAGAGGGGGAGCTCTATGGGTGGTGGATAAGGTAGGGTGGATTCAGAGTTGGTAGGACAGGCATATGTCGGGGTGAAGTTCGTGGTCCAGGATAGACAGTTGATATTTCTTTGGGAGAGGACGTGAACGGTGTGCAAGTGAAGGGTCGGTGGGATGTGTAGGTGGAGGCCTGGCAGCACAATAGGATTGGAATGGAGAGTGGACA
Source organism: Schistocerca gregaria (assembly GCF_023897955.1). NCBI lineage: Eukaryota > Metazoa > Arthropoda > Insecta > Orthoptera > Acrididae > Schistocerca > Schistocerca gregaria. The sequence continues at coordinate 122,212,688 of NC_064928.1, read as the reverse complement.
CCATAGGATTGTCAGAGTAGATTTTACCTATGGTGTAGGTTATTCAGAGGTGTTCATTGAGAGTGAGGAGAGGTGGGAATTTGATGAGTTGGTAAAAGATCCTGTTGCGATAGGGTAAGCGGATGCAGAAAGCGAGGCGCAGAGCATGGCAAGGATCTGGAGAGACTTACAGAACTTAGGAGGGGTGGAGATTCATTCAACATTTGCATGGTAAAGGATGGGACAGATCAGGGATTCGTACACATGAAGGATAATGGAGGGGTGTAGTCCCCATGTTCGTTGGTTAGTAGTTTTAGTCTCGTGTGGGCTTGGATGGTTAGTAAATGAGGTATTCAGATTACTTGTTAGTCGAAAGTTAGTCCAAAGTTATTTTAGTGAGTTAGCTGTATAGGACGGTCATAAATGGTAGAAGTCGTGAAGATGAAAGATGCAGATGATGCGTCCTATAATGACTGCCTGTATGTTGGAAGGATTAATCTTAAGGAGCCTTTGGTTACACCAGCAGGTAAACACTGCCTGGATTTTGGAAGGATTAATCTTAAGGAGCCATTGGTTACACCAGGAGGTAAACACACTGAGGTGGGTTTGGAGGGATCGTTGGATTTCTGGAGCATGGGATAGAGAGCGAGGTAAGTGGTGTCATCAGCATATTGAAGGATGTGCATGGGAAGAGGTGGTTTGGGTATAGAAATTTATTCACGAAGGGGCGAAACCATAAAATTAGCATTCTTGATGCAACTTGTCCAGTGTGTTTTACATCACTTAATGCAGCGTATACAGAAATTTATTGTGTCTCAATGAATGTGTGTGACGGTCGTTTAATAAATAATGCAACACTTCCTTTCTCAACCGACTTCGGTAAAAAAAATTCCGGAATTTGTTATGGGACATCATGGAATAGTCCCGTATCAGCCCCTAAGTTCATGAAGTTCCGAAGGGTGGCGGCGCTATTCATAGCCTTCAAAATGGCACCCATAACAGACGTGTGTTCCAAGCCGAGAGCTTTCATTGAGTTTCTATAGGAGGAAAACTAAAACATCACAGATATTCACAGGCGATTGAAGAATGCCTATGGAGACCTGGCAGTGAACAAAACCACGGGGAGTAGTTGGGCGAGGCGTCTGTTATCATCGCAACAAGGTCGCGCAAACCTTCCCGATAACCCGTTTCCGGCTGGCCGCACACATCTGTGACTGCTGCATTGCGGGAACGTGCGGACACTCTCCTTCGAGGTGATCGACGAATCACAATCAAACACCTCTCTGATTATCTGGACGTCTATGTTGGAAGCGCTGCCACACTCGGTCACCATACGAGGTAGTCAAAAGCTTGTGCGCGCCGCACAGAAAACCATAGAGAGCAACGAAAGACCATATGTGCGGAAGTGGCTGCGCGTTATGACGTTATGAGGCTGATCATAACAATTTTTCGTCGAACAGGAGTCGAAACACGTGTTCACCACTCCGAACCGGAAACAAAATTGTAATCCACAGAGTGGTGCCACGTCACCTCTCCTTCAAAGAAAATGTTCAAAGCCGCATCCTCGCCGGTAACGTCATGGGATGGTCTTCTGGGACTGTGACGTCCTCCTTTACGATGCAACCATCAACTCTGAAGTGTGCTGTGCTACCCTCTGGAAATTGAAGAAGCAACTTCAGCGTATTCGTCTCCACAGAAATGCACGCGGACTTTTCCTTCTCCATGACAAGGCAAGGCCTCATACATGCCTAAGCACCTTAGAGGAGCTCACATAACTTCATCGGACTGCTCTTTGTCATCCACCCCACAGCCAGAATCCCACACCTTGCGACTTCCATCAGTGCGGCCCAATGAAGGATGTACTCTGTGGCAAGCAGTACACGGATGATGGGGAGGTTGTCAATGAAGCAAGGCAATGGCTCCCACATCGACCATTGGAGTAACATCATGCAGACGTAAGGGTCATCCCAGTAAGGTGGCGTAAGGCTGTCGCTTTGAACGAATATTGTGTTGAAACCCAGCTTTTTGTAGAAAAAAGAGTGGGGAATAATAAGGTGTATTGGAATCGAGATAAAAACAAATTTGCTTTCACAAAAAGAAAAAAAAGTGTTCCATTACTTATTGAAAGTACCTCGTACTTATCAATTGAATAGAGTTTCTGAAGAGTATACTATCTTGATAACTAGAGTTTCTGAAGAGTATACTATCTTGATAACTAGAGTTTCTGAAGAGTATACTATCTTGATAACTACAGGTTTCATTAGCATATACAAATTACATCTTATACCATTAATATAATTATGTAGTCCTAGATTACTTTTTTGCTTTAATGAACTGAACTGACATCTTGATATGACTACATCCAGGATATGCACTGAGCAGCGAAACAAAAAGAGAAAATATTCACTAAAGATACTTTTATTCATATACCAATAACGTTGGTTTCACAATCAACTTCAAAAATCTCCAAGAGAAAAAAAATCAGAGAGACAGAAAAATTCTGATGGATGTCAACAAAAACAATAACAAAAATGCCATAGATGAGAACTCCTGGAAATGGAAAATATTGTAAGATGGCAAGAACTATGCCCCTTACATGAAGTCATTAAAGATCACCTAACTCACGTTGAGCGAACAGTAGGGCTGAACATAAATGACTGACAAGGCACAATGCATCTTGTAGAGGGTATAGTATGAACGTATTGGAATAATTAATGTCGGGTGATGATTTTAAAGTAATTCGCACGACATGAACACTTTGTGGAAATGCGTCGATTTACTGGAGGCTAGTTTACCCCAGGGAAGTACTCAGAATTGACCGTGGCCGCTGGGGGATCGGCTAAGGGAAGTGGCAATAGGCAGCTTAGGGCGGCTCAAGCTCTGAGTAACACGGCATGGCCTCCATCCACCTTAAGATGAGTGACAGTGAGTGGGTGGTTGACCCCAACTCGATGCTGCTGTACTGGGAAACAGAAGGAGAACTTGTAAGCCTGTTGTTAAATGTCCGTCGTCCCATTTTCTGTAAAACATGCAAGAAAGCCTAGCAAAGCTAAGATGGGGCGGTCAACAGAGGTCAAAATATGCGTGTTTGTGACTATAGCAACATCACGCTCAATTCACGGTCCACAGTGTCTGAAGCAAATCAGGGGAAGAGCGACAGAATGAAATCCTTTGATGGAAACGTACGACCAAGGAATTTGAAGTACTCTCCTGGGAGTCAGAGTTCCGGAAAACTTGGTGTTTGTGCAGACGCTAACCTTGATGTGTGGCCTGGGAGGAGCTATATAGCAGAAGTTGAGAGGAAGGGAAATTTTGTGGGAATTTGTTCACTTCCCAGAGCAGGCATTGATCAGTGCTGGAAGCGACGCATAATTAACGCGACTTGCACTGCAATTGGAGTGAGAGATTTTGCTGGAGGGGAAACCGAGGAGAAGAACAGACCGTGAGAAGTCCCCATAGAGGTCTTCCATTCCCAGCTTCCCTAGAGTGCGGACGTGGCGTTCTTTGCTCAGCTTGCCTGAGAAAGAGTGAGTATCTCTGTAGTTTAGGACTTAGAAAATGGAATGATTGAGCTTGGAGATAGGAAGTTTTGGTTCAGCTATGTACTGAGCAAGATAGCTAGAAGTGAATAGGCGAGTGCAGCCTTGCAGCTCCATGAGGTCAGTCGACGTCTGCACAACAACACCGCTCTGCCACGCTAAATTTGGTGATATTGCGCCCGCTCCAGCCACTGTTTAATTTGCTGGATCATGTCGGTAAAGTTTCCATGAAGGTTTCATGGGCTGTGTATTGTAGAAATCTTCTCGCAATTCGCATTATGCCTGGGTCAGTCGATAAGAATTACTTTTGATTTATCACGCTTTATTCCATGCAAACGCAACTGATGACCACTGCCTTTAGGAGAGCCATGTAATGTGATGATTGAAAGTCGGGAGTTACAAGAAATTTGTGGCAATCGACTGCATCTGTTTTCAATCAAGTACTTGAAATCCCAAGTCACTTTCTTAATTAATTTTATGTTCAACATTTGCATCTGGTGTTCAATAGCTGAATATAACATCAATGTGCACCCCTTTTTAATTAAAAGGGATCAATTCTGAACCAATTAATGTCAACACTGCCACTGCAGTTCAATCATGAGTCACAGGGCGTTATTACTTTCTTTGCGTTATCCGATATTGTGACAGTTTTGCACTCTCTATTGATCTGTTAGTCAATTACCTGGGGTGAAAACACACCAAAACCAGATAAGTGGGGTGTTTCAATATACTTTTAAAAACGTTAATCAGGATTTGGTACCATCTATGACATTACTTGCTTACAAAACCTCGTTACTGATCATGTTAATGGATTTACTGCATTATTTGTATACAATGTATTCCCTAATATTGACTGGCATAATTAATGTTAAACAAAATGTTTTTCGAACACTACTTTTGTGGTTTGTTGCGGTAGGGGTACACAATGTCCAGCATTCGAACCACCTCAGTCTCGAAGTAACCGGCAGATGCGACGGTAACAGCCTACACTGAACGAAGATGGTATCCGTCTCCCCAGTGTGACTGTTAGTGTCCACCCATGACGACAGGACCGCAGAAATCGTAACTCTACGCGTGCATGTTGTGTTGTGTTCCATCCCATAAAGTGAAGAGTTTGAGAATGCTTAAATTCATGTAGAGAACGTCGTTTCGTATCAGAAATTCGAATTTTGCTCCCTCTCTCCCAAAGAAATGGTGAAATATTACCGTGCTTAAGCTGTGCAGGGATTTAGGGTTGCCATTTTCATGCAGGGAATTGGCACTAGAATGCGATGGACTGAGGACTGGAAAAGCCTCTTTCTAAAGGTCATCAATCACTACACGAGGAAGCGCTGGAGGAGAGCTTGTAGACTCTACTTAAACAAAATTATGGAAAGAGTTGCATCCACTTTGACCGCAGGGCTGAGCCAAAACCAAACTCGTGCCAAGGAAACGGTATAATTTCTCACGAGAATCCAGACTATCAAGCAAACCAGTGTTATATACTTATTGTTAAAGCCACAATCCGCGCGTCGCTCAGCAGTGCTAGGTCTGCAGTTTACTAGACTCACAAAGATCTCTAGAAGTAAGACATAACGGAATTACAGACATGAGCTCCAAGCGGGCATTGACTTAAGTCAAAGGGAAATTTTGTGCCAGGCAGTGATTGGAACTCTAGCATGCTGCTTGCTAGCCAGATGCTCAGACCTCTGAGCCACCCAGATAAAGTGGCCATTGCAGCTGATTCGACTGCCCTACACCTACATCTACATCCATACTCCGCAAGCCACCCAACGGTGTGTGGCGGAGGGCACTTCACTTGCCACTGTCATCTGTCATTACCTCCCTTTTCTGTTTCAGTCGCGTATGGCTCGAGGGAAGAACGACTGTCTGAAAGCCTCATGCGCGTTAGAATCTCTCTAATTTTACATTCGTGATCTCCTCGGGAGGTATAAGTAGGGGGAAGCAATATATTCGATACCTCATCCAGAAATGCACCCTCTCGAAACCTGGCGAGCAAGCTACATCGCGATGCAGAGCGCCTCTCTTGCAGAGTCTGCCACTTGAGTTTGTTAAACATCTCCGTAACGCTATCACGCTTACCAAATAACCCTGTGACGAAAGGCGCCGCTATTCTTTGGATCTTCTCTATCTCCTCCGTCAACCCGATCTGGTACGGATCCCACACTGATAAGCAATATTCAAGTACAGGTCGAACGAGTGTTTTGTAAGCCACCTCCTTTGTTGATGGACTACATTTTCTAAGGACTCTCTCAATGAATCTCAACCTGGTACCCGTCTTACCAACAATTAATTTTATATCATCATTACACTTCAAATCGTTCCGCACGCATACTCCCATATATTTTACGGATGTAACCGCTACCAGCGTTTGTTCGGCTATCATAGAGTCATACAATAAAGGATCCTTCTTTCTATGTATTCGCAATACATTACATTTGTATATGTTAAGGGTCAGTTGCCACTCCCTGCACCAAGTGCCTATCCGCTGCACATCTACCTGCATTTCGCTACAATTTTCTAATGGTGCAACTTCTCTGTATACTACAGCATCATCCGCGAAAAGCCGCATGGAACTTCCGACACTACCTAATAGGTCATTTATATATATTGTGAAAAGCAATGGTCCCATAACACTCCCCTGTGGCACGCCAGAGGTTACTTTAACGTCTGTAGACGTCTCTCCATTGAGAACCACATGCTGTGTTCTGTTTGCTAAAAACTCTTCAACCCAGCCACACAGCTGATCTGATATTCCGTAGGCTCTTACTTTGTTTATCAGGCGACACTGCGGAACTGTATCGAACGCCTTCCGGAAGTCAATGAAAATAGCATCTACCTGGGAGCCTGTATCTAATATTTTCTGGTTCTCATGAACAAATAAAGCGAGTTGGGTCTCACACGATCGCTGTTTCCGGAATCCATGTTGATTCCTACAGAGTAGATTCTGGGTTTCCAGAAACGACATGATACGCGAGCAAAAAACATGTTCTAAAATTCTACAACAGATCTACGTCAGAGATAGAGGTCTATAGTTTTGCGCATCTGCTCGACGACCCTTCTTGAAGACTGGGACTACCTGTGCTCTTTTCCAATCATTTGGAACCTTCCGTTCCTCTAGAGACTTGCGGTACACGGCTGTTAGCCTCACGTCAGACCCAAACTCTCAACTTATCGACACACTACTGATGTACTGTTCGCTACTCGCAGCACTTCGCCGATTCGCATAAGAGTTCGTACTAAGCCATCCTGGGCTCACATTTCAGCAAGATAATGTCCGTCCGCAGACGGTGAGACTTTCTTCTGCTTGTCTGCATGCTTCCCAACAAATCCTTCCGTGGCAGGCATGGCCGCCGGATCTCTCCCCAGTTGAAAACGTTTAGAGCCGTGTGAGCACGGCCCTTCATTCAGCTCCGGATTTTGCGCTTTACCGCGCCAATTGGACAGAATTTGGTACGATCTCCCTCAAGAGGACGTCCAGCAACTCTGTCAAAAAATGGCAAGCCGAGTAACTGCTTGCATAAGGGCCAGATGTGAACCAGTGTGTTACTGACATGCTCACTTTGTGAAGCTCTTTCTCTTGGATAAGAGATCGAATTTTTTTGAAATCTAAACAATTTGTTTGCTGTACATTTACTTCGTATCTACCGATTTCCATTAAATTCGGATAATTCCACCATGGTGCGAATGCTGCGATTCCTTTTTTTTTTTGTCTCCCTTAGAGTGTACATCGCTTTCCGATTCCAAAAGTAGGCAATGCCCCCTCGTGGCGCACTTATGGACGCCCAAGCCGCTGGTTAACGAACAAAGAGGAAGACAAAACTGGCTTTTAAGTCCCTCGATGATGACATGTTCAGCGACAGAGCACAAGCTAATAACCATAAGACTTTGCGACACGTCATTGTTCTACTGGGTGACCAAAAGTCAGTATAAATTTGAAAACTGAATAAACCACGGAATAATGTAGATAGAGAGGTAAAAATTGGCGCACATGCTTGGAATGACAAGGGGTTTTATTAGAACCAAAAAATAGATAAGTTCAAAAAATGTTCGACAGATGGCGCTTCACCTCTTCAGAATAGCAATAATTAGCATAACAAAGTAAGACAAAGCAAAGATGACGTTGTTTACAGTAAATTCTCAATACGTCCACCATCATTCCTCAACAATAGCTGTAGTCGAGAAATAATGTTGTGAACAGAACTGTAAAGCATGTCCGGAGTTATGGTGAGACATTGGCGTCGGATGCTGTCTTTCAGCATCCCTAGAGATGTCGGTCGATCACGCTACACTTGCGACTTCAGATAACCCCAAAGCCAACAATCGCACGGACTGAGGTCTGGGGACCTGGGAGGCCAAGCATGACGAAAGTGGCGGCTGAGTACACAATCATCACCAAACGACGCGCGCAAGAGATCTTTCACTAGTCTAGCAATACTTGTTTTGGTTCTAATAAAACCGCATGTCATTCGAAGCATGTGTGTCAAATTTTACCTCTCTATCTACATTCTTCCGTGGTTTATTAAGTTTTCAAATTTATACTGACTTTTTGATCACCTAGTACATCTGCATCATACTCTAGAAACGGCGAAGGAAACTTGTGACAGCTGTAACTGACCCCCTTTTCTGTTCCAATCGCGGGTGGCACGTGGGAAGAATAATTGTCGGGAGCCCTCTGTATGATCTCGGATTTTTCAAATTTTCTGGTCGCGGTTGTTTCTCGAAATGTATATGTGAGAGGAAGTAATATGTTTGTTATCTGACTCTTCTTGGAAATTGCTCTCTCGAAATTTCAATTCTGCCACTAGATTCTGTCGAGCATCTCTCATCGCGCTCGCGACAACTAAGCGATCCAGTGACGAAAAAAAGTGTATAAATGTGGACGTGAAGTATTCCTCTCTGACGTCATGTCCACAGTGGCAGGAACGCGTTTGCTTCTGCGAAGTGTTTACTGCGCCCCGTGGTATTTTAGTCACTAAACGGCGTCGATATGTGAACCATGCTTTCCGGAAGGCAAGGAACACGGCATCAACGTATTACTAAAATGTTTGCCCACCCGGCTAGCCGCGCGGTCTAACCCGCTGCTTCCGTGACGAGAAGGCGTGGCAGTCCCCAGCACGAATCAGCCCAGTGGATTAGTGTCGAGGTCTGGTGTGCAGCCCAGCCTGTGGACGGTTTTTAGGCGGTTTTCCATATGCTTCGGCGAATGCGAGCTGGTTCCCCTTATTCTGCCTCAGTTAACACCATGTCGGCGATAGCAGCGCAAACACTGTCTCCATATAAGCGTACACCATAGTTACTCTATCACACTGTGGTGTGTGTACTGTAAGACCTTCGGTACACACACCACCAGATTATTTGACTTGTCGCTCTAGTGAAGTAGGCTAGTGTCAGCAATATGTCTCGTGGTCTTATCGTGGTGTGTTTATCTTCTGCCGTTAGGTCAGATGATAGAAAATGCCACTTGCACGCTTAGAATCGCAGATTGACAGTGACCAACTTTAAACAGAACTTGATTAATTTTCACACACATTTATTAAAATAATAAAAAGCATAAGCCTTACATAACTTGATTCTGGATACTATTTACAATTGACAATCTGAAGTTCCTTTGGTCTTGGTACGTTAATCTTATTCTCACATATCTCTGATACTTGACAAAGTGTCTAAACATTTATCTTCATGGCTATGTGCAGCAATATGGTAATCTTATTAGGCGCAGACTGAAACTTGACTATACACTTGTACAGACAAATGCAGAATAATGCAGACTGATGCAGACTAACTAATGGGAGGTCTGTACACTCGTTATAATACCTCGCGCGTTCAGGTATCACTGCATGAGTGTGACCCGCAAGGAGAAAAGCTTCTACATTAGCAGCAATCTCATTGGCTGCGTTACATGTTAATACGCGGATTGGCGGAGCAGAATTTGGTCCGTCTCTAAGGCATCGCCATCTCGTAGAGCGGAGATGGACGAGTGCTGCGCCTGCGCTGTTGTGCTCTGCGGGGCGCCCTCTATTGGGAAAGTTGTGTATCCGCTGACTACGCGGAACTATCTACACAACACACACTAACATTTGGGGTTACACTCGTCTGGTACGAGATGTTCCCAGGGGGGATGGGCGTGGGCGAAGGGTCCACTGGGGGCCGAACCGCGCAATAACCCTGGGTTCGGTGTGGGGCGGCAGTGGGACGAGTGCACTGCTGTGGCCTGTTGTGAGGTCGTGAACCACTGAGGACTACGGTGGGATGAAACCTCCCGTTGTTTCTAGGTCCCCAGTTCAGTACACAATTCACGCACTAGAATGATCCGTAAAGACCGAGCTTTTGACCTTCATGATTTAAGATCAACCTGCCACCTCGTAGTCCCGTCGCTGTGCAGGAGTGCGGGCTGACGGGTCGCTGCTACACGTACGCGGAGGCGCGCGCCGCGGCCAGGAACTTCGCCGGCGCGCTGGTAGGGGCAGGGCTGGGCCCCGGACACGTGCTCTCCGTCTTCCTGCCCAACTGCCCGGAGTTCCCCATCGTCGTCCTCGGCGCCAACGAGGCGGGCGTCGTCGTCACCACCACCAACCCCAAGTATACTGCCGGTACGTACCCAAGCTGCGCAACTGCGCCCTGTCACCACTGCTAATTTAAGCGTTTGCCACCACCACTGTCAAATACACTCCTGGAAATGGAAAAAAGAACGCACTGACACCGGTGTGTCAGACCCACCATACTTGCTCCGGACACTGCGAGAGGGCTGTACAAGCAATGATCACACGCACGGCACAGCGGACACACCAGGAACCGCGGTGTTGGCCGTCGAATGGCGCTAGCTGCGCAGCATTTGTGCACCGCCGCCGTCAGTGTCGGCCAGTTTGCCGTGGCATAAGGAGCTCCATCGCAGTCTTTAACACTGGTAGCATGCCGTGACAGCGTGGACGTGAACCGTATGTGCAGTTGACGGACTTTGAGTGAGGGCGTATAGTGGGCATGCGGGAGGCCGGGTGGACGTACCGCCGAATTGCTCAACACGTGGGGCGTGAGGTCTCCACAGTACATCGATGTTGTCGCCAGTGGTCGGCGGAAGGTGCACGTGGCCGTCGACCTGGGATCGGACCGCAGGGACGCACGGATGCACGCCAAGACTGTAGGATCCTACGCAGTGCCGTAGGGGACCGCACCGCCACTTCCCAGCAAATTAGGGACACTGTTGCTCCTGGGGTATCGGCGAGGACCATTCGCAACCGTCTCCATGAAGCTGGGCTACGGTCCCGCACACCGTTAGGCCGTCTTTCGCTCACGCCCCAACATCGTGCAGCCCGCCTCCAGTGGTGTCGCGACAGGCGTGAATGGAGGGACGAATGGAGACGTGTCGTCTTCAGCGATGAGAGTCGCTTCTGCCTTGGTGCCAATGATGGTCGTCTGCGTGTTTGGCGCCGTGCAGGTGAGCGCCACAATCAGGACTGCATACGACCGAGGCACACAGGGCCAACACCCGGCATCATGGTGTGGGGAGCGATCTCCTACACTGGCCGTACACCTCTGGTGATCGTGGAGGGGACACTGAATAGTGCACGGTACATCCAAACCGTCATCGAACCCATCGTTCTACCATTCCTAGACCGGCAAGGGAACTTGCTGTTCCAACAGGACAATGCACGTCCGCATGTATCCCGTGCCACCCAATGTGCTCTAGAAGGTGTAACTACCCTGGCCAGCAAGATCTCCGGATCTGTCCTCCATTGAGCATGTTTGGGACTGGATGAAGCGTCGTCTCACGCGGTCTGCACGTCCAGCACGAACGCTGGTCTAACTGAGGCGCCAGGTGGAAATGGCATGGCAAGCCGTTCCACAGGACTACATCCAGCATCTCTACGATCGTCTCCATGGGAGAATAGCAACCTGCATTGCTGCGAAAGGTGGATATACACTGCACTAGTGCCGACATTGTGCATGCTCTGTTGCCTGTGTCTATCTGTCTGTTTTTCTGTCAGTGTGATCATGTGATGTATCTGACCCCAGGAATGTGTCAATAAAGTTTCCCCTTCCTGGGACAATGAATTCACGGTGTTCTTATTTCAATTTCCAGGAGTGTATTACAGGTAACGCTGTACGACCACCGTCGACGAGTACACCATTATGTCCCATCATGCAAAATACTAACGCGAATTCTTTACAGACGAATTGAAAAACTGGTAGAAGGTGACCTCGGGGAAGATCAGTTTGGATTCCGTAGAAATATAGGAACACGTGAGGCGATACTGACTCTACGACTCACTTTAGAAGCTAGATTAAGAAAAGGCAAACCTACGTTTCTAGCATCTGTAGACGCAGAGAAAGCTTTTTACAATGTTGACTGGAATACTCTCTTTCAAATTCTGAAGGTGGCAGGGATAAAATACAGAGAGCGGGTGGCTATTTACAATTTGTACAGAAAGCAGATGGCAGTTGTAAGGGTCAAGCGACATGAAAGGGAAGCAGTGGTTGGGAAGGGAGTGAGACAGGGTTGTATAGCCTCTCCCTGATGTTGTTCAATCTGTATATTGAGCAAGCAGTAAAGGAAACAGAAGAAAAATTGGGAGTAGGTATTAAAATCCATGGAGAAAAAATAAAAACTTTGAGGTTCGCCGATGACATTGTAATTCTGTCAGAGACAGCAAAGTACTTGGAAGAGCAGTTGAACGGAATGGACAGTGTCTTGAAAGGAGGATATAAGATGAACACCAACAAAAGCAAAACGAGAATAATGGAATGTAGTCAAATTAAATCAGGTGATGCTGAGGGAATTAGATTAGGAAATGAGACACTTAAAATAATAAAGGAGTTTTCCTATTTGGGGAGCAAAATAACTAATAATGATCGAAGTAGAGAGGATATAAAATGTATACTGGCAATGGCAAGGAAAGCGTTTCTGAAGAAGAGAAATTTGTTAACATCGAGTATAGATTGAAGTGTCAGGAAGTCGTTTCTGAAAGTATTTGTACGGAGTGTTGCCTCGTATGGAAGTGAAACATGGACAATAAATAGTTTGGACAAGAAGAGAATAGAAGCTTTCGAAATGTGGTGCTACAGAAGAATGCTGAAGATTAGATGGGTAGAACACATAACTAATGAGAATGTATTGAATAGGATTGGGGAGAAGAGGAGCTTGTGGCCCAACTTGACAACATGAAGGGATCGTTTGGTAGGACATGTTCTGAGGCATCAAGAGATCACCAATATAGTATTGAAGGGCAGAGTGGAAGGTAAAAATCGTAGAGGGAGACCAAGAGATGAATACACTAAACAGATTCAGAAGGATGTAGGCTGCAGTAGGTACTCGGAGATGAAGTAGCTTGCACAGGATAGAGTAGCATGGAGAGCTGCATCAAACAAGTCTCAGGACTGAAGACCACAACAACAACAACAACAACAACATGGTCACCAAATTAATCTAGTGTTTCCATCACTATATTAGAGTACATCTACACCTCTACCATCACCGACTACAATTGCATCTTCAGTATATACCTCCACGAACTTGTTCTGTCATGGTTGTCTCATTATGTATGTGTCTCCACCATTATCGTACACTGAAGCGCCATAGGAACTGGTGTATTCAAACACAGAAATATCTAAACACACATAATACGGCGCGGTGCTGCGGTCGGCTGCGGTCCTCAGCAGAAGAAAGTTCACTGGACCTGACGGGATACCAGTTCGATTCTACACAGAGTACGCGAAGAACGTGCCCACCTTCTAACAGCCGTGTACCGCAAGTCTCTAGAAGAACGGAAGGTTCCCAGTCTTCAAGACGGGTCGTCGAGCAGATGCGCAAAACTATAGACCTTTATCTCTGACGTCGATCTGTTGTAGAATTTTAGAACATGTTCTTCGCTCGCGCATCAGGTCGTTTCTGGAAACCCAGAATCTATTCTGTAGGAATCAACATGGATTCTGGAAACAGCGATCGCGAGATACCCAACTCTCTTTATTTGTTCATGAGACCTAGAAAATAGCAGATACAGGCTCCCAGGTAGATGCTATTTTCCTTCTATCTCCCGAGGAGATCACGAATGTAAAATCAAAGAGATTCGAGCGTGCACGGAGGCTTTCCGGCAGTCGTTCATCGCGCGAACCATACGCGACTGGTACAGGAAAGGGAGGTAATGACAGTGGCACGTAAAGTGCCCTCCGCCACACACTGTTGGGTGGCATGCAGAGTATAAATGTAGATGTAGATGTAGATAAACGCCTGTGTAAGACAAGGGTCTGGCACAGCTCTTAGATAGGTTACTGCTGCGACAATAGCAGATTATCAAGATTTAAGAGAGTTTCAACGTGGTGCGATGGGACACAGCATCTCCGAGGTGCAGATGAAGGGATTTTCCCGTACGACCATTTCGCGAGTGTACAGTGACATCAGGAGTCAGGTAAAACATCAAATCTACGACATCGCTGCGACCAGAAAAAGATCCTGCAAGTACGAGACCAACGATGACTGAAGAGAATTGTTCAACTTGACAGAAGTGGAACCCTTCCGCAAAGTGCTGCAGATTTCCATGCTGGGCCATCAGCAAGTGTCAGCGTGCAAACCATTCAACGAAACATCATCGACATGGGCTTTCGGATCTGAAGGCTCACTCGGGTACGGTGCATGACTGCACGACATAAAGCTTTACGCCATGTCTGGAGCCATCAACACCGACAGTGGACTGTTGACGACTGTAAGCATGTTGCCTGGCCGGAAGAGTCTCATTTCTAACTGTATGGAGCGGATGGATGTGTACGGGTACAGAGACAACCTCATGAATCCATGGATCCTGCATGCCAGTGGGGACTGTTCAAGCTGTTGGAGTCTCTGCAAAAGTGTGGGGCATGTGCAGTTGGAGTGATGTGGGACCCCTGATACATCTAGATAAGACTCTGACTGGTACAAGCGACATGTCTGATCACCTGCATCCATTCATGTCCATTGTGCATTCTGACAGACTTGGGCATTTCCAGCAGGACAATGCGGCACCACATACGTTCATATTTGCTACACTCTTCTGAGTTTAAACACCTCCACTGGCCAGAAAGCTTCGCGGACACGAGCATTGTTGAGCATATCTGGAATGCCTTGTAACATGCCATTCAGCAGAGATCTCCACGGATTTATGGACAACCCTGGACGATTCATTGTATCAGTTCCTTCCATCACTGTTTTAGACATTAGTCGAGTGCATGCCACGTCGTGTTGCGGCACTTCTCCGTGGTCGTGAGGGTCCTACACGATATTAGGCAGGTGTACCAGTTTCTTTGGCTCTTCAGTTTATAATACATCTACATCCATATTAGCACCAACTCCAAGTACAATGACATATATACCAAGAGTCTAACACTCTGCCCTGTCAAGGTACCCAAATGAAGTGAGTATCCTTTTCACTATCACCAAATTGATCTGTGTATTTGTCACCATCAATCTGAAGTACCCAGACTTTACCTCTCAATCCCATCACATTTCCCAAATTTAGTGGGTATCCTAAGCACTGTCGCGAAGTGCTTTAAGTATACTACCAATACCCCTATGTACACCAGTGGAATGCACTAAGACTAAACCATTCTGTCTAGATGTTACAGCAAATTAAGTGAACATCAACAACACTGTCACCCAGTGCATTTCTATCTCAACCATTACCAACTGCACATTCTCCACAAGTATGTACACATCATATAACACCAAAAAATAAACTGAAGAATGCTACCACTATCAGCAAATGTTTCTGTATCTGTGTGACTACCAACCCCCAACGGACTGTCACTATGTATCCAGACTATGTGAGCCTGTCCTGAAAGCTGGTTAGTGGCCGAGCGGTTCTACGCGCTTCAGTCTGAAACCGCTCGACCGCGACGGTCGCAGGTACGAATCCTGCCTCGGGCATGGATGTGTGTGATATCCTTAGGTTAGTTAGGTTTAAGTAGTTCTAAGTTCTACGGGACTGATGACCACAGCAGTTGAGTCCCATAGTGCTCAGAGCCATTTGAACCATTTTTTGTTCTGCTATGATTGTCACCAAGTACATGTGTACCTTTAACATCACAAGTACGAAGTACTGTGCCGATATGAACGGTACTACCATAGTCCATACTGTCAGAGCCATCAAATGAAGCAGTTGACACTCTCACTAACTACTTCTATAAGTGTACTACCCACAACGCAAATTACACTGCCTGAATGCATGCAGAGCTCTGCTTGACTGATCCACCTTTTCTTGCCGTTGATTCGTATGTAAATGATCAAATGAAATAAGAGACCTATAGTTATTCCATCTCAGTTATCACTTACTATTTTCTGTTTATTATTAGCCACCAACTGTTACCATAGTACCATTGATTGCACCACATTATTACACTGTATTTGGTACTTTGTTAAAATAAAACTTGTTTGATAATTTTATTACTCGATAGTCACGCCAATCGTATACCCTCCGTTGTTTGTTGTTGTTGTTGTTGTGGTCTTCAGTTCTGAGACTGGTTTGATGCAAATCTCCATGCTACTCTATCCTGTGCAAGCGTCTTCATCTCCGAGTACCTACTGCAACCTACATCCTTCTGGATCTGCTTAGTTTATTCGTCTCTTGGTCTCCCTCTACGATTTTTACCCTCCACGCTGCCCTCCAGTACTAAATTGGTTATCCCTTGATGCCTCAGAACATGTCCTACCAACCGATCCCTTCTTCTAGTCAAGTTGTGCCATAAACGTCTCTTCTCCCCAATTCTATTCAATACCTCCTCATTAGTTATGTGTTCTACCCATCTAATCTTCAGCATTCTTCTGTAACACCACGTTTCGAGAGCTCTTCTTGTCCAAACTATTTATCGTCCATGTTTCACTTCCATACATGGCTACACTCCATACAAATACTTTCAGAAACGACTTCCTGACACTTAAATCTATACTTGATGTTCACAAATTTCTCTTATTCAGGAAAGCTTTCCTTGCCATTGCCAGTCTACATTTTATATCCTCTCTACTTCGATCATCATCAGTTATTTTACTCCTCAAATAGCAAAACTCCTTTACCACTTTAAGTACCTCATTTCCTAATCTAATTCCCTCAGCATCACCTAACTTAATTCGACTTCATTCCATTATCCTCGTTTTGCTTTTTTTGATGTTTATCTTATATCCTCCCTTCAAGACACTATCCATTCCGTTCAACTGCTCTTCCAAGTCCTTTGCTGCCTCTGGCAGAATTACAATGTCATCGGCGAATCTCAAAGCTTTAATTTCTTCTCCATGGATTTTAATACCTACTCCGAATTTATGTTTCCTTCACTGCTTGCTCAATATACAGATTGAAAAACATCGGGGAGAGGCTACAACCCTGTCTCACTCCCTTCCCAACCACTGCTTCCTTTTCATGCCCCTCAACTCTTATAACTACCATTTCGTTTCTATACAAATTGTAAATAGCCCTTTGCTCCCTATATTTTACCCCTGACGCGTTCAGAATTTGAAAGAGAGTATTCCTGTCAAATACCCTCCGTATTGTGTCTGAAACCTTTTCACTATTTCAGTACGTCTACAGCACTCCCGTATCGTTCGCCAACGTACAAACTTACATCATCTGCTCGCGACTTCCGAGCCGCTGCCGGTGTGATTGTTTTGCTACATGACCTTCGAGTCCTTTCCCGCAGTTCGGCCTGCCTGTGTCGCACGCTATCCGTTTCACTGATTGCGTCACTTGGCTTCACATGATTTTCCGATGATACGAAAATTCTTCCAAACAATTTCCTTTTCTGAGCGGTGATTATTCTCAGCAACGTTCGTATAAAATTGGGGCTAATTTCAAGGTAAATTTAAATACTCATTTACGAATACAAATTTTTTAATAACTTTTAAAGTAATGAAAAATGTGAGGAGACAGCGAAGGTTTTCGAAGATGTGGTCACCTTCTAAAGAATCAGACACCAATCAGCAATAGTTAATTACTTTGATAAATACAGCAGCCGGGAAAAGTGGCCGGTTACTGTATTTCTTCGTGCAATTCAGTCCACAGAGAGCTCAGTGTGAATAAATTGATGTTAACAATAGTTACAAACTGGTAAAGAATCTGTTTCATGAAATAATTACACTTTCATCGGAATCCTTTCACGATAATCAGTCCGGCAACAGGTTTCCTCACAGCTAGGATTGTTTGACCATCGGATCTTTAAACGCTCTGAATGGATTCTTGTAGAATTTTAATGTTTGTCTCTCGTTCCAGTGACAGTGCAACATAGAAATTTTCTAACGTTATCTCCAGGTATCTCTTTCTTGAAAGAAAAGTGAAGTGTCGATATGGGGAAGAGGAAACGAAAAGAAACTTTGAGAGGGTACGTGATGTTATTGTAGCAATTAAAAACTCCAGTGAGATTTAGCAAGGACAGTATTTTCCCACTTATCAGTACGACGTTGCAACCCATCTAGACTGTATGCAAACACTCATTCGGTTGGGAAGGTCGACATGAAATCGTTGTGCTCTCTCTGGACGCAGACAACTGCTGTAACTAGTCCTTGGTATTTGTGTTTAGTGGAAGTGGGACGGAACTGACGTCCGAGCTCTTGTCACATACAGTATGCTCTATCGGGGAAAAATCTGGGACCTTTCCTGGCCACGGGTGTAACTCAGTTTCATGCATCCAGCTCTTAGAGACATCGTTCATGTGCGAGCAGGGGTTACCATGTTGAAAAATGACACCGGGATACGTAAGAGGGAACACGTAGGGACGCAGGATGTCCATGATATAAGGTTGTACGTTGTACAATGAAAAAGAAATTATGCAGGTTGTGAAGGGAGACGAAAATTTAATGGTCATGGGTGACTGGAATTCGAGAGTAGGGAAAGGGAGGGAAGGAAACATAGTAGGTGAACATGGATTGGGGGGAAGAAATGAAAGAGGAAGCCGCCTGGTAGAATTCTGCACAGAGAATAATTTAATCATAGCTAACACTTGGTTGTACAGAGTTTCAGGGCGAGCATAAGGGAACAACTGACAGGAATGTGAGATAGAAATACAATAGAAGAAGAATGGGTAGCTCTGAGGGGTGATGTAGTAGAGGCAGCAGAGGATAAAGTAGGTAAAAAGACGAGGGCTAGTATAAATCCTTGGGTAACAGAAGAAATATTGAATTTAATTGGTGAAAGGAGAAACTATAAAAACGGAGTAAATGAAGCAGGCAAAAAGGAATACAAACGTCTCAAAAATGAGATCGACAGGAAGTGCAAAATGGATAAGCAGGGATGGAAAGAGAACACATGTAAGGATGTAGAGGCTTATCTCACTAGGGGTAAGATAGATACTGCCGACAGGAAAATTAAAGAGACCTTTGGAGAAAAGAGAGCCAGTTGTATGAATATCAAGAGCTCAGATGGGCGATGTACTTGAGGACAATATTATGGAAATGGAAATGTATGTAGATGTAGATGTAGAGGTGACCATTCGAGCCAATGCAGATCACAGCAGGTTGGTTAGGTTTAAGTAGTTCTAAGTTCTAGGGGACTCATGACCTCAGATGTTAACTCCCATAGTTATCTGACCCATTAGAACCATTTCGAACCAGATCATAGCAGTCTTGCTTATTTACATACATTATGAGTATGTACAACGTTGCTTCTAATCCGATAATACTTCTACTGTTTTTGCTAGTGTACATTGTAACAATATTACGAAGGGGGTCCAAAATTCATGCGACGTATTTTTTTCTGAAAGAAGGTTGGTCTTACGTAGGATTCCAGTGGACCATATTATTCCCCTCTCTTTTACTTAAAAAACCCTATTATTCAACATAGTCTCCGTTAAACGCGACTGCCTTACGCCACCTTACTGGGACGGCCTGTACGCCCGCACGGTACCACTGCAATGGTAGATCTCGGAGCCAGCGTCTTGCTGCATCAATAACATCACCCTCATCGACATACTGTTTTCCGCGGTATGCATCCTGCATTGCTCCAAACATATGGATGACGGAAGGTGCGAGACCCGGGCTGTAGTGTGGATGAGGAAGAACAGTCCAGTGAAGTTTCGTGAGCTCCACCCGGGTGCGCAGACTTTCGTGAGGCCTCATTTTGTCATGGAGAACGAAAATTTCGTTTGTAATTTTGCGCCGACGAATGCGCTGAATTCGTTTCTTCAATTTACTGAGTCACAGTTGTCTGTGGCCGGCCCGCTAGTGGTAGATGGGACGGGTCGCCTCGCTCAACGACTCACCGTGCTTTTGTTCACTACCAGATATCTGCAAGCGCCTAGGAATACCTGCAATGCTCTGATTTTGGGTGCTTGGAACGCACCTCCGTTGCAGCCTAATTTGAAACCGACATACAACGCCACCACCTATCGGAACGTCAAGTAACTATAGGGGATAGAGTGGCACTGTTTGACGATGTCCTATAACAAATTCAGCATTTTTTTCAACAGAAATTGAACGGAAAGATTGTGTTGCATTTCTTATTGAAGACTCCTCGTATTTGAACACAGCCCACACTACAGTTTTGGCAGCATAAACCGTTGTGGAGAATGGCAGGCCCACATTATACTTGGCCAACAAATCCAGGTAATGACTCAGACTTGGCCAGTTCCCAGAAACAGCTCTGTAACATCAGCAACGGGTGTAAAAGCCAGTGCAGAATAAGCATCAAACACAACACCCTCTCGTCACATAATCACTCAGCTCTGGTAAAGTACTTAATCCGAATTGTGGTAGGCTTTCTAGCCTTGAAAGATCACTACACCATTTCATAATATACGTATCTACTAACCTGCAGTAAACTCAGTATTTTCCAGGTGCTTAACAGCTTTTGTCAATCTGTCTCGACGAGTGACCTAACCTGCCCACAGATGAGCTGTCCAAACAGCTGCGCGACTGCCGGCCCTCGGCAGCAGTGACGACTCCAGCTCTCCACGGCACGGTGGTGCGCGCCTTCCAGGAGGCGGGCCTGCCCCCACCACGCCTGCTGGTGACCGTGTCGGCGGCCGCCTCCAGCACTGCCCTAGACCCCGGCGCCACCCCCGAGGGCGCGGCGGACTTCCAGCAGCTGGTGCAGCGGGCCGCACCCGAGGGCGAGCTGCCGGGGGCCCTCACCTCCCCAGACCAGGTGTTCATCATGCCCTACTCCAGCGGCACGACAGGGCTGCCGAAGGGCGTCATGCTCTCCAACCGCAACATCGTGGCCAACCTCCAGCAGGCCAGAGAACCTGCCATCCAGTACTCTGAACTTGGCTCCGGTGAGTACCACATTTCCCCTATCTCCCGAGATGTCTTTATTCCCTACTCTGCCCGTGGACGTCATGCTGTCCAGTCGTAACATTTTGGCCAACCTCCAGCAGGCCAGGGAACGTGCCATCCAGTACTCTGAACTCGACTCCGGTGAGTACCACACTTCCCCTATCTCCCTAGATGTTTTTATTCCCTACCCTGCCCATGGTCGTCATGCTGTCCAGTCGTAACATTTTGGCCAACCTCCAGCAGACCAGGGAACCAGCAATCCAGCTCTCTGACCTCAACACTGCTTACTACCACACTGTTCCTACCTCATGAGGTTTCCACTGTGCCCTGCTCCAATGAAAATATGTGCTTGCCCTGTCCAGCTGCAACATTGTGAACAACCTCCAGCAGGCCAGAGAACTTGCCATCCAGTACTCTGAAATCTACTTCGGTGAGTACCACACTTCCCCTATCTCCCGAGATGTTTTTATTCCCTACCCTGCCCATGGTCGTCACGCTGTCCAGTCGTAACATTTTGGCCAACCTCCAGCCGGCAAGAGAACTTGCCATCCACTACTCTGAACTCGACTCCAGTGAATACCAGACTTCCCCTATCTTCCGAGGTGTTTTTTTTTTTTCCTACTCTGCCCGTGGACGTCATGCTGTCCAGTCGTAACATTTTGGCCAACCTCCAGCAGGCCAGAGAACCTGCCATCCAGTACTCTGACCTCAACACTGGTGACTACCACACTGTCCCTACCTCGTGAGGTTTTCACCGTGCCCCGCTTCAATAAAAATATGTGCTTGCCCTGTCTAGCTGCAACATTGTGAACAACCTCCAGCAGGTCAGAAAACGTGCCAGCCAACTCTCTGACCTCGGCACGAGTGAGTCCCACACTCCTGAGATGTCACTCGTGCCCTACTCCAGTAGTGCCCATGGCCTAGGGGTAGCGTCTTTATCAGTAATTAAAACGCTCTGGGTCCCAGGTTCCAAGCCCATCACTGCTTAAATTTTGGTTAATAACCAGCATTGGCAGCCGAAGATATCTGTCGTAAGATGTCACCCTAATTCTACCAATGGCCTTGTTAAAGAAGACTGAGGAGAAGACAGAAGTTCAAGGCACTCTGTTGTCCTTGGGTTGGGAAACTGCCCCTAAAGGCGGAAGGATCAATAATGTTCAATGACATGAGTATGGAGAAGGCAATGAAAACACTGCATTAAAGACACAAAATGCGTATCCACAAGACATGTAGCCTGTAATTGAAGAAGTGACATGATGATCTCCCCATTGGCAAATGATTCCAGAATAGTCCCCTATTCGGATCTCTGGGAGTGGGCTGCCGAAGGAGAGGTGGCAATGCGAGAAAAAATTAAATAACCAATGAAAGGATTACGTTCTATAAGTCGGGTTGTGGAATGTCAAAAGCTTCAGCTTGGTAGGGAAGCTAGATAATCTGGAAAGGGAAATGTAAGGTTGAACCTAGATGTAATATTGGTCAGTGAAGTGAAATGGAAAGAAGAAAAGGATATCTGGTCAGATGAGCATAGGGTAAAATCAACGACAGTGAAAAATGGTGTAACAGATGTAGGATTCGTTATGAATAGGAAGGTGGGGCAGAGAGTATGTTACTGTGAACAGTTCAGTGATAGTTAAGTTAGAATGAACAGTCAAGATCGCAATAATATTTGTTTGACTGTTCAGTCTAACTTAAATATAGCGTCAGGTCGCTGTTCTCCATAGACTACGTTGCCTAAGTTCATCGATATAATTGTTCTTATCAGAATCGACAGTGAAACAACACCGACAACGATAGTTGACGTCGCAAGGTGATGATGAAGAAATGCATGTGAGAATACTGAAATAGTGATACAATACGTAAAGGGTGATGAAAATCTAATAGTCATTGGGGGTTGGAATGCTGTTGTAGGGGACGAAGAAAAGGTTACAGTAAAATATGGGCTTGGGAAGAGGAATGAGAGACGAGAAAGACTAATTGAGTTCAGTAATAAATGTCAGCTAGTAACAGCGAATACATTGGTCAAGAATCACAAGAGGAGGAGGTATACTTGGAAGAGGCCGGGTGATACGGGAAGATTTCAGTTGGATTACATCGTCGTCAGGCAGAATTTCCAAAGTCAGAAATGGATTGCAAGACGTACCCAGGTGCAAATATAGATCAGAATGTAGTAGTGATGAAGAGTAAGCTGAAGTTTAAGAGACCAGTCAGGAAGAATATATAAGCAATGAAATGGTGTCAGAACTGCTCAGGAATGACGAGATATGTTTAAAGTTCTCTAAGGCTATAGATACACCAATAAGGAGTAGCTCAGTAGCCAGTACAGTTGCAATCGCAAAAGTTGGAAAGAAAAACATAGGTGAAAAGAAAGTAACTGCGAAGGAAACATGGATAACAGAAGAAATACTTCAGTTGATCGATGAAAAAAGGTAGTACAAAAATGTTCAGTGAAATTAAGGAATACAGAAATGGAAGTCACTGAGGTTCAAATGGTTCTGAGCACTATGGGACTCAACATCTTAGGTCATCAGTCCCCTAGAACTTACAACTACTTAAACCTAACTAACCTAAGGACATCACACACATCAATGCCCGAGGCAAGAATCGAATCTGCGACCGTAGCGGCCGCGCGGTTCCAGACTGTAGCGCCTAGAACCGCATGGCCACACCGGCCGGCGAAGTCGCTGAGGAATCAAATAAATAGGAAGTGCAGGGAAGCTAAGATGAAATGGCTGCGTGAAAAATGTGAGGAAATGGAAAAAGAAATGATTTCAGAAGGACTGACTGAGGATATAGAGAAGTCAAAATAACCTTTGGTGAACTTAAAAGCAAGAGTAGTAACATTAAGACTGCAACGTAAGTTCCACTGTAAATGCGAGGGAGAGAGTGGATAGGTGAAAAGAGTACATTGAAGGCCTCTATGAGGGGGAAGATTTGTCTGATGTGATAGAAGAAGAAACATGAGTCGATTTAGAAGAGATAGGGGATCCAGTATTAGATTCAAAATTTAAAAGAGCTTTGTAGGCCTTAAGATCAAATAAGTCTGAAGGGATAGATAAGATTTCACCAGAATTTGTAAGGTCGTTGGGGGAAGTGGCAACGAAACCTATTCACGTTAGTATGTAGAATGTATGTGTCTGGCGACATACCATCTGACTTTCGGAAAAATATCATCTACACAATTCCGAAGATTGCAAAAGCTGACAAGTGCGAGAATTATCGCACAGCCAGTGTAACAGGTCATGTATCCAAGTTGCTGACAAGAATGATATACAGAAGAATGGGAAAGAAAACTGAGGATGTGTTACATGACGATCGGTTTGGCCTTAGAAAAGGTAATGGCACCAGAGAAACAATTCTGACGCTTCGATTGATAATGGAAGCAAGACTATAGAAAAATGAAGACACGATCAGAGGATTTGTCGACCTGGAAAAAGCGCTCGACAATGTAAAATGGTGCAAGATATTCGGAATTCTGACACAAATAGGAGTAAACTATAGGAAGAGACAAGTAATATACAATATGTACAACAGCCGAGAGGGAATGATAAAAGTGAGGGACCAAAAACGAAGGTTCTTCTGAAAAGGGTATGACACAGGAATGTAGTCTTTCGCCCCTACTGTTCAATTTGTACATCGAAGAAGCAAATAAAAGATTAAAAATCAAGGTGAAAAGATATCAGTGATACGATTCACTGGTGACATTGCTGTCCTGAGTGAAATTGAAGAATTATATGATATGCTGAATGGAACGAACAATCTAATGAGTTATGGGTATCGATTGAGAGTAAATCGAAGACAGATAGAAGTAGCAGAAATGAGAAAAGCAAGAAACTTACCGTCTGAATTGAGGGGTCACGAAGTAGATGAAGTTAAGGAATTCTACTGCCTACGCAGAAAAATAACCATTGACGGACGGGGCAAGGAGGACATCAAAAGCAGACTAGCGCTGACAAAAGGGGAATTCCTTCCCGAGAGAAGTCTACTTGTATCAAACATAGGCCGTAATTTGAGGAAAAAATTTCTGAGAGTGTTCGTTTGGAGCACAGCATTGTACTTATGTGAAACATAGACTAGAAAAACCAGAGCAGAAGAGAATCGAAGCATTTGAGATGTGGTGCTACAGACGAATGTTGAAAATTAGTTGAACTGATGAGATAAGGAATGATGAAGCTTGTGTAAGGCCATGCGTTTTCATGGAGAATAAGAAGTTCGCTTGCATTTTTGTGGCGACGAACATGCTAAAGTCGTTTAATGATTTTCCTGGTGGTAGCACAATACACTTCACACTTGATCGTTGCACAGTGAGGGAGGACATCAAACAGAATAACAGCTTCCGAGTCCCAGTAGACGGTCGCCATGACTATGCTGGCTGAATGTGTGGTTTTGATCTTTTTCCTCGGTGGAGAGGTGGTGTGACGCCACACCAAATGTTGCCGTTTTGTTTCCGGTTCGAAGTGATGAACACATGTTTCATCGCTTGCAATGACGTTCGACAAAAACTGTCACGATCAGAATCATAGCCCGCAACCAGATCCGCGCAGATGTCTTTTGTTGTTCTCTATGGTCTCCTGTTAAGCGGGCACACACCTTTGAGTAGGTCAACCGCTGGACGAGTGTGTCAGCACTACCGACAGCGATGTCTAGTTGAGCAGCGAGGTGGTTAATTTTAATCTGTCGTTCGCCTCGAGTGAGAGTGTCTCCACGTTCCAGCATTGCAGAAGTCGCAGGTGTATGCGGATGGCCAGCTAGAGAGACAGTGCAAGGTTCTGCACGACCTTGTTGCGATAATGACAGACGTGAGGGTCCAACGACTCGCCGTGCTTTTGTTCACTGACAGCTCTCCCTACATATCTGCAAGTGCCTATGGATATCTACGATGGGCTGGCGTTCCTCCAAAAGGAACTCAATGACAGCTCTTTGCTTGGAATGCTCATTCGTTACAGAAGCCTTTTTAAAGCCTAGATATGGTGCTGCCACCTATCGGGAAGTTCATGAAACTATAGGCGCTGAAGTCACGTCCCAGAAGAAAGTTCAAGCGAAATTGGCCGAGAACGTGTTATGCATTGAACGCCCCTCCTTGCTCTCTGATCTCAACACCTGTGAGTACCACATGGCTCTTTTCTCCTGACTTCTGGAGACTCGTTGCATCTTTTCTCATGTCATCGGTTTTACCATTCGTTTCAAGATGTCCTGTATCGGATCAGATTGCTTGTTAGTCATTCCATTGCTGCAAAATCAAGAACGGACATTCGATTTTCACGTCCTAGGGGCGATGAGATATGATGGTGCAGCGAAGAGAAATATGGGACAGCTTCTGGTAGTATTTTTGTGCAACTGAAGCCAGCTCACATCGGACGAGATTACGTGTATTTTGTCCTACTGCTTGGATGAAATGACGTTATCCTTCGCATAAGCAATCCTTTCCTTACTTGCACTTTTGCGACGTGGTTCCACGTGACAGTTAAATACCCACCAGCAGGGGGCACCATAGCTGAGGCTGTGTTTCTGCTTGCCAAGACAGCGTGGGGATGCACAATGCCTCTCTTGTATTGTCTGCCACTGGAGTTTTTAGGTCTCCGTAAAGCTCTCGCACTGACTAAAACCTTCCTGTGACGAAACGCGCAAGTATCAGTCGGACCTCGTAAGTTTCTCAAAATCTCTGTCCATGTTGGTTTTTCTACATCTACATCTACATGATTACTCTGAATTCACATTTAACTGCTTGGCACACCCTATCTCTCTACCATTTCACTCCCGAACAGCGCGCGGGAAAAACGAACACCTAGACCTTTCTGTTCGAGCTCTGATTTCTCTTATTTTATTTTGATGATCATTCCAACCTATGTAGGGCTTAACAAAATATTTTCGCATTCGGAAGAGAAAGTTGGTGACTGAAATTTCGTAAATAGATCCGGCCGCGACGAATAACGTCTTTGCTTTTGTGACTTCCATCCCAACTCGCGTATCATATCTGCCACACTCTCTCCCCTATTACGTGATAATACAAAACAAGCTGCCCTTTTTTTGCACCCTTTCTATGTCCTCTGTTAATCCCACCTGGTAAGGATCCCACACCGCGCAGCAATATTCTAACGAGTGTAGTGTAAGCTGTCTCTTTAGTGGACTTGTTGCATCTTCAAAGTGTCCTGCCAATGAAACGCAAACTTTGGGTCGCCTTCCCCACAATATTGTCTATGTGGTCTTTCCGACTGAAGTTGTTCGTAATTTACTTACTTAATTGAATTGACAGCCTTGAGAACTGTACTATTTATCGAGTAATCGAATTCCAACGGGTCTCTTTTGGAACTCATGTGCATCACCTTACACATTTCGTTATTTAGCGTCAACTGCCACCTACCACACCATACAGCAATCTTTTCTAAATCGCTTTGCAACTGATACTGGTCTTCGGATGACCTTACTAGACGGTAAATTACAGCATCATCTGCGAACAACCTAAGAGAACTGCTCAGATTGTCAGCCAGGTCATTTATATAAATCAGGAACAGCATAGGTCCCAGAACGCTTCACTGGGGAACACCCGATATCACTTCAGTTTTACTCGATGATTTGCCGTCAATTACTACAAACTGCCACCTTCCTGACAGGAAATCACGAATCCATTCGCACACCTGAGACGATACCCCGTAGGCCCGCAACTTGATTAGAAGTCGCTTGTGAGGAACGGTCTCAAAAGCTTTCCGGAAATCTAGAAATACGGTATCAACTTGAGATCCCCTGTCGATAGCGGCCATTACTTCGTGCGAATAAAGAGCTAGCTGCGTTGCACAAGAACGATGTTTTCTGAAACCCTGCTGATTACGTATCAATAGATCGTTCCCTTCGAGGTGATTCATAATGTTTGAATACAGTATATGCTCCAAAACCCTACTGCAAACCGACGTCAATGATATAGGTCTGTAATTCGATGGATTACTCCTACTACCCTTCTTACAACACTGGTGCGACCTGCGCAATTTTCCAATCTGTAGGTACAGATCTATCGGCGAGCGAGCGGTTGTATATGATTGCTAAGTAGGGAATTATTGTATCAGCGTAATCTGAAAGGAAACTAATCGGTATACAATCTGGACCTGAAGACTTTTATAGAGAAGATATTTGTTCTACATGGGCATAAAGTACGTCCCACAGCTTTACAACAGACTTATGTCAGTGATATAGGGCTATAATTATTGCTCCTGTCCTACCCCTCTTCTTGAAAATGCGAATACCGACTTACAGTAACTGATCTGAGTCAGGCGGCCTTTGATCATCTTCTTAACCAGAAATGTGTCCAAGTCATTCGATACAAACGTTGTACTGTTTGCACTGCCAACGTATTTTCTAGACTTTTAGAGTATTGCACTATCTTAGGAGTGGAAAGTAATTAATTTACGCCTCTGTTGGGTTTTTAACAGTGGAGCCATCTGTTGGTGAAAGAACTACTCATGTTACAAAGAAACGTGCAGATCACGTTTTCTACAGTGCAGACATGCGTCCCCAACGGTAATAACCCCAAAGAAATTCGTGGTACAAAGATCGAACTATCCACGTTTTCTACAGTGCAGCCATCTGCTGGTGACAGTGGAACCGTAGGTCTGAATCAGGACTTGCTTTTATTCCACGTTTTATGGTTTTGTGGGATAGTATTTAAAGTAAAACTCTTTTTCAGCAAATACGAATTTCTATTTCGTCATTTACATTTTGTAAGCAAATGTTGCTTTCCCTAGAACTTGTTTTATATGGTCATTCCACTTTAGTTCAATGCAGATGGTTACCGCCAGACATATTACAGTGGTTGTAAGGTGCCAGACAAATCCAACACCTTCCATGAAAACCCTGACATGATAAGCAAATCCAGTAATATGTCACGTAGCTCCGAATAAATCGTGACATTAAATTAACCAAAGTAATACGATCAACGAGTGAGCAAATGGAATACCACAGACTAACACAAGAATGCCTAAATGCATGTCGTACCTTCCCACTGTGAGACCGACGCAGTTACGAGGGGAGAAACGAGAACAGAAGCCGAGAGTAGAACCGTGTTAAGCTAGAAGGCCCTACGATAAGGGACGGACTGGTCACCCACGTCGCCAGCGTACCTCTAAGACTACCACCCGCACGTGAGACTTTTTCGAGTCTCTGTTACTTCAAGGCCCATCCCCCAGCCCATGTTAAAAGCTAGAGCCCTCCAGAAAAACAGTATAGATCTTACGATAACGCTAAAAGGACCACACCAGCTGCAGGTTTTAGCGTGAGACTTTTTCGCGTCTCTGATACGTTGCAAACTTTAAAAACATTGCCCCACCACGAAAAGTATAACGTTTCTCTTTGGAAAGACAGAATTATTGTAGGCGGAGCTTAAGGTTAACATTGAGACCCTAACTGGTCAGATGAAAACACAGCCAGATAGTTTTTTTAAGTCATCTTCGGTAAATTGTGGTGAGGAAAAGAGTTGCTTCCGAGATGGCGAGGTGAGCGGAGCCGTGCTGCCTGCCGCTGCCTAAACACCGACAAGGTAATGAACGCACGCGATGCCGCATTTTTGAGCGTATAAGGCTTCACTCAGAACTGCAGAAGTCTCATCTGTTACACCCCCTTTTGCGTAATACTAGTGTCGATCGTTAATTAAAACTCATGGTGTTCACATTTGCCACTTGAAGAACAGATCTGAAACGCGATGATTTTTCTTTTATATAGTTATTGAGAAGCCACATCAGCCACTGTAATTTACGACAAGTTAGATAAGTAATTAAAGATAATTGTGGGTCACTGTAGACCATTTTGATAGTTTTCTCTTTTGTGAAACTTAAATTAAACCTAGATTATAGATGTGAAATGGCATAGGTCATCCTTCGATCGATTGTAGAACTTGGAAACCCATTCAGGGAATAATCGTTCACATTGTTGTTGAACGCAGTTGGTTTTTACCATCCTGTATTGAAACATCTCCTTTTATCAATAGTGCAAATTTTAAACAATGTTTTGTGAGTAGAATAAAATTTCCAATGGTAAACTTAACTGATTTTTCGACGTTATTTTACCAGCTAACTAAAAACAGGAAAGCCTTGAACCCATTCCACTAAATTTAGTTAATGTTAAGATTCTTTTACAGGGAGTGCAGTGGAGCTGACGCTGAAATCATTAAGTATTTGGTTATATCATCGCTAGTCTCACTGAACTCTTCTGAATTCTACATGTCATGTGTGGTCTGGCGTCTCCTTACCAGCAACAGGTCCCAGGTTCAAACTAGTTAATTCCCTAAAAAACACGCTCAGAGCGTCGTTGCGCGAAAGTGGTAGGGAGACACGATATAGAACAAACAGACACCACCATGAATGTTTAGAAGAACCGTAGGTCTGAATCATGACTTGCTTTTATTTCACGTTTTATGGTTTTGTGGGATAGTATTTAAAGTAAAACTCTTTTTCAGCAAATACGAATTTCTATTTCGTCATTTACATTTTGTAAGCAAATGTTGCTTTCCCTAGAACTTGTTTTATGTGGTCATTCCACTTTAGGTCAATGCAGATGGTTACTGCCAGACATATTACAGTAGTTACTATTTCTAGTGATTTGTCGCAAAATGATGTAATCCATCAGCAAAGTATTTCTTCATGTATTCATGTGCGGTTATGCCCACTTGCATTCGGCATGAACTGACAGTGTCTGCACGTGTCACTGATCCTCTACAGTCTTCTGGTTCTGCTATCTTTTTGCAGAGAAGAGCATCAGCCGCAAATTGTCGTAAAGGCTAAGGGTGGGCCGACACCATATCGAATTCCCGCATTAGCGATGGAGAGTGCGACGAACTTCTACGTCACTTTCAGCCAGGTGTCCAGATAGTTTTGATCCATATTATACATAGCGCTGTAGACAACGGAGCTCAGATGGATGACATATTCTTAAATTTCAGTAAGGAATTTGACACCGGAAGTGAAAAAATAAATACGAGTTTTCCGAGTATCCAACGAGGTTTGTGACTGTTGGGAACTGGTTATTAGCAGTGGGACTACACGCATACCTCTAGCCCGTCTTCCTCAACATAGACGTGCGTGGTTCGACAGGCGCCATCAGAGGTTCACTTCGGAGATGGAATGGAGCGCCGTTGTCTTGAGCGATTAAAATTGATTCTGCTACACACAGGTGATGGTAGTTTGGGTACACGGCGTAGACCTGTTGAGCGCTGTCTCGTAGAGTCCATCCGTCTAACACGCACTGGCTCCACCTCAGGAATCGATAATCTCAAACACTCTTTCATCTTTGGTGTTTCTGGGTGGGACGCTAACCAGCGCTCGATACATGAAAAGTGTTGTTAGATCCATTTGTTTATCATTCATGCAATAGGAAGGTGGTGTGCTGTTCCAACAGAATAATGCTCATCCACACTTTCTGTGAAACCCAATGTGCTGTAAAAGACGTGCAGTAACTTCCCCGGCCAGTACAATCTCCGGACTTGTCTCCAACCGAATACGTGTTGGTTATGATGGGACGAGAAGCGACCTGTGCCACTCGTCAACCAACAACTCTTCCAGAACTATGTGAAGTGATCGAGCAGGTGTGGAATACCATATCCCAGGGGATAATCTGGATGCCAGAGTCAGGGCCTGTATTGCCGCCTGTGGAGGCTACACCACATAAAAATGGGTGTTTCAGCATGGATCGATACCTGATACCTCACAACAAATTGTTGTCCTTTTGGATGTCAGATAAATTGTTTCCACATTACGAAACGACTGCACAGTTTCCACAATCCCCTGAGACCATTTATCTACCTTCCACTGCTAGTGATACACAGGTGTAAGCTGGCGCCAGCATTCCATGCGGCAAAGAGATTGCGATGAGATCGATTGAGGCCAAAGACAGACTCTCAAGAAACGCACCACCAACGCCCTCTCGGCCGCCAATATTTAGATCGCCGCCGCGGACTGCAGCGCCCAGTCAGTTCCAGATTGTCACACACCCACCCAGTCAGTTCCAGTCAGTCATCCAGGGCATCAACAAGTGGAGTCATCAGTCGCAGCCCAGTGGGAGTCGCAGTCACTGTTAGCTCAGCCTGTAAATGTAATCACTTCATGTACTCCATAACCACTCTTGTAACAACGAATCTTGAGTGAATTGGAAACCTCTCAAAAGGCTGTACTAATTTTTGTTGTGACAGCATACTTGTGACACGGAGTACTGAGTGTTGTTGCAGTAAGGCCTGGCAGCCAGTTTTCTGGACAATCCGTGGTGACCTTACAGATGGCGTGTGCGGTCCTGACGACGCCATCCCAGTGGTGCTGCCCATGTTCCACATCTACGGGCTGTCCGTGGTGATGCTCCAAAAGTTCTCGCTGGGCGCCAAACTCGTCACGCTGCCGAAATTCGAGCCACAGCTCTACCTGGACGTTCTGGCCAAGCACAAGGTGAGCCCAACCATTCTACACGCTGCACTTTGTAATGCTGGTAAGCTAACTCCCAGGATCGGTGCTGCCTCTGTTGTAGGGTACACTTTAGCAACGAGATTTGCTGGCCTGAGAATACTACAATACTCAACACATGATAGTGATTATACACAGATAAGCCAAAACGTTATGAACCACTGCTCACTGCAATGTTGGATGCCTCCTCGTTGTGTTGCGGGCACCTGTCGCAGTTAGAAAAGTTTGTAAACCTAGCAGAGACTGACGGGGCACTCTGGATGGAGAAATCCACTGAGATAAGCACACCGCCGATTATTGTTCTACAGACCTTGTAAACGAGTATCTCGAAAACGGCGAAGCTGATCGAATGTTCACGTGCTATAGTTCAATTCTTTTACCTTGGCTGTTCGCGCATGCCCGCCCAGACGTGGGAGATTGCTGTGTTGCCAGTTGTAAGCGCCAAGAGAAGCAGCGCCATAGTATAGTTCGCAAACTTATGTTTAGGAGGGAGCGCGCAGTTTACGAAGTAAAGCCACCACGGCCGCATTAACCCTTTCGCTTCTACAGAGACGTGCTCCCCGCATTCCGCGGTGTGGGCGACTTTGTCATCAGTGACTGCTCGCCTTTCCAGTCACATGGTGTTTCGACTGCTTTGACACACTTTATCATTCGATTTCACAAAAACTATTTGGCCCAAAAATTTTATTTTTGACTGATACCTTGCCCCCATAAATGACTTAATGTTGTTTCGATGTTCAATGCAGTTATTGTGCAGCTTTAGATGTAGTAAACCAGTGCACGAAATTTTTAAGAGTTTACAGAGGTAAAAGTCCATAGCCTATACTTTCCGTATGGTCGATTTTAGTTGCCACTAGAAATTTAAAAAAATTACATTCAAAAGAATAAAATTCATGAATTAAGACACTTGGAAAATGTTTTTAAATAAAGAAAATATTAAGCAGCGAACAAGGTTTGAACTCAGATCCTTTCCGTTAGTAGCCATACACTTTAACCATTACACTAACACAGCTCGTCGTTTAATACATCTCCCGGAGGAATTTAAAATATCACGCAAAATACCGACAAACACTGTTGGTGTAACTATGAATTACTCACGTTTCGTCGAAGCACAATAGGAAATAAACAATTACCGCTGTTCTTCATTGCGAAAAAACGGTTAGTGAGAATGATACAAACACCTTTCCTTGCTATCGCCTGAATTAGGCGGCTTATTGCTTGTTTGGTTTAATTAATTAATAGAATATGAAGCAATTGGTATAAAGAATGCTTTTTCCAAAGTTTCTATAAAAGAAAGTATGCTATCAAGACATTTCTTTTGTTCAATTACTTTATTTATGACTGAACGTTCCTAAAACTGAAGACACTCGTCCGTGTTCTGCACTGCAATCGATCTGTGGCAACGTCGTTCTCTGTTCATTGGCTGACTGTGTATTGTGACGTCAGATGCGCGGAACGAACCTAAACTCGGCCGCCGTCATAAATGACGCGCACTTTAATGTAGTGAGCATCCACAGAAAGGAGTAGAAAGACGGTGAAACTGCAACTAGGCGCAAAGTGGTTAGACGTCCACGCCTCTTCACAGAACATAGGGTTTGGAGGTTTGTCTGCTATTTAAAATAGGATAGGTGGCGATCTGTGGCACCTCTGGCGAAACAGCACAGTGCCAGTGGACGCACAAGTGTTACAAAGTTCACCATGCAGCGTACATTGTTGAACAAGGAGTTCGACAGCAGACCATCTCTGTGTGTTCACACGTTGTCTCAACGACATCGTCAGTTACGATTGCAGTTGGCTCGGGATCATCGAGACTGGACCATGTATCACTGGAAACATGTCGTCTCGTCGGATGAATCATGTTTTTGCTGCACCAGGTCGAAGGTCGTTTCCGCAAATCCAATCATCTAGGTGAACGGATGCTTCTAAACGTACAGCGTGCCACGGACGCAGGCCAGCGGGCTGAATATTATGCTACGAAAGACATTCTCCTGCGCTTGCGTGGGACCTGTAGATCTAATCGAAGACAAGCTGGCAGCTGCGCACCACTGCATTCATTTCGTGTGCACCATGACGATGATGTCATTTTTCAGCAGTACAATTGTCTGTGTCTCGAAGCCAGGATCGTGCTACAGTGGTTCTAGGAGCATGGTAGTGAAATTACGGTAATGTATTCGCCATCAAATTCATCTGATCTGAATCCGACATTTTCCAACTGGGTCGCTGTCAAGAGCCGTCACCGTGTATACGAATCAGCGACCAGCCAGTTAACAGGGTTACGTAGACACCTGGTGCACATAGCTCCGCAAATCTACAGACGATCTGCAAATTGATGAGACGCAGGATCAGTGATATATTGCGTCACAAAGATGGCCCAACAAGCTATTAAACAGCTAGTCATAATTCAGAATGAGATTTTCACTCTGCAGCGGAGTGTGCGCTGATATGAAACTTCCTGGCAGATTAAAACTGTGTGCCTTTCGCGGGCAAGTGCTCTACCAACAGAGCTACCCAAGGACGACTCACGCCCCGACCTCACAGATTTACTTCTGCCAGTACCTCGTCTCCTGCCTTCCAAACTTTACAGAAGCTCTCCTGCGAACCTTTGCAGAACTAGCACTCCTGAAAGAAAGGGCGTGAGTCGTGCTTGGGTAGCTCAGTTGGTAGAGCACTTGCCCGCAAAAGGCAAAGGTCCCAAGTTCGACTCTCGGTCCAGCACACAGTTTTAATCTGCCGTTTCAGCTAGTCATAATGTTTTGGTTCAGCAGTGTACATCGTCCAGTCACATTAATGTGACCATAGCCTTTGTTCTACGTCAAAGTGCAGTAACCACTCACAGACCACTTTTTGTGTCGTCTCGTTGTCACTATAAGGTTGTACCATGGGGAGCAAGGAGAGGATGTTGCTTGATACCCTGTGTCCTCTTTCTATCACACGAACTGCCTACTGAATTAACAGGGTTCTTTATTCATAAGAACATGAACTTAGTCCAGGTGTTGTTGTACAAGCTCTTCCGTTTGCGCACATTAGCCTCGTTGCTGGTTACGTACAAGTTCGCTATGTAGACTAATCTGGTCGCTAGGTACTGACTGACTCTGAGCCAGAGGCTGAGCTAATCGTGGCTGCGACTCCCACTGGACTGCGACTGATGACACGACCCAATGACTCCCTGGATGACAGACTCGAACTGACTGGGTGGGTGTGCGATAGACTGCAACTGACTGGGCGCTGCAGTCCGCAGTGGCGATCTAAATACTGGCCCCTGAGAGAGCTTTGGCGGTGCGTTTCTTGCGAGTCAGCCTTTGACCTCAATCGATCTCATCGCAATCTCTTTGCCACATGGTGTGTTGGCGCCAGCTTACACCTGTGTATCACTAGCAGTAGAGGGTAGATAAATGGTCTCAGAGGATTGTGGAAACTGTGCAGTCGTTTTCGTAATGTGGAAAAAATTAATCTGACATACAAAAGGACATGGGCACTTCCGAAATGGCTAAGGTTATAAACTGCTCGTTTGCCACTATTGTTTAAGTATGGCAAATTGCGCTACCCAAACTGGCACTGAAGCAACTGTGGAGCACCGCTGGTCATTCATGATGGCTGCAGAGATATGTATTGGCGAATAGATGTTCAACAATTGAGAAATGACCAGGCAGATGAACTATGGAACTACCGATAGTGTCTCTTCAATGTTCGTTCAGCATTAGTTGCAGGCGTCCAGTTCATGCAGACATAATGACTGCTGTGTTGGAATCTGCAAGCCAATGCCACAACTGGACGTCGACTGGCGGCGGTGAATCTGTGTGCTTCCATTGAGCTGACTGGCGCTTTGTTTTTGGATTGAAAAATGGCATCCACGTCTCATCCATTGTCACAACCGTCGAAAAGGAAGTCCCATTCATGCTGACGTTGCGCGTCAATATTGCTTGGCAACATGCCACGCGGGCAGCCATGTGGTCGTCCGTCAACATTCGGGGCACCCACCTGGATGACACTTTTCGCATTTTCAGGTCGTCATGCACGATTGTGTGCACAGAACCCACAGAAATGCCAACTCTGGAGGCGATCTGTTCAACAGTCATTCGGCGATCCCCCAAAACAATTCTCTCCACTTTCTCGATCATGTCGTCAGATCGGCTTGTGCTAGCCCGAGGTTGTTTCGGTTTGTTGTCACACGATGGTCTGCCTTCATTAAACAGTCGCACCCACGAGCGCACCTTCGACATATCCATAACTCCATCACCACATGTCACCTTCAACTGTCGATGAATTTCAGTTGGTTTCACACCATGCAAATACAGAAAACGAATGATTGCACGATGTTCAAGTAAGGAAAACGTTGCCATTTTAAGTATTTAAAACAGCTCTCATTCTCGCCGCTGGCGGTAAAATTCCGTCTGCCGTAAGGTGCTGCCATCTCTGAAACGTATTGACAATGAATACGGCCTCATTTTAAAACAATGCGCATGTTTTTATCTCTTTCCAGCCGGAGAAAAAAAATCGGAGGCCTTAGAACTTGAATGCACCTCGTACTATCAATGCAACCACCATATTCATCCAGCAACACCCAAGATGGAATGAAGAGAAACACAACAAACGGAAACTTTATCTTCTGCAAGCTGGGATGGATCTACATCTACATCCATACTCCGCAAGCCACCTGACGGTGTGTAGCGGAGGGTACCTTGAGTACCTCTTTCGGTTCTCCCTTCTATTCCAGTCTCGTATTGTTCGTGGAAAGAAGGATTGTCGGTAAGCTTCTGTGTGGGCTGTAATCTCTCTGATTTTATACTTATGGTCTCTTCGCAAGATATACGTAGGAGGGAGCAATATACTGCTTCTCTTCGGTGAAAGTATGTTCTCGAAACTTTAACAAAAGCCCGTACCGAGCTACTGAGCGTCTCTCCTGCAGAGTCTTCCACTGGAGTTTAACTATCATCTCCGTAAGGCTATCGCGATTACTAATGATGCTGTAACGAAGCGCGCTGCTCTCCGTTGGATCTTCTCTAACTCTTCTATCAACCCTATCTGGTACGGATCGCACACCGCTGAGCAGTATTTAAGCAGTGGGCGAACAAGCGTACTGTAACTTACTTCCTTTGTTTTCGGATTGCAATGAATCTCAGTCTGCCATCTGCTTTACCGACGATCAACTTCATATCATCATTCCATTTTAAATCACTCCTAATGCGTACTCCCAGATAATTTATGGAATTAACTGCTTCCAGTTGCTGACCTGCTATTTTGTAGCTAAATGATAAGGGATCTACCTTTCTATGTATTCGTAGCACATTACATTTGTCTACATTGAGATCCAATTGCCATTCCCTGCACCATGCGTCAATTCGCTGCAGATCCTCCTGCATTTCAGTACAATTTTCCATTGTTACAACCTCTCGATACACCACAGCATCATCTGCAAAAAGCCTCAGTGAACTTCCGATGTCGTCTAGTGAAATTGCAGGTAGAAGAAAGAAGTGTCAATGCAAGAGGGTTCTAACCAAATTGTTCAATGAATGGAGACTATTCTACAAAAGAAAATCAAAGAAGTGATAACAGAAGCACGTCAGCCTCCTGCAGGGCACGGTTGGTGCAATATTTGTGTAACAAAAGCTAAAACAAAGAAGCAGAAGTACAACAATCTAAGTAAACCAAAACATTATTGTGGACAGTTTCATAAACATGTGTGTATGACACATTCATAAAAAATTGTGATCTCTTGCCTTGAAGTTGAGGACTCAGAGTAGTCTATTGTATATGAACACATCTGTATTTCGTATTGTAATATGTCAATTTTTCATTCACTCAATCCAGTATTTATATCAATTAACAACATTATTAAACCGATGCCTTAGTTAAAATACATAAACCATATTGAAAGTTGTAATTTTTCGTCAGTAAACTTATTTAATAACTGTCAGCTCGCCGAACCCTCCCCCCCCCCCTCCCCCCCCCTTAGGCATCCAAGTTAGAATAAAAGGCTTGGGCGTTCTAGGGTTAACTCTCATTCGGATGACATGTGACGACAAGTAAAACGTGTGACATCACTCTGAATCAAAGTCCTAATTTGGTGACAGAAAAATCCAAGAAATTCTTCTAAGTCCATTAAAGAAATACTGAGCAGGTGGACGAGCGATGGCTGTCGAAGATTGCTTACGGGCTGTGGTCTGCTTGTGACTAGAAGGCTGGACATGTCGGGTGATGCAGCCCGCATAAATATACTCCAAGGCAAAAAAAAAAAAAAAAAAAAAAAAAAAAAAAAAAAAAAAAAATAAAATAAAAAAAAAACACGAAGCACCTCGAACGAATTACCTGAAGGGAACGGAAATGGGCACATGTGATGTACATGGACAAACAAATAATTAAAATTTCAGAAAACTTAGATGATTTATTCCCGAGAAAGAGCTTCACAAATTGAGCTAGTCAGTAATACGTCCGTCCATCTCTGGCCGTATGTAAGCAGTTATTCAGCTTGGCATTGATTGTTAGAGTTGCTTCTAAAGGATATCGTGCCTAATTCTGTTCATTTGGAGCCTTAGACAGTCCTGCCCATGATTCTCTAAACGATCATCACTGGGGAGAGATCCAGTGACGTTGCTGGACGCAGTAGGCTTTGGCAAATATGAAGGCGAACAGTAGAAACTCTTGTGTGCGGGCGGCCATTACCTTGCTGAAATATAAACCCATGATGGCCTGCCATGAAGGGCAAGAAGTGGGCCGTAGAATATTGTTGACACGGATCAACTAAAGGGAGTCCTGATACGAGGAGAAATGAAACCCCAGACCATCACTGCTTGTTCTTGAGCTGTATGGCGGGCAGCAGTCAGTATGGTGGCCCGCCTCTATCCTGGACCTCTCCAGACCTCTTCGGCCTGGAATCTCATTTACTGGAATCCTACTTCGAGACCTGTCTGAGGGCCCATCAGACAGTGGATACCAACCAGAATGTCGCCCGCGCCCGCCATTACAGCCTGAGAAACAGGTGTTTTTTTTTTTTTTTCGTGTGGCTAGGGCCTCCCGTCGGGTAGACCATTCGCCTGGCGCAGTTCTTTCGAGTTAACGCCACTGAGACGACCTGCGCGTCGATGGGGATGAAATGATGCTGATTAGGCTAACACAAGACTCAGTCTCTGAGCGGAGAAAGTCTTCGACCCAGCCAGGAATCGAAACCGGGCCCTTAGGATTGACATTCTGTCACGCTGACCACTCAGCTACCGGGGGCGAAGAGAAGCAGGTGTGATGGTCTGGGATGCCATTTCTTTTCGTAGCAGGTCCCCTTTAGTTGTGAACCGCGGCATCCTTAGAGCTCAGCGGTACGTCCACGATATTCTACGGCATGTTCTGTTGCCCCTCGAGCTTTCATTTCAGCAAGATAATGCCCGCCCGCACACGACGAGAGTTTCTAATGCTTGTCTCGTGCTTGTCGAATCCTAGCTTGGTCACTTGGTCAGCAAGGTCACCAGATTTCTCTTAGTTGAGAAGATTTGGAGCATTGTGGACGGGACCATGGTTGCTTGCGAGCGTACTGCAATGTTACATGGGATGGTGGGGATACTCGTTCGCTTTTGTATGATTTTTGTCTGGGAACGTAAGTTCAGTCACTATGTTACCATAGAGGCCCTGGTGGTGGCATAATGAAATGTCGAAACCGGTTGCCTCTGGAATAAATCAGAGTGAGAACACAGCTGTTGGTTTATATATTTTGTTGGCAATACACTGAGGTGGGATACCGCCTAATATCGTGTCGGATCCACATTTTCTCAGCGTAGAGCAGCAACACGACTTAGCATGGACTCAACAAGTCATTACAAGTCCACTGCAGAAATATTGAGCCAAACTGCTGCTTTGTTGTCGTTGTGGTCTTCAGTCCAAAGACTGGTTTGATGTAGCTCTCCACACCACTTTATCCTGTGCAAGCTACTTCATCTCCGAGTAACTACTGTAACCTACATCCTTCAGAATCTGCTTACTGTGTTCATCTCTTGGTCTCCCTCTACGATTTTTACCCTCCACGCTGCCCTCCAATACTAAATTGGCGAACCCTTGATGCGTCAGAAGGTGTAGTACCAACCGATACCTTCTTCAAGATGTGCCACAAATTCCTCTTCTCCCCAATTCCATTGAGTACCTCCTCATTAGTTACGTGAACTATCCACCTAATCTTCTTGAAAAGCTTCTATTCTCTCCTTGTCTAAACTGTTTATTGTCCATGTTTCAGTTCAATACATGGTTATACTCCATACAAATAGTTTCAGAAAGGACTTTCTCTTCTTCAGATACGCTTTCTTGCCATTGCCAGTCTACATTTTATATCCTCTCTACTTGGACCAGCATCAGTTATTTTGCTTCCCAAATAGCAAAACTAATCTACTACTTTAAGCGTCTCGTTTCCTAATCTATTTCCCTCAGATTTAATTCGATTACATTCCATTATTACTGTTTTGCTTTTTTTTATGTTCATCTTACATCCTCCTTTCAAGATACTGTTCATTCCGTTGAACTGCTCTTCCAAGTCCTTTGCTGTCTCTGACAGAATTACAATGTCATCAGCAAACCTCAAAATTTTTATTGTTTCTCCCCGAACTTTAATTCCCACTCCAAATTTATCTTTTGTTTCCTTTACCTATTGTTCAATACCAGATTGAGTAACATCAAGGATAGGCTACAGCCCTGTCTCACTCCTTTTTCACCAGCAGCTGTATCCGAGCGGTTCTACGCGCTTCAGTCCGGAACCGCGCTTCTGCTACGGTCGTAGGTTCGGATCTTGCCTCGGGCATGGATGTGTGTGATGTCCTTAGGTTAGGTTTAAGTAGTTCTAAGTCTATAGCCGTTTGAACCATTTGAATCACTCCTTTTTCAACCTCTGCTTCCCTTTCGTGTCCCTCCACTCTTGTAGCTACCCTCTAGTTTCTGTACAAATTGTAAATAGCCTTTTGCTCCCTCCTACCTTAAGAATTTGAGAGTATTCCAGTCAACATTGTCAAAAGCTTTCTCTAAGCCTACAAATGCTACAAACGTAGTTTTGTCTTTCCTTAACCTGTGTTCTATGAGAAGGCATCACGTCGCGTGTTCCTACATTTCTCCTGAATCCATACAGATCTTCCCAAGGTCGGCTACTACCAGTTTTTTCCATTCTTCTGTAAAGGTTTCGTGTTAGTATTTTTCAACCGTCACTTATTAAACTGATAATTCGGTAATTTTCACATCTGGCAGCGCCAGTTTTGTTTGGAATTGGAATTATTATATTCTTCTTGAAGTTTGAAGTTATTTCGCCAGTCTCATACATCTTGCTCACCAGATGGAAGAGTTCTGTCATGGCTGGCTCTGCCAAGGCTATCAGTAGCTCTAACGGAACGTAAAGTCCTTCAGAGCTCTGTCAAATTCTTCACGCACTATCATATCTGCCTTATCATCTTCATTTACGTCCTCCTCCATTCCCATAATACAGCCCTGAAGTATATATCCCTTGTATAGGCCCTCTACATACTCCTTCCACCTTTCTGCTTTCCCTTCTTAGCTCAGGACTGGTTTCCATCTGAGGATATTTTTACAGGTGGTTCTCTTTTCTCCAAACGTCTCTTTATTTTTCTTTGAGACGGCATTCATCTTACCCCTAGTGATATATGCTTCTACATCCTTACATTTGTCCTCTAGCCATTTCGGCTTAGCCATTTTGCACTTCCTGTCGATCTCATTTTTTAGACGATTTGCCTTTAGCCAGTTTCATTTATTGCATTTCTATATTTTCTCCTTCCATCTATTAAATTCAATATTTCTTGTGCTTCCCAAGGATTTCTACTAACATTAATCTTTTTACCTCTTGATTCTCTGCCGCCTTCACTACTTTATCTCTCAAAGCTACCCATTCTTCTTCTACTGTGTTCCTCTCCCTTGTTCTTGTCAATCGTTCCCTAATGCTCCCTCTGAAACGTCTACAACCTCTGTTTCTTTCAGTTTATCCAGGTCTAATCTCCTTAAAATCCTGCCTTTTTGCAGTTTCTTAATTTTTAATCTGTAGGTCATAACCAATAAATTGTGGTTAGAGTCCACATGTGCCCATGAAAATGTCTTACAATTTAAAAAGTGGTTCCGAAATCTATGTTTTACAATTGTATAACCAATCTGAAACATTCTGTTGTCTCCATGTCTCTTCCACATATACAAACTTCTTTCACGTGTTGGTTGTCATTAAATTGTGCCCTGTGCAAAATTCTACCAGGGGACTTCCTCTTTCATTCCTTTCCCCTAGTCCATATGCAACAACTACTTTTCCTTTCTTATTTTCCAGTCTCCTATGACTATTAAAGTTTCGTCTCCCTTAGCTGTCTGAATAATTTCTTTTATCTCATCATATATTTCCTCAATGCCTCCTCATCTGCGGAGCCGGTTCGCATATAAACTTGCGCTACTGTGGTGGGTGTGGGCTTCGTGTCTGTCTTGGCTACAATAATGCGTTCATTATGTTATTCATAGTAGCTTATCAGCGTTCCTATTTTTTAAAATTCATTATTAAACCTACTCTTGCATCACCCCTATTTCATATTGTATTTATAACCAGAAACCTTTTCCTCCCGCCACCAAACTTCACAAATTCCCACTATATCTAACTTTAACCTATCAATTTCTCTTTTTAAATTTTGTAACCTACCTGCCCGATTAAGGTATCTGAAATTGCCCACTCCGAACCGTAGAACGCCAGATTTGTTTTTTCCTTATAACTACCTTCTCCTGAGTAGTCCCCGCACCGAAATCCGAATCGGGGACTATTTTACCTCCAGGACATTTTACCCAAGAGGATGCCATCATCATTTCACCACACAGTAAAACTACATGCATTCGGGAAATATTACGATTGTAGTTCCCCTTGCTTTCAGTCGTTCGCAGTAAAAAATGGTTCAAATGGCTC
Source organism: Schistocerca gregaria (assembly GCF_023897955.1). Lineage (NCBI taxonomy): Eukaryota > Metazoa > Arthropoda > Insecta > Orthoptera > Acrididae > Schistocerca > Schistocerca gregaria. The sequence continues at coordinate 122,169,623 of NC_064928.1, read as the reverse complement.
TGAGCACTATGGGACTTAACATCTGAGGTCATCTGTCCCCTAGACTTAGAACTAGTTAAACCTAACTAACCTAAGGACATCACACACATCCATGCCCGAGGCAAGATCCGAACCAACGGCCGTAGCAGAAGCGAGGTTCCGGACTGAAGCGCCTAGAACCGCTCGGTCACAGCGGCCTGCTCGTTCGCAGTACCAGCATTAAATTTCCGAACGATTTCCGAAATGGAATTAGGACATCACACACATCCATGCTCGAGGCAAGATCCGAACCTACGGCCGTAGCAGAAGCGAGGTTCCGGACTGAAGCGCCTAGAACCGCTCGGTCACAGCGGCCTGCTCGTTCGCAGTACCAGCATTAAATTTCCGAACGATTTCCGAAATGGAATTAGTGGCCCATACTTTTATCGCTAACCACAATTCCGTATTCAAAGTCTGTCAGTTGTCTTTGTGGTCTTTAGTCCTGAGACTGGTTTGATGCAGCTCTCCATTCTACTCTATCCTGTGCAAGCATCTTCATCCCCCAGTACCTACTGGAACGTACATCCTTCTGTATCTTGTGTATTCATCTCTTGGTCTCCCTCTACGATTTTTACCCTCCACACTGCCCTCCAATACCAAACTGGTGATTCCTTGATGACTCAGAACATGTCCAACCAACCGATCCCATCTTCTAGTCAAGTAGTCTGTCAATAAACATACATTTTGTCGTCGTATCGTCCCTCGTAGCATGGTCGGATGAAGTGAAATTGCAGAGGAAGGTCATAGATTTGAGGGACACGTTTGAGCCAAATTTCAAACCTTTGCATCGCAATCGGAGACTATTATGGGATTTCAAAAAAGTGACCCTGGTTATGTTGTCCAGTGTAGAGTGCCAAAGGCAACGGTGCCCCTTCATCTTCCAGGCACAGCCAGTTGTGGCTGAGGCTCGTGGTCTGAGTTGCAGCATGGTGGTTTGGTGTCTCTGAATCAGCCGGAAGCCAAGTCAGTGGCTGGCGTCACCGACCCCGAGGGCACTGGGAGGGGTCGGCAGGTAGAGCGCTACAAGCTCGTGCCTCGCCAGGGGTGGCGCTAACGCGGCTGAGGTGTGCTGGGGAGAGAGGACGCACGAACTGTGCACACCTTGGCCTAATCAACGTAGGTGAGAATTGTCCAAGGTGACCACCAGTACTTCCGCTAATGGCACAGCCGCTTCCACTGCTTGCATAGCCGTGAGGAAACCACGAGGGCGACGCTGCAGAGTGTACAGGCTTGACGCTCTACCATACTCCTCACGCTGCTGGATCCCACGAGGAATACACGTCTCGCAACGTACTAACGAAGCTGCGACGTCATAGTAGTTGCTTTGCGTGAAATACGTGGCGAACGCATGGGTACATGCTGAATCTATTCCAGTCTGTGTCTTCCAGTGCAGTTTTTGCCCTCCACCGTTCCTCCTAGTTCCACAGAAGTCATTCCCTCATGTCTCAACAGATATCCTGTGGTCCTGCACATTCTGCTTGCCGATTCTGCGGAGAACCTTATCATTCCTTACCTGCCGCCCGCGGTGGTCTCGCGGTTCTAGGCGCGCAGTCCGGAACCGTGCGACTGCTACGGTCGCAGGTTCGAATCCTGCCTCGGGCATGGATGTGTGTGATGTCCTTAGGTTAGTTAGGTTTAAGTAGTTCTAAGTTCTAGGGGACTGATGGCCACAGCAGTTGAGTCCCATACTGCTCAGAGCCATTTGAACCATTTGAACCATTCCTTACCCTATCGAAAACCACTCCGTCGTCAGGACAAAAGTGACCCACCGGGACCATCCGACCGCCGCGTCATCCTCAGATGAGGATGCGAATAAGAGAGGCGGGTGGTCAGCACACCGCTCTCCCAGTCGTTATGATGGTTTTCTTTGACCGGAGCCGCTACTGTTCAGTCGAGCAGCTCCTCAATTGGCAGAACACCTAAACTGGGACAAACAAACAGACACAGCTTGCCGGAAATCGCTCTCCCCCCTACATGCAATTCAAAAATTTAGAAAAATATTCCCAACCCATGTTAAACAAAAATTAGTCCAAACACTAGTCTTGCCTAATCTTTACTACTGTGATGTAGTTCAACACGGCACAAATAGTGAAAATTCTAGATGCCTCGAGCTAGTGATGAATGCTTCCGTTAGATACGTGTGCAATAATAGGTTGTATGATCATATCAGTCCTTCATACTCCCAGCTAGGTTGGATACGCCCACATAAGGCACGCGATCTCCACACGATGTGCTTACTTCATCGATTTCTTAGCCACTGGTGCCCACAATACTTATCTTCTCACATTAAACACCTATCATCATTCCACAATCGCAATACCAGATCGGATACGTCTAGCATCTTGGCTGTACCTTTACATAACACAAAATCTTTCTCCGTGTCATTCTCCATCATAGCCATACGACTATGGAACGCGCTCCCCTGTGATCTGCGTCTTATCCAGAACTACTCAACATTCAAGAGGGAACTCAAAACTTATATATTACGGACGGTATAGCCACCATTGTTGTGCCCCTCTCATCTCTTTCTTTCTCCTCTCCATCACAGCTTCGAATTTTTCCATTCTATTTCTCTTCCTCTAACCTATCTACCTCTTATATATCTCTTTTATCTCATTCTATCGTCTTATGTCTCTGCTCGATGAGAATAACTCACAAGCTGCAAGAACATAACGAGAAAATTCCCAGCTAACAATAGGACTGACATTCACAAAAGAAAAGTATGTTTACTTTCATATACATAGTCATTATTATTATTATTATTATTATTATCATTATTATTCTTGATTGCTATAATTATTTTTTATTGTTATAGTTATCATTGTACTACTGTTATAATCTCAATTTTTTTTCTTAAACATCAATACTGCATAATACAATGTCCTTAATGTTCTGTAGAAACTGTAACTCGTTCAATCTGAGTATGCCTGGTTAGGTGTAAGAGAGGGCCTGAAGGCCCTAATCTTGCCAGGTATAATAAATGCATAAATAAATAAATAAATAAACACGAGGCTGAGTGCACCCCGAAAAATGGCAAAGCGCATAGCGGGCCGGATGATCACCCAACCAAGTGCTGGCCACGCCCGACCGCGCTTAACTGACCTTACCCTATCAGTCTACCCAACTTTCAACATTCTTCCATAGCGCCACATCTCAAATGCTCTATTCCCTTCTGTCCCAATTTTTCCACAGTACATGTCTCACTGCTATACTATGCTGTGCTCCAACTGTACATTCTCAGAAAGGTCTTGCTCAATTAAGGCCTATTTTTGACCAAGAATGCCGTTTTTCCCAGTGCTAGTTTACTTCTTATGTCCTCCTTGCTCTGTCCATTGCGGGTTAATGCTGCCTAGGTAACAGAATTGCTTAACTTCGTCTACTTCGTAATCCCCAATTCTGATGTTAAGTTTCTAGTTCTTCTCGTTTCAGCTACTTCTCATTACTTTCGTCTTTCTTCGAATTACTTTCATTCCATATTCTGTACTAATTTTATTGTTCATTCCATACAACACGTCCTGTAATTCCTGTTCAGTTTTACCCAGGATAGCAATGTCGTCAGCGAATCTTATCTCTGACATATTTTGGTCTTGAATTTTAATCCCACTCTCAAACCTTTTTATTATTTCCCTCACTGCTTCTTCGATGTACAGATTGAACTGTTGGAGTGACAGACTACGTCTCTGTCCGAGATCCGTTTTCATGCCAACACTTCGTTCTTAGTCTTCCACTCTTATTGTTTCCTCTTGGTTCTTGTAAACACTCATATTGTGTATTGCCCTTCTTTTCCTATACCCCACTTTCCTCACATTTCCGAACTTGTTGCTGCATTTGACATAGTCGAACACTTTTTCCAGATCAACGAATCCTATGAACCTGTCTTGGTTTTTCTTCATTGTAGCTTCTATTATAAACCGCAAGGTTAGACCTGCCTGTCTGGTGTCTTTACATTTACTAAAGCAAAACTGATCGTCATGTAACGGATCTTGAGTTATTTTTTCTATTCTTCTGTATATTATTCTTCTCAGGAACTTGGCTGCATGAGCTGTTAATCTGACTTCGCTACAGTTCTCGGACGTTTAGCCTTTTGCAATCTTCAGAATTGTGTGGATGATGTTTTTCTCTGAAAGTTTTATGGTACATTGCCAGTCTCATATATTCTACACACCAACGCAAATAGTCGTTTCGTTGCAACCTGTCCGAATGATTTTAGAAATTCCGATAGAGTATTATCCTTCCCTTGTGCTTTACTTGATCCCAAGTCCTCCAAAACCAAATATCAATCAAAAGATACCCAATAAATAACTTTGCGATGTGATATCGAGAGCTTCACTGTTTTAGATTGGGCCGTTAAGCACAATTAAACTCGCACGAAATAGCAACTCTGTCCCCGCCGGAGAAGGTCGCTGAAGCTCGTAAGACCTGTAGTGTCAAGTGCTGTCACTCACGCTAAGTGTCCTATATATGTCCTTGGCCACACGCGCTGCGTTGTGACGTGGTTTACCTTCCAGTGTGCCTAGCGACGTGTAATGGGCCACGTGGCTGGCAGATCTTAGTGGCCAAGCGCCCGCCAGCTTTGATGGCAATGTGACTGGACCGTGTAGACGGCGAGTGACGGGGAATGACTCATGGCCCCCTGTGTTAGATGCTGGGGCCCTCTAGCAGATCTTAGTGGCTAAGTGCGCACCTGCTTCGATGACAATGTGCCTGGACCGTGTAGATGGCGAGTGACGGGGAATGACTCATGGCCAACCGTGTTAGACACTGGGGCTATCTAGCAGATCTTAGTGGTCTAGCGCATGCCTGCTTTGATGACAATGTGACTGGACTGTCTAGACGGCGAGTGACAGGGAATGACTCACGGCTGCCCGTGTTAGATGGGCTGCCTAGCAGGTCTCAGTGGCCTAGCGTTCGCCTGCTTTGAAGACAATGTGACTGGACCATGTAGATGGTGAGTGACGGGGAATGACTCATGGCCTCTCAGGTTAGACGCCAGTGCCATCTAGTTGATCTTAGTGGTCTAGCACACACCTGCTTTGATGACAATGTGACCAGACTGTCTAGACGGCAAGTGACGGGAAATGACTCATGGCTGCCCGTGTTAGATGCTGAGGCTGTCTAGCAGGTCTCAGTGACCTAGCATACACCTGCTTTGATGACAATGTGACTGGACCGTGTAGATGGCGAGTGACGGGGAATGACTCACGGCCGACCGTGTTAGACGCCAGAGCCGTCTAGCTGTCGACGTTGTAGCCTGTGACGTCAGCAGGCCGCCTAGGCCAAAGTTGCAGTTTAGATTTCGCTGTGAGCAGACAACTTGACAGCTTGTCTACTAATTCGTAATCAGTTTCTTTTTGGTGGATATCATTCCAATAAATAAAATAGTCTCTCGAAACTTCACTGCATCATATTACGACGTTTCTTATCTGAGAGTTAAGGATATGTTCAGCAAGCAAGCAGCTAACACTATTTCCTGACTTACCATTATTTCAATCTAACATTATCTGAAATGTATAATCATGTTCGTTCCTAGGTAATGACAAACTAACATAACAGTTTCTAGCAGCTGCACTACAATATCTTTTACAGCTTGATATATGACTATAATGCAATAAGAGTATTTTTTATATAATGTTCATCAATACTTTAAATGTATTTCTTCTTTTTAAATCGCAGATAATATACAATGTTTTGAATTATTTTACCAGTGTTTCCTAAAGAGAGTCAAGTACCTGTACATAGGACCTGTATGAGTCATTTCTTTAAACTTAATTATATCAACGTATTATAGATTATTTCATAGTGGTCACGTCCCAACACTTACCAATCAAAGATTTAAAGGATTCAGGTCATGGATACAAAAAAGTAGTCGCCTTGTGCTCTGCCACAACACAGTAGGTAACAGAAATAGTTTTTAAAACCTGTGGTCATTTTATGAAACCAATAATTTTAGTCTATAATACACTGTTAGAAACTGTAGAACATGCTGCAAGCACACCGAAGCTTGTTTTGCGGCATCTATGGCACTATTTGAAATACTACTGCAATTAAAATGATTTATCAGCTTGATGTGATGTCATTTTTCCTGAAACAACTTGTAAAGGTCTACAATTTGGAACAGTAGTGGATAAAAGAAATTCTCTATATTTTATGTGTGGGGCGTGACCATACGCAAGTTCAAACAGTACACGGTAAATGATGTGTGTGGTGGACATGCAAACATGTACAAGCAATAATGCTGTCGCCGCTGTTTTATTAACTTAGATTACAGAGCAAAATTAAAAGGAGGGATTTATGACATAAGGAAGGACAAATATTAATTCACATTTCCAGTAAGAGATTAATAATAACAATCATTATTTATTAAACATTTTACCCATTTCATTCCATCGGGCAAGGAAAAACACACAGCAAAAAACTAAATTGGAAATATGATAAACACAAAAAATTTAGGTATGTGCAAGAGAGTGGGAACATAAAGTTCTTGAAATTTAAAAAAAAATCCTTTCCAGTCAAAATATATAGGTAGTTTTACCATATTTGTCAAAAATTATGTTTTTAATTTTCTATTAATTCCCTTCTGCTTGGAATGTTCAGCAATATATTACACATAACAGAAACGAATTATCTGTAGACATCAGTAAGGTGTTTCTCAGGGAGACGGTAGTCTGTTACAAATATTCTAAGAGGAATGCATCAATCAACTCCTTGGTCAGCCAGATTCTGTAGTAGCTGCTTTTGATTTTTATAAGATAGAATTTTGTTTCATCCTCTTTGGATATTAAAAGCTCATAACTGCATGTTTTACAACTGAGCAATTGTGTTGCTTTTCATTCTGCAGAACCACAAAATACAGGCTGGTCTACTTCAACATTTTGTATGCTTAAATTGTTCAACACACTCACAAATGGGGTCATTCAACATCCAGAAATATTACGTCTGAGATGCTCACACCATTCATTATTTTTGGAGAAAATTTTACCGGTCCTTTTTTTGCAGACTTTATTCCCAATACACCATGATATGCATCTTCTTTTCAGACTCAAATACGTGGGTTACAGAAACATGGTAGTTCCCACCTGATAATTCACGATACCCCCTAAAATATGTCTCCAAGTTATCAGTCTGCAGTTTTCCTGTCAGAAGACACTGCACGCTGCACTACTGAAAGAACATTGTCACTTTCTGAAATAACAGATGTACTAAGATACAGTGCTTGATGTGTTTCTGTAGTTAGACAATTGGTAGCGTTCAAAGTCCTTCTGTCTAACCACACCAAAAATTTGTCAAGTAACTCAAGCCTGTCATCAGAAGCATTAGTGAAAGAGACAACTCATTTCGTTTGTGAATTCTCTTTGTACAGTTCTTAACATTAATATTATTCCAACAATGGAGTAAAATTTCAACAAAATGTACAGTTCCTGAATTTTCACCATGTTCATTAAAAATATGGCATACAAGGTTGACACTGTGTCTCTATAAGCTACTGGGATACACTGACTTTTAAATCAACCAAGGAGCTTGTTCAGTTCCTTTCTGCATAGATTCTTAATATGTGAAAATTTTGCCATTAACAGGTCATTGGATGTTGAATGAAAATGTGGACACTAAAGGGTTCTGTCACTGACTCTCTGGTTCAGCCAGTTGTTCCAAATACTTTTTAATAAATGAACAGTGTCGAACATAAGAAACACAGGGGAACCACAAGACAAGAAGGAACATAGACTGCTGGAATTTTTTACAAAGAGTGAAAACATATTCCTATTGATTCTGTTGCTATCAGATATAATAACAACAGTCAAACTACTAGGAGAAAGGAAATGCAACACATTAAGTGTTAATTTGTGAAGATGTGAGCCTGACAACTGTTTGATAGGAATCAAGTGAACAATTTCTTTGAAACTGCCATATAAAGAAGATGTAAAAAAGGCAAGCACAGTTTTTGGCTCAGACGGGGTATTATTTCCTGCATATCCATGAACTGTCCACCCTTAAACTGTATAAAGGGTTTAAGGAAAATTTCAGCCAGTTGTAGAATTACAAATTTTTCCCTCTCATTTATCCACAACAGTGTTAATAAAATGGACACTTTGTGTTTCATTAGTTGTACATATCTTCAGTGAAGATCAGAGCTACTGAATATGTTTCACGAGTGGTAAATTTAGGCTGAGGTCAGAGTGGCTGCGACAACGGTCGTCAGAGGCCGTCGCCAGAGGTCACACGATAACATCGGCCTTCAGCTTCGTCACAGTGCGTCTGACGTCATTCGTCAGTTTTTGACAGGATCGAGGACGTAAGGTTAGGTTGGCTTAGGTTAGAATCTATTTTATGTATGACGCAGGCTACCTTTTAACCTCCCAAGGACGGGACGTATACCACGACGCCTCTGTGATTGGAGACAAGCGCTGCAGTGCGGCTTTTGCCAGTGTAAGGTACCTGTAAACCAGCCGTACCTCTCTCGAAACGATCGTGGTGGCTATTGTACACTCTGTCCTCAATTACTGGAATTACCTGACAAGTTTTACAAATATACGAGATGAACGGAAAAACACCATTCCACAAAAGTTAAAAGCGCTTTGTGACGCCACTTTCCTTCTCTCACCAGCGAATAGTGTCAGAAGGGACCACAATCTTGTTTTCATATTCATAAGCGAGTATTAATGATGTTTTCACAAAATTATTAAGTGGTTCTCAGCAAACGGGCTCTCTTTAAATTTTGATAAAACACAGTATATACAGTTCCGTACAGTAAATGGCACAACTGCAGTAATAAATATAGACTTTGAACAGAAGTCTGTAGCTAAGGTAGAATTTTCAAAGTTTTTAGGTGTGTCCATTGATGAGAGGTTAAACTGGAAACAACACATTGATGGTTTGCTGAAACGTCTGAGTTCAGCTACGTATGCTAATAGGATTATTGCAAATTTTGGTGATAAGAATCTTAGTAAATTAACTTACTATGCCTACTTTCATTCACTGCTTTCGTATGGAATCATATTCTGGGGTAATTCATCGTTGAGTAGAAAAGTATTCATTGCTCAAAAACGTTAAATCAGAATAATTGCTGGAGCCCACCCACGGTCATCCTGTAGACATCGATTTAAGGATCTACGGATCCTCACAGTAACCTCACAGTATATATATTCACTTATGAAATTTGTTGTTAATAATCCAGCCCAGCTCAAAAGTAATAACAGTGTATATAGCTATAACGCCAGGAGAAAGGATCTTCCCTATGCAAGGTTAAATCTGACTTTGGCACAGAAAGAAGTAAATTATGCTGCCACAAAAGTCTTTGGTCACCTACCAAACAGCAGCAAAAACCTGACAGATAGCCACCATTTAAAAATAAATTAAAAGAATTTCTAGATGACAACTCCTTCTACTCATTGCCTGAATTTTTAGATATAAATTAAGGCGAAAAAAAACTTAAACATTAGTGTCATGCAACATTTTGTGTAACGTAATATCTTGTACAGACATATTTTATCAACCTGACACGTTCCACATAATTACGAAGTGTCGTATTCATGACATATGGAACAAGTATTAATCTAATCTAATCTCTAATCTTACGAAAACCTGTAGTTTCAGTGATACACTGCACTAATGATCTCTCCAAAACACGTTGTTCAGAGTGTGGTTTATTATGCTACAGTGGCAGCATGTGCAACTTCGGTCTGTAAAATTTCTGCCAATGAGGTTTTGAGCACACAATGGTTAATTTACGTGACGAAAGTGCCTGTTTCTGTTATACGATGCATGGGTAAAATATGTTTCTAAGGAAGCAAGTATTATCTAATTAATTAAAGGTAGGTTTGTGGTTACACAGCATCTCACTTTTTTCTGAAAACGGTGAAAATTGATGCGATTCTGGCTGGATAGTCAGATAACCAGATTCTAATACGCTTCACAGCTCTCTAAACACTTACCGAGTGGATTTGAAAAAGTAAGTAACAATATTCCTAGTCGCAGTATTATTTCAAACTGAGCGTTGCTTTTAATAAAGAAAATGAACATTACAGTGTCTTTTAGTGTACTTGTTCTACTTCAAAATATGGTTTACAAAAAAATTTAAAATTTCTACAACAGGTGTTTATGTGCAAGAGTGAAAACATTACATTTTAAATTAGTGTTTAGAGCTTTGTAAATAGCGTCTAACATATCATACAAAAACTTTGAAACTGTGCTTTCCAGAATGTGGTATAGGCCTAAATATTAGAAAGATGTAATCGACAGATGCCAAATATCAAAGTGTCACTTCTGGTTTTACTTGAACCAGAACTGCATCTCTAATGCGAGAATTGGATTTTTTTAACAGAACTCGAATCACGCCTCTACAAGTAGGGACCTACTCGAAATCTGTTTTGCTGAATGTATTTAACATTGTGCAGGCATACGTCAAATAACTTCAATGACTGTCATTCAGTATACGGGTGAAAAACAAACAAAAAGTTTAGTTTAAGATACTCTCAAAACCAAAAGGACTAAAACGTGGAAACCCGTACGTACACCACTGTTTCAAATCACTTCACATAACATGATCGCCGCTCTACTGCTATAAAAACATCGCCAGGATGGAGTAATAATGTAATTTACAGAAAGCTGATGTTCGCCTACCACAACACAAAAAGATCCACTGCAGTAAGCCGGCCTTACTGGCCGTGCGGTTCTAGGCGCTACAGTCTGGAACCGAGCGACCGCTACGGTCGCAGGTTCGAATCCTGCCTCGGGCGTTGATGTGTGTGATGTCCTTTGGTTAGTTAGGTTTAATTAGCTCTAAGTTCTAGGCGACTGATGACCTCAGAAGTTGCATAGTGTTCAGAGCCATTTGAACCACTACAGTAAATGTAAGCAAAAGAAAAAAATTATTTTTCCAGGTTGCAATCTCACATCTAAAAAAGCTTTCTTGTCTCGTAAAGAACATGGTGAGTACTATACACTATGTCCTATAACAAGTTTTACGAATATGCAATAACCGGACAAGTTTTACGAATATGGAATAATCAGGCAAGTTTTACGAATATGGAACAACCAGACATGTTTTACGAATATGGAATAACCAGGCAAGTTTTACGAATGTATGAGAGGAGAAGCGTTCTGTTACGTACTTGACATAATTCGCGGTGCCTTCAAAATGCAAATTACAAACACACTGTTTCGCTATACCTATTTAAACTTGTGCTGACGTACGTCAACTGATTTTCAGTGACTGTCATTTAGCAACACGAGTGAAAGACAAGCTTAAAGTGTAGCGTAAGCTACTCTGAAAACCTCAAGCACTTAAAAGTGGAAACAAATGCCGTACACCACATTTGCCAACCACTTCATATTAACAGTATCACTATCCTACTGGCAGGCAGTAATAATAATTTGTAGACAACTAATGACAACCTAGCACACAGAAGATCCAGTACAGTAGCTATAAGCACACAAGATACGCCGCCCTCTTCATTTGAACAAATTAATTTTTGAGGTTATAATATACGTCTAAAATTTCCAATAAAGATTTTTTCTGTTTGAGGTTTCGAATAAACCTGCGATTTCAGTCAATAGATTTCGAACTATCCCGATTATGCTATTTTCATCTCCAGGCTGCCACAAACTCACTCTTCGTGGACTAAACTTATCAGTTTCTCATGCTCCATGTTTTGTGTGATCGTCGGTCGATTTGACCGAAGAAACCAAACTGATTTTAATTTAAATGATTGATGTCCGAAGTCTGTGCGTTCGGGAGATAGGATTGGCTATAGTGTGGCCGCGCTCCTAGAGGCGTACTGATTTGAAAAATTCGGCCGTCTCCGGCCGACGTCGGTCGCCGTCGGAATCCACCGATATCGGAGCCACTGTGACCGCAGCCTTAGTAATCCACATGACCGGAGTGTTGTGTAGCATGCTGGAGACTGGCTGAATCCACCGATATCGGAGCCACTGTGACCGCAGCCTTAGTAATCCACATGACCGGAATGTTGTGTAGCATGCTGGAGACTGGCTGTAGATTATAAATGCATTCAATATCCTATCAACCGAATATGTCCGCTTATTCATTGTCAACAAATCCATCTGTTTCAACAGAAACAAAAAAGTGGCACAAGAGCTCGTATCACGTTGTGAATGCCGAGTAAGCTTCTTTGCAATATTCTTTACTACATTTAAAACACAACTGATAGAGGGTGTGCAGCTATCACACTTCATATACCTACTAATATATTTTTTTCTATTTGTGACTGTCTTGTTACTCTAAGCGTGGAAGGTAAAATGCAACTAAGCCCATGTCATGACAGAATGAAATCGTTCACAAATATGCATTTAAAATGAGTTTGTCATTAATTTCTATACTCACTTTGATCTCGGACATGACTACGGAAAAATTTACAGCATAAAATGATATGCTATTGTCTTTAACTGTTACTCTCCACTTACCTACACTGTTTATTCTGTCCTGATGCTCAGCACACAAACATTGAAAATTTGCTATAATACCTGCTTTGACGACACTTTATTCTTCTCCTCCTCTTCTTTACGTGTACATTATTTTCTTATCTCTGGGACACACCCTGCTGGAGGCTGAGCTTTGTTTAAATATGGCGGTAATCCTGTGAATAATTTTGGGACAACTCCTGATGAAAGCAGTGACCTCTGACGAGGAAACTCGTGACAGCTACCATCAGAGTCCTCTGCTCTCGACACATCACGTTCCTCAAAATGTTTAATACAAACAACGCTTCTGTTGCATGGGTTGCAGTCACTTCTGGGGATGTTTTTTATCCAGCATTCTCTGATTTTCTCTTCAGTTGGGAATCTAAACAAAGGGCTATAAACCTCTTCCATGCTCAATTAGTAGTTGTTTTTACAACCAGAAAGACGACATTTTTCTGGCACCTGCAAAGAGAATGATGCATTAATTGTTCGGCTGGTCCCGGCGGAGGTTCGAGTCCTCCCTCGGGAATGGGTGTGTATGTTTGTCCTTCGGATGATTTAGGTTAAGTAGTGTGTAAGCTTAGGGACTGATGGTCTTAGTCGTTAAGTCCCGTAATATTTCACGCACACACATTAATTGTTAACATCTTAACCCAAAATACTATTATGTAAGAGCAGCAAATGAGTAATTCAATAGACTTGTTTGTTGTACTGCTAGGACATGACGAAACTAAGTCTACGAATTGAGGAGAATGTAAGGAAATATTCATAATATTATTATGTAATGACTTATCGGAAGATTTGTGTTCTAAATTTATAAATACGAAACATTAATTCCAAGTTATGTATATAATTTTTGTTCCGATTCTGTAGGCGGAAGTCGTTCAGGTAGCACGGCTGCACATATACACTGAAGAGCCAAAGAGACTGGTACACCTGCCTGATATCGCCTATGGCCCCCGCCAGCACGCAGAAGTGCCGCAACACGACGTGGCATAGACTAGACTAATGTCTGAAGTAGTGCTGGAGGGAACTAACAGCATGAATGCTGCATGGCTGCCCATAAATCCGTAACAGTACGAAGGGGTGGAGATGATTTCTGAACAGCACGTTGCAAGGCATCCCAGATATGCTCAATAATTTTCATGTCCCAGGAATTTGGTGGACAGCAGGAGTGTTTAAACTCAGAAGAGTGTTCCTGGAGCCACTCTGTAGCAATTCTGGACATGTGGGGTGTCGCATTGTCTTGCCTTAATTGCCAAAGTCAGTCGGAATGCACAGTTGACATGAATGGATGCAAATGCTCAGGCAGGATGCTTACTTACATGTCACCTGTCAGAGTTGTATCTAGACATGTCAGGGGTCCAACTGTACGCGCCCCACTCCATTACAAAGCTTCCACCAGCTTGAACAGTCCCCTGCTTTAATGCAGGATCCTTGATTCATGAGGTTGTCTCCATGGCCGTACACGTGCATACACTCAATAGAATTTGAAACGAGACTCGTCTGACAAGGCAACATGTTTAAAGTCATCAAAAGTCCAATATCGGTGTTGACGGGCCAAGGCGAGGCGTAAAGCTTTGTGTCGTGCAGTCATCAAGGGTACACGAGTGGTCCTTCGTCACCGAAAGCCCATATCGATGATCTTTCTTTTTATGGTTCGCTCTCTGACACTTGCTGATGGCCAGGCATTGAAATCTGCTGCAATTTGCGGAAGAGTTGCACTTCTGTCACGTTCAACGTTTCTCTCCAGTTGCCTTTGGTCGTGTTCGTGCAGGATCTTTTCCGGCCGCAGTGATGTCGGAGACCTGATGGTTTACCGGATTCCTGATATTCGCGGTACACTCGTGAAATGGTCATACGAGAAAATCCTCATTTTATGGCTACCTCGGAGATGCTGTGTCCCATCGCTCGTGCTCTGTAGCAGTTCTGGACATGTGGAGTGTCGCATTGTCCTGCCGGAATTTCCCAAGTCCGTCGGAATGCACAATGGACATGAATGGATGCAGGTGCTCGGGCAGGATGTTTACTTACGTGTCACCGGTCAGAGTTCTACACTCCTGGAAATGGAAAAAAGAACACATTGACACTGGTGTGTCAGACCCACCATACTTGCTCCGGACACTGCGAGAGGGCTGTACAAGCAATGATCACACGCACGGCACAGCGGACACACCAGGAACCGCGGTGTTGGCCGTCGAATGGCGCTAGCTGCGCAGCATTTGTGCACCGCCGCCGTCAGTGTCAGCCAGTTTGCCGTGGCATACGGAGTTCCATCGCAGTCTTTAACACTGGTAGCATGCCGCGACAGCGTGGACGTGAACCGTATGTGCAGTTGACGGACTTTGAGCGAGGGCGTATAGTGGGCATGCGGGAGGCCGGGTGGACGTACCGCCGAATTGCTCAACACGTGGGGCGTGAGGTCTCCACAGTACATCGATGTTGTCGCCAGTGGTCGGCGGAAGGTGCACGTGCCCGTCGACCTGGGACCGGACCGCAGCGACGCACGGATGCACCCCAAGACCGTAGGATCCTACGCAGTGCCGTAGGGGACCGCACCGCCACTTCCCAGCAAATTAGGGACACTGTTGCTCCTGGGGTATGGGCGAGGACCATTCGCAACCGTCTCGATGAAGCTGGGCTACGGTCCCGCACACCGTTAGGCCGTCTTCCGCTCACGCCCCAACATCGTGCAGCCCGCCTCCAGTGGTGTCGCGACAGGCGTGAATGGAGGGACGAATGGAGACGTGTCGTCTTCAGCGATGAGAGTCGCTTCTGCCTTGGTACCAATGATGGTCGTATGCGTGTTTGGCGCCGTGCAGGTGAGCGCCACAATCAGGACTGCATACGACCGAGGCACACAGGGCCAACACCCGGCATCATGGTGTGGGGAGCGATCTCCTACACTGGCCGTACACCTCTGGTGATCGTCGAGGGGACACTGAATAGTGCACGGTACATCCAAACCGTCATCGAACCCATCGTTCTACCATTCCTAGACCGGCAAGGGAACTTGCTGTTCCAACAGGACAATGCACGTCCGCATGTATCCCGTGCCACCCAACGTGCTCTAGAAGGTGTAAGTCAACTACCCTGGCCAGCAAGATCTCCGGATCTGTCCCGCATTGAGCATGTTTGGGACTGGATGAAGCGTCGTCTCACGCGGTCTGCACGTCCAGCACGAACGCTGGTCCAACTGAGGCGCCAGGTGGAAATGGCATGGAAAGCCGTTCCACAGGACTACATCCAGCATCTCTACGATCGTCTCCATGGGAGAAAGCCACGTTAAAACTCTCTTAACTCTGGAAAACCTGCCGTTGTAGCAACAGCAACCGATGTTACAATCGCGCCAGACACGTGTTGTATATAGGCGTTGCCGACCGCAGCGCCGTATTCTGCCTGTTTACATATCTCTGTATTTGTATATGCATGCCTATATCGGTGTCTCTGTAGGTTACCGGGTGGTTTAGCTCTTCGTCCTAATTGATCTCTGTAGGGATAATTTGTCAGTATTAAAGCTTTTTTTGTGATTTTTCTTGACCTGACATTCAGTGATATGGCAGCTTTTGGGATAGGGAAAAAAACAGTCAAACGACTGAATCCAGTCTATTTTTTCCGATGACTTTTGAGATTGTTGGCTATCCTGCTGAGGTTTCCAAACATGCTGTTAAACCTAACACCCCTTTTATCTCTGTTGGTGTTTTTGGTGCTGTCTGTCTCACTTCTGGTAACTCTTCATTCGATGGATCAGAGTGATTCACATTGAAAAAAAAAAAAAGAGTACACGTGATAGCAATATTATAGGACTAAATAACCACTGTTTTTAACTCAGTTTGCTAGAATAAATTTAATATGCTAGAATAATTTATTATCAATAGTTAAATATTTAGTTGCAGTTATTGTTTGAAAAATATAGTATTTGCACTTTAAATTATATTCACGTTCTTAGCAGAGGACCAGCAATAGCCTCTTGCACGTATTTCTTGCCAGTGAAATAAATACGGTATATCCTAACACAGTTTGCACAGACGATATCCTAAAGTACTTTTACGGTGTTTTGTGAAAGGGCCCAGTGGTCCGTTCATGGTGTCTACGCCATAAGATCTGCCATGCACGCCATTAGATAGGAAATTACTGCAAAAAATACAAGTAGATGAGATGCACTTACTAATGGTATAAGACGAGTACACCTGGAACAATCACTGCTATCACCCGACTCTACATCACATAAAACAATTTCTTTCATGCAATTACATCATGTCTTCACTGTAACATACAGAT